>NC_086156.1:21650107-22275107 GCF_035149785.1 Candoia aspera | reverse complement strand
CTGTTACAGCTACATTATATGTGACTGACTGGCCTTCAGGATTTTCTATAGTTTCAGCACCCATGTTTTCAAGGTTTTCTCTGCTACCATGGACCTTAGCAATGCCTTTTAAGACAAAAAGAAGAAAAAAAAGAAAGGAAAGAAAGAAAGAAAAAGAGAAAAAAGGCTTAATAATATTCTCACAATTTTGATAAAGGAGTATTTTGCATTCTGTTCTCTCAAGCCAGATGGCAGATACAGTAAGTGTATTTGTTTTGAGATATGTATTAATATAAGCAGCTGCTGCCTTATATTCTGCACAGTCATATCAACCATTAGCAAATACAAGAAGCAAGATATTACACAAATCCACCGAATGGGAACTGTATCACAAGAGAGATGGCATTTTATCAAGTGAATACTATCCTTTTAAGGATACTTCTGGCATTCACAGACATATGAACACAGCAAGGTGAAGGCACAGCACTGTCTAGCAGTTGTATGCGTGGAAGTCAGAAATGGACAGATCGGTTTATTTCCCATCCCACTTCATTACTAGCCCTGGTTTATCCCTCTACATTAATCTACATTAAAAAATAAGCCACATGAAAACTATTTTTAAAATACCGAAGCATATTTTTATATCAAAGTACACATTTTAAAAGCATTCTGAGCCACAAATTGCATAGGCAAATTGAAAGAAATTAAAAATCCAAAAGATTAATTTTTGATCCATATCATAGTAAGATGCTGTACTTCCAATATCCCACATTGTATGTGCGTGTGTGTGTGAACACCTACAAGTACAGTATTGCAATATACCACATATTAAGCTTTTATTTACAGCTTACATGGGTGTATGTTCTGCAACTTGGATAGTTTCTGCATTGTTCCATGTGGTTTTAGAGTTAACACTATTTTGTGAAAAAAGAGCCAGTAATAATTCAGAAGTGTTTTATCTCTTTCAAAAAACATTTATTTTTATTGCATTAAAAAATCTAGGGACGCGGTGGCGCTGCGGGTTAAACCGCTGAGCTGTCGATCGGAAGGTCAGCGGTTCGAAACCGCGCGGCGGGGTGAGCTCCCGTTGTTAATCCCAGCTCCTGCTCACCTAGCAGTTCGAAAACATGCAAATGTGAGTAGATCAATAGGTACTGCTTCGGCGGGAAGGTAACGGCGTTCCGAGTCGTCATGCTGGCCACATGACCCGGAAGTGTCTATGACAACGCCGGCTCCAAGGCTTAGAAACGGAGATGAGCACCGCCCCCTAGAGTCGGACTCGACTGGACTTTACGTCAAGGGAAACCTTTACCTTTACCTAAAAAATCTAGGAATGAAAGTCTCAACAAATATTTTCTGTTCATCCTTTTATTTGACAGGGCTGATAATACAGACGTGGAAACTTTTCTAGAGATCTTACAGTATTTCTGGCAGATGGTTTGTTATGTACTGGCTTACTTATACAGTACAGTCATTGTTAAAATAATTCCTATTGCAAAAATAAAAATATCTCTTTAACACGATAAGAAAATTATGTTTACAGAACTGAATAAATGTTGCATGTTTTCCAGTATGCCCTCTATGGCAATAGGAAAACGCTTATATCAGGACAATGTGTCATATAACTTGGTACTGAACATCGGGATGATGCTGGTTGAATTCGTTTAGTCATAGATGTTAAGTCTGGACTCTACTCCTGATCTATTATTTTTCTGAATATTAAGAAAGCAAGTGGATAAATGATACAAGCAAACCAGCAGCCAGAAGAAAAAAATGGGAAGGGATTTTGATGTGCCTTCAAGAGAATGTTATGAGAAAGCCATCCAATATTCTCTGCAACAGATCACAAAATGTATTCCAAAGTATAGGGACAATATTCAGTTCGACTGTATTACGAAAAACTGAATGTTGGACTGTATTAATGTGTAATTTGGAGTGATGTGGTTGCAGCTAGAGATGGATGGATCAGCTGGTTCTGGTCTGTGACATTCTATACATGTCCAGTTATAGAAACAGACTTTTCTGTACATATTTTTAAGTGTATCCCAAAATTCAGAAAAGTATATGGTTCAAAACCCAGTTGTGTTCTGATGTACTTACATGTTAACCTGGGAAGTATGAATTTTGTCAGCTAGTTTTAAAATGTGAACAAAATTCTCCAGCATAGCTACCTATTGCTCCTATCTGATTGCTTCTACAATACACTGATTGAATCATTAAGATCCTTCATGGCACAGAAAAGCTAAAGACTGACTAACATCCACAGAGGCGTTTTTTTCACTATGGAGAGATACTGCCATGGGAACCCAACTTTTGGTTTTTCACTCCTACATCATTACAGTTATGAGTGGGAAGTGATCTAGTGAACAAACATGCTGCTGCAAGTGATGCACATAGAAACCCTTTTTTAATTAGCAGTGATGCAGCCCTGAAAACACTCACTGAGGCAAAACTCCTCCCCTTTACCCTAACTCAGTTTAAACAACCCAGTTGTTTAAACAGGAAAGTAGCTACCTGAAGATTTCAGCTTCTACATAATTCCAAAAATAAGCACAGAATTATAGGACAGATTCTGAGGTTTTGATATACTTAGTTTACTATTCTTTTTTAAAATTACAAATGAATGGGCATACCCTGATTTATCTGTCATAGATGAAAAGTTACGGTAGCATTAGATTTACAGTAAATAAGTTATTTTTGTAATGCTGTTGGTGTCTGTTTACATAATACCCCTTTCTCTGATCTTTAATCATTTTTGTTTACAGAGGTTAGAAGACCATAAATTACTCATAGACTATTCCTGCATGTTATTCTCAAATATTTAACATTGTTTTCAGTTTGAAAAGGGTTTCAGAGCAGCCTTTAAAAGCTCCTCTGAGATGAGTATTGACATCTGGGCATTCATATTATAACTTCTTTGCATAAATATATTTTAAAGAGAGCACAGGCTAATTAAAAAAAAAACTATTTCTGGTCATTTATTTTCTACCAGCATCGCTGAAATTATGGAGCCGTCTGCACCTCCAAATGTTACCTAATTTGTTGGGTTCCAGGTGTGGTGGAATATCAGACTTTTGGACACGCTGATAAGGCAAATGAGAGAGTTGTAGTTCAAGGTCTCTAGGAAGGTTATCCTAGAATATAAACAGTATGATACTATGAGAAGTTTATCAGCTGAACCACATTCATTTTCCTTGTTATGTAAACTTATGTTTACATAATGTAATTATTTTACAATGAATTTTTTAAAATGTATTTCTATTTGCATGTGTTCGTGGTTTTATTGATTGGTGTACGGTGCTCAGAGTTGCTCTTTGGGAGATGGGTGGCCATATTAAATTGGAGTGAGTGATCAATCAATCAATCAATCATCTCGCTGCCAATTTGTTAACAAGGGGTCTCTGCTCACAGATAGCGGGATTGGGGAAGGTGGGGCAGGAGAACTCTTGCCTTGGGGGTTTCTCACTTTCTCTGTCCTGCTGGTCACATGGACCCAAACCACGTGAGACAGACAAGTGTGATTAACACTGTCAGGTGACAGTGCACAAGCTTGTTCTGTAGTGAAGCTTCCTCACAAACTCTCTTACCTGGCACCCCTCACACGGGATCAAGTTGCAACCCTTGTGGACCTGCCTTAATTCTTTCCCCCTGTGAGCAGTCCATGGTCAGCGGATTCCCTTCCACATTCTTTCACCTTGGTTTCAAGATTACGCTTTATCAATTTTTTTCTTTTTTCTTTTTAAATAAGGGGCTCCTATGAAACCTCTCCAGCACATCCTTGGCTGTTAGTGTTGTACATTTAAACCCATTACATTTTTTCTACCAAATATTTATGAGATACAGGCATAATCCATAGAAAGCTCTCTCTGTGTGCATGGGTCTGTGTTTTAAATCCTACACAACTCAGTGGGGATTAAATGTCTAACCACAAACTTTGTTTTCCAGGAAAAAATAATGTTGATCAAAATGATCAACATGTAATCTATATCATTAATAATTGTTTATTAGTCAAAATTACTAAAAGAGAGGAAGGCTATCTGTGGACATCATAGCCTTGCTTTTAGCCATGAGGATGGCCACTGTTCTTCCTAAAAAGCATCTCACTATTTCACATAGCACACAATTAATTAATTCAAAACACTGCCATACAACATGATGGGAAATAAAATGAGAGTGAGCTGGGCTCTACTGGATGTTTTTCTTATAGGGTTCTCCATCTTGCAGGGCAATTCCTTACATTCTCATATTCACAAACCTCAAAACTGGCACATCATATGCACTCCTTACTGTGTATGATGGTCTCACTCATTTTCAAATGGTATCTAACTGGAGAAAGACTGAATCAGAAATGAAGAAATTTGAAAAAGAGACTAATTTCAAAGATGTCATAAAGGAAAGATTACAGGGAAATATAAATGAGAGGGCACATTGTACATTTGTCTGACAACAGGTAGACACAAAAGTGACCTGCGGTAGCCTTATAATTGCACATGGCCACGTAGATGACCTCCTACGACATGAAGAGATAGGTTACAAAAGGATCTTGGTGCCAATTGGCACCAACACTGAATGAAATATATAGTTGCTTCAGATATCAATACTATCCAGATGAATATGACAAAAGTAAAAGTGATCTAACTGGAATGTTAAAATCTAAGAATATGTCTCTGAATACTAGGTACTGGACACCAACAATAAAGGTGGACTATTGCTGTTTTACTTATGGGCTTCCTGGATAGCATCTAGTATCCATTTGTTGGAAAAGGAATGCTGGATTTGATGGCTCCTTAGTCTGATTCAAGAAAGCTCTTACTTATTTGCATTCATATATGCAAGGTAAATGTAGAACAAGTTGAAATGAGTTGTAAGAAAATTAATCATATAAAATAGTATTGTTCTGCTTCTTTGAAAGCATTGTAAACCCAACCTGGTTTCTTTCAGATGTGTTGGAATTATGCTCAGTGGCTATGGTCAATGGTAATTCTGAGAATTATATCAACACATCTGGAGATTGGGGAAGGTTAAGTTGAAGGAAGATTGGGAAACAAAGTTTCCAAATCAATAAACAAGAGGCTTTTTAAAATGAGATACATCAGTTACTATTATAAATATCCACAGCAACAATGATGGCAAAATGCATATGTTCTTTTCTTTGTACTTGTGATATCACAGGCAAGGACAGAACAATAATGGGCAGAGTTTACATTGTGACATCACAGTGTACGTTTTGTTACTTGCCCCTCACCCAATCTCATGGCTACACAGGCACATGGCTGTTGGCCTATCTTTTCTATACAGTATATTACAAATAACTCCTAACAAGATCAGGAATGCTTAGCTCCTGATTCCACTCATATAAAGTGATAATACAAAGAGCAGCAACGAAGTTTTCTGTCGAGGGTGGAACTGACTGTTTGATAAAGAAATAATGCCTGACTAGCTTTTGGTGGACACATACATAAACATTGCTTATGTATCTCTGGAAAGTAACAGTTTAGGAACAATCTAAAATTTGTTGCACAAGCATTCTGTAAATAGGAAAAAGAAAATCAAATGTATATGAGGACCATTCAGAGTTATAATAATGTTGAAGATTGCTTATATGAATTTCTGAACACTTTCAACCCCTTACTTTGGCTCGTGTAAAGAAGCTTGATGTTTCAAATATCTCCCCTGGACCAACAATGAATATTCTATTGATTGATTCCTGGAGGAGAGTAGATAAAAGCATAGCTAGTACAAACTTCAAAAGAATCTCTGCCTACAACACATCAAGTTGTAGAACTGGCAAATCTCCATAAAACATGGTCAGATCTGAGAAGACATAAAAGCAGTATCATTTTTCAAGAGTTTATAGTCTGTTTTGGGCATCTGGCAATAAATCAACTGTATGGAAAAATATGCCTCATTCTCAAGTAGTCCTTAAAAACATTTATCTGATCATTCTGCATATCATCTGAAACTTGTTGAGAACACCAGGGTAGCACCTGCAGGAGAGCACACCAGTGCAGATGGAGACAATACTTAGCAGCCATTTTAAAGAACACGTGTTTTTGTTATAGAAGACATGCAGGGCAAACATATATACACACCTAAGTGCCAGAATTTATCTTCCACTGTGGCATTTTTGAACCCTTTGGATGAGCAGTAAATATGAAGGATCAAAACATTCAGCTTTCTACAGTAAGAAAAACTGATTCTTAGCTGAATCCTTCTTCTCTTACAATATTTTTCCTATGGTGTTATCTCTTCTGCTATTAAGGAATGGGTACTAATTCTTAGTAGTACATAATAAGGACCTGGTTTTAATACTTACTTTTTGAAGTTTGAGAAAAAAATCAATAAAATGAATAGCCTAAATATATATAATTCATATATATGGGTATGTATACTGTATATCTATATTTATATCTACTGTATATCTGTATCTTTGTGGTTTGGCATGTATCAACTTCCCAATTAGAAATGATGCCTCTCTGAAATAATCCTTATGTTTACTCTAACACAGCAGTGAGGATATTCCAGGATTTTGTTCAACCAGCATCTGTAAACTGAACAGATTCTCACTTCCTGGGCTAATATGCATATTGGAATGTAGGCTCAGTTTATGGATTTCTCTCAATGCATGATACAGTTGCACAAAAAGATACCAAAATGCATACCGTAGAGTCTCTTTGGTAAAACTGTATGCAAAATTATATGTTTGGATCAATACTGAAATTACTTTCTTTAATAAACAACTTTGCAGATTGATGTGGAAGCATGATGGAAAATACTTAAGCATGAACCCATGTGAAACTGAAATGGATCACTGTTGGAGGGCGTAGTCCATTATCTAAATGGTAACTGACAAGTTCCTGATATGTAAATGCTGCCAAATCTGTCCAGTACAGACCCTCCAGATGAATTGGACTTTTGCTGTGGATTATGGGAGTTATATGGAGGGCATTCTTCCTTTCTCTTAATTTCAGCTACCAAAAGGTATCTCTATCTATTTCGTTCGAGTTAAGTTTCTAGTAGTCTCTCTTTTTGGATAGGTAAATGGAACAACAATATGTAGAAGTATCTTTCTGAATATTGGATATTGAAATGAATAGAATGTTTTCCACTTGTATGTGATACCCCAGACGCATGCCAAACAATTTTTGGAAGCACAAAGCCTCAAAACAGGGAGACATGCCAGTTGCCACAAGCTAATCACCAAGCTAATCACTAAAGTCAATCTCAGAGATCATAGGTAAAAACTGAGGAAAACTTTAATCTTTTCCCATACTCCTCCTCAAAACAAAAACAAAACAAACAAACAAAAACCATGAGGAAACAAGAGCACTGTTAAGAATGAAGATATTAGTACCATAGTAGCAACGGGTTACAAGCTCCAATCTGTCTTTTTGGAACATTTTTACTGTTTCAGAACTGGCAACTCTTGAGATAAAACAACAGTCATAGA
The DNA here is from genome assembly GCF_035149785.1 of Candoia aspera. Lineage (NCBI taxonomy): Eukaryota > Metazoa > Chordata > Lepidosauria > Squamata > Candoiidae > Candoia > Candoia aspera. The sequence goes on along the minus strand of NC_086156.1, from coordinate 22,267,678 downwards.
TCCTCTGCCTCCAACCACATGGTGTTCCTAACTCTAAAGACTAAAACTGCACCTTTCAATTCCTAAAGTGCAGGTCTGATTAACGAAGCTCCATGTGTAACTTCCCAAACTCTTCAAACTATAATTTTTGAGACAGGAAACATAGAGTTTAATTTTAAGCTGTTGAATAGCCTTTAGAGATAAAGCAATATCAAACTTCTCCCCCAACAGGGCAAGGGGTGGAGGAGAGGACACAGAAAAAGCCAGCCCAATTCATGTTTATTTTAAGATGTCACCAAATAGGAATTGAATATTAGTAACTGTTACTATAGTCCTTTTCTGGGAAGTTCTAGAAGATGAAACCACAGAAGAGATGCCAAAAGCACTGTTAAAGAAAGACAAATAATGAATTCAACCAAACATGTGTAAAAGCCTACATTATGGATTACACTGTAATCCATGTAATTTTGGGGGGTGGGGGTCTTCCTGGACTCCCAGTGTCTGTTCAAAGAACAAGTGGCAGCTGTAGCCAGGAAGGTCTTCATACAGATTGGTCTTGTGCACCAACTGTGCTGATTACTGGACTGGGAGGACGTTCTCACAGTCACTCAAGCCCTGGTTACCTAACATGTGCTACTGCAATGGGCTCCTCATAAGGCTATCCTTGAAGACAACTTGGAAGCTTCAGCTGGTCTAGAATGCAGCCATACAAGTGGTTATAAGCATACATACCCATGTAACACCTCCGCTTTGCTAACTATACTGGTTACTGGTTACTGATAGGTTTCTTGTTGCAATTTAAAATGCTGGTTATAACCTACAAATCCCTACGTGGCATACAACCTACTTATTAAACTCATGTTGTCTCTGCCCATTCCGCTCCAGGTCCCATCCATTAAATAATATGATCTGATGGGATCCAGGTGGTGTGCCTTTTCTGTTGTGACTTGCCCTCTGGGACAGCATCCCCACAGAGTTTCAAACAGCCCCAACTCCACTGTTCTCTAAATGAGCTTTGAAGATCTGGCTCTTTCTTCCAGTTTTGACTCCTTTTGTGAGGGGTTCCTATGTCTGTTCCACTGGTAAGACCACCTTTCTTTTCTGTTCTCTGATGTTGCTCTATTTCTTTAGTTTTCAATTTGTACACTGCCCAGGATTGTTGAGAAACTTGGTGGCTTTAGAAATGTGAATTATAAGCAAGCAAACAAATATAGCATGTGTGTAATATGGTCTTGCTCATTTTGCATCACTGCCTCATCCACTAGGACCATTGCCCTTTCCAAGAAGGTCATGTGGACTCCGGGTACCAGAAGCATATCTATCCTTGATATATTGGGATTTGGGTTTTTTCCCCCTATTATATGCAACTAAGAACCATTAAAATAGAAACACAATCAACATTAGGATTATTTGAAAACTCTCAGATGACAAGCTTTTAAATAGCATTCAAAGAATAGACCTGCATTAGAAAACACAGGAAACACTTATCTTGGAACTCTTGTCTATAAATATATTCTGTCACAGTAATCAACATTAATGTTCTATATTTATTTTCTGTGCTACTCACAGCTATGCTTCCTTCAGGAAGTTTTGCCGGCTGAACTTTGTATGGCATCTTCTTTACTTCAAATGACACATTGATTGAAAGAGCATAGCGGTAATTTTTCCTCTGAAAAATATGATACAAAAAAAAAGTTTTGATTAGTCTTCTTAGGCCAAGATAACAATTGAATCATAATCTCTCCCATGATGACAGACAGTAAGTTGGGACTTAGAAAGATGATGAATAAGGAAGCAGAGGGAAAACAAGATAAAAACATATAAAACTATATACAATATGGAAAAAGTAGATAGATGTTTTTCTCCCTCAGGACACATTATTACAGGAAGAATCAGGATTGATAAAAGGATGCTTCTTTATAGAACATATACTTAAACTAAAGAATTTACTGCCTCCTCATAGGAGATCCATGAACTTACATAGTTTAGAACAGGGTTTCTCAACCAGAGTTCCATGGAACCCTTGGGTTCTGAGAGAGGTCACTAGGGGTTCCCTGGGAGATCATGATTTATTCAAAAAATTATTTCAAATTTGGGCAACTTCACATTCATTCTTTATTCTTCAATATTTATAATACTGCCTTTTGGAAGTTTTGAACTAGCACTCCAGTATCTTCCCAATGGCCATGCGGGATGGGGCTGATAATTTTGAGAGCCAAATTATCTAAAACATACTTGTTTGCTCACCCCCGAAACAGACCATTGGCCCAATCCAGCAAAGTTCTTGGTATATTTTTATGGAGAAAATTCTCATGTTAAAGAAATAATTCAAATGTCCTGAATATTTATCTGAAATGTTCCCTACAGTATAGCATTCTAGACTTCATGACATTGGAACAGAAAGCATGAAAGGTGAGATTTTACATGCTGGGCCTTTCTGCTTCTTTCTGTTGTTGTTGTTGTTGTTGTTTGTTCGTTTAGTCGCTTCCGACTCTTCGTGACTTCATGGACCAGCCCACGCCAGAGCTTCCTGTCGGTTGTCAACACCCCCAGCTCCCCCAGGGACGAGTCCGTCACCTCTAGAATATCATCCATCCATCTTGCCCTTGGTCGGCCCCTCTTCCTTTTACCTTCCACTCTCCCTAGCATCAGCATCTTCTCCAGGGTGTCCTGTCTTCTCATTATGTGGCCAAAGTATTTCAGTTTTGCCTTTAATATCATTCCCTCCAGTGAGCAGTCTGGCTTTATTTCCTGGAGGATGGACTGGTTGGATCTTCTTGCAGTCCAAGGTACTCTCAGAAGTTTCCTCCAACACCACAGTTCAAAAGCATCAATCTTCCTTCTCTCGGCCTTCCTTATGGTCCAGCTCTCGCAGCCATATGTTACTACAGGGAACACCATTGCTTTAACTATGCGGGCCTTTGTTGTCAGTGTGATGTCTCTGCTCTTAACTATTTTATCGAGATTTGTCATTGCTCTTCTTCCAAGGATTAAGCGTCTTCTGATTTCCTGACTGCAGTCAGCATCTGCAGTAATCTTTGCACCTAGGAATACAAAGTCTTTCACTGCTTCTACATTTTCTCCCTCTATTTGCCAGTTATCAATCAAGCTGGTTGCCATAATCTTGGTTTTTTTTAGGTTTAGCTGCAAGCCAGCTTTTGCACTTTCTTCTTTCACCTTCATCATAAGGCTCCTCAGTTCCTCTTCACTTTCAGCCATCAAAGTGGTATCATCTGCATATCTGAGATTGTTAATGTTTCTTCCAGCAATTTTAACTCCAGCCTTGGATTCCTCAAGGCCAGCTTGTCGCATGATGTGTTCTGCATACAAGTTGAATAGGTAGGGTGAGAGTATACAGCCCTGCCGTACTCCTTTCCCAATCTTAAACCAGTCTGTTGTTCCGTGGTCTGTTCTTACTGTTGCTACTTGGTCGTTATACAGATTCTTCAGGAGGCATACAAGATGACTTGGTATCCCCATACCACTAAGAACTTGCCACAATTTGTTATGGTCCACACAGTCAAAGGCTTTAGAATAGTCAATAAAACAGAAATAGATGTTTTTCTGAAACTCCCTGGCTTTTTCCATTATCCAGCGGATATTGGCAATTTGGTCTCTAGTTCCTCTGCCTTTTCTAAACCCAGCTTGTACATCTGGCAATTCTCGCTCCATGAACTGCTGAAGTCTACCTTGCAGGATCTTGAGCATTACCTTACTGGCATGTGAAATGAGTGCCACTGTTCGATAGTTTGAACATTCTTTAGTGTTTCCCTTTTTTGGTATGGGGATATAAGTTGATTTTTTCCAGTCTGATGGCCATTCTTGTGTTTTCCAAATTTGCTGGCATATAGCATGCATTACCTTGACAGCATCATCTTGCAAGATTTTGAACAGTTCAGCTGGGATGCCGTCGTCTCCTGCTGCCTTGTTATTAGCAATGCTTCTTAAGGCCCACTCAACCTCACTCTTCAGGATGTCTGGCTCTAGCTCACCGACCACACCGTCAAAGCTATCCCCGATATTGTTATCCTTCCTATACAGGTTTTCTGTATATTCTTGCCACCTTTTCTTGATCTCTTCTTCTTCTGTTAGGTCCTTGCCATCTTTGTTTTTGATCATACCCATTTTTGCCTGGAATTTACCTCCAATGTTTCTAATTTTCTGGAAGAGGTCTCTTGTCCTTCCTATTCTATTGTCTTCTTCCACTTCCGCGCATTGCTTGTTTAAAAATAATTCCTTATCTCTTCTGGCTAACCTCTGGAATTTTGCATTTAATTGGGCATATCTCCCCCTATCACTGTTGCCTTTTGCTTTCCTTCTTTCTTGGGCTACTTCTAGTGTCTCGGCAGACAGCCATTTTGCCTTCTTGGTTTTCTCTTTCTTTGGGATGTATTTTGTTGCCGCCTCCTGAACAATGCTGCCAACTTCTGTCCAGAGTTCTTCCGGGACCCTATCTACTAAGTCCAGTCCCTTAAATCTATTCTTCACCTCCACTGCATATTCCTTAGGAATATTAGTGAGCTCATATCTAGCTGATCTGTGGGTCTTCCCTAATCTCTTTAGTCTGATCCTAAATTGTGCAAGAAGAAGTTCGTGATCTGAACTACAGTCAGCTCCAGGCCTTGTTTTTACCAACTGTACAGATGTCCGCCACCTTTGGCTGCAAAGGATGTAATCAATCTGATTTCAGTGTTGTCCATCTGGTGAAGTCCATGTATAAAGCCGTCTCTTAGGTTGTTGGAAGAGAGTGTTTGTTATGCAGAGTGAATTGTCTTGGCAAAATTCTATCAGCCTGTGTCCTGCTTCGTTTTGTTCTCCCAGGCCATACTTACCTGTAATTCGAGGTGTCATTTGACTGCCCACCTTAGCATTCCAGTCTCCTGTGATGAAAATAACATCTCTTTTAGGCGTGTTGTCCAGTAGGTGCTGCAGATCCTCATAGAACTGCTCTACTTCAGCTTCTTCAGCATTTGTGGTTGGGGCGTATATTTGGATCACTGTGATGTTAGATGGCTTGCCCTGAATTCGAATTGAGATCATTCTGTCGTTTTTTGGGTTGTATCCAAGCACTGCTTTAGCCACTTTACTATTAATTATGAAGGCTACTCCATTTCTTCTGTGGTCCTCTTGTCCGCAGTAGTAGATCTGGTGGTCATTTGATGTGAAGTGGCCCATTCCAGTCCATTTCAGTTCACTGACGCCCAGAATGTCTATCTTTAATCTTGACATCTCACCAATAACCACATCCAATTTGCCCTGGCTCATAGATCTTACATTCCAGGTTCCGATGGTGTGTTGATCCTTAGAACATCGGATTCGCCGTTCACCACCAGCACCGTCGGCCGCTAGCCGTCCTTTCGGCTTTGAGCTAGCTGCGTCATCACGTCTGGGGCTAGTTGAGCTCATCCTCTGTTCCTCCCCAGTAGCATTTTGACCATCTTCCGACCTGGGGGTCTCATCTTCCGATAGTATACCGACATATCTCTGGTTGTACTGATCCATTTAGTTTTCATGGCAAGAATACTGAGGTGGGTTGCCATTACCTTCCCCAGGGATCGCATTTAGTCTGACCTCTCTGTCATGACCTTCCCGTCTTGGGTGGCCCTTCACGGTTTAGCTCATGGCATCATTGAGGTGCTCAAGCTCCAGCACCACGACAAGGTAATGATCCTTTGCTGAAGGCTTCTTTCTGTATGTCCCATATATGTGGCTCTGTGTCTCCCATCAAATACACAGCAAAAGTTCATTTTGAAAACCCTTTCTTCTCCAATATATGGAGGGCCAGGGCAACAAGTATTTTTACAATAAGACCCCTCACCATCTTGGCAGTCTTCCTCTGAACCTATTTTTGTTATTGTCCATTTTGAACTGTGGTTCCCAAAACTGGATATATAGTACCAAATGGGGTCAGACCAGGGCAGAATAAGTGGGACAATTACTTCCCATGATTTGGACTCTGCTTCTGTTAATTTGCCCCAAAGTAGCATCTGCACTTTTAGCAGCTGGTCATGTTTAACTTGTGGCCTACAAGGATATCCAGATCCTTTCACATGTCTTATTACCAAACCAGATCTCCCCCATCCAATACTTGGGCCTTTCATTTTACCAACCCAGATGCAGAATTTTACATTTTTGTTTGTTAAATTCCCTCCTGTTCATTTCAGCCCAGTGTTTATGTCTGTCCAAATCTTTTTGAATCTTCTTTCTTCCCTCTACAATACATATTAGCTGTCCCTCCCAGCTTTGGGTCAACTGAAAACTTTATAAACATCCCCTCAACTCCACCTTCCAACCAAGTCTTTGATAAAAATGTTGCACAATGTCCAGGACAGAGCCTCTGACACTCCACTTGATACTTCCCTCCAAGCTGAACTTGAACCTTTAAAAAGTACTTTTTGGGTGCAATCCTTGAGCCAACTCTGAGTCCATCAAAAATAGTATTAACTAGTCACATTTTATTATTTTATTAAGAAGAGAATTATGGGAGGCTCTGTCAAGACACTCTGTGTCTGTAACATTCCCATGGTCTGCTAAGCTACTAACTCTAGCAAGGTAAGATAAGCTTTGTCTGACATGTTCTGTTTGCAACAAATCCATACTTGTATCTGTTAATCGCAGCATGCCTATCAAAATGCTCACAAATGTGCCATTTAATCATTTGTTTGAAGACTCAAACATTAAGCTAAATTTGTTGTAAAGTAATTTCTAAATTTTTATAGCTTTTAAAATATAATTATAAATAACATATTATAAACAAAAATCCACCAGCGGACAAATAACGGAGAAGAGCCTATTTTATCCAAATCTTCTCACTTTATAGTTAACGCTCACCATTATTACACTCACTATTTTAGTAATATCTTATAATCTTTACAATCACTACAATCATAACCAAATTCTTTACAAGTTCTGACTTATACAGTTGTGAAGGAAGAGACTGTAAACTCTGGGAACAAGCACTCACGTAATCTTGACACCTTCCCAATACCATCCTAATGCTTCTTACTTTTACTGCTTTGCTGAACTTTCAAACTGCCCTTCAAGGAGTTGTGTTGCCTTTGTTGGGAAATGCTGTTCTAATCCTGTCGGCATTTTCTTTTCTCCATGGATGTATACAGTACTACAATTTCACAGTGTTGTTATGCTTTTGAAACATAGGCATGATCTGAAGAGAGTTTTCAAGTGAATCCTTAGAGGGTATGGCTCTCATTTTTATCAACTGCTTCACAGTTTGGAAGCAATGGCTGGCATTTCTTGAGAGGCCCAGAATAATTGGCAGAACATCTGAATTATTTTAACAATCTAATCTAAATCCATACATATAAAAGTTGCAATATGATTAAAAGTGCAGTAAGTATACAACAATCTACTTGGAAACTCAAACAAGTGGAGAGAGAAATAAGCAAAAGATATTTCCACTCTTCTTAAGGTATATTTTGCTAAGCAAAAAGAAACTGCCTTATTTGTTGGCACAATATACAGTATTAGTATCATAGGGAAACATGTATTGGGGGATTCCTGACTTACGCTTAAGGAAGATCTCCTTGGCTTTCTGCTACAGGACAAATTTTGGGGCTTTCTTTGGTACATTTTCAATGTAGCCAGAATTTTTATCTCACCAGTGGTAAATGTTTATATCCCTTGGAATTTCCTGCAGTGTCAGCATGCTCCCCCATTCTTGCAGCTATACTTTTCCCCTTTGCAGCTGCTGCTCTGAGCAGGCTTCCTTCAGTTATTTTATCTCTCATCAGCAAGAGGATTTATGAGTATGCTAGACCCTGACCTCTGGTGGGTGGAGCTTATTCAAACACATATTCATTCAAAGCTCATATGATGAGCTTCTTGCTTTTTTCTTGTGAGAGGAAATCAGCTGACCAACTCCCTTCTTTTTGAATTCAGATGTTGGCATTTATTAACACCAGGCATTAAGAAAATGCACAGCGGCATTCCAGATATCCAGAACAGCTAACAAAGGATCGAACAATTCTCTTCCTAATATGTGGTGGCCCTTCATTTATGCTTTTGATTCCTATCACTGAGAACAGAGTGGCCAGTTGGGTATCACCAAAACAATGCGTACATACTAATTTATATGTACAGCAGCAGTTAGAAACAGTGGAGAATGGAGGATTCCCCTTTCCTCCTCTTCTTTAGTTTTAAAACATGCTTGAGCAAGACCAATCCAAATAGAGGACCATCTTTTCAGAGCTCTTCAAACACAGACCTTTCCATTGTAAAGGGGACCACATAGACAATCTTCCTGATTTACTGCTTATTCAAAGATTACTTTGAACTCTGGATCCAAAGGCCATCAGCCTGGCTCAGGCCTATCAACTTAAGTCATTAGTAATAACGGACATTCTTTTCAGCTGAAAAGGAAAGAGAAAAACTGAAATCTGGGTCATAAAGGCAAATTTTGCCATCAAAATAATGTATGGTGTTTAACAGGATGGACATTTAATTTCCAAAGGATTGCACTAAGGGGCAACTGTGGGGTGTATCAAAAAAGTCAAGATGATGAGGGAGATGGGGGAGAGGGAGTTAGAGGAGGTATGATGAATGGAAATACTGTTGCATGGGGCAGAACCTTCTAAAATTGGAAGTCATGGTCAGCAATAAGATTTTATCCTCAAAATGTATACTCCTGCTATGCTTTATACTAAACTGAGAAATAAGAGTTTTGATCCAAACATCACAAATAATTTCATGCTGATTTTTATATGAACCAAAATATGAGCTAATTTTGTCTGAAAATCCAGCACACAAGTTGCATAAAAATGGATAAAGTGTGTTCTCAGAATTAAACAAAATATGTTTAGTATTCCAATAAAATAAGGAAAACTATTTGATTTGAATGAGTTATTTGATGCAGGGAAGCATTATGTGGGGAAGAGTCAAAGATCTCTTCCTTGTTCTCTTCTGATTCCAAACACCCTTCCTTCTAAGCAGCTTTCCAAGTTTCAAAACAGCAACTAGACTACTATTACACTGTTTGGGGGAGACTATAGTTCAGCTTTCAGTGTTGCTTATTTGCAGATGAAAAGAAATCTGAACAGCACTTATTGATTTTACCCTTATTAGAATCACAGAGCCAACTCACTCAAAAAGACAATTATGCTGGTTTTGGTCAGTGGTAAAAGAAGGGGCCACCCTAGGACTCACTGGCTTGACACCATCAGAAAGGACATTGGAATGACTTTGATGGAACTAAAGGAAGCTGTAAGAGATAGAAAGGCATGGAGAGCATTGATCCACAAAGTGACCGAGAGTCAGACACGACTGAACGGATAGACAGACAGACAGAATCACAGAACAGAAAGAGTCATGGTTTGGTCTCAAATCCCTTGCCCTTCAAAACGATCCTCTATAATTCAGATAATACTTTTTGTCAGGAGTGTTATAAGCATTTTTGATTTCCACTTTACTATTGTCAGGATGCACCATTATCGACACAATCATCATTTTCGTTTTCCAGATGGCATGTAAATAGCTGAGCATCCATTTTGGTGAAACAAATAATCAGCGCTCTCTCTTTCTCTCTCAATATATGTATATATGTGTGTGTGTGTGTGTGTGTGTAGAGAGAGAGAGAGAGAGAGTCAATTTTAAAATGTAATGTAAAATCCTCCCGTGATATTGAAGTCTTCTGTAAAGTGAGTTCTTAAGATAAAATAACAATCCCCACTATAATACATGACCCCATATGATATTTTAATGTTATCTCCTTTCCAGATCTTCTTTTTCTATTATTCCCAGCTACTGAATCCCCCAAAGATAGCAAACATGTTTATTATTAGTCCCCTGGTATATGACCACAACAGTTTACATTTTTTCCCTGCATTCCATTTCTCTTATTTGAGGTCATGGGATCACCCAGTTCACTCTGTATAATTTCTTGATGGTTTCCTGTAATAATAATACTGTCTCTCTAGATGGGGTTATCAGTAAATGCCATCAATGTACTTCCACCTCTATTCCACAGATGTTAATAAAAATAAAATAGATCTCACACTGGTCCTCTAGCAACATTATTTGTAACGTCCCTTCAACTTGAAAGTCTACTTTTTGACATCATAATCAGCATGTCATTCTTGCCTTTTCTTCCTCTTCTATTGGACACCGCTGCTTTATGCACAATTTTCCAATTCCAATTCTTTTCAAATCCTTTCAAACTGTTGAAACTCATCATTTTTGTTGCCTTTTACATACAGAGGACCATTGTGTGCTGTAAATGTTGGCTTCCTTATTCATGAAACATCTCTGAGGAATTAAGAACTCTAATTTTCCAGGGTTTTCAAACACATGGAGAAGTTCCATGGGTGGAAAAGGCTCTCCACTGTTATAGCCACCATTAATCATGAAAAGTGGTGGGTGTGTGTGTGTAAAATTTACAGATAACTATGCAAAGGCTTAGATGGTTTTTGTTCTGGCCTGAGTCTAAATGAAATCTGTCTATATTGGTTCACTGGCAGTTCTCTTGGGAAAAAGATATGATTTAGCAGGTAAATTAAATTAAAAATAAAATACAGTTTTACCATGCTTCTCTCATGAGCCACAAGTGCTATGTTTTATCAGTTTCTTTAATATTTTCTTTTATTTTTCTTGGATCCTGTCTACATAAAATCTGTTTAATTAAGAACCACAGCAGTATCTGCCCTTTCTGATAATCAGATTAGGGAGCAAAAACAGGCTTATGCAGAGGTAGGCAGTTTGTGGCCTGCAGCCCCCCAAATTCTTTTTGGGGGACCTGGGACCCATTTCAATCATACTGCTGAATTTTGGTGCACACAGTCCTACCATTTTGAGACAGACTGTTAAAACTCAGTAAACAAAGTATGGCAGAGTATTGGCTTCCTTTAACTGTAATAAAAAAAGGCGTAGCACCCGTAACTTCCACCCATAGATTTAGTTCATTGTTAACAACAATTATTTATTCAGTCTTCTGTGTAAGCAAGAATCCATCAAAACATGTTGTTCTTGATATTAGATCCCATAAATATTCTGACCTTTTATTTTTCCAAATACTGAATACAATTAAGCACCAGAAAGAGCTGCAATGAACATGAATATAGAAACTACAGTGGAATTACTTTGTTAAGTGTGCCTGGGAAGGTGCTTGGCAGAATTTTGATTGAGGGGGTGAGAGGTAAGAATGAACAAAATTTGAGAAGGTGCATAGGTATGCAAACCAGATATTTGCTCTTTAGCACATCACTGCGAAATGTGTGAATGTGAAAAAGAAAGTTTATTGTATATTTGTTGATTTAGAGAAAGTGTATCTTGTGCAAATACAGAGTTGAACGTTACTCACTTCATATGACTGGTATATAATGGAAGTGAAGCATACTGTACATAAGAGTAAACTGAATGTTTAGCAAGTAATCTGGACCCTTTTCAGTCAGGTTGCAGGCCTGGATAAGGGATGGAAACAGCATTGATTGCACTTTTGGATGATCTCTGGCGGGAGCCGGATGGGGGCAGTGCATCCATCCTTGCTCTCCTTGACCTCTCAGTGGCTTTTGATACAATTGACCATGATATCATTTTGGGTCGGCTTAGGGAGTTTGGGGTGGGTGGCATAGTTTTGTGCTGGTTCACCTCCTTTCTGCAGGACTGGTTGCAATCGGACTTGATAGGGAGCGAGAGATCTGGCCCGTGGCCCCTACTTTGTGGGGTGCCGCAGGGCTCAGTACTCTCTCTGCTCCTTTTTAACATCTACGTGAAACCACTGGGTGAGATCATCTGTCACCACAGGATGAAGTATCATCAATATGCAGATGATACCCAATTATACATCTCCATCCTGGGTGATTTAAATGATGCTGTGACTACTCTGTCTTGGTGCCTGGTGGCTGCAGGGTCTGGATGGGGAATAACAGGCTTCAGCTGAACCCTGATAAGACAGAGTGGCTGTGGGTTAGGGGCTCCTCTGTATCTGGGAATTTACCATCTTTAGTTCTGGATGGAGTTGCACTGCCCCAGACATTGCTGGTGCAGAAACTGGGGATTCTCCTGGACTTATGACTCCTGCTCGAAGAGCAGGTGGCAGTCATGGCCAGGAGGGCCATTGCTCAACTTATTTATTTGTCTATCTAATTTATCCCTACCCATGTCCTCCCGTTGGGGGACTCTGGGCGGTTTAGAACGATCGATTAAAAACTTCATGTTGTGTGCCAGTTACACCCCTTCCTGGATCAGGAAGTCCTATGGTCAGTCACTCATGACCTAGTAATCTCCCATATAGACTACTGCAATGCACTCTATATGGGGCTACCCTTGAAGAGTATCCAGAAGCTACAGCTGGTTCAAAATGCAGCTGTGCAAGCAGTCTTGGGTATCCCAAGGATCGCACATGTAATACCTTTGCTTCAGGAGCTGCACTGGGTGCCAGTTTGGTTCCAAGTCCAATTCAAGGTGTTGGTCATCGCCTTTAAAGCTGTACATGGCATGGGTTCAGGTTACCTGAGGGATTGTCATACTCTCATTACATTGACCTGTCCCACCCAGTCAGGCAGAGAGAGCATGTTACGGACCCCGTCCATGAAAGACTGTTGATTAGTGGAGACCAGGAAGAGAGCCTTCTCCGCTGTGGCTCCCGCCCTATGGAACACTCTTCCCTCAGAGGTGAGGCAGGCCCCCACTCTCCTGGCCTTCCAAAAAGGGGTGAAGACCTGGCTCTGCCATCTCACTTGGGGCATGAGGAGGGGTAATCAATCCTGGGGTGGTTAGCATCCTGAAGAGGCTCCCATGAATTAAATGAATTTAAATTAAGAACTTCTTAACATCTCTATCTTGTATTTTATATTTTTTACTCAAGAATATTGTTTTTATTGTATTTTAATCTTTATTTATTTTAGTTTTATTGTAAACTGCCCAGAGTCCCTCTTTGAGTAAGATGGGCAGTGACAAAATTTGAAATATAAATAAATAAATAAATAAATAAAATAATGCAAGGATAGAAAGGTACAGTGGATTGTGTCTGTATAAAGTTTATTTAGCTTTATTCCCTTTATTAATGGATGAGCAGTAAAGGACATGAGCCATTTCCATAGAGCCCTTCTAGAAAATACATTAACAGTAGAAACTTCTTTCATCATTGGGTGCATTCTTTTTCAATTCTGAGCCTTCAGCACTGATCAAGGAATAAGACAAGGATGTCCTCTGTCCTTTTGGTTGTGTTTGTGGGAAAACATATGAGAATATATAATTCTCATGAACATGTTAGATGTGTGTTGGCTGTGTATCTGAATGAGTATGTACTTTGTATGCAAACCAGGCTGTGTTGTTGAGAACCTCAATGATTTGCAGCAAATATTATGTACTTAAGCAGTATGTGTGATACAACAAGAAGAGGTAAGTTTAGGAATGAATGAATGAATGTGGATTAAATACAGAGATGAGTAATCAGTATTAAAGAAATAACTTGAGATGATCTGCTCATATACAGAGAATTAATGAGACCTGAACCACAAAACAAACATGAAGGAAGTGGGAAGTGTTGAGAGGAAGGGAATATTGAGAAAGTTGTGGCTGGATGTTGCTGATGAAATCCTCAAAGAGAGAGATGTGAAAAGGTTTAAAGAGTTGCAAAAAGCAATGTATGAACTGACTTATGGAGATGGTGGAAGCAAGCGTGGCTTGCAAGGACCGAAAGGTACAGTGGATTGTGTTTGTCTAAAGTTTATTTAGCTTTATTCCCTTTATTCCCTTTATCCCTCATGTCTTCAATTTCTTTTGCTTACTATTTCTCATGCCTTCTTCCATGCTTTGTATAACATTGCTTACCCTAGAATAGTGTACAGGTTTGTATGAGTAACATGATATAAAGCAATATAGCTTCCTGTGAAAAACTTCATATATTCAAGCAAGCCACTTAAACGCTATAAAAAGACCCTAAATTAAAGGCATGTCCTATCTTCCTGACATAATCAAATACACACACTCTATGATTAATGGATGAGCGGTAAAGGACATGAGCCATTTCCATAGACCCTTTCTAGGAAATACATCAACAGTAAAAACTTCTTTCACCATTGGGTGCATTCTTTTTCAATTCTGAGCCTGTCACAAACCTACTGCAGTACGTTTCCTGGGGATTACCATCTGCCAAACTTCTTTTTAAAACTTAAACTTTGCCTTGGGCCATTGAATCCTCAGAGTTGCTTCATAAGCTCTAGGAATTCAATTTTTATCACTTAATATAAACTGAAGATGGGGAGGGATTGATGTGGGAAAAACCTTGTACAATGTATTATTTCAATACACATGGAGCAATTTGTCTGTGGTAGAAAGCTATTCATGCAATATTCACAGCCAGCAACAATCTGCAACTGAATCTTTCAGATTTCTCCTGGATGTAGACACTCTATGTTTCCCACTCTTACATATTCAGTTGACATACTTCTCTTCAGCATGGCAAGATTTAAGCTTCTAGTGCTTAAACACTCAATTTTTGCTGGAATAGTAGAAACTGTGGACAGTTCAAAATATGATGTTACAGGACTAGTAGAAGTTGTGTACCAAACACTGGAACAGTTTTCCAATATAAGTTTAGTTTTTTTCAGAAATTATTTTCAGTTAGTTAGTTGGATCTGTGACGTGTCCCCACCTACAACCCTGTGGATTTAGCTCTGAATCTCATGTGCTTATAAATGTATTTAAAGGGACAGATTCCTTCATTTGTATGAAGATATGTAAACATTTCATGAAAATAAGACTCTTGTGCTATTCAGGATCCTAATCTATGTGTTCATTTAAATGTAAGTTGGTGACTTTTTTAAGACATTCACATCAGACATCAGTAGTATTGGGCCAGTTCTTCTTTATCTATTTCCACCTTTGGCATGGGATAAAACCTTGTTAGAACAAAACCTGAAATATGTTTTCTCCTATTAAGCATTATAAATTCATATCTGTGTAACAGAGATGAAGGGGTTTAGAGAGCTCCACAAACGTATGGTTGTAATGATATCTTTTATCATTCTCTGGAGTATTAGGACCCTTCCAAATGTTAAACGTATTCAATCTATTATCATACTAAAAAAATGAGAGTTTCTGTTTCAGCAAATGTGAAACATATGGGTACCTGGATTCCAAATAGCTAAGCACTTCCAAGACATGCTGAGTACAGAATCTGTCTGCATACTACCCAGACTCAGGCAGAGGTAATTTGGAAAGCACATCACCTATCAGCCCACCTAAGTAGTAAAAAACAATTTAAATGAGTTCTCAGTAGGCCTGGTGATGGATGATGGTGCCTGCTTTGGTCTCAATGAAGCACAGCAGCAGAAGTCAATAACCCACTCCAAAGGTATATAGTGGAGGCCAAGCAAGGCATCTGGCTTGCAGGTGGGATTCCTGAGAGGAGGAGAAAGTAGTCGTTTTTCCCAGTCTCAGTAGTCAACTCTATTGGGGAAAATTTAGGTTTCTCTTCAGATTTTAATGATTTTCTAATCTGTGAAAATGGGTTTGCTACTAATGCCATAGGACCAAGCCCCATTGCATTTGGCTTGCTGAGTTATACTTGGGGAAGAAAAACCTTTTCCACTCAGAACAGCAGTATCACGGAAATTCTTCTAAGGTAGTGAGTGGGACACATTTTTTTCAGGCCAAGGATTGCATTTGTCTGCTGAATAGTTTTGGTGAAGGACATCCCACCCCACCATTAAGGTGACCCAAGACAAAAAATAAATTTCATTTCATTCAATTGAATGAAAATTATTAAATTAAATCATTACAGTGTATATGTTTATAAGCTATACATTTAGTAAGCTTCCCTTCTATGACATTAAAAAGTAAACTTCTGTGGCAACCTTTCAAAGGCTTTATTTGTCACATCTAAGGCTTTCAAAGCTGTATGCCATTCTGGAATTATAGGCTGTAAACTCCTGCTCTCAATACCAACATTTTTCTCTCTTTAAATTGGGTTCTATAATCTGTTGTTAAGTTATAAGATTGGTGTCATACTTCGGACACATTATGTTTTTTTCCCCTAAACTCAAAGAACTGTGGGTGGGGGAAGAGCCTGGCAGGCCCCCAGGGAGGAATCTGTGGACATATTGAGGCTTTGGTGCTCATGGGCTCCCCATGCTTACCCCAGTACTATACAGATTGCCTCTTCAATGGCTGTGTATTGTATTTAATATAGATGTTGTTGTTGTTTGTTTAGTCGCTTCCGACTCTTTGTGACTTCATGGACCAGCCCACGCCAGAGCTTCCTGTCGGTCGTCAACACCCCCAGCTCCCCCAGGGACGAATCCGTCACCTCTAGAATATCATCCATCCATCTTGCCCTTGGTCGGCCCCTCTTCCTTTTGCCTTCCACTCTCCCTAGCATCAGCATCTTCTCCAGGGAGTCCTGTCTTCTCATTATGTGGCCAAAGTATTTCAGTTTTGCCTTTAATATCGTTCCCTCAAGTGAGCAGTCTGGCTTTATTTCCTGGAGTATGGACTGGTTTGATCTTCTTGCAGTCCAAGGCACTCTCAGAATTTTCCTCCAACACCACAGTTCAAAAGCATCTATCTTCCTTCTCTCAGCCTTCCTTATGGTCCAGCTCTCGCAGCCATATGTTACTACGGGGACATTGCTTTAACTATGCGGACCTTTGTTGTCAGTGTGATGTCTCTGCTCTTAACTATTTTATCGAGATTTAATATAGATAGAAAAGCAATAGAAGACATACCAGAAATGCAATTAATCTAACCAAATAAAGCTATTTCTTCTTTGTATGATTAGGCAACTGATGACCTGAAGGTTCAGCTACATTGATGACAAAATTTAACATATGTTTCTGTTTACATTCAAGTTTTGAAATAGAGCCAAATACTTGCTCGTTCTTCTTGGCCTTGATTCAGCAGCCTTCATTATCTTTGTTGGCTTTTGGGGGGACCTTAAGCAGCTTGTTTACTCAAGCTTGTTTAATCATCTCACTTCATACAGCTCCAGTTTGTGAGAAAATGTTAGGCCTCAAATGACAGATTAGAATTAGCTGCAAGATTGAACAGTCAGCAAGTGTCATTTTAATACTGTGGAAAGTTAGGTAATCATTGAAAAATTACACAAAATCAATATAAACATAACATTCATTGAAATGAAATATGCATTCTTTATTCTTAAAATAAATCATAATGGATTAAATCAAGATTATGCTTTTGTATCTGAAAGGATATGCTATTCCATTATTTTGCCATATGTCACATTGGACTACAGAACAGAATTCTTAGTGGGAGGTGTTTTCTATCTTTTTTCTCCCAAACATTTAAAACATTTTGTAGAGAGAAAGGCAGGCAGGCAGGCAAGGGAAGGCAGCTTAAGTCAATGCTGTAGAATAAAATAACAGATTCACATACTCATTTATGAGATCCTGAAATCAACCTATAAACTGAGAGCAATTTGGGAGCAATTTGTTGCAAGATTTACATACTTTTCAGAGAAAATATCAATTGATTGACTGACCTGAATTACACAGTCCTTGCATTTTCTTGAGAGCTAGTATGGTCCAATCGCTAGTTGGAAGTGTAACTGAAGATCTGGGAAATCAGATCTCATTCTGCCATATTTTCAAAACAGCTTCACACATTACATGTTTTATTACAAGGCAAGTTTTAAAATGGTAGATTGCAAACATTGCAAAAGGGAAAAACATTTATTTTGAAATGGTAAATTTATGTTTGATTGTTTAGCAATCAAAATGGTTTCTTGATGGTGCTTGAACTGGAGTGAAGTGGGATTTCCAGTATTTCCGAGAAGCAAGAGGCATCTATGCTTACAGCTGCAATGTACAAATTTATTCTATGCACAGGATAGAAATACTTTAGTTTGCATTTCCTTACCTGTAGAAATGTTGAAGCCCATAAACGAGATCGGATTTTCAATGCAGCACTTTTCCCTCTTTCCAAGAGCCCCACTGAACAGGTGATCATTAAACATTCCACATTTGTGCAGTTCTATACAGAAAGTAAAAAGACATGCTAACTATTTATTGAAGACATTCACATGGTCAAATCCATTAGGGGAATCTAGAATACCAACATGCTCATCTTTCATTTTTAGAAGAAAGGAAAAAAAAGAAAAGAAAAGAAATGCTCAGTTTTGAGAAAGAGAAATAATACCAGCTTAAGTTCTTGATAAACCTGTTTAAGTAAAGAATTGTCTTGTTGGAGAATTGTCAATAAAAAAAAATCTGTGTTTCTGAACTAAATTCTTGGTTTTGGTGTTAAAAGTAAATTTAAATTTTCTCAGTAAGCTGCATAAGGAAATAGTACTTATGTTGATATTTAGTGATGTCTTCATAACATTTTAACAATATTCTTTTTTTCCTTACATTTAAAACATTGTTAATAAATCTTAAAGAAATGCATGAGTTTGCGTATCGTGCCATCAATATCTGAAATATGATTTGTTAAAACAGTCTTAAAGTCAGCATAACATTCAGTTTCTTTTGCTATTTGATCTTGGATGTAATGTATGCTGAAAATCCACTTTTCATTACGGTATGTTGAAAGTATAGTGCTGTTCAGGGAATACAAGCGGTTTGCGGGATATACTTTAGGAAACACTGGCTTTGCTAAGAACACTCCTAGCATTTCAGAAAGAATCATCAGTAATGTAAGTAGTCACCGCTTTAATTAGAACATGGATCGTCAGTTGGATGATGATACATCATAGGAGGATCACAAGGAGCCACCCGGACATATGTGCATTTATGAATGGATGCAAATCACACAACAGGATAAATATTGGGTTTTAAGACCTGTGTCCAAATCCCGAAGTCCCCAGTACATAACTTGATACTCTGGGTTTCTGTAAAATAAAATGCTCTCTTAGAAAAATAATTGGAATTATATAATGTTATGCTCTATAAATGCCAGGTTAAATTTGTACCCAAAATATAGAATATCACAACAAATGTTTCTTCATTAAAACTGAATGAGAGATTGTGTTTTTTTTGTTCAACTCCCATTCACTTCCTCAGCAGGAAACCGATTATACAGAGCTTACTAAAAGGCAATGTTTTAGAGGAAGTATTTGTTTAGTTTTTCTTATTTAATCTCTCTTTAATCTAGCCAAAGTGTTTATTCTCTCTAATGTAGGAGCAATGAAGACATGTCTTTCTTTCTATTCACAGTCATACTAGATCAAAAAAGAGCCTCGTAATTAAAGGCTAAGGCAGATACTTAAAAAACAAAACAAAAAACAGATGCATGTAACTTAGATTGAAAGACTATTTTGTTGTGACTTTCGCAGTAATTAAACAGACTTACAGGCCAGGACTCAAAAAACTGCTCATTTACTTTTCTACACTCATGGGTGGTTTGGACCTTTCCCCTATTTTTGAATATGACCCCCTTTCCAAGTGAGCCACTTGTTTTTGAAAGAGGGGGTTTGAAAAACAGTTTGACATGCTGTTCAGAAACAAGAAAAGAAAGAAAATGAGCCAAACATTTTTCCTATGCTAAAGCAAGACTTGTGGCTCACCATGAGCAGCTTTCAAAAATTCTAACCATGGAGTTGTAGGATTTGATATAATCTTGGTTTGCTGTAGATGCATTCTTCACCCAAGATAATATGGTAGTGCCACACTGAAGTATACATGGGGGTGGGGGGATGCTGAGATATATAAACAGTGAAGCAGATGATTAATCATAATCTCTTTTCCCCTCCCCCAATCTCAGCTGCTTAGAGGTATATAAAATACAAGTTGAGAAAGATCTAGAATGTAAAGTGCTACCTGGCTAAATCCAATGCACTTGAATCAAACTACTGGAAAAAGATTTAGCTCTGTTTATTTTTACTATAAAAATGCAGGTTCTCTTCCCCCAACCTACCCGTACACAAATTTTAACAACTGGGATAACCATTTGGTTGTTGAATTTGTTTTGGCAGAGGTTAGTTGTTGCAAAAAATAACAACATCTTGAAGCATTATTCTGTTATGGATGAATAGGCTTTCTATAATATAACACTTGTTTCATAGATGGTCTTCCCAGAAATTAGAATTTATATTTGCTTAACCTTGATAATCAGGATAAGAAATCAAGAACACTGGTAATTTTCGTTAATTTGTAATTGGATTTACAGGTTCTTTAAAAAAAAAAAATTAAATAATACCAGGTTTTAAACCTGCATAAAATGTGTTAGAAAATACATCCAAATATAGATTTGAATTAGAATACCGAAAAATCAAGAGGAGAGTAAAAAGTGAACTGCAGATTATATTTTTCTGTCTTTTTCTTAGCTATTATTTCTTTCTCTCTCTAAGAGAAATGAGCAGAAGAGGACGGAGAACGTTACAGGTATAGAAGGAACAGAGAGAACTACTCCATTGCATAGATAGGACATTTTCCTGTACATGAGAAAAAAATATTTTTAGACATCATTATGATTCAAAAGTAGAACTGTATACAGAAATCAATGAAAAAATTAAGATTTTAATTGACTCAAGCTGTTCCACCCAGGGGAAGCAACCTATACATTATTTAGAATGAAATAATTAAAAGTAACCCTTGTTAATGCAAATTCTAAAACAGCTATTGTCTCCATATTGCTGGCTGAAAGAGCTTGTGACTGGAAAGAATTACTTATTGCAACTATATATTGTGAATATTGCAGGTCAAGCATTGAGTAATTTACAGCAATCCAGCACTGTAGGGTAGAGATCTTATACCACTGCAGGTTGGTATGAATCAGAGTAGCTTACAAGAACTCTGCAGTGGTTTCTGTTACACTTACACTTCCATGTTGTGTGCTTGGTTAAAAGAGTAGTTGCACTCTTCTGCCCCAACTGCAGATTGAGTGAAAGGTGCTGGACTCAGAGAGTAATTCATAGTAGCCTGTTATTAGAACATTACAGTATTAATATTGTAAATCAGTATTGGGGCTGAGGATAGCTTTGATTCCCAGTTAAAACTTCTCCCATACCTTTTAAGATATGGAAATTAAAGAAGCCAGAGAAACTACCATTATCTCTTATTGTGTCCAATCTTGGCTGACACAGCTAATTTTATATTCACAGGTTGGTCTGAGAGTTCCACATCTTGTTGCCTATTAGCTAACTGTAAATGGTTCTCTAAACGATGATGCCTGAACACAATAAACTAGTATTAAGGTTTTTTTTTCAAATGTTCCTTCTTCACAAAAGAACAAACAATAAAAAGTTCTTCCATGAACATGCCAAGTAAAATGAGGGTCCTGCTGGCATTACCAAGGCCAAGATAAAGTAATCATTCTATTCTTGTAATTGAATTGTAAGCCTTGTATTTTGTATTTTTGTAAGCACAAAAATATATAATTATCTCACCAGAATTTTTGCAGAGTTCTTTTGATGCTCCATCAATTTGGCTTCCCTCCGCCCAACAGAGTGAGGGACGGAGGAATTGCGTAAAAAAGCAGCAAGTTCTGGAGTGTTGTCTGGGACAGTAAACTGCAGAAAAGAGAAATGAATTTTAAATCCACTTCACAATTGTCCTAGAAGATGCATTGTTCTCAAGACATCTTGGCTTTCATCCTGACCTCTCTCTCCACCACATTAATTGTTCTTCCCTGAAAGCTCACACTTTATAATTAAACATCAGCAGGATAAATTACTGTCTAGAAAGATCCTGTATTTGTGTGTGTGTGTGTGTAATTATTATTATCCAATTATTTAAAGCCTGGATACAATCCCTGTATGATGATACTGTATATAAATAACACTCTTGGGGCCAGATTCTGTTACAGTCATATAGAACATCAGCATTGATAAGAAAAACCCTTTCATTATTAATTAATCATTCTATTAGGACCAATAAGATGCTTATTAAAAAATAGACCAATAAGCTGAAATACAGGATCCCTTACGGTCTCCAAATCACTTTTCAGAGAATAGCAGAATATTGGAGCAACATTACTTGCCCCAGTAGAATTTATATAGTTATCTAGGTTCCTTGTATTAATTTTGCTCTGAAGTTTCAAAATGGGAGGGGAGTGGTGAAAGGAAAGAGGGGAGAAATATTTAAGTCAAGTACACAGCTGAAGTAATGCAACACAGGCCTCGTAAGATAACTGTATCCAAGGTCTAAAACTGCTGCTTTCCAGAACATGAAATATTCAATCTCTGACTGAATAGGTCCAAATATAACAATGCAAAAAGAGTCAATATCTACATGACTTTTCTTTGCAGGATTTTTTTACATTATTTTTATTTATAAAATAATGGATTTAGATTCAGCTTGGTTTTTTGTAAATAGGCAGGATATGAATTTGGGAAAAAGTTAATTTGAGTCTCATCAGCAGAAGGAAGCTGTGTTTTTCACAGTATTGAACCAATTAGAGCAAAGCATTAAATGCTTTGCACTTTAATGCTGGAAATCAACACTGGCATTCTTGCAGAAATAGGTACCTGGAAACTTGTCTCACACAAAATGGAAATGATAACAAAATTAGAATATATGCCATAAACCCTGAGACTATTCTCCCACTGGGCAAAAATCCCCAAGCATTCTGCATGGCAAGCAGAAATTTCACTTCTGTTACAGGTTGACAATAGTTCCACATGTTATCAGAGCCATAAGTTAACTGTAATTAAACTGTATTATAGTTAGAAAAAACAAGATAGCTTCCTAAACTTTGATTTTGTTCTTTTCCACTGAACTACAGTATATTACAATCAAAGTCTGTCCACGTTTGGATGATGCACTAACTTATTGTTAATCCAAAATCAAAATCAAAATGAAAAGTACTTGCAGGTCTGCTGAGGTATTTCCCACCCAGTCTGGCTTGTAAGCTTCTTTTAATGCTAAGTTATGATTCTTCCCATCCATATGGATCAAGTCAATACTCTTTAATTTAGAGGCACCGAGTTAAGCTAATGTAGCATGATGTCTGAACAAAGCTGAAGATTTTTCAGATATTTGAAACAGAATATTTGCAAACAACAGTGGATTTAAGTTATTCTATCTTAGAATTAGAGTGGTCATCTAAATAGGCTGGACAGCTAAGAGCTGTGTAATTTTCTTCTAACATAGTTTTAAAATGAGGTAAAACTGGATGCCTCTATTATCAGAAAACTAATTTCAGTGTAATACATCTTCTATTCAAATATTATGGCTGATTGTAATTTTTTCTAGAAACTCCATGGAGCATTAAGCATTAAAAAATCTTGACTGGGGACATTTCCTGTAAATTCCATGGGCATTTTTCATTCCAACCATTTTCTAATTGCATTCTTCCATACACAATTTCCCTTGAAGAAAAATACTGTATCACAATTGACTCAGAGGTGGTTTAAATTTAGAAATTCCTATTTTTTTCTGAATATCTTTGCATATACTTTCCAAATTTGCTGAGATTATGATTATTTTGAAATATTTAAATGAACCTTTAGAAGCATTGCTTGATCAAACACTTCATATAAATATACGATTAACCTTGATGTGTTTGAGGTGAGGCTGTAGAAGAAAAAGCAGTATTTTGCACTCACAACCTAGCATGAGCAAATATATGGTAGAGAACTGGGTGCACACTTATGTATTTAGGTTTATTTTCCTTTCCTTTTTAGAGTGGGAGCGATTATGCAAGTTGGCCTCATGTGTAGTATACTTGGGTTACATATTACATATAGCATGAGAAATGAGAAGAATGCAAAAAGAATTCTCAGCTTGGCAAGTGATTCCTGATCAAACAAGGGGAGGAGATAGGATAGTCCCTAAAATCATCCTTGGAAATTTAATAGACAGTTATCACTCCTGTACCTCAGTCTCTTATGAGGAAGGTGCTATTCTTAATTTGAAACTTTAGCATGATGTAATTATATAAATAGCCGCACCAAGGTACACTTGAACTGCAAAGATGGCTTTTCCATGTGACAGAAAGTGTGACTTTATATGAAACAGCTTCTTTAGGACTTGTATACTTTTTACTGCACAACTGCAAACTAGAAAATAAATCCTATATACTAGTACTGATTGATAAATAACCAGAATTACCCACAAGCCACTTCCTATGAACAGCAAGTTTTCCAACTTTATGCTGCTGGCCTATATGAAAATACCTCTAAATAATTCTAGAATTAACTTATTGGCATGATCAAGTTTAGAAAAGTCTAAAAGAGCAAAGATTTAGTGAACAGGAGAATCAAGAAACTCTTTTATCTTACCTTTACTTCCAAACTGTTAATTGCAGAGCTTGTGTGACACTGCAGAGGCCCATGTGTCTGAATGTGAAGAATGTAAAGAAGGAGTTCTGTTTTGCTCAACACTGGCCATTCCACATACAGGACTGTATCATTGATGGCACTTGGCCCAATGTTGTGCAACTATTTGGATCAATAATAATAAAAAAATTAAGCTAAAATTGGATAGCAAAGATTTTATTCACATTATTATGCAATTTTTTATTTTATTCCTACCTCAGTACTGCAATGCCATCACTACTTTTTGAAGCCACAGCTATGAAAATTTCCCCACCGGGGTGTAGACTGAAAACGTAGTTAGATGATGTTACCAAGACTTCCCTGCCCTGGGCCAATAGTCATTTGGCCATCATTGCTCTAAGTTAACCTTCCCCAGTCCAGATGGATTGGATTGCAACTTTAAAAAAATTAGGTGGGATTTCTGGGAACTGGAGTCTACAGATGTCCCAAAGGCCCCAGACTGGGGAAATCCACTCTAATCCCTTTTTGGTTGCTTTCTTGTGCCTTTCCTCTTAACTTTGTGGCCTCCACATTCAGTATTTTTTCAGGCTTCTGCTTTTTGGATCATTTTTATCTCCCTTCTTTAATTACTCTAATGCTTCATCAGCCTTCCTAATACAACTTTCTTCTTCTCTCTCTCTCTCTATATATATATATTGTTACCAAAAACTGATTAATTTCCACTTTCTTTATAAGCCCATCATAGAGCAGGATGAGACCCCAGGATGGGGTGGGGAGAGTATACTGCCAGTTGTCTCACTGTCTGTGTGCATGTGCCTTTGGCATCACAGAGAGGCAGAGGATGCCAAGTGCCTTCCCAACACCCAAAAGGATGCCCTACTTAAGGAAGTCATCAGATTGGAAAATTGAAGTATTTTGATTTGCCTTTTCACTTGGATTTAATGTAAAGGCAGCAAAATCATAAATGAACAAAATGAATGTCACAGGACATTCAGGTATTTTCTAATATGGGCATGTAAAACCTTTCATTTCTAATTATTTTGAGTGCAAAACTTCATGAAACTTTACTATGAAAATATTTCCACACATGTTCAAACAGCTGAGCAGAACTGCAATTTTGCATGGAAATGTGAAGTTTTGCACTTGAAATGAAACACTTTTCATTCTCTTTTTTTTATGATTCAGTAACATTTGGCAATTTGACTATTCACTCGAAGCTTAGCAGTACTTTAAATTGACTGAAAGTCTAAGTTAATTATTAATTAGATTACAGGTAGTCCTCACTTACCAACTGCAATTGGGACCAGCAACTCTGTTGCTAAGCAACGTGATTATAAAGTGAAATGTCATGTGACCATGCTGACTTACATCAGTTCTGGCTGTGGTGATTAAGTGAATCACCCACAGTCGTTAAGTGTGATGTAACATGACTGCAACTTGCAACTTCCTGCTGGCTTCCTCATTGACTTTGCTTGTTGGAAGGTGACAAACAGTGATCACGTGACTGTGGGGATGCTGTGACAGTCACAACTTCAAGCTCTGGTCACAAATCTCATTTTTCAGCGCTGTCATAACTTTGAATGGTTGCTGAATGAGCAGTTGGTAAGTGAGGACTACCTGTAGCCAATTATTACTAGGTTGTCACAGATATTCTCAGAATTCTGACAATCAGATGCAAGGGATAATTTGGGAGCACAATACCACTTCCAATAATATAACATTACAACTAAAATTCTCTCTTTAAAGGTATGCTGCTAAAGCAGCTATGTTATCATTCTGGTCAATAGCAAACAAGTATATTAATGTGACATCAGCGCAACCACTCTTTTCCAAATGTTCTCAACTCTGCAGCTTTCTTTTCCCCACTTCATATCTTACCCATTAAAGCTATTAACTTTTCCGTTTACTCAAAACAGTATCTTAGACATATTATAGTTCTGTAATAAGGGGCTTTAGGAGCACAGCCTAAAACTATGATAGGTATGTTTTTAATACACTAATGTGCTGAGCTAGTGATAGCATATTAAACTTAATTCCAAATTATCAAGAACATTCAGTAAGCCCTCAATAAGCGACACAAACACAGTGTTTGCCTTGTAAGATTTCAATTTATAATTTTGTTTATATTTTGTCATCCATGGTTCCCTGAGATTGCCCATCCTGTCCTGCCTACTGATTTGTAAATAAAAACCATATGTGAAACATCCTGTTTCACTCTCAAATTTGAGTTATCCATCAAATTCCAAGGAGATTATGTATTCATTATATTTCCCTCTCTCCATAGTGCTCATTTGAGTAACTCTTTGAAATGAAATGATAATAATATATATTAACATTTATGAAAGGTCCACATTCATTTCAAGATGTGATTCTGAATTTGTTTTTAATTTGCACTTCACTGTAATTTAGTTTGGTTCATCTTGATTGTTTGACTTATCTAATATGCCTAGTTTCTGGGATAAGGGCATGAAGTAAATGTTAGGAAAAACATCATTTTTCATCATGTCCCAAAAGCTTCATAATACTGAAGGAATGGCTATTGAGATTTCCTATCTTTGCCTAGTAAATTAAAGATAAAAGAACGCAATATACTACATATATGTCCAGTGGTTTAGAAAGAATATTGCAGTATTCACGGCAGAATTTTAGAAGGAAGAGAGAAAGAAACATTAAATAGAAAGTCACAGCCTTGCTTTCCTAGAGTAGCTCTGCAATTTAAAGTAACAGATGTACTTAGCTATGACTGTCATGGTGTCACAGATTCAGTGCAACTCTTGCTACATTCATGCATGCCAACTGAATATGGTCATGGATGGGTCTTCTTCATTTGTCACAATGCTTCTTCCCCAAACATGGTCACATTTAGTTGGGAACCTGAAGAGACAAGAGGGCTGCACTGAATCTGTGAATTCTGATGCAACTTCTCTAGATGTTGAGAAATAAAGAAAATTCCTGATTGGCTCAGGCAACCAATGTTGCCTAAAGCAAGGTTCTGAAATCAGCTTTTCCAGAGATTTGCATTAGACTATAGTGGGGAATCTGTGCCTTCCAGAAGTCTTTGGAATTCACAACGACCTTCACAAATGGCCATGCTGTCTGGTATGCAGGGAGTACAGCTAATTGTAACCTGAATAATTATAGGTTCTTCACCCAAGATCAGCAGAACAGATTTAGTAAATTAAACATAGCAAAGAGATTTTCACAATTCTCAATAAACTTCACTCTTTCTGTATTATGCATTAAAAATATGCAGTTTCTTATTAGGAAGCTGTTTTTATATTTGTTTGTTTGTTTTAAACCTCATATATATGTTCCACCAAAGGTCCAATCTCATCTTCTTTAGTAGGCTCATCGTTTGGTTCCCAGTTATGAATTGGCAACACAATTTGTGGAGGATGAGAGACTCTGAAATGGTTCATAAACATAATCACATGAGATCAGTTGTTATGTTTAACAAAGGAAAAGTATTAAATCCAATAGAAAAGGATGGATAAGTAAGATACTAAATGGTAATTCATCTTCTACTGATTCATTTATATAAGTCATCCATAAGCACTTCCTTACAGATAAAGCTCATATAGCTTTTTAGAAAGAAAGTTACAAATCTTTAAGCATGCTAGAATGCTAACAGAGAAACGCTCACAATACAGCTCTGCAGGCTTTATGGAAGAGATAGCAACTATGCCACTAGTTAGGGGCATCTGTAAGATGGGGTCAAAATGTCAAGATGGCAGCCACAGCTGTATGATTGAAGCCTCAATACAGGTAGTCCTCGACCTACAGCCACAATAGGGACTGGGAAATTTGTCATTGTGGTGTGGTTGTTAAGCGAGGCATCACATGACCGCACCCAAGTTTATGACATTTTTTGTGGTGGTCGTTAAGTGAATCACATGGTTCCCCATTGATTTTGTTTGTTGGAAGCCAGCTGGGAATGTCACAAATGGTGATCACATGACTCCAGGATGCTGTAACCATTGTAAATACATGCTGGTTGCCAAGCTCCTGAATTTTGATCACATGATTGCAGGGACACTGTGATGGTCGTAAGCTTGAGGACTGGTCATAAGTCACTTTCTTCATAGTGTAAGTAACTGTTGTAACTTCAGTCAATAAATGAATGGTCATAAGTTGAGGACTACCTGTTGTTATTTGGGGTTGTACATATAACATGAAAAAAATTGACAGGGCTTTGATTGCACAGCTGCAATTTTGTGACCTCCTTGTGGACACTTCTGACACTAGTCAGAGATTCCAAAAAGACTACCATTTCAACATCACATACATATCCATTCATTTGGTATTAAACAGCACCTCTCAACTCTGTTGTATAGTTTAACTTTTAATACCAATGCAAATTACTAGATTACTAAAATACTGTACGATGTAGTCACTTAAATAAGAGCCAATCATCAGTTCTTGATTTTTAAAGAAAATATTTTGTAATGGGCAACAAAATGAAGCAGAATGTTTCAAGAAGGGATGTCATCTTAACTGCGTATATATTAATTCTGCTAAAACCATCCCCTTGAATGTTCCTTAGGAAATAAGGAAATGTCTTTGTTTTACATGATATGAGTAACATCTGTACTGGCAGGATATTCTTTCAGGAAATATACAGCTATTGTTAACTGTGCTCAGCTATAGGATATGAAAGATACGTATAATTTTTTATTCCCTCAGCAGCATTCTTCTAAGGATCAGATGATTAGATTTAGATATTTAATTAAAAATTTACATGTCAGAATATTCACACTTTAAGAATGTTTTCATGTCCCATGTGGAACCTTGGCCATTTGTTTTTGAAGATGAGTTTTTCATGTTGCTGTGGTGTGCACTTGAAAAAGTTGCAAAAACAGTGCGGAAATCATGACTTGAGGCAATCCTGCTGCATGAATAGACCCTCTTGGGTAGCCTAAAGGAACTCTGACTATTCTTCCACTAACTTAGTAAATTTAAATCTAATTTATTATGATGGAAGACTCTTCTATGAATAAGAATGAATAGAATGGCACAGGATGTCATGGTTTTACGCACACACACACACAGGAAAAGTAAGAAAGTTGCCTGGTGCTAAATGAGCAGCCAAACTGGTAATTGTAGTTTTATTGTATTATGTGATCACATAAAAGACCCGTTGGCACGGATTCATCATACTCCATCAGCCCTCACATGGCTGTCACCTTACCGTTAAGCCAATATGCCAGTTTGCAAATATACAATCTGGCCATGCACGTGATACAGCAGCATCAGAAGATATGTAAGAAGAATTGTTTTGGTAGGATGAAAACCAGCAGAACTTCTGAAAAGAAGTATCTTTTAAGGCCTACCAGATTTGGGAGCCAATAATCACAAGTGCCTAAATAATGCACAGCCACAATCAACTAATTATGATTCATTTTATATTTGAGCTCAGAATAAATGTACTTACCCTCTGATCTGTACTTGAGCTATTGCACTGATGTCAATCTTAAGTTCAACCAAATTACTGTTGGGATTAACTTTGTTGGAACTAAAATAAATTAAGGTAAAGTTTAATTATGCTTCAAATATATAAATCTGAAGCATTTTAACTTAAATCTACAATGCTCAAGGGATATAGCTTCCTCTACCAAGCATATCCTAGATGAGTAGACTCCCTAGATATGTCCTTAGTCAAAGTAAACTGGACAAATTAGTATCAGTATAAAGCAGTGTTTTCTTAAACCTTTTGTGTAGGACCCCTTCCCACTTTTAAAAATTATGGAGGACCCCAAAAGAGCTTTTGTTTGTATGGGTTATATTTATTGATATTTACTGTGTTAAAAATTAAAACTGACACATTTGTAGAGTATTTATTTATTGAGTCATGTAAAAAAAAAATTAAATCCATTAGATATTAACGAAGTATTTTTCATGAAAAAATGCCTACATTTTTAAAAAATTTAAAAAAAATGAGAAGAGTGATTTTGTTTTAAAATGTTGCAAATATCTTTAAGAACTTACAAATCACTTTGATTTTGTGGACCCCTGAAAGGGTCTTGGGGGGCCCCCAGGGGTCCTCAGACCATACTTTAAGAAATTCTGGTATAGAGAAAGAATAGTACCCCCACGCCCTTCAATTGTTTTGGACTGAAACACCCACAATTCCTTCTCTATTAATCTGTGCTGTTGAGGCAGATGGGAGCTGAGGTTCAGACAGGATCTCCAAGGTACAGTAGTGTAGTGAGGTGAGTTAATAAAATATACATATGTACCCATTTTAACACTCTTCCTTCTGCATTATTGGTGGGTAGGTTTCATGAGAGTTTTTATAATCACAGACTTTGCCCTTGTGGCTCAACGGAGATAGAAACAGTGTCTTTTATATGATATCCTGAGATGTGTTTTGCTTTCCCCAAATATTTCCAAATTTGAGAGTCATATAAATCAAGATAATGTTCCTCATTTTTTAAGGGCCAAACCTTTTTACCAAGCCAGACAACTGTGCAAAACTTTGACGTAGATGTGTTGTTCTATTGTTTTATGATAATTTCTTGGTAATGGGTTTGCTGTAGCTATATACTTCCTTTTCTTATTTGTAATGCTGGTCAAAGACCATAATAAAGAAATTTTTTTCATTATACATACGTATTCTTACCTTTTCACTTGGAGCGTGAATTGAATGCTCAGTTCAGGATTTTCAAAATGCTGAACAGTAAATCTGATGCCTGTAGAAAACTACAAAGTGAAACCTATATGTTAAAACTATGAACATGTAATTAAATTGTGTATATATGTTAAGATTACAGTTTATGTCTCAGGTGACCAGACGTTGCCTTGGGTAAAGTCTTTGTCATGAGTACTGATGGCGAGCAGGAGGGGGCCTCTATCCAGGGGGGAAAACGCATGCGTAGTACTGAGGAATTAAGCAGCCATTCAAAGAGACACAGATCAGACCTGCCTTGACTCTTGGGGTTTATCTGTCTGGGTTTTCCCACGCTTCTTCAGTTTGTTAGGATTCTGTCTTATGTAGCAGTAATAAACACTAGAGAGCTACTCCTCATCTCAGCGTGATTCCTGACTGTTAGGACAGTCTTGTTACTTGCTTTTCAGCAGGCATTTCAGCAGACAAGCTGCAGAAAGGTACACTGTGGCAACTAATTCTACCGATCTATGTACCTACCTTCTGTCCTACACATCGACTACAGTAATCTTAAAAAGAAACTAGTGTTTTCAGTTCTGTCTTTCCCAAAGCAGTAAAATACTTCACACTGTGTCTATCTATTCTCTTTTTATTAGAGTACTGACCCTAAGGTCAAATGTATGCAACCAGAAATGTGTGTGCATGTGTGTTTGTATGCGTGTGCATGTGTGTATGTTTATATGATTACCGAAATGTACAATATTACAATGCTGTTGGCTTGAAAGCTGATGGGATTTTAATGTTTTTGCTTCCAAACTTGCAAAACCTCAGGTGGGAACATTTTGTGAACTTTGGTGATTTTGTGAGATTGCTAGCTTTTAAATAAACTTTATTTGTTTGTTTGTTTGTTTGATTTATGGGGTCCTATGTGCCATGGAATCCGCAGGGACCAATTTCCTGGATGCATGGTATTCCTCAAAATCTTTCAATGATGAATTGCTGGTTTGTATATAGGCTGGCTATCTTAAATTCATGAAATGAACACTGTATTTTTTAAGGTGTTTTATTGTAAACCACCCAAAGTGTTTTGGCTATTGGATGGCTTACAAATGAATGAATCTGACTGGAAAAATCCAGCATAAAAACCCACCATATCTGTACTGCCCCACTCTGCATAGCAAATGTCTCTTGTAGATTTAATAGTATATTTATAACATCTATTTCTGGCAGCTGAGTATAGAGTTTTCTGGTTCCCTGAGATCCACTGGAGCAGACATGTACTACAGTTCTGGTGATCTATGAAAGCCCTCATTACATTAGCCTTACTTTAATGCTTTATTTAAACATAAAATTGTACTCCTGATGTATGTGTTAACGAGCAGCAGATGGTGCCTCTGGGTGGCAATGGGCTTTAATGATGGCTTTTGGTCCTTGACACTGCTAGTAATAATGGGCAAATGAGGTTCACATATGCCAACAATAAAACTCCACAGAGGTCAATGGATTTTATCTGTTTAAAGCAGTAGGAGAGTTTTTCTGAAGAAAGAAAGAAAGGGAGGGAGAGAGAGACAGCGCTAGCTTTTAGAATACTTTCACACAATGTTACCTCACAAGTTCTTTCATTTTTAATGTACAGATAGTCCTCAGGTTACGTCTATTCATTCAGCAACCATTCAAAGTTATGGCAGGGTTGAACAAATGGCAGTTGTCCTTGGAGTTCCAGCTGTCACAGTGTCCACACAATTATGTGATCACAATTTCCAATGTTCTCTGCTGGGTTCCCACAAGCAAAGTCAATAGGGAAGCCGGCAGGAAGTTGGAAGTTGTGGTCACATGAGGTCCTCGCTTAATGATGGCAATCGCGACTGCTGGAACTGTCATCACTAAGTAACACAGTGATGTGACGTCACGCTTTATGGTTGTGAGTCTAATGACAACTTTGGCTTCAAGGTGATTGAAGTAAGCAAAACCATAATTGGACCCATTGTGATGTACCCTCATAATAAAAATACAAAACAAATAACATCAGTGAATTGGGAAATTCTCATGATATTTGTGCTACTTTATATGATTCTACTCTCAGATTTAGCTGCATATGGATATAACTACAAGTACTTTGAATAATTGTATCAGTACAAACTAGTATGTGTCCACTCAGAAGCATGCTCAGTGGTACTTTCAGATATATGACAGGGCTGGAGCCTGACAATGTACACCTAACTCTGGAGAAATCACATCTATAGAATTTAGTGGATTTACTCCCAGGCAATTGTCTATCAGATTACAACCTAAATATCAGTGAAAACTATGGAACACTTACATGCTTAAGCCCTCAAAAATGTAATTAATCTTATGTGGTCGCTGAGAGTTGACAACAACTTGATGGCACATAATCAATCACCAATCACAGCAGCTGGAATGTGTCTGGGGTCACAAATAAGCTCACTAGAGTATTATCTTTTTAAATATACAGTATAATGTTGTCTCCTGTTCAACTACCAATTTCATGCCTGCAGATTTTTTGAAGTGATCATTCACTGACATTTGGTAGTTTTCCATTAATTCTCCAAACAATTTAATTTGCTAAAACCAACAAATGTTTTTGGTTTTGCCTTACATTTATTCCAGCTGCCATGGGGTTTCCAAGGTCGCAAATCACCATTCTAGTTTCATTTTCCATCTTATAATCACAGCTCAGCACACGCAGTGCCTGTAACCAAAGAACATCAACATGGAGGTGAAAGGTCAGTCCAGAATGTATCCTGTTGGAAAAATGAATGGCTTTCAGATAGCAAGATTGCTGATTTCAAAAACCTGCACAGAAGTCCAATAACTTATTCATGAATAAGGCAGATTTGACATTAAAAAAAAAAGAGATTTGCCCGAATTTTAACAGTGCTCAAAGATATGTATGTATGTATGTATGTATGCATGCATGCATGCATGTACATACATTTTGTCCCTGGTATCATTTGTTTCTTTACTGCAGGTACGAAAGGAACATGGAGAGATTATTGGTATTACATAGCTCAATCACACGAGGTTGGGAAGTGAAATAAAGAAAGCTATCTTGCCCTAATATTCTGACAGCAGAATTGGAATTCACAATAAAATATATTTTTGCAGATCTCAGTAGTTTAATTTTTTACAGTGATGTTTATGTTGGAAAGCTGCTTTATCATAAAACAGCATAGAGCCATAAAACAATGTAAAAGTCAATACAGAAGTACTATAAAACTTAAAAGGCAAATGCTGCCATAATCTTTAAATTGATACTTATATGGCAATATAAGACTGGATGAGAAATTTGTTCAATTTTTGTTTAATGGAAACTTACTTTATTAGCATTTTCTGAACCTACGTATGAACTTAAATGGAATTATACATTAATATCCACACAAAATGTGTATTATAGGAAAAATGCTTGCAAAAAAGTGTATGTTAAGGGAAAGTACATACAAAAATATTTATATTAAGAGGAAAGGGCTTAAAATGCACATTTATTTTTATCTGAACCTGATGTAGGAATGGGATTGAAGAAATTAAAGCTGGAAAAATGGGAAAATGAACTTGCCAAATTGGCCCATACTCATACATAAATAGTGTAACTCAAATTAAATACATGTGAACTTATAATATTGAGGAATACATCAAGCACTAAATGTATAGTTAATAATTAGTATGATAGCATATAGATCAGTGTTTCTCACCTTGGCAACTTAAATCCTGGCTGGGGAATTCTGGGAGTTGAAGTCTATACATCTTAAAGTCATTGAGCTTGAGAAACACCGATCTAGACAATGGCTGAAAAGTCAGGGCCACACGCGATTCTGTGTGTAGCTTAAGTCTTGACAAAAAACAATGCCAAAATAGTTTGATATGTTGATGACTTTTTACTCCCTAGTAAATATAGTGCTAACTTCTTGTATATTATCTTTGGTCTTTGCTCCCTATCTGGGTCAACTGAATCAATTCAATTAAACAGGAGATGGGAAGAAGGAGAAGCATAGAAAGGTGTAAGACATGAAAAGTTACATATAACAGCCTTCAACAAAACAAAAACATATTTGCCTTTTTTTTTCTTTAGCATAATTCACAGGAGAAGTAACATCATTTAACAATGTATACAAAATGCTTTTTAAAATCATAATGTGGCTGGAATGACTGCTATGCATGTTACTAAGCAAAGGTATCTTTTGCAACCTGATGCCTTCCAGATATATTTAACAATCATTCCCATCATTTTACAGCCAGTGGGGTAAGCTAATTATTCCAGATGGGCGGGAAGACCTGCCAGATACCAAAAAAGATATTTGTGCATAGTAATGTCCTGAAATACTATGCTGAAGACTCCAGCTCTATATAACCTGAGATATGACCTAAAACAGTAGCTCATAATTAGACACTCTGGGATATATCAGCTGTCTGAAACAAACCCAGGGTACCAATATTAATGCTGTTCTTAAGGAACCATGAATAAACAGAGGGAACCCAACATGCTTAAAACAACAGTCTGATAATCAAAGATCTAAGTATTCTGCTCCCATAAAGAAACCTGTGGTTTGAAGTCATGTCAGGTTACAGGACTGTGCACATGTATTTGGAAAATAAGACTTGGTCTGTGAAAAGGGAAAATATTCACATGTTTGGCTGGCAACTTTACTGATCATATCGGCATATCTAGAAAAACCTCTAATACCTGTAACAACTGGAAAGCAATCAGTTTTGGGTTTTTTGTTTTAATAGTAACACGTGGTTCATTTTACAGCTCTGAACAGTAGCAAAGCCTGACCAATTAGCACCAGAATGATCTGGAATTGTTTCAAGTGGAAACCACTGGAAAGTGGGTGAAAAAGAGACAACCTCGAAAAATTACTGGATTAATAATGTTGTAATCTTTACATCTCGCAAAAAGGCTTTCATGACAATGATTATCACTGATCAATTTGTATTTCTCCAAAGATCAATGAACTGAGTATTTCCTGTTTTAGTTTCATTGTCTTTAGAAAACATTACTCATTTGTCAACATTATTATTAGCTGGAGGGGAAGGTGAAAGATTGTGCAACAAATAGTTTCAGGGCTGTTCTGGAATATTCATTTAGGTTAAATATTGGGGGCTACCAAGTGAGTTTTAGATATACAAGATTAGAGATTTCAAACTCAAACAAATGGTCTAGAATGTATCAACTTTCAACCATTTGTAGTTCAATAAAATGATATATTCCTCTTGCCCACTGGTGAATACATGAACCATGTGTGCATCTAAGGGATAGAATTTCATCTTGGCTTTTTGAAAAGTACCTCTTCTTTATACTTTTTAAGTAAAATGTGCTACATCTAGATCAGTTCATGCTACACTTGCCCTGCTGAACGTTATTGAGAACTTTTCCTAACCCACCTTCTCATAACCTCAGCCTTCTGATGAAGATTTATATTGAAAGAACATTAGTTATTTCAAAATCTGGGCCACATTTTAGGGATGTGTGAAGATCAAAGATTAAATTCCAAAGTGATTCAGTTGAATCACCTTTTCAAATCTGGTCTTTGAAGTGAACTGCCAATAATTATACACACTAAAGCAGGTGCTTTTGAATTAATGAGAAGATCTGATATACATTTTTATTCAGTTGAATTGAATCTTCAAACTTTATTGATTATTTGAATCAATCATACAAATCAAATTTAAAATGTGAATCAAACCAATTATTGAAATTAAATTCTACGATATACTGACTGAATTGATATACATCAGTTTAAAACCCATATGAGACAGGACAGTTGTTGGGTTCCTGCCACCCCACCCCCAAATGTTACAGTTTTGTGCAAATTTTGGTTATGCAGTCTCCAATGGAGATAAAAAAAAAATAAAATGAGTGCTGACCATTACCTTGTTATTCCGCTCAACACCCGTGTAGTCTGCTTCTGGAGGTATTTTTATATGCAGCTCAGCTTCATAGGCACCTTCTCCTTCATTTCTTGAATTGACTGTAAGCATGAGATAGTTTTCTTCGCCAATTACAATCTGATCCCTATCTCTATTAAAAAAAAAAAGCATTGCAAAAGAGTTTTGAACAGGAGCTAGATCTATTTCTGAGCAGATTGTGATCTAAAACATCAGTTGTATTTCACAGATCAGGCCAACTGGTCCCATCTTTTGTTACTAATCCACCCATAAGATGGACAATCCCAAAATTTGCCTTGGCAAATAAATTGATATTTCAAGATAATGTTCCACATTGGGTTATGCAATGTGTGCCCAAAGTTTCCCCATACTATATATCTTCCTTAGTGCTCTCTACCCAGCCTTTGCCTTCCGGCTTGTGAAAAAGGATGCTTAAATGAAAATATTGAAGTAGGAAGCTGGTATACTGCAAAGTGAGGCATCAGTCTCTAGAATCATATTTACTTACAGGAAAGCCTTTGGGGTGCATATAACTCCCAGAAGACGATAAAAGACATTCTGGGGTGCTAGATCATGTTCTAGTAAATGTGTGCTTTGTGGCTAGTCCTTGAGTAATTGGAGCACCTTATAAATAGGCAAGTCTTCCCTGAAAGCCATTATCTAAATCTGCCCCCGGCATGATCTCAAAATTCTACATCTCCTTTCTTCCCACAATCTGCCTGCCCAGATCTGATATGTCCCTTATTTAGTCATTGGATGGAACTGTGCTGAGAATCCCAGAAAAAAAGAGTGAATTAATTTGACTACAAATCATGACAAATAGTTTTGAGTGCCAGATCCTGTCACAGATGGTGCCACAATGAAGATAGCACAAGTGAGTGAAAAGGCACTCCTGGGGATTCCAAAACCCAAGCTGGTTACTATAGGAGAATGCAGTCTTTGAAATAGAGCAGGAGCATCTGTATTTGTGTAGTGGTGGAGTCAAAAAAGTGATTATGGTTGCATGGTCATGGCCTTGATGATGATGATAATTTACAATCCTAACCCTCTTCCCCCTTCCCTCCCCTCCCCTCCCCTCCCCTCCCCAAGGCTATTAGCTATGAATGCTAAGCTCTTTGGAGGAAAGGCCACATATAATGAAATGAAATAAATAATAAACAGAAGCAAACAATGTCTGGGAATAGCAGGGCAAAAATGCATTCAAACAGTGGAAACAGCTACTGGAATATAGCTGATTGTACAATGTCATGCATCTCTACAGAATGTTTCTGAAACCTGTGTCCTCCAATCCATTATTGTGGGAGTAGGCTATATGGTATGAGGCTAGAACTGCAGCAATGTTAAGTCAATGCATTCCTGTAACCATTCC
The DNA here is from genome assembly GCF_035149785.1 of Candoia aspera. NCBI lineage: Eukaryota > Metazoa > Chordata > Lepidosauria > Squamata > Candoiidae > Candoia > Candoia aspera. Next base: position 22,229,692 of record NC_086156.1, on the reverse strand, counting down.
TGTGACAAATTCTGAGTGAAAGTAAATACATGGAGTTTTGCTCTAATGAGGCAAAATGTTTAATCTTTTGCTTAAATAAACAAGGTTTGAAGAAGCAAAAATATACAGAGAGGATTTGGATTTTGAAACTGCAAAGAAAAGTAAGCTAAAGACTAAAGTTAGCTCAACATGCAGTGCTTAAAACTGATTTATAATTGCAAGGCATGCCCCTTCCTACTATTTTACTATTGTATTTTATACCACCTCCCACACACACACTTTTTAATGACCACCTTTATTCCATTAAGTACAAATACATACATGTTTACTTGTTCCAACTTACGGCATAACGGAAAGTCTCAAGTCAGGAATGCACACGTTGTCTTCTCCACAATCCACAAGAATGTATGCCTAAATTGTCCAAAACACGCATTGCTCATGTTAGGGCTATTTGGCAGGAATTCCAGCCATTTCCTTTCCTTCCTTTTTGTTTCTTTGATAGCCATTAAAAATATCTTCCCAAAAAGATTTTGATCCTTCCAAATCCTGATCTCAGTACAAGCCACACTTAGTTACTTGTATATGTAAAGCCAAGTTATGTTCTGCATATTGGGTGTGTATACATATTTTTTCCATTCCAAGGCAAGGAATATGCTTTCACATCTTGTTACTGTTAGCTAGGACTACAAGAATGAGAGCACTTTGAAAATGCAGTTGGAAGACGGTAACAAATTTAAGGTTAGTCTGGTTCAATTAACTCACCACAATGAACTAATTCAGCTTTTGTTGTTAAGGGAATGCTGAAACTACTGAGTAGACCACCTTATAGAATAGACTTCATAATATGATAGAATTTGCATGCAAAGACCCACACCTGTTCCTCCATTCTGTTTTCTTGGTAGTAGTTCAATACTGGGCTCACAGCTAATCCATCTGAAAATGTGGATTCATCCAGTCTATAGTTCAAGCTAATATTGATTGGAGACAATTTATCTCTAAATTCAGTTTCATCCTGCAGGAATTAAATTATAGGAAGCTAAATTTTGAGATATATGCATCATCATACTTCATGAATGTACAAAATAAATATCTGATCTTTATTTCAATAATAAAGCAATTAATATTCCAGCCCTATGACTGTCTATTTAGATGTTGGGATGACTACTTTTATTGGAATGCATTTTTTCACTACAAATAAATATGCATATGATCAGAGGCTATGACTTTTAAAAAGACAAAGAACAAGTTTAATTTGTATTAAAGCGTCTATGACACTTTGCCTTCATGAATTCATACTTAAGAAGTAGCTAGCTAAATTTATTTTCAAAAGTGATACAATGGTAAAAACACTGGATTTGGGAGCTCCAGATTAAAATCCACACTGAATTATGAAGCTCATTCAATAGCTTCAGATCAGCCACTGTCTCTCAAAGTAACCTAGGCTTGTGGGATTGTGCAGAAAAAATGTGTGAAGGAACTTGTACGTCCCCTCTGTTCCTGGAAGAAAAATGGGAAAAGAAAAGAAGAGTTGACAAATCTATGGTCTTCCAGATGGTTTCAAACTGGAACTCCCAACATCCCCGACCGCTGGTCAAGTAGAGTGGAAAACTGAGATCTAGCCCATTTCAGAACAAAATGAAACTTTTGCTGCTAGCCTATTACATAAACATTAAATGCACTTCAGCAAAAAAAAAACTCTGGAGCTTTTGCCAGCCTAAAGGGCCCAACTGATTCTACACTGTCTGTAACAAATACATTTGTTTCTGTGCCTTTCTGACCATCCTCCAGAATTAGGAAGATAAGCAACACCAGAGAAACAGAATTGAACTCAGCTATTAAAATTGAACATATCTGATGTTCTTGCAACATCTGCAAACACTATTCATACAATTGGTGTTGTATACATGAGTATTATTACTGTATTTGCATACAGTTGATATAAGCTTGCACTAATATATTCTACCTCATCAAATCTGATGTCAAATATTCTCCACATATTTTGTGGATTTTCAGATATGTTTAGGTATTTTATATTTGCACATGACAGCCAATTATACCTCATTTCAATATCTGACATCTCTCAATTGACTTTTCACAGTTCATACAGAAAGAATTTAGTATTTAATAGTACTGATAGTTGATATCTTCTAGTGTATCAAAATATTTTTGAAGTTACTAACTTTTGGGAAACAATTTTTGAATTAAAATTTGCTATGATATTTTGTTATATGACTGCCATGTCACAGAAAGTTCTTGGTATGTATATTAAAGTGCACACTGATATTAAAGTTATATTAGATTTCACCACTGCCAACTGTGAATTTATTATGTATTTCCATGTGGTTTGCATTGCAAAAAATGTGATGGGCAACAGAAATAAGACAATATTTCATGAGCTTCAAATACTGTATTATAATCTGAACAATCAACAAGGAAACTTTTGAGAAAAAGATTCAAAACACAGAAACCATTTCTTTGATTTTGGCCAAAATTCTGAACACTCATAAACAAAGGAAAGGAGAAAATACACCCCAAATTTGTGTGATCTAGATACATTCAAGTTTTTCTTAATGCCGCAGGCACAGTCCAAATAAGAAAGTAAATGGGATCAATTTACACCTTAAAACAGATAACCCGCAACTCATCTCACTATTTCCCCCCCCTCATTTGTTGAGTGTTTCAGCAAGTATGGCTATCTTTCAACTATTTAAAGTTTGAAGGAGAAAGTTCATGGAAATGATTTATTATCATGCATATATTCTAAAGCCATACAATTAGAAATGCATTGAATTTACAAAATCAATTTTACTATTTTAATTGATTTTAGCTGACATTGTTTGCTCATCCATATTCAAACTATATTCCAGAATAACTACCCTGAAAGTATAATTTTCTTGACCAGCAAAGAACAAAACTTACTCTAAGATAAATCACAAAGTCCTTGCAAGTCAGCCAATTCTGTGTAGTTATCATGAAGGAGAAGACATGCTGTGACTGATGATAATCAAGGAAGAGAGTCCTCTTAACAGCTCCTTTGGTTTTTAGTGAATCTAACTGTAGTTCAGCTTTCAGAACTAAAGAACATTAGGAAACAAAATGTTGTAAAAGGCAAATATTGTCCTTCACATTCTGCTCTGGTTTTAGAGAAAGCTGCTGTTTTGGCAGCATCTATACATTCAATGGATCAACCATATTTTTCTACAAGTAGGATATCCAGATATTTCTTATGGCATTGTAAAGAAGAAAACAAAGACTGTTGTGAATTCTTCACTGCCTTTTAACGACAAATGTACCACATCAAAACAAAAATGTACAATACCTCTACAATACTCTCGCAAGTAAAATGGTTCTAAGTTTTACATTTTTGACAGACCCAATGTCTTTGCAGCAGAACTGATACCAGCATCTATGGATTTCCACAAAGACAGCCTTGATTGTCTCTATCCTCTTTTAAAACATTATTTAAACAGCCAAATACAGTACTACGAAGAAAAGTGCTGGGTTAAGTGGCAACAGCTGCCCTCATCCCACAGAGTGGCATCTAGAGGCTCTGAGAAAATGAAGTCAAAGGAGCGCAGTTCAGGCAAATTGGGAAAATAAGATGATTGCTGCAGTTGCCCTCATCCAATGCTTCTCTTCAGACTGTCAAATTAAGGAACTGCTAACCTCAGAAAGTGCCAGTACTCTTCCTCTCATGGCCACGTATTCTTGTTTGCTTTATGGCAAGCTTTAGGAGGGCTGTGGCCCTACCTTAAATCTTCTATAATCTAGACCAGGATTTTCTAATCTGTGTTCCATGGAACCCTAGGTTCTATGATAACTTTATAGGATTCCAAGAGAGACTAAAGGAAATAAAAGTTAACTTGAACCCAGCAAATTTTCTACCACTATAGTTTTTTCTCTGGAGCTGGGGTTCCAGGATTTTTCTTTAAATTAACAGGTTCTGTAGCCTGAAAATGTTTGAAAAACCCTGCTCTAGAACAGTGCTTCTAAACTTCAGCATCTTTAAGATGTGTAGACTTCAACTCCCAGTTGGCATGCTCCCAGCTGGGAGTTGAACTCCACACATCTTAAAGTTGCTGAGGATGAGAAACCCTGCTCTAGACTTTCCTCCTTAAACATTCCAGTTTTCTCTTCTGGCTCAAAACTCTACCATCAGCCTGAGGAAGTCTCAATGTCCAATGAAAAACTAGTCACTCCACCTCAGGGACAGCTCTCAGCAGAACAAACTATGCCTTGCTGACCTGAGGGCACAGGCCTTCTCTCATCTTCAGATGCCACACCTTTGCCATTCTCATAGCCAAGTGAAAATATGAGGCTATGGACATAGCTGGGGCATCTTTAAAAATTCACAATCAGCATCTATCAGGAGTGGTACCACTGAAGCACCAAGCCTTGCCAATCTCTTTGACCCCTTTGCTATGAGTAACATATGGTTATATCTACTCCTGGAGGGAAGAGGGTTTTTTTTAGAATTGTGTAAAGATTTTTGTTAATCCCGCCTTTCTTATTTTTATAAATAAGTCAAGGTGGGAACATACCTAATACTCCTTCCTCCTCCTACTTTCCCCACAACAACAACCCTGTGAGGTGAGTTGGTCTGAGAGAGTACTGGCCCAAAGTTGCCCAGCTGGCTTTCATGCCTAAGGTGGGACTAGAACTCACAGTCTCCTGGTTTCTAGCCTAGTGCCCTAACTACTAGACCAAACTGGCTCTTTAAAATGGGATATGAACTAGTTACTTCTAAATAATTTTATTTTTTTATTTTTTTATTCAATTTGTCCCCATCCATCTCTTCCGATCAGAGGACTCTGGGCGGTTTACAATAATTAATTAAAACAACAATCATACTGGCTCTTAATTCATAATTACGTTACATGGGCTTAAGTTTTGTCTCATTCTACCAGATTTCTTACAGCACAGGGACTGCAAAGTATACACACAAACACCTTATTTATTTATTAATTTATGATAGATGGCAGAACAGTTTACAAACAGAAGACTAAGAACAGCAAAAAAACAAAAACAAAAAACAACCAACCAACCAAAACAAACCAAAAACTCAAACCAAGAAGAGCTACTAATGAGGACTGTACTTGAGAACCACCTAAAAACTTCAACTACACATTAAGCAGGCAACCCAGTGTTGTTGCTCAGCACAAAGAATGCAAGAGTTGCATTGGCTTCCAGTTGGTTTCTGGGTACAATTCAAGATACTGATCACCTTCAAAGTCATACATGATTTGGGATGTGAGTCAGCCCACTTAAGTGTGCCTGTAGAGTGTACTTGCTGAGATGCCCCATTCTTTGTGAGGTATGTCCAGAGGGGACTTTGAAGGCCAGCATTCTCTGCAGAAGCTTCCCTCCTGTGATATGCCCTCCCTTCAAATGTAAGGTACATACATTCACTTTTAATATTTAGGAAACTTATAAACGTATTTTTTCCAGTGTGTATTTGAGGACTGATGTGGGAATAGCCAAAATATCTGAGTATGAAATGAATTTTTTTATTGATGGATGATACATGGTGCTATAATTAAAATATACAGTAACTGTTTATTATATTTTTATGGTTTGATCTATTTAATACCTTTTCTTTGATTGTTGTATTAGTCTGTATTTATATGTTGCTGCTTCTGAGTTGCTTAGAGTAAAAATGATTGAAGAAGCATAAAAGTAATGACTTAAATTAATGGACCCATTTTGACATTTAAAAAGCAACAATAAAAACTAGTACAATTGTTGAAGATTAAATGTCTGCTGAAGGAGAAGTTCTTAGCTTCTCGTCTTAAATGCTTGCAATGAATATACTAGCTGCCTCTCCCTTGAGAGTTTATTCCACTGTTAAGGGGCAGAGATAGCTCTTTTCCTTTTAAATTTATTTATTATCCCACCTTTATTATTTTTATGAATAACTCAAGGCAGTAAACATACCTAATACTCCTTCCTCCTTCTATTTTCCCCACAACAACAACCCTGTGAGGTGAGTTGGGCTGAGAGTGAGTGTCTGGCCCAAGGCCACCCAGCCAGCTTCCATGTCTAAGGTGAGACTAGAACTCTCAGTCTCCTGGTTTATACCCTAGCACCTTAACCACTAGACCAAACTGGCTCTCATCTTCTTATGGGCAGTGGCATCTAGAGAATAACTCTGAAGAAGAACTTAATAACTGGGGAGGAACAAATGAAATCAGGTTTCAAAGGTATGAGTTTCCCCATTCACTTCAATTGTGTTCTTAAAATTAAAGGTCAAACTAGTTATGATGTTAATTGCATGTGTTTGTCACAATGGCATCTTTTCTTGACATGGCAGTAGCAACTTATGGAAGCAAACTTTTGGAAGAATTGTTTCAGTGAGAGAGTCCTAAATTCTCCTACCACCTGTTAGTCTTCCCTAACATGGTGATCTCCACATGTGTTGGGTTACAATTCCCATCATCCAGAACTTGTATGACCTTTAGTCATACATACTGAGAGTTGTGGAATTTGAAGTTCTGGAAGATTCTGAGCTGAGGATGGTTGACTTAAAGGTTTTATCATCATCTGTAATTTTAAACATAAAGCATGCTTGTTATTTGCATTCCTGGTATTAACAACTGGTTTTAAGAGTGTTAAACTGTGCAGGTCATAAAGACAACTTTAATTTTAAAAAATCCCTCAATGTTCTCATGCAAATTTTCAAACCCCTTGCCCTCACCCCCACCCCACAACCTTCAATGCTAACATGCAAATATTAAAAAAGACTTACCTATTTTATCTGAAAAACCCGGACTTTGAAAACCTGCACAGACTGTTACAGTAAAACTGTAAAGGAAATGGGGAAAGGGGAAAGAACTCTTATTGAAGTTCTAGTGAACATTTAAAAAAAATCTTATCAACATTGTTTTCTTTTGTCTTCCTTTATAAAACCTGCCATAGAAAACATCCTACTCAAATAGCATTTTTGCTATTGGTTTATCAACCTTCCCATCTCCACTGCTTAACTAAAGGAAATCTAATTCTGAATATTTCCTTTCTAGGCACCATCACTAAATAATTATGCTTTCTAAACCAGGGTTATGTAATCTGAAGCTCACAAATCCCAAGGCTTATGCCCAGTCATCTAACAAAATCTGTTTCCAAAATGCAGAAATTTGGTTGTGATTTTTCATAGGTTTTGCTCAAATAACAATTATGGGTGCTCAAGCCACTGGTGGGCTTAACAAACCTATTTTACATATCCTAACCCTTCCCACAACAGTAAGAAATGGCAGCTCATCCCCTTTAGAGATGTTACCCCTTATTACCAGCTCAGTTTTTTTTTTCCAAATATGCATATTATGATTGGTTTGCTGCTTAATTGGTCTGTTGTAAAGTTGGCCTTAGCTTCCAGGTCTGATCACACTGAGACATTAAATATTTTATATATCCCATTTATCTGGCCATTGCCTAGTCAATGTTACAAATTAAGTCATAATCTCATAAACTGAAGAGCATTTCAACTGTAAGATTTTCCCATGTATTATAATATAAATTTTTAATCAGCCTATATTCAAAGGGCTTTCACAAATAACCACAGATAGATGGTTAAATCATTATACCCCCCCCACACACACATGTATGTCTATATGTATTTTGTGCCACAGAACTACAATTTCCTGCTAACTGGAAATCCATCATCTGTGACTTGACCCTGATGATAGTCTATGAGCTCCATGCTAAAGAAGAGGAACAAAAGCCACACACAGCAGAATATGCCAGCTTTCCTCAATCTGGAATTCTCCCAGAGGGTATATATGGCTAGGAATTATTAGGGGATACAAGTTAGGGATGGCTGTTTTACAGAAACTAATTATTCCTAGTACAGCAGCAAAACATTTCATATATGAAGTCTTCTTAGATGCCAATTAATTGGGGAAAACTGTAGGATATATATAAGCACTGTGTTCAGATTTCCCCCAAATACGTCTGGCAGAGCAAAACATACAGTTATAGTTTCTAATGTAATTTTGCTAGAAAAAAAAAGTATGTGTACAATGAAAAAGCCTGATGAAACATTATGTAATACAGGTAATCCTCACTTAACAAGCATTCATTTAGTGACAGTTCGGATTTACAACAGTGCTGGAAAAACTGACTTATGACTGGTATTCACACTTATGACTTTTGCAGCATCTCCGCAGTCACACAATCATGATCTGGGCGCTTGGCAACTGGTTCGCATTTATGACCATTGCAGAGTCATGTGGTCACATGATCTCGATTTTCAACCTTGCCAGCCAGCTTCTGGCAAGCAAAATCAATGGGGAACCACGTGATTCGCTTAACAACCATGTGGTTCACTTAACGCCCAGTGATTCGCTTAACGACTCCACAAAAAAGGTTGTAAGATCAGGACAAATTTGCTTAATGACCGCTTTGCTTAGCAACTGAAATTCTGGTCCCAATTGTGATCATTAAGTGAGGACTACCTTTATGTAATGATTTCAACCTTGAAAAAGTTTTAGGCCAACCTTCTTTCCATGTATGTGGACTTAGCCTCCCAGAGTTCTCCAGACAACATAGCCATTGCTGAGAATTCTGGGAATTGAACTCTACACATCTGGAGAACACTAAGTTTGTGAAAATCTGCTCTAGTTTTTAAGTATTCTAGTCCCACTCTTCAAGGGTCAGAAGGTACTATCTGAACCAGGTTGTACTCCGTTAATTGTATGCTTTCCTTTCTGATCCTTGCCCGCATTTATAATTTTGGTGTTGATAATCAGTCCACTCCCAAATCACCAGAATGTCTAATGCCCAGTTAAGTCTACCTTAAGCTGGCTAAATTCTGCTATGAATACAAATCTCTCCTGAAACAGAAAAGATGGTGTTCATTTATTTTAATTTTTGTTGAACTCTACTTGGATTCAGTGTGTGGGAAATTACTTAGGAGGACTGGACCTAGCCAGGCCTTATTTATGCTGGCACAGTGGGAATGGCCTTAGCCTGGCTAGTGTTTGAATATGGTATTACTTGCTCTGCCCCAAATCTGCTCCCTATCCCCCAGCTTTTCTGCAGGCATAGCTCGAAGTCACTAAATCTTGGAGTCAACCAACAGAAGGAGCACTCGGCACACTAAGGTGATTCATGCTTCATCCAAAAAAAACCCCATCCATATAGATAAAACATGTCCCAGTTAAATGTACTAGAAAAAAAGGAAAACAAAGGAAGCAATCCACTGCAGGTATCAAGAATGTATGCTGCCATGCTATAGTCTTACTGAAAGTAATGGGACTTAAGATAATTATGAGTAGCTTTTTCTGCTGATTTCTATAAGACTAATGCATCACTAACTTAACTTGAATTCAACTCCCTGCTTACTACTCAATCCAAGCTTTAAATAAAGTTTTTATGATTTCTCTGTAGGTAAGAAAACAAAACTCACACATTTTAATAACAATTTCCCACTCAGTTTAAAACAATATTTTCTTTATACTAACGAATACTTTTATATTAGAATTCAAATCTTTAAACTTCTTGGACTTTTTCTGGTTAGTAAGATTTTTCATTCATTTTATCTTGAAATGTAAATCAATAGGCATTTTGTACAAGTTGCACAGCTGGCTAAGAGATACAGAAAGCTATCCCATGGGGTAAAGGAAATCTTTGTCTCTTGGAGTTTCCCTAATAATTGTTTGCATGTGTATAACATGAGGCTATAAAAACTACAGAGAAAAATTACAGAATAGAAAACTAGCAGCTGCTCTTCAATCATTTGGGAAGACTGGATTAAATTTTTTATAGTAAGAGTTAAATCTCCAGGGCGCTATATTTTATAATATAATAGTCCGAACTATAACCATCTATCAACTATTGCACTCATGTAACATATGCACTTGTACATTCTATGAGAAAATCACATTTAAGCAATCTCTTTCCCATAAAATCCAGTTCCAAAATGATAGGAGAAATCAGAATGTAATCGGGCCTTGCCTACCTATGCAGAAAAATGAGAGAGAATTCTGAGAGGGTAAAATGAATTGAGCCACATCTAGCTGTGGTCTCTCATAAATTAAATTATTTGCAAATTAAAAGAGAAGCCAGTATGTCATAGAGATATATGTGAAACCAGATAGCTATTTGTGCAGAAATATTTTGGTTTTTTTAAAACATAAATTCATATTCACATTCAAAAATGTGATTTTTTAAAAGTGTAAATCCACCAATCTGGAATGGAATATTCCATCAATTTTTTGACTCTGCTACTATTTCAGTTTGCTACGTGTAAATTGAGTATCAGTATAGCTTAGTCTCCTCCAATTCCCTGGCCTCCAAATGTGCTGGATTTCAGTTTTCGTAAGGCTATGCTGGTTGTGCCTTCAGCAAAGGATCGTTACCTTGTCGTGGTGCTGGAGCTTGAGCACCTCAATGATGCCATGAGCTAAACCGTGAAGGGCCACCCAAGACGGGAAGGTCATGACAGAGAGGTCAGACTAAATGCGATCCCTGGGGAAGGTAATGGCAAATTGGATGTGGTTATTGGTGAGATGTCAAGATTAAAGATAGACATTCTGGGCATCAGTGAACTGAAATGGACTGGAATGGGCCACTTCACATCAAATGACCACCAGATCTACTACTGCGGACAAGAGGACCACAGAAGAAATGGAGTAGCCTTCATAATTAATAGTAAAGTGGCTAAAACAGTGCTTGGATACAACCCAAAAAACGACAGAATGATCTCAATTCGAATTCAGGGCAAGCCATCTAACATCACAGTGATCCAAATATACGCCCCAACCACAAATGCTGAAGAAGCTGAAGTAGAGCAGTTCTATGAGGATCTGCAGCACCTACTGGACAACACGCCTAAAAGAGATGTTATTTTCATCACAGGAGACTGGAATGCTAAGGTGGGCAGTCAAATGACACCTCGAATTACAGGTAAGTATGGCCTGGGAGAACAAAACGAAGCAGGACACAGGCTGATAGAATTTTGCCAAGACAATTCACTCTGCATAACAAACACTCTCTTCCAACAACCTAAGAGACGGCTTTATACATGGACTTCACCAGATGGACAACACCGAAATCAGATTGATTACATCCTTTGCAGCCAAAGGTGGCGGACATCTGTACAGTCGGTAAAAACAAGGCCTGGAGCTGACTGTAGTTCAGATCACGAACTTCTTCTTGCACAATTTAGGATCAGACTAAAGAGATTAGGGAAGACCCACAGATCAGCTAGATATGAGCTCACTAATATTCCTAAGGAATATGCAGTGGAGGTGAAGAATAGATTTAAGGGACTGGACTTAGTAGATAGGGTCCCGGAAGAACTCTGGACAGAAGTTGGCAGCATTGTTCAGGAGGCGGCAACAAAATACATCCCAAAGAAAGAGAAAACCAAGAAGGCAAAATGGCTGTCTGCTGAGACACTAGAAGTAGCCCAAGAAAGAAGGAAAGCAAAAGGCAACAGTGATAGGGGGAGATATGCCCAATTAAATGCAAAATTCCAGAGTTTAGCCAGAAGAGATAAGGAATTATTTTTAAACAAGCAATGCGCGGAAGCGGAAGAAGACAATAGAATAGGAAGGACAAGAGACCTCTTCCAGAAAATTAGAAACATTGGAGGTAAATTCCAGGCAAAAATGGGTATGATCAAAAACAAAGATGGCAAGGACCTAACAGAAGAAGAAGAGATCAAGAAAAGGTGGCAAGAATATACAGAAAACCTGTATAGGAAGGATAACAATATCGGGGATAGCTTTGACAGTGTGGTCGGTGAGCTAGAGCCAGACATCCTGAAGAGTGAGGTTGAGTGGGCCTTAAGAAGCATTGCTAATAACAAGGCAACAGGAGACGACGGCATCCCAGCTGAACTGTTCAAAATCTTGCAAGATGATGCTGTCAAGGTAATGCATGCTATATGCCAGCAAATTTGGAAAACACAAGAATGGCCATCAGACTGGAAAAAATCAACTTATATCCCCATACCAAAAAAGGGAAACACTAAAGAATGTTCAAACTATCGAACAGTGGCACTCATTTCACATGCCAGTAAGGTAATGCTCAAGATCCTGCAAGGTAGACTTCAGCAATTCATGGAGCGAGAATTGCCAGACGTACAAGCTGGGTTTAGAAAAGGCAGAGGAACTAGAGACCAAATTGCCAATATCCGCTGGATAATGGAAAAAGCCAGGGAGTTTCAGAAAAACATCTATTTCTGTTTTATGGACTATTCTAAAGCCTTTGACTGTGTGGACCATAACAAATTGTGGCAAGTTCTTAGTGGTATGGGGATACCAAGTCATCTTTCTTGTCTGCCTCCTGAAGAATCTGTATAACGACCAAGTAGCAACAGTAAGAACAGACCACGGAACAACAGACTGGTTTAAGATTGGGAAAGGAGTACGGCAGGGCTGTATACTCTCACCCTACCTATTCAACTTGTATGCAGAACACATCATGCGACAAGCTGGCCTTGAGGAATCCAAGGCTGGAGTTAAAATCTCTGGAAGAAACATTAACAATCTCAGATATGCAGATGATACCACTTTGATGGCTGAAAGTGAAGAGGAACTGAGGAGCCTTATGATGAAGGTGAAAGAAGAAAGTGCAAAAGCTGGTTTGCAGCTAAACCTCAAAAAAACCAAGATTATGGCAACCAGCTTGATTGATAACTGGCAAATAGAGGGAGAAAATGTAGAAGCAGTGAAAGACTTTGTATTCCTAGGTGCAAAGATTACTGCAGATGCTGACTGCAGTCAGGAAATCAGAAGACGCTTAATCCTTGGGAGAAGAGCAATGACAAATCTCGATAAAATAGTTAAGAGCAGAGACATCACACTGACAACAAAGGCCCGCATAGTTAAAGCAATGGTGTTCCCTGTAGTAACATATGGCTGCGAGAGCTGGACCATAAGGAAGGCTGAGCGAAGGAAGATCGATGCTTTTGAACTGTGGTGTTGGAGGAAAATTCTGAGAGTGCCTTGGACTGCAAGAAGATCCAACCAGTCCATCCTCCAGGAAATAAAGCCAGACTGCTCACTTGAGGGAATGATATTAAAGGCAAAACTGAAATACTTTGGCCACATAATGAGAAGACAGGACACCCTGGAGAAGATGCTCATGCTAGGGAGAGTGGAAGGCAAAAGGAAGAGGGGCCGACCAAGGGCAAGATGGATGGATGATATTCTAGAGGTGACGGACTCGTCCCTGGGGGAGCTGGGGGTGTTGACGACCGACAGGAAGCTCTGGCGTGGGCTGGTCCATGAAGTCACGAAGAGTCGGAAGCAACTAAACGAATAAACAACAACAACATGCTGGTTGTGCAGTAGAGGAACCTGTCCAATAAATCTAGAGGGCACTGGGTTAGGGAAGCTTGGAACAGAGTTATGATGTAGATCTTTCTTGCTTCAAGCTAGGATTTCAGAAGATTGCAATGGCTGGAGACCACATTTCAGATTTTCTTCTATAGAGGTAGAAAGACCAGATGGATAAATGACAAAGCAAATAAGCACAAGCAATTTAACTATAGTCCTTCAGGTTTTCAGATATAATATACCTGTCCAAAGTTTGTTGGTTGCTTAAAAATTCAAGCACTGATTATTATTTCTGATGGTGTCAGAGTATAGACCTATACTCAGCACAGTGGAGAGTTCAGATCAATAGATTACATTTAAGCTTCCATGCACAGTATGGTAAATTTCTACTAATTGTAATGAGGGTGTCTTAAATGTTGGATTTTCTCCAGGAGAATTTTTGAAAAACAGATTTTGATAATGACATTACAGGATTTGCACAAGCAGCTTTCTTTTTTAAGCTTCAGTTCATGCATGTACAAACTAGGATCACAAACTGCCCTGTGCCATAATGTGGACTATTTAGTTTTGAATTAGCATAGTTATAATATAAGACCTCAGTGAGAAAAACCACTTCGCAAGCAAATGAGGAAACCTTGTCTGCAAAATGTTCATCTCTTGCAACTTACCAGGCCACCAAAGTCATAGAGCCAGCAAGCTGACATGTTTTATTTTCTGGATTTACAATCACTGGGGACAGCAGAAGCTGAGCATCTATCGTCACAACAGGTCTTGCTCTGAAAGGGGAGAAAAAGTAAACCAAAACATGCTTTAAAAAAAACAGAAAAGACAAAAGGCCATTTTCCAGTTTCTGTGGATGTTCATGACATTTAGGAATACAGAAAATATGAGTAACACTTTATGCATACAGTAAACATCAAAACACCAGCAGGGACACGTATACAAAATACCCACATCAAGATTAGACAGATCTGTCTACAGGGATGATGCACAAAACTCTGCTTTCAATGTTAATGATTCACTCATGTCTGCACATAAGATAGCATCTCTCTCTGATCTCTATTGATAGCAGTTAGCCAAATGCTCTCCAGAAAAAGGTACACAAGTAGGAGAAGATAGTTGTTCTTGGTACTAAGATATGAAGCAGCAGGGATTTATTTTTACAAATAAACAAATAAAATATATGCATCACATTCCAATGAAGTTCACAGCCAAACCGTAAGGCTACAGTTCCCAAATGTGCCCCACAATGCCTCAGGGTGCCTCAGCAAACTCACAGGGGCACAACAGGATAACACAGTGATACTTGACATCTGTCATACACCACACAAACTATTAGCCTAGGGGCACCATGAAAAATTTCTGAGACACTAAGGGCGTTGTGAACCGGGAAAGTCTGGGAGCCTTTGCAAAGTGTTACTTTATACAATTCTAACATGGCAAAATATAAAACAAAGCTAGTACAATCCTATGCATATTTACTCAGATATAAATCTAATTGAGTTCAATGATATGGTCTAGATTACAGACTTTAATCCAGAAATGGAAAAGAACCATTTTATCAAGAAGTACTTTACAGAGTGGATCACCTGAGATCAGTGGAATTTAAGTAAATCATGAAGTAATCTGGAACCACCCTCTGATGTCACAGTGAATGACATCTGAGGGTGTCCTAACAGTCAGAATCACGCTGAGATGAGGAGTAGCTCTCTAGTGTTTATTACTGCTACATAAGACAGAATCCTAACAAACTGAAGAAGCGTGGGAAAAACCCAGACAGATAAACCCCAAGAGTTAAGGCGGGTCTGATCTGTGTCTCTTTGAATGGCTGCTTAATTCCTCAGTACTACGCATGCGTTTTCCACCCTGGATGGGGGCCCCCTCCTGCTCGCCATCAGTACTCATGACAGAGGGACAGAAAAACTAAAATGTTGTGTTATAAAATAACTATTTTTAAACAAAGTGTCTTTAGTGATGTCTGATGTTTCTAAAGACACGTTTGCAAATAAAAATTGCATGTCTCATAGATGACTCAGTAGAAATCCAGATACAGGCATCAAGTGTGAAATCCATAAAAACCATGGATTCTAAGGCCTGCTTCCTACTTGCTGAGCTGGAGTGTGACCCAGCTGAAATAAGCAAACTCATATTCTGCTGAATTCTTTGTTCCCCTCTTTTTTGCTCACTGATTAGCTAAAAGCAGCAAATGCATGCTCACTATTTAAAAACACACATCATAATTTCCTACAGCTTAGCATGGGGGGTCTCAAACTCAAATTGTCACGAGTGCCCCATGAGGGTTAGTTAATTAGCTCAAGAACTGCAACACTGAAGCCTTTTCGTATATTGATGTAAAAGTCTCTAGCAATTAATATAAAATGAAGAAAATGAATATGACGGTATGCCTTTAAATGCAAATTAATTAAAATTAAAAACTTGAATGTACAACAGAGCTATTTCATATTGGCCATTTAAGCTGTGGTGATGGCTGTGTGGAGACAGTTTACCTTCCTATTGCCATCAGAACTGGGTGTATGCTGGATGGCTCTTGTGTGAGCAGTGAAGGCGCTGGCGCTGTGGAAGAGAGTCCAGAACCCCCTTGCCAAGTGGAAGCATGGAAACTCCAGACAGATGTGTGTGTGCCCCTGATCCTACCAGAGCTGTGCCCAGACCATTGCTCTGCAACTACAGCTATGGCTATCAGGCTACTACTTACTCAAAGTCAAAGTGACCAAAGCATATAAGGCAGGGAAAGATATTCAATCTCAGCCCCATTCTACTGATTCAAGAGACCAAGTTTTTAATGTGCATAAAACTATATCTCAACAATGTAATGTTCTTTCTCAAACATACAGACAGAGAAATTTGGCTCTTGTTTTACCACATTTTATCTTTGTGATTAATATGCGAGAAGAAAGGAACCTTTTTTCAGATTGTTCTATGGTGTAAAGTAGACATACAGACAGACAGATTTTGCCAAGTGGCCAAAAAGCCAAAAAGAAAAAAAAAAGCTAATCATAAGAAAGTGCAGTTGGAACTGGCATGGCTATAATAAGTGAATTAACTGTACCCCTTTCATTAACACTTTTAGAAGAAAATTATAAAGAAGAAAGTGATACGCAAGTATATGGTTCATTTTCCTTCCAAATTCATAAGCTTTAATAATAGCACAGAAAACAGACTAAGAAAAGTACATACGGCAGAAAATAGTAGCAGCAGGTAAGTTCTTCCATGCACACAATGGTGTAAAATCAATTTAAATGTTAACTATAACTCATCAACATGAACTTTTTCAAATATATTGTAGCTTCAGACTGTAAAGTTACTTGTTATACAATTGCACATACAACCATTGTTTGATGATTATTTTTTATTTTTAAAAAATTTATTTATTTTCTATCCCACCTTTATTAGTTTTATAAATAACTCAAGGCGGCAAACATACCTAATACTCCTTCCTCCTTCTATTTCTCCACAACAGCAACCCTGTGAGGTGAGTTGGGCTGAGAGAGAGAGACTGGGCCATGGTCACCCAGCCGGCTTTCATGCCTAAGGCGGGACTAGAACTCTCAGTCTCCTGGTTTCTAGCCCGCTGCCTTAACCGCTAGACCAAACTGGCTGTCTTACAAATCCAATGAATCCAATTTTATTACAATTATTCCCAAGTATTTGATCTGTTTCTACAAAAAAAGAAGCCTTTTCCAGTAATATTTGAGTTCTGTTATGAGCTAGAATACAGTTTGAAAGAATGGGCTTATGAAAGAAGGGATTTGCAATGGCAAAAACATTATGCGTATGTGGATTTTTTAATTAAAAAATTAAGGGTGGAAACAGTAGGAATAGTAGCATTGCATACCTGTAAACAACTACTTTTCCAGCACCAAATGCACCAACAATTAGATCTGTGGGGAAAACACATCACATACTTAGAATAGAAGGAAAATGGTTAGAATAGTAATTGACATTATTGATACTGAAAATGAATGAAATTACTTAATGTACAGTTTTATTGTGGAAGCATGAAAATTCACAGAAACATTCATTTTTCTAACTTTAATTCAGATTCCATTCTCATTTTTTCATACTCCTCTCTCCTATTCCTGCACACACACACACATACTTTCAAACAAAAAAGTAATAGTGACAATGACCCAGCTCCTGCTCAAGTATCAGAGCATCTTTTATCCCTCTTCATTATATTGTACCACTTCTTATCCATATTCTTCTCCCTGCCCAAAACCATAATTATACATTTCAGTCAAACAAAGAAATCAGGCCACAAAAATCTCCTTGTAGATTGTCTAGACCACTAGGTTGGCTAACAGGTTGGCCCAAATGGAGGTTTGGATGTTGGAGAAGAATTTGGACAAAGATTTGTAAACCTAATAATGGATGGAAGACAATAAAAATATAAACAGTGCAGTGTTTTTCGTGCTGATAATTCAACTGGTTTTAACACATTTTTATATAATTTCATCTTTTTTTACTATTCAAAAAAGGTATACTATTTAACAAAACAATATTATTATTTACAAATAATTATTAGGAATCTTCAAAACATGCCTCTTTCATGCATGTTCATAACGTGGACAGCTCCACAGAAAATCAGCTGTTTTCCTTCTTTAGTTTCTTCTGGCTAAGAAATAGCTTTAAACATCCTGAGTGCCAAAATCATTAATGAGTTTTATAAACATTTTGAATTCTGCAAAAGAAAATAATCACAATCAAGTGTTCAAGCTGTCTACATTATCAGAAGTTTGGCAGCACCATTATCCTAAAAATAGATAATGTTTTAGTGAACACTGTTGTATTTCTTCCTAGAAAATACCAGAGACAGAATTTGCTAGCTGAAAGGAAAATGTTTGACACATGCAGAATATTGTCAGCAAAATAAGAGATTATAGTACTACATCAAGTATCTAAATCTTTCTAGCAGAACCTGGAGAAAAACTGCACATATTTTTTTTAAAATGATACTATTTCATTTTCTAAAGATTCAGCTTTTATTGCTTACTTTAAAAAATGAACAAATCTTCATGGCTTTGATTTAGAGGGAAAATCTATAAAAATAATGTTTAGAATACAGCTGAAATTCCAGTGTTTTGCATTTTGTATCTCTGAATTCCATTTGTGCATTTCCACTTCCTAAAGGAAGCAACCATATAGACAATGAATAATGCTGATCATTACCTTCTATGGTTATGACTGAATCTTTAGAAAGTAATGAACTAACCATAGACACATTTCTAAAAAAGGAGGGCTGCCAAGATCTCTAATACTTTGTAAAGATAAGGAAGACTTTTAATCATCTGATTTGTCTCCAGCTGGTGAGTAAAGGGATCAAAATTAGCAATAATCCTGAGGGGACAAATTGTTCTCTAGGGTTATGTTAGCCACAATTGTTGGGTGTGTGTGCATATTTTGATAAAACATCTATTCACTAGTCTGGGCAGATGTTGTTACACAGAGTTTGATATAAACACTACTGTATTATTTTAAGATGTAACAGAAGTAGGAATGATTACTTTAGCTGTACTCAAAATAGTCAAACCCATTGCACATTAGAGCCTACAAGGATGCTAGTTTATCATGTCTATTGCTTCTTTGGATTGGGCTATAGCAGTTATGACATATTCACTGTACTCTTCCAAAATCTGGAATTATGTAACGCTTTCTATAGCTATAAATTTAAACGAGTAAGAGAACTAGAAACAACTGAGCTATGAACTAGAGCTAACTGCCAGCAACTGACTCTGATCGCTTGTTTGCAAACAGCAGATACAAAACAGCTCTAATTCCTTGTTTGATTTCTTTTTCATTCTATGTACCCTTGTTTTCAGTAATGCTCCTGAATGGACTTCATAAGGGAAAAAAACAATCTCAACTGAAAACTTGGTAATTGTAGAACTGCTGGCATTCAGCTTACAAACTCTGTTATTTATATATTTCAAAACCCCTGCTACTAAAATATTGGAAGGTTTCCTGCTATACATCTTGATGCATGTAACAGATGAGCCACTAAGAATACTATTATTGAAGGAGGATTATTCTTTTATTAATTTTCTTTAGTTCCCATTAGCCACAGCTGTTGCTTTTGTATTGTTAGTCCATCTAGGTAGCAGCACCTAGTTGATCTTGGTTGAACTTGAAAAGCCAAGCAGGATTAGACGTGCTAAAACTTCAGATCAACAGCAAATCCTGGGCCTGTTGGCTAGATTCAGATTTTTTTTAAAAAATCCTAAAATAAGTCAGTGACAAACGACCACTTCCATATTATTGCCAAAAACACCTACATGAATATGCCTATGAGGTCACCAGGAGACAAGGCTATCCTAAGGGAGATTTCAGATTTATTGTTGTTTATTAATATATAAGCATATATAATTATTAAATTCAAAGTTGATGCAAACTTATTCTGTGCTATAAAGAAACACTGAGCAATTACACTTATACATGACATCAGTCTTGGACAAAGTTTCTTCAGTTTGGATTATACTTGGGGCATAAAGAGTAACCAATGTTACTACAATGACAGTCCATATCTATATTCATCACATGACATTGCCAAACCATAATTAATGTCACTGAATTTCAAGGATAGAGCAAAATATATACTATTAAAAATAAACCAAATTATGGCAAGAAAAAATTGGACATTTTTCTAGATATCACATGGGCGTTATATAGCATATTGTTTTTGAACTAACAAACCTACACACTGGATTTTTTAAAAAAAAAATAAAGCATCTTTTGCTATTTAAATTCACATTAATAATATTAAACAGATGGGCACAATGAGTATATTACAGGAGTTCCCCATCACCACCACTACACAGTTACACTGTGCCTTCCATATGTCTGGATTCCACTTTTCTTTGGAGAAGGGGCTAGCTCAATGTCTTTAGAAATCATCCTCTCCTAGGCAGTTCCTTAATAATTATTTTCTGCCCCACGGTGCAGCTCTAAATGTAGCTTTAAAGCACATACTTCTCTGTATCAAAATTTATACAATATAGGAAACTGGCTTATGCTGATCTGATTCACCCAGCCAATGGTCCAGTTTGGTGACTGAGCTAAACCATAATGAGATTTGTTTGGTTTTCATCTTTATTTCTATCTACTTTTCATTCACTGTATTCAAAGATCAATCTATCTTCTAATACTTTTTCATGCAGGACTTCTACTTTCTCTTCCTGTACTGAACGTTTTACTTCAGATTATTTCCTTTTCTTTCCAAGTTCTACTCCAAAAATGGTCTGTGAAAATCTTTCATCACCCTTATGTACTTCACTAATTCTCTCAAACTTTCACCATAAACAATAAATCGACAAATTGCCAGTCACTGTTCTCATTCTTTCTTGGGCCCATAACTTGTCCAAAGAGTTTCTGTACTCTGTTGTCTTGTTCCTATTCAGCCATCATGTCACCTAATGTTAATGCTGACTCTCTGAATGCAGTTAACCAGCCACATGTGGATCTACATTACCAAGTGACAGACAAACCACACTTTAACAACTATTAATGAGAATGTCATGTGGAGCCTTGCCAGAAGCTTTGCTGAAATCAAGGTAGATTATATGCATGGCATTCCCCTTGTCCACTAAAGTAGATATTTTGTCAAAGAAGAAGAGCAGAACTATGATAGCACCTCCTTATATATCTTTTAAAGTAAATAAAATAGGATGATATGGTAGGAATATGTGGCTGAGTCCAAATCTACTCTGTGTCATTAAGAAGTGTATTCTAGTATTAGTTTATCCACTAAAAATCCTACAAGTTTTCTAAATATATAGATTTTTTTCCTTCACAAGTTTCTCAAATATATAGGTTAGACTCAACTTGTAAAATATGTATTTTTGTACACTTTTTAATTTGAAAAATATTTTGAGACTCCATGAATTACACATGTGCTCTCAAATCCATTACAGATTTCATTTCTCTCTTTAGGATGTGGGGGTGTCTTGGATCAAAGCAAAATATTGGAGAAAAAGCTTATTTAATATTTTTATTATTCCTAGCTCTTGCAACTATTTTTGTACTAGCTGGGAAAACCCAACAATGCATAAAGATTCCAGGTATCTACCTTTTTATCCACAATGAGAATTAAGGTGGTCTATTAGTGGTATTAGTTTAACCAAGGAGTAAAGTTACTCTAAACCAAGGTTTCTCAACCAGAGTTCCATGGAACCCTAGGGTTCTGCAAGAGGTCACTAGGGGTTCTCTGGGAGATCACGATTTATTTAAAAAAATATTTCAAATTCCGGAAACGTCACATGAAAGAGGTCAGTTTCATTCTTTATGTTTAGTTTAAGAACACTGTTAATGCATATATACAGGCCTACACATGAAACAAATATAATAATTTTGTAATGTCTGGCCTATATTTGAGCATGAATGTGCAGGGGTTCCCCAAGGCCTGCAAAATATTTCAAGGGTTCCTCCAGGGTCAAAAGGTTTGGAAAGGCTGCTTTAAACACATATATCTCTACTTCTATGTTTACGTTTTGTTAAATCAAAAGATCTGATTGACCTGTCATGTAACTTTGTTTAATTCCAGGTTCCATTGATCCCAATACAAACAGTCCTCTGTATGGAGACTGTTTGGAAATATTCCAAGGGAGTCTCCAGATATGACTTTTATCAGCCAGTCACTCTCCTAAATCACTTGATTTTATAGGAGATCCAGAGGAGCTTACTTCAATGTATAACCTGTTTATATTTTCCCACTTCTTCCATCATCATCATCGTCATCATCACCACCAGCACCACCAGCACCACCAGCACAAGATATACTGTACAATTAAGGTAGAAGAGATGGCTTAGCTTCACAATGCCTTTTGATTCGTAATGGTAGGAGTTGGAAGCATCTAAAATACATCTTCTGAAGCCTTTGTAAAGATCCCAAAGAACATGAAAACACCTCACATTTTGTTCTTCTTTTCCTCTTTTTCAAGGTCAGTGCAGATGAGAACACAAAACTACAACCTTAACCAGATGGATGAATGTAAACAAAGGAGGGTGGGGAGAATCACCGAAAGCAGGTCTAAAACACAAACCACCCCAAAATATTAGCACAGTAGGTTAACAGAGCAGAGTGGCAAAAATATTCCAGAATGCTCTTCCAACAATTAATTACTATGGGATGCATGCCAGCAAAACAATCTACAGCTTGGATGACAGCAACTCTACTGCGTATGTTATGTTACAAATGTTTGAGAGCCTTCTCAGATCCAAGATAGATAAATGTTGTGGTCTGCTGTATGCTGATCCCAGAAAAAAGTGGTGGTAGTGGAAGTGATGGGGAAATGGATAAAATCAGAAGTTGTGCATTTAGAGTATAAATGGTATTGGAACACTGCCCTAAGATGGACAAGCTCACTTTCAAAATAAAGACCAAAACCTTCAGTAATGAAGCAGTGTTGATAAATACCAGATGACATCAGTAAAATATTGTTCAAGGATAAATATTTTTAAAAAAATAAGAAAAAAAAAACAATGGAAGCAGCCCCATTTGAATCAAGTTAAGTCTTAGCAAGCAAATAAAATTGTTTGCCATACTTTGCCTTCTGTTCTTAAAAGACAAGCCTCTTAAAAGCAAAAGTATTTAAAGGGAAGGATCCTGATATGCTTTGATTCAGACTTCTCCAACAAGGAACCCTCCAGATGTGTTAGAGTATTACTTCCATCATCTTCAATCTATGCAAACACTGGGTTGTGATGGCTGACCATGATGGAGGCTGTATTCCAACACATCTGGAAGGACCCTGGTTGGAGAAAATTATTTTAATCCCATTTAAATGTATGAGACAAATGGATTATGATTCAGTTCAATTGGTTTCAATTGAATTATAACACTGCTAGCTTAGTCTGGATCCAACCCAACATTTAAATAATGGTTTTCCTAAGTGCTCAAAGAATATGTTATTATAGCACTCTTTTAAAAAGCCAGGTAGGTCAATATTACTATTCCTTCTCTTCCATGTGGATCTCTCATGCTAAAAGTCAGATGTTTGCATTAAGCCATCAGATTAGTTAATAGTTCTTGAAACCTTGATCTTGTTGCTTATTCCAACCATCCACAACTTCATGTTTTCCAGATGTTGGGATGATTCCCACCATCCTTGACTCTGTAAGAGGTTATGTCTAGCACATTTGAATGGTACCAGCTTGAAGAAGACTGTCTTAGCCAAAGCACTATACAGTAAACCCTTGATTTACTGGACTTCAGTTTAGTGGACTTCAGATACAATGGCTTGTTTTTTCCATTTTACACAACCATAAAATCCCATTTATACATCCCTCCCCCCTCCAATAGTCTGTCAAACTGAGTGTTTACTGGTTTTATTTTCAGTGAGTTTAGTATAACTAGGAAACTATGTTCACTTGATATATCTATTTGGTACAATGTATTTAGTACACAGCAGATGGTAGTATCTGGCCAATCTTCACTAATCATGTAAAATTAAGCAGAGTCAGACCTTGTTAGTACTTGGATGATATGGCTCTAGGGACTAACAGGTCTGTACACCAAACTGGGAAGTTGAGAAAACATCCCAGAAGAAGGCAAAGGCAGACCACTTCTTTATTGTTCTCAGGAAATCTATATGGACATGTCCATCAGGACTCCAGAGTCTTCAACTTCAAGGAGACATTTACAAATAAATGTAAATGTTTGTAATCTACAACTACAAATAGGACAATATCATAAATGATTTAATTACTGATCATTCTATTTTGCTTTATAGTGACAGTTTTATCTATATCTGTGTCTATATAATCACTCTGGGAATTTTCATCATTAATCTTCATCCAAGATATACAAGAGAAATTCTTTCATTTAGTTTTTGGACAGGAAACAGAAGAGTTAATATTCTCTCTTCTTCTTAACAATTCAGGTGCATTATGTTAATGTATCCATTCTTGGAGCTATGAGGTTCAGATGGTATCTCAAAACAGGAAAGAAAGTATCTGCTTTGTCCAAATTCTCAGGGAAGCAAAGCTAGAACTACACACAAAATCAAAGCCTAGTCTGTTTTGACCTCTGCTCTCCAAAAAGAACAGGCTGAGAATGATGCATTTTCCAGAGAAAGAAATTCCCCCTCTGGTAGAATGTTACCTGGGTAATCATTCTTGTCTATGTCTGAGTCTCCTCTCAGTGTAAATCCAAATCCTGCAGGCATAGATTGGGAGGCCCATAGGCCACTGAGAATCTGAGAAGGGTTAGGATTTAACCCATTTCTGGCTCCATTGTAGATGAATACCCTCCCTCTTCCATCTTCTCCTGCAAATGGAGCACCTACAGCAATATCTGCAAAACAGCAAGGTCAAATTGCACTGTTAGAAAGGCCACTGAATCTGTTCTGTATCTCTTGTTGTTGTGCCTGCCCTATGGAAGAGCATTTCCTCTGAGATCCAGATGGCCGCTCCCTGACTGCCTTTTGTAAGGCCCAGTTCTTTCCTCAGGCACTTGGTCAGAAGATACTGTACAGTGAGCCCATCTGGACTGAATGTTTTGGGTTGTTGAATTGCCTCTGGCATAATCTGCATTGTCTCTTCTTCTAAATTATTTTAGTTTTATAATGTTGTTTTACTTTTACAGTACCCTAAGTCACATGTTGAGAAGGCAGCTATACAAATGACTGAGTGACTAAATAAATAAGTGCTAAGTTGACACGGGCAGGAAACGTTTCAGCTATTGCTGCACAGGAAAAAGGATCCTGCTTTCTTTTTCTTCTACCAGTTCTTTTTCAATTAGATGAAAGAGAATTTGGGGGCTGTTCTTGCACTAATTTGGTTATCAGGTAGCCAAGAGGCATGAGTGAACATCCTGTCTCTCAGCATACAGTTCTCTCTCCAGGAATCTGCAGGTTCCCTGGCTTCCAAGGGAAGACATCATGAAAAAGGCCCGAGAATCAGGTAGAAAAAAATGTCTCTTTCACAGAGGAAGAAAACTTCTGAGAGATTGCAAGGCAATTTTTGGCACAGCGTTAGCTTCAGCTAGTTTTGCTTTCATAATACGCTGACGTTTGGGGCAGTATTTGAAAAGGTGTGAATAGTTTATGAAGGAGAAGAGGATATGGATCCCTTGCCAAGCTAACTGGCTGACATTAGTTGACCCAGGTCCTGTTCCCTGTGGTTGGAACTGAGGCTGTAACAATTCAGGAGGGGATTTAAAACTTCTCTCTTTTCTCAGGCTTTTTAGTATAGAGTTTTTTACATGGCTGGTTTTAATTCCTATATTTATTCTACTGAATTTTAACTGAATTTTGGAGATTGTAAGCCACCTAATTGCCAAAAATGAGTGAGCTGCATACAAATGGGTAAATAAGTACAATAAATAAATACAAAAGAGCAAGACACTGTAACTGGAATCTACTTCAAGAATAAAGGTATATGAATGAGCAGCTACCACTGCTGCTGCTGCTACTCCTCTCTGGACTGAAAACTGTGACAATTCCACCATTCAATCCACCCATCCATTTTAGTGATAGCACAACATCCTTCAGGAATGATGAAGGATGTCATCGGTGTGTTTTCATCACCTTCATTGTGGGCAAGACAGTAGCCTATCAAGAGTTCAATTTTCACAACCCCTGCCTCTACGTAAGTATACTGAGATTTCTTAGAGTAAAAGAAACTTTGCTACTAACCATTCATCCCCCTAAATTATTTATGTACATCTCTTTAAGATGTTGTAGTGCCTTACCTTTATATCCATCCTGATTGATATCTCCCAGAGGTGCAATGGAATTGCCAAAACGACCAAAAACCTCAGTGCCAGACAGTGTCTGTGCTTCTCTGAAGTACAAGACAGCATCTTGCAGGTACAGATACACCTGCCCAACCTCCTTAGGATTGCTCTCAAATTCACGTTCCATAAAGAGAGGAGCACCAACGAGGATGTCATCCATACTAGAGAGGAAGAAACAGGAAGGAGGGTCAAGACTGACATCCAAATTGGTCCACTCTCAATAAATGTGCTTGTTTTGCAGTGGTATCTATGGGGAAGGACAAAGTGGACAGAATGACTAAAGCAGAGTCACCCTGTCACAGTGCAAGCCCTACCCATTTTGTAATTGCATTGTGATACCTCATGCACGTATGAAAGTGGTGGAACTTCGGGTGAAGCAGCATGTTGATGAAAGCAGTAAGATCCTGCAGAAACCCATACAGCCTTGCATTGTGCTAAGATTTGATAGGGCTAGATTTCTACCCATTGGGAAGTTACCCAGCCCTGATCCAACATCCTCTCTGAAAGTTTCTCATGCATAACATCTGGACTGCACAGGGGTTACCTATGAACCAGAATTAAATGGCCCAGCAGTACCTGCTTTTTGGGCAGGACACTGCTGAATGACTGGTAGATGAAAGGTTTACCCTTCCTTAGTTACTCTCCCTTCAGGTTTTTGTATGTCCTTGCGTCAATGCATGAATTCAACATCTTAGGCTGTCTGTATCACTGCCTCTGATCTTTGCTATACTTTGTTTTTCCAACTCCAAATTCTGATAACAAAAACAATGATGTCAATTTCACTTCCATTTGTTCTCTTCTCCTGTTTCCAGCCTGTCCTGAATTGTTCTAACATTGCACAGGGTGTGTTTTAAAACATCTGTTTAGAGTAGAAATTTTTAAACTTGAGAAACATTTCTGTTTGTCTGCATTTATAAATAGCCTTGTTTCTGAGCCAAGCTCAGGCTCACAACGGCAAATGGGATGGGAAATGAAGCGGCAGCTTTACAAATGTAACAGAACACTGCAGTTCACAGTGGTGTTTAATACTGTGCTACAAGCTGTGCCTGCTACACGTTGCTTCCAGTCAGGAGCGTCAAAAAAGTCTGAATGGCTGTCATGACTACACGATTGTGGCTGCCATCTTGATTTTTTTGACCCCCAGCAGATATCCCCATTTCCAATGAAGGAGGAAATAGACTTCATTGCCAGTTGGTGAGAATCATTACCAAAAAAGTAAGTTAGGTCACCCATGTCCTGCTTGTCTGCTTCCTATTGGCATCCTTTTTGCCATAATGTGAACAGAAGGTGGGACAAGAAGGGTATTTGGTCTGACCAAGCATCAATCTTCTGTTCTTCCACTTTCACATCTCTGCACTGGTGCAGTATTTGTGTACCATAAATCAACAATGTACCCATGCACTGACCAGGAGAACCCTAATGATTTCCTTTTAAGAAAAATGACATTTAAGAAGCACATGCTGGCCACCCACAGAAATTTTATGCAATTATTTTGTGTTCTACTGGGTAGTAAGCAGCAGGAGTGTAGTGCAGCATCTGGGGATCACAACTTAAGTATTTAAAGCTTTGATATAATATGGGTGATGTATTTTTACTAGACATTTGGTTTTAACTCACATAAATAAATCTCTACCATTTCTATGAATCTTGTGCATAAACTATTATGGCTCTTGACCACAGGTACTGGTGCCTATTTAAAACAACACTAATTCCCACTAATTGTACCATCAATGCAACCATGCAACTATTCTATCAAGAATATCACACATTGAGCTTTTAATGTAAGGGTTATACGTCAATAACAGAACATATGCTTCTATTTCAGATTTGGAATCTGGGGCATTTTTGTCCAAGAGACAGTGTGGTGTAGTGGTTAAGGCGCTGGACTCATTCCTGGGAGACTGTGGTTCAAGTCCACTCTCAGTCATGGATGTTTACTGACTGTCTTTGGGCCAGTCGCTCCCTCTCAGCCCAACCTGCCTCACAGGATTGTTACTGTGTGGAAAAATGGGAGGAGGGGTGCTATGTACCTTGCCTTCAACTCCTGAACAAAAGATGGCATATAAATATATCAAATAAATTTAGAGGAAGGAAAGATGTATGTTAGTAACCTACTGTCTTAAGTATCAAGTTAAGCCGGGGGGAGGGGGCAACTTTCAGCCTATGGATCATATGCCTTCCCTTAGCCCTCTTCTGTGCCTGTCAGCCCTTTGAGGTAGACCAGAAAAAAAGCACCAACCATGAGTTTTACACTACTTTTACTGTAAGGTTACAGAAACAGAATCTTGCAAGTGTGAAAATACCTCTCACCTGTCTTATTTTTACTCTCCTGAAAACTAGGGAGGGTCCCTTCTGAGACGCTTTCTCTACCCCCACCCCTCCTTCAGACTCAGATTTCATTTATCAGACCATTGTTTAGGCTGTGGCTCTTCCTCTTGTCTCTCAAGGTCATTCCCCCATATCATTACAGTGACCCCTGAATATCCTCAAATTTTATAAAATACTTCTTTTACAGTAATTCAGTAATTCACATTGAAGCAAACTATGGCTTAGTGCACTGTGAGAGCCTAGCCAGATGTTTCTGATTCCATCAGCACCTATCAGAATTATGGGACCTATAATCCAAAATACTGGAGAGTACCAGATTGCTTCCCTGTAATGCACACAATGTAACTGAACTTCCTAGGATTTTGAGAAATAAATCCTGTCTGGACCCATCCTCAGTTTTGAGCAGCAGGTGGGGTAGTGGTGGAAGGCCTCAAACAAATATTTTCTCCATGTTCCAACTATTCTCAAAGCTATTAACAGAAGCAGGTCTTTTATCTTTCCCTTCTATCCACTCCCATATCCAGCTGTGGAAAAATCCCTTACAAAATCGCAAACTTATTCTCCCACTTCAGCTGTTCCTTAAGAACTACTTGTTTTTGAAAGCTTGTCCAAGTCTGAGCAAATTAGGAATCAACTGACTGAATTGGGAACTAGTTATAGCAATAGAAAAAAGTAAAACAAAACACAAAACACATAATTCTTGAAAAATAAAGTGATCTGCAATGTTTGGATGAGGAAATTTATAATTAAGTTTCTTATTTTGCTGGGAATGCAATAGTTTTTATGGTAGCATTTTACAATTCAATGTTTATTTTTGCATGTTCTAAAGTTTTAAATTTTATGTCCTGAAAGATCAAAACTGAAATAATCATATGCAACTGTCACTTCAGAAATCAATCTAAACTCCTTAATTATATCCTTGTTTCAGTTACAAATAGTCAGCAGTACTGCTGTAATATAGGTCCTATTAAAAATAAAATACTCTAATAATTCCCTCTGCATACCAACACAAACAATTTTAAGATGGTGAATTAACACATCTGCTGGGGGAGCACAGACAAATGCACTTGGCTTACTAACACACGAACCTAAAATTCTGAAATAAATTAAAGGGAAAATATTCCAAACAGCATAAACTGCAAGGGAAAAATGGAGGAGTTTGCCCCGACACTCACTCAGCCATATTTCACATACTATTCCAAACTTCAATGGGGCCAGGACTGCCTTACAAAAGAGGTTGAAGCCAGAACAAATGTGTGGGCACAGCAAAGCCAAAAGGTACCTCTATTTTCATTTTAAATTCAAATTTGATTTGATTCAATTCAATTAGATATAATTTATATCATTATAATGTACTCAAATGAAGCTGGAAAGCTATGAGAGCTATGAGTGCATATATTGGAATTTTATTGTATAGTTATTGTTTTATGCTGTAAACCGCTCAGAGTCCCTCTGTTCAGAGAAGATGGGCGGTGACAAATTTGATAAATAAACAAATAAAATAAATAAATAAATTAGAACCGAACATATACAAGTGAGTTACAAACTTTTTCAAGATAATTTGTTTTGGCTGGCCCAGAATACTCCCCTAGACCAAACAAACAATTTAAGAATACTCCATAGGGTTGTTGTTATGAAAAAAAAATGGGAGTGGGAGTGCCTTGAGTTCCTGAAAAAAAGAGTGGAAATCCACTCAATCAATCAATCATGTTTTAAATCCAACTGAAAAGCTTAAACAGGGTACAATCGTATAATAATGCACTGGAGTTAATAAGTTGTTATTTAGCAACTTACCCATCATTGTTAATGTCTGAGACTGCAACTGTGTATCCAAAGTAAGATGCCATCTGTTTAAAAAAAACATATGTTTTAATCAGCTATTAGCAAACTTTCATTCCAAATAATGTTGCTTTCTGTATATTGTGGAACATTTCCATACTGTTGCCAAAAACCAAAACAAAATAGGATGTATTCATGAAGTTATCAGGAGCCAGCTCAGAGTGATCTTTACCTTTTATATTGTAACCTTTAATTACTATAATCCATATCTTGAAACACAGAATAATTATGTAGAATTATCAAAAATTATTACCTGCTCGCCTGTGAAATTCTGAATAAAGGTCAGATCTGTGGAATTTATGATTGTAACCTGAAAATGAAAATGCTGTCAGACATGCCATAAAGTATTATATTCCAAAATCATTACAGGGATCTATTTTTAAACTTTCCCTCCTATTGACCTTGGTGGATATAAAATAATGGAGAAAAAATGGCATTGGCATAGGAAGCCATTAAAAAAATGTGGGTGGTTGCAGGACTCAAATTAACATCTTTGCCAGGTCTAGGGTACATCAAAGACCATATTCTCAAATGAAGCCATGATGGACTATCCACATTCATTTCTTTTGGGAACTATAGTTCTAAGAATAACAAAACCTTTATTCTCAGCATTTCTTTCCATTTCTTAAAAGCAAAAATAATTAGGCCTTTATGGGAAACCACCCAGGGGTATTTACAGGCAGTCCTCATTTAGCTACCACAATTGGGACTGGCAACTCCGTTGTTAAGCAAAGGGGTTGCTAGGTAAAACTGCAACTGTGCTTATGATCTTGCTTCAGCTTTACGTTACTTTACAGACTTGCGAAGGTCATAAATGCAAGGATTGGTCAGAGTTACTTTTTCATCACTGTCGTAACTGTGAATGATCACTAAACAAGGCAGTCACTAAATGAGGACTATCTGTATGGGGAAAGGGGCAGACAAAAAATCATGATGATGGCTAAAGCTTGTGATCAAAGCTCTGCCCTTTTTTAAAAAAAAACATATCTGGCATATTCAGTGCATATAAAAAAGGAATGGAACTTTGATAACCCAGTCCCAGCTTCCATCTTGACTTTTTTGCAGCCCTGCCCCAATGCTGCTGGAATGACCAGAGGAAAGGAGGGCGTACTACTGCTATAGAAAAAAAGTCCTGCTACCTGAGTTCATAGCATGCTAAACAGCAAACCCAGATTAGCAAATACATTACCTTTCTAAAATGTGCTACTCAAAGAAACTATATTAGGGCTTAACTTGATGGCCTGGCTTACACTATTTGCTAAAACAATGACGGAGCTCTTGTAACATACTAAAATGCCAAAGCACCCAACCCCGTTTTACCCTGTCTAACATGTCTGTAAACTAGGTTATTGTGTGTTATAAATCCCTGGATATATCTAAAGGTGTAAACTGGATTATAATCTGCTGCACTATTTGTAAAATCTGCAGCCCAATCTATTTTTCCACTTTATTGTTATAAACAATAAACAATTGTAACCCTTGACTGAAACCTTTTATACTTAGAGTTAAGGAAGGAATGAAATAACTATTTTATAAGAATTGATTTCTGTCTTTCACAGACTTTGCTTAATGCTAATGGTTAAAATGAGGGGATGAGGGAAAATACTCGGTAGACTACATACATAGCCAAAGTTCTGTGCACCTCTTGGAACTCCAGTTACCAGCTCTGAAAGAAATGAACAGACTGAAAGTTAACTTAGTATAATATCTGCTCACATTGCCATTGCTCAGAAACTGCTAGCCATTCATTTTAATATTTTAAGAGGATGTAAGTGACATTTGGAGAGGGATATAACTACTATTAAGTATATTATTAATATTCAAATGTGTGTGAACCATTTGACATAAACATTTTAAAAGCCCAACTTCAAGAAGCCCTAGGATCAACATACAAGATAGTAAGTTTACAAGAGCACACTGATATAGATATACCCACCCGCACATTCACAAATCTTCAGTTCAAATAATCTGGTATTTGATGGAGGAGGAATGCCCTTGCTTGCTGATGAACCTTACTGAAGATCAAATAACAAGAAAGAACAGGCATTCCTGCTGTACTATTTCCTGTTTTTCTTTATTCTACAGGAGGGCCATAGTAGCCCACTCTGGCCAAGGTATATCTCATATGGAAGAGAGGCAAGCCTAACCCTTTCCACCAGTTCCCTTTTTTCTATATAAAAAAAAACCTTCCATGGGTGCCACTGTAGGATTATTTGGAAGCAATGAGGCTGAGGGGAAGGACAAAACTATCCATTCTCTATGCACTCTATCTGGATCTAATCTCCATACACCTAGAAGTGGTACATAACAATTGTTTAGCTTAGTTCTCATACAATCAATTGGGAGAGTACTAAAGATATGAAGCCGGAAGCCAAACCATATACTGTAACTGACATTAGAGGAACTGAACCCTTTCTAACACTCAATACTGCTATCTAACTGGTAAGACGAAAGAAGTTCTATATCTATGTGGCTCAACCCCAGCTGTCCCCATCTGGCGACTACAACTGCTATCGTCCCTGTGCTAAGAATAATGGGAATTGTAATCCAACACATCTGGAGGCTATCAGATTGGATAAAGTTATTCTACATTGATGACTCTCAGAGCTTGATCTGGAAACCTGCAAAATACAGCTCAGGACGGGAATGACAATATGATTAGTAGTTTCATTACACATCTGGAAGCTCCAAATTTTTTTATATAGAATCTTACTCAAGGGAAATTCCATAAGGACCCATATGAACAATACATTTATAGATTATACAAACCTGTGACAAAGGAATTAACATAGAATTCTTAAAATTCATCCAATTTCATTTGTCTTCCTATTGCTTTTATGGCACTAATGCAGGGTGTAGTACCTTTAGAATACAACAGAGTGTTTGGTCCATGCAAGGGCTTATGTGGATACAAAACCACATAGCATTAATTGGCCTCAAGTAACTATGCAGCCCTACAATTTAAAATTAACCCTTTTCTTATTTTGAGAAGGAAAGAGAGTAAGGCTGTATTCTAGCTTGGACCAATGAACTCAGTTTGGAGAAGGTATGCATTGGACTGCACCATATGCATACGACTGCATTGCAAGTAGGTAAATTATGGCCCAGACCTCTCTTAGTAGCTTCTTACCTTCATGCAGATCTCCAGTAAATTCACCAGCAGCCACTGAGTAACCTGTTTAAAAATAAACCTACAGAGATGAAACCTGACAAACAACCTATGCTTAAAGAGATAAGAATAGCCAGATCTATCCTCTTTTCAATTATCTGTAAGAAAAACATTATAAACTGGAGTATATAAAGCCAGAGAGTGGTAAATAATTTTTTAGGATCTCAGGATGAGCCTTCATTATATGGCTCAGAAGCATAATAGATCTACAGAATGAGATGTAGTTTCCTATAACTAGGAAAAAGATTGACTGTAATTATATCATAAGATGGTTATCATTCACCTAGATGTAATATTTCATTGTCACCATGGGATGCTCAATTCCACCATCTTACATTTATGTACACTCCTTTCCAAGGAAGCTTCTTAGAGCAC
Source organism: Candoia aspera (assembly GCF_035149785.1). Lineage (NCBI taxonomy): Eukaryota > Metazoa > Chordata > Lepidosauria > Squamata > Candoiidae > Candoia > Candoia aspera. The sequence goes on along the minus strand of NC_086156.1, from coordinate 22,195,971 downwards.
AAATCAGCCCAATTCCCCAAATATATCTGTCAGATCCCCCCGATCAAAGGTTTCACAGAAACCCTTATCGTAGCATCTCCCATCATTTCCTTCTCCAAGGAATGGAATCTGTGTTGCCAGATGGGAGCGGGTGTGAAGTTGGAGTGTGAAGTGGTTATTATGGATATGGAGGACATCAAGGACACGGGGTTGAGATATGCCAGGAATACCATCTGGATGGGAGGGGGAGTGACATGGTTTCATGGGAAAGGGGACTAACTAAGTGAATGTAGTTTTAAGTTAGGTTTGAGCGGGAAATCTTTATTCGCAGCTTGCCTTCTGTACTGTTCATTACGCTTCATTAAAACAGTTAAAGGAATCCCAGCCTCCTGACTGTGATTGTGTGAATGCTCGAATGACCAGGTGCGGACAATATCTGACATAATGTCTGAAATTAAATAACCATTTCCCTCAAGCAGGGTAATGCTTAATTAAAGATTTGTGAGCACTGTCGAATTTTCCATTTGCCAGATGCTCCTTTACCTTTGTTCCTGTTCTACACTCAGAAGTTCAGAATTTCTTTACCCAACTTGTTGCAGCCTACAAGATTTCCATCCTTTTGGCAAGTAGAATTCTTGTCTACCTTACAACCTTTGCCTCTTTTCCAAACTGGGCACTCAAAGAATTCCATTCCTACATACACACATCGCCACCTAACTGAACCAATCCCCAATCAGGACAAAATTGGGGGAATTCATGCAGTTTGGAGCAGAGCCTAGGATGGCATGACTGGAGTGGAAGGGGTAGCACACTATGGAAAGTAAACACTGCAACTAATAATAGCCAAATAAATAATATTTTGTGCATTACTCTTATTTCTTACATTTTTAATTTTTTCATATTTTATCTTTTTTATAGTATACATGTACATATGCATGCAGAAACAAACATATATGTGTGTGTGTGTGTGTGTGTGTACACACACACACACAAACTTGTCAAGTTGCAGATGTAAGAGCAATCATTGAAGGCATACTGTAGGGGCTGACTTGGGAGGTTTTAGCTCTTTCTTCATCTATTTTTCTTTGTCTTGATTATTTTTTTATCTGCCATACTGTAGATAGTAGTATAATCAAGGGCAGTGCTACTTCTTAGTTCCCTCTATCCTCTGATAATTTATATTCTTTTTTAGAATGATTTTCAGTTTTATAACAAAGCTCCTGGTTTCTTGGAGTTCTTTTGTCTTTGGCTCTACCTACCATGAAGTCTGATTTGATCTCTAGTTTGTTACACCTTCAGTTAGCTGCTTGGGCCCTCCATGCAACTCTGTAGTGGTTTCCTAAGCTAGTTTGTTGAAAAAAATCAAGAGTGTGTGGCACTTTTAAAGATTAACTCATATATTATGACATCAGCTATCAAGGGCAAGAATTCACTTCCTCAGATATATGATATGTTAATTTAAATGTCAACCGTACTATGGATGGAGAATAGAGATGATAGATAGTGAAGTAATAAAATAATTAAATGCAGAAGTATAGACAGCAATAATCAAATTATCAAAAATAGTCATTCACAAAAATAGTTTTTGGAAACTAACACTGCCATTCTATGTTGTGAACTAATTAACACATCTAGTGCAATAGAAAGCTTTATCTCAGCTTTAAATTAGAGGTATTAGGATTAATCTTTTCATGATTAATCACCCATTGGGGAGAGGGGCGGTAATATAAATCCAAAAAAATAAATAAAATAAAATAAAATAAAATAAAATAAAATAAAATAAAATAAAATAAAATAAAATAAAATAAAATAAAATAAAATAAAATAAAAATAAAATAAAATAAAATAAAATAAAATAAAAATAAACAAACAAACAGGAAAGTTGCTGCAGATTATAATGAACATGATTTTTAATTATGTATACAGGTACTTGCTTACTGTCTGCCTCATTTAGCAACTATTCAAAGTTCTGACGGTGTTAAAAAATAGCTTTGCAACCAATCTTTGCATTTATGACCATTGCAGTGTCTGGCAGTTCAACGATCGCCATTCAGGTACTTCGCAACCAGCACACATTTATGACTGTTGCAGCAACCTGTGGTCACATGATTGCCATTTGTGTGTTTTGCAACTGGTTTGTGACAAGAAGAGTTACTACGGAAGATGGAAATGAAATTATAAGTTGTGGTCATGTGATGTTAACAACAAAATGGGAAATGAGGTCATAAGCCTGATGTGGTCATGTGATTTTCCACTTAGCAGCCATGGTGCTTAGTGACAGTTACCAGTCCCAACTGTGGTCGCTAAGTGAGGACCACTGTATAAAAATATTCTGACGAAGTGTTTGAATGATCAGGATTTCATTACATTTTCATTATATAGAAGAAAGTTTTGTCTAGTGGTTAAGGCAACGGACTAGAAACCGGGAGTCTGTGAGTTCTAGTCCCACCTTAGGCATGAAAGCCGGTTGGGTGACCTTGGGCCAGTCCCTCTCTCTCAGCCCAACTCACCTCACAGGGTTGCTGCTGTGGGGAAAATAGGAGGAGGGAGGAGTATCAGGTAGGTTCGCCGCCTTGAGCTATTTATAAAAATAATAAAGGTGGGGTAAAAATAAAATAAAATAAATAAATAAATATAAATTTATTGAACTGACAGTTATTGTTGGAGTAAAAACAGGCAACTCTTCATGTTTGCAGAGACATATATTCATATCAAAAGTTGAGTTGATAATGCAGTATTTTGATTTATATTCATAACAGTGGACATAAAGGTGTCTTATAGATCTGAGCCTCTCCTGCTTAATCAGAGCAAATATTTTCTTATATCAGATTTCTAAACAAGATGAATGCCACAACCAGCGAAATCACACGTAACTTACCCAAATAGTTGTCATCATATATAGATGGGGCCACTCCAGTTTGCTTTTCTTGTAAGAGTTTCCTTAGAATATTCTTGAATGAATAATTTGTAATAATATCTGCAATGCTGCTGGTGATAACCTGACCTGTGATTCAAAAATATAACAGGTTATCCTGCAGGGCAACTAGAGAAATACAGGCAGCAATTAAAGTTACATCAATAAACCATCCATTTTTTATGAAGTAATTAATATTAATTGATAGGAACTGTAAGGAAATACAGAACAATTGCTGATAGCTTCATAGTCTAAATAAAAAAGCAAGCATGAGAAGAAAGAAGAATGGAGGGAATAGAGAAGTTTTGCAAAACCTGGGGGAAGTAAACTAAGGTTTTTTGTTTTTTGTTTTTCACTAAGCAGCTTATAGATGACTATAATAGAACAGAGACAGAATTTGTAGAAAATATTAAAGAAAGGAGTCTACCCTGCCCTGATATCCTGAGTAGAAAGTGGGATATGTATATAATAAAAAAAAAAAGTTTGATTATTTCATCTTAGTTTTTCTGTTGTCTCTAATTTAGATTTCCCAAATATGTTGGAACACAACATTCAGAATTTTGAGCCAGCAAGTTCAACCACCCACCGATTTTGGTAATCCAACACATGCAGCACTCCTCTTGGATGGGGAAAGATACATTATTGAAATAAGAGTTTCTTGAGAATATATGACACCAGTGTATTCCGTGTAATTAAGAAAACAAAAATGTAGGCATCTGTCCAAGATCCAGCTCTAGGCAAACAATGTAACTCCAAGCCAGTGTCACCAAGTTGTTCTAAACTTCAAAGACTTTAATGAGCCCCATTCTCTCAAAGATGTCTCCACTACTAAGTCTTGCCAATCTCCTACATGCTATGAACTACCAATCAGCAATAGTAATTATAGAAGAACAGTGTCCTAAGAATTTTTCTACATGGATGCCTAAATTTATCCTGCATTTATAAGGAATCTTTCTCCAGCAGCTGCTGAATAACACCCACCTTGGGCTGGGGCAGTGTTCTAATATGCCACAAAAACTATTCTAGATTGAAATATATAGTATTTTGCTTTCTAAAATGGCACTATTGCAAAATGTATTCAGGCTACTTGTTTCAATTAACCCTAGAAAACAGACATCACAGTGATTGTGTGCAGTTGGATCAGCCAGAGGGCAATGCCTTGGGGGGAGGGGCTGATGCCCAAAGGCCAGATGTACCCCATCCCCTTTTTGTACCCTTTTCCCAGTCCTTCCTCACACAACTGCAAAAATCAAAGCCCTGACTTCCTGCACATTGAAAAGAAGACCCCTCAACTGATCATGTGACTCTTTAAGAGGCTTAATATAAATAATTTTCAAAGAATAATCCCATCTCTCCCCACAAAAACACTAATAATAATAAAAAAGAAATCCTGCCTTTCTCTGCTTACATCATTGGTCTGCCTACTATTGTATTCCTCCTGCAAAATGTTAAACCTGGGCTCTATCCTCTAAAAGCAATTGTATCATCTGCTCTTTGCGTTTTTGTCTCTTAATACCAAAAAATAAATAACATTTGGTGCATGATCAGGTATGTCTTTTAGTCATCACAACCTGTAATGCATTTTCTTTATATAATTATCTTTATGCATCCTGTCAGTATGGATTACTGATATCAACAGATATGGCATCAAAGATGAGAAAATGGAGGGAAAAATTTTAAGAAGGGCAAATGTTGATAGAAAAGTAGCACATAGTATGCAGTTTGATTTGAGGAGTGAATGTATGTCAAAAGAAGTAAAAATGGCTATGTATAACAATGTGATTCTGCCCACTCTGTTGGGGGAACTGAGAGTTGGGTATGTCAGAAGAACCATAAAAGAGCTGGATGCAGTGGGTAGTAAAACAAGAAGAGACTGGATCAAGAATAAATTAATGTGGATTGAATACAACAGCAAGGGGCCAGTATGAAACAATTACAGAGAGATGGTTTGGTCACACAGATAGAATGAACTAAGAGTGAATAATAAAAGAAATATGTGAAGGAAGAGTGAATGGGGCAAAAGGAAGGGCAAATCTGCTGAGAACACTGAAGTTGGATGGAGATGGTAAGATCCTCAGAAAGAAAGAGGTGAGAAATTTACAGGAGAAAGGGCAATGTATGAAGCAGTGTAAGGATATAGTGAAAGCAAGAATGGTTTGCAAGGACAGAAAGGTAAGGAGTGAGTGGTGCTGCGTAAACTCAATTTAGCTATATTTCTTCTTTCTTCTCTTGTCCAATACATTTAATTTTTTGGCTTACTGGTTCATACTTCTTTTCTGCATTCTACAGAATAATGCTTACACCAGAAAGGAACAGCGTGATTGGGATGTATGTATGTACCTACCTCAAAAGATATTGGAAAATAAAAGGAGTAAAGAAGGATGGAACATGTTGAATGGGGGTAACAAGAACTGCAGATGGAAAGCATAGCAACTCCTGCCCTAAAAGGCACCTACATTATCTTGGCATAACTTGTATCTCAAAATACATGCAATGTTATGAACATGAAAAGGTTCATATGAGCATAAGATAATAAATTTGTTTGCAAGTCTGAAGAATATAGGGACTTGCAAAAAATACCAAAACTCTCAGCTCAATCTCCAGCATAGCTAGGAAGAGCTGGTAAAGTTCTTGTCTGAAGTCCTGAAAGGCAATTTATAGGCAGTGTCAATGTTTAAGGATAGTTGGACCAAACAGTTTGATTTAGGACAGTTTCTATGTCTTGACTGCACTCACAGCTAGCAGAGGGGAGTAGAACTGCAAACAGTAACATCAGAAGCACATGAAAGAAAGGAATTACAGTGATAATTACCATTGAGTCGTCATTTGCAAAACAGTTGGTGTGATACAGATATTTTTGCAATGGAGACCTGACAGACCCATGCAGTGCAATAATAACCCTTTTCTCTGTTTTAATCTATGCTTTACAGAATAGAATAGATACATATGTTATTTATCTTGTCTACAGCACAGCAGAAGAAGTAAGTATAACCTTTTCCCAGGCCCTTTACTCTTATAGAATAGAACATACAATGTTCCAAGAAGGTTTATAATTCAAACTATAATTCTGAAAGCAATCCAGATCATGTCAATTTACAGAGATAGAGAAGAATGGACAAAAACTTGTAGTCCTTTATAGACTGACTCAGATGTAAATCACATGTTGTAGGGTGGGGATTATTCTCCAGAAAATATGACATATTCCATGACAGGTTCTGCTGATATTTCACTTCCATTTTCAGATCATTTTTTGCTAATGAAAAAGATGAACATACCTTGCCAGTAAAAACTGCCGGGTCCTCCTACTATGAGTTCTCCATTCTGTACACAAGACAGACAACAGCAGCAATAACACAAAATTAATGATATGCACCAAAGACCAAAATCAAATACATAAAAATCATCCAAACAATTAATATTAATCAACTAATTACAATTATAGTCAGGGGAAAAAAATATAAGACACTCCCCACTGCTTGGCTGTTACTCAGCACCAGTGCCAAACCTTGTGCTACCCATACTTGCTGGGAAACCAAATCCCTGGATGGCCTTTGCTGACTGGAAATCCTGGGAGACATAGTTAATTGTAACTGCAGAGTTCTAGATTAGAGATAACTATGCTATAGTATATACATTATTCCAATTAGGACTGCTGCTGGAAGAGGTATTTTTGATATTTCTATGGGAATGATAGAGATATGTTGAAGACTAGAACTGAAGTGAATGCAGTAGTTAGTGTCCAAGAAAAAATGAATTAAAAGAAAATCATAAATGTTGTAACAATGTTGAAAAATGGTAAGGCTGCAGGTACAGATGGCATAACTGAAGGAATGCTGAAATATACATTTGAAAAGCTTCTGAAGTAGCTTTGCAACTTGCTTCATATGTGTGTGCAGACTGCATCTAAACCTGACAACTGGAAGAATGTCAGTATTGTTCTATGCAAAGCACAAAGTAGGATGCAAAAGTTATGGGAGGGGGGTTGTTTTGCATTGTATGCCTGGGAAAATGTTTTATGGAATTCTGATCAAAAGGATAGAAGAGATGACAAACTGATTTATTAATCACACTGACAGACTGCTGCAATGCAATGGGAATGAGATACTTAAGCATCATGGTAACACAAGAAGAGAAAGGGTCAAAACAGGAATAGGTACTGAAGCAATGTGGATTGAATACAAAAGTAAGTGACCAACATGAAAGAACTAGATTTTACTGTTTTGTCATACAGAAAGGATATATGAGGGTAGAACTGCAAAACCAGTTCATAAAGGAAGATTGTAGACAGGGAAGATTGTCTTTGGATGAGTTAATGAGATCTTCAAAAAGAAAGAGGCAAGAAGTTTAAAAGACAAAAGACATATATAAAGCAGTGAGTGAACATGGTGGAAGCAAGGATAGTCTGCAAGAATAGAAAGATATGGAGGGGTATAGTGAATGATGTTGGAATAGATTAGTGTTAACATGTCCTCCCCCCTCTCTAATTTTTTACTCCCTTTCTGTGATTTGTATAACATTGTTTACCCTGAAAGTGAACAGTGTGATGGGTATGGATATATGTAAATATGTTCTTAAATTGCTTATAATTCATTTTAGATAGATAGCCCTGTGGATACAAAGGGAAGAGTACAAACTGAAGTAACAACAGTAACAACCACCACGGTGACAGCAACAACTGCAACAACAATTGGATTACTGCAATGTGCTTTACATGGGACTGCCCTTGGAGAATATTTCAAAACTTCAGTTGGTACAAAATGTGGTGATGCAGGCAGTTATGGGTGCTGGTCATTTGGCACATGTGACACCTCTGCTCTGTGAGCTGCACTGCCTACCAGTATGTTTCCAGGTGCAATCTGAGGTGCTGGTGGTTACCTTTAAAGCCCCTTAAAGCTTAGGGCTGGGTTAATTACAGAACCATCTCTCCCCAGTGGTGTCTACTTGTGTTACGGAATGTGTCTCTGAAAGGGAAGGTGATGTGGTGGATTTCGCTAATGTCGCTGTTTCTCAGGAAGGAGGGAGCACATTCCAAGAAGGGGAAGAAGATAAACAGAAACATAGTCCAGGGGGCAGTTGTGGGAAAACCAAGAGACTCAGAATAGCCTCGCCTTAGAGCTTTCCCAGAGATAGAGTTGGGTTAGGTAGAGTTGCTTTAGTCTGGCAAGATTCTATCTATACGGCATTAGCAAATAAAGAACTGAAGTTTGGCTGGATTGATTCCTTGTAGTTCTTGGGCTGGGCCTGACAACTCATCCCGTTAGATCTGGCAGGACAGGCATGCTCCGGGTCTCATCCACTAGAGAGTTCAATCCACCAGGAACCAAGAACAGAGACTTTTCTGCTGTGGTGCCCACCCTCTGGAATAGCATCCCTCTGAGATTAGACTTGCTCTGACTCTGCTGGCCATTCACAAGGCATTACAAACCTGACTTTGCCATCTAGCATGGGGCCCTGGCAGTAATGGTGAGTCCATTTCATGGTTGTCTTGAATGTGGAACATTGTGAATGTTCTCCACAGTTATTCTATGCTCTTGATATATATATTTAAAATTTTGGCTGTTTTATCCTATGTTTATTTTGTTTTAAGTCATGTATATGAAATGGGCAGCCATATAAATTTATTAAATAAATAAAAACAAACAAACAGGAAAGCCTACCTGTGCCATTACTGCTTAATAGCAGCACCCAGCTGGCACCACAAGGGCAGTTAAATGTCTCCATCGTCTCATCACAGCTTCACCCAGGCCTGCTTCTACCAACTAACATCAGCTTGTAAGGACATGGGTGGGGGGCTCAATTTCAGCTCAGGATTGTAGCCAGGAACTGTAGTTATTATATTATGTTTTTGTTTGAATAAGGACAACTGACATTAAGAAAATGTTGTTTTTACCAGCCCTGCCTCTTGCCAAGAATTCATCTAATATCACTGATAGAAGAATAAGGATCTTGTCAACAAAATTGCCTGTTTTTATTAGAACTGTTAATCAACTACAGAATCTGTAAGTGATTAATCTCTTCCTTCAAGAAAACATATTCTCCCTCTGGTGCAACAAGAAAATTGCACGTTTCCCATTGTTCATTTGGATGCCTGCCTAGGATTAGTATAAGAATTGGGGAAAATGCCAGTTTTGTAGAAGTCTTTTAATAAAACTTGAGTTTTTAGGAGTCTTGAGATATTTGAGACTCAATACAATGTATGTACATATGTGTATGTGTGTGTATGTGAGTGTGTTTGTGTTCATATATATATAGACAAATATTTTTGAGATGGGAAATGATGAATTGGAGGAAAAGGGTGCATATGAGAGTCAATGTGAAAGTGATTAGAAAATCTAGCAGCCAGTCAATCACTGTGGATGCTCACCTTATAAAAATCTAAGCTGAATCCTGCTTGACAGTAACCTTGCCCCTCAGGATCTGGGTTATCTGAAGGTATCAAAGGATGAACACTGAGTTAGTTTTATATTGTAAATTGACTCAAATATTATTATAACTAATAAGGGAGGGTTTTCCATGAGTTAACAGGCTGCAAATGTTGTGCTAAAACCTAGGCAACAATTTTTAGATGAATTCTAGATCCAAAGTAAAATAAGAATGGTGACAGTGAAAATGATAACACATGATCATCCAAAGCCAAAATCAAAACCAGTGTGTGAGTTTTAGCAAGGAATCATTAATCTAAGCAAAAAGTTCATATTTGGAAGATCCAAAGATGAAAATGAAATCCTTGGTTTGGTTTGTTTCTACATGAGTTTAGCTTGAGTTGGGGAAAGGACCTTGGATTGCACACATTTTGGCTGCAGTCCATCATAGCCAGAGAGTCTGCAGAGGGGCCAGAACATCAAGATGGCAGCTGCAATCACATGATCAAAGCACCATTCCTTTTCTACTTCCTTTTTGCATATACCATGCAGATAAAATAGAGGCAGCCACTATTTTGAATTTTTGAGCCCCTTCTGGATGCCCCTGCCTCTGTACATTCCGATGTAAACTGTCTTTCATATATGACCAACACCTTAACGGGTGCACTGAAGAATGACAATTAGAAGGCCTGCAGGAATTGTGCACTTCTCTGTTAATTTAGCAGTCTCCCATCTCATGCTGTACCATTTCCTTGTTCACAGACATAATTATCTTAGCACAGGTTCAAGCAGTTAACTGCCAGTTCTACAAAAAGGAACAGAGAGAGGGATGGCTATATCTGGAGTAATCAGCTGCTTTTAAAATTTGGCTTCTGCCTATCAAGGTCTGTTTGCCATACTGAAAATTCTTTTAAATTAAGCCAGAGTCGACTTGTCATCTTTGTAGCACCAGCCCCATCATTATTCTTTTGATGAAACATAGAAGCATCCCAAATGGAAAAAATATATAATTAAATGTCTCTTTGTAACCAAGGGCTATTGATTCAGAACTGTATGCCTAGGCTGAACGCGTGAGACCACAGATGAAAGTTTTTCTACAGAGTTCAAATTGTACTACCCAAAGAACTTACTGTTGCGACAAGGAGAAAATTCTGCATAAGTACTGAAATTCTGAACAGCAACATAGCAGGTGCCCACTGGATCTTTTTCAGGAGCAGCCTTCAGAGTCCTCCAATGATATAAGGGAGCACAAGCCTATCAAAATATGAGTTGCACAACAAAAAGCTTTTAGGTGTTTGGGTTAGGTTTGCAGTACAGTAATTTGTGTAATGTTGTTTATTCGTTCAGTCGCTTCCGACTCTTCGTGACTCTTTTCCCTGCTCTGTCCTATCCTCCATTCTGCTCAAGAGCAACTGTACTTCAGGACCCAACAGATGAGAAATCCAGGATCTCTCCCCATCTCTCATCTTGTTGGCTGTAATACTCCAAACAGTGGGGCAGAGTTTAAAAAAACCAACAGCTTCTGCCTGAGCCGCCAAAGAGTTGTTCTAATGTATATGCATTCATTCATTAGATTTATATCCCATCTTTTATCCTGAAATTCAAGAACCATATACAACTTGCCCTCCTGGAACTATCCCTGTGGGGTAGAGCTGTGCTATGAAATAATGACTGCTGCAAAGCCACACAGTACAATTCCATGACTGAAGCTGAGTCTTGCCAGTCCTAATCCAACCCTAACCCAACCATGGCATCTCACTGCTTCTTTTAAGATAGATCAGCTTAACACAACTGGAGTCTTTAGATGTTTATTTATTTAGAATATTTGTCACTACAGGTAATAATTAGGTTACCACCATTCATTCAGTTACTGTTCAAAGTCACAACGGTGCTGAACAAGGAGGATTTATGACCAGTCCTCGAAGTTGTGGCCATTGCAGCGTCTCCATGGTCACATGATCCCAATTTGGGTGCATGGCAACTGGCTCACACTTACAATGGTTGCAGCCACAGTCACATGACGACCATTTGCAACCTTCCCTGCCAGCTTCCTACAAGCTAAGTCAATGGGGAAGCCGGCAGGAGGTTGCAAGACGCCCTGGTAAGTTGTTCCTGACACTTTTTCCCCCGAGGAGCCCCTGGGCAGCAGGGCAAGTGCAGGCCCTGGGTGGGCAGGCAGTCACACACCTGCCCACACTCACACCAGACCAGGCCATAGAACCTATCCCTTGCCTGGCTGCACTCACGCCACATCGCAACACCCTTTCCCCCACCCACCTGCACTCGCACCTGGCCATAGCATCTACCCACGTGTCCAGCCACACTTCCCCACGCCACAGCACCTGCATAGCTGAACTTGCACTGCAGCACCCACCCACCCCCTGCCTGCCCGCACTCTGTAGCATCACCTGCCTGCCAGCCAGCTTGCAAGCTGCCTAAGGAAAGGCTAGTCGTGACCAGGATTTGCAACTTCCTGCCAGCTTCCCCACTGACTTTGCTTGTTGAAAGCTGGCAGGAAGTCACAAGTCATGGTCATATGTGGTCCTCGCTTACTGACCTACAATCCTTGCTTAACGACAGCAACAGGAACTGCTGGGATTGCCATTGCAAAGTGATGCGGTCATGTGACATCACGCTTTATGACCGCATTGCTTAGCGATGGAAATTCCAGTTCCAATTACCATTGTTAAGCGAGGACTACCTGTACTGCCTTAATATCTCATGGTGGTCCATGTTAAACTAGAATGTTCATTATCCCTACCCTTATTCTCATGTACTGTGGATAATACAAACTCTAGCAAAAATTCTGAAGGTCCTAAAGTTGGGAAAACCAAGGACAAATACTTTGATGTGCTAAAAGTCATGTTCATATAAGGGTACTTTGACCTGTGGGGTTAGTATGGATTCTGATATTAAGCAAACAACGGTGAGTTGGTAAAAATATATTACTATTCAATATTTGCACAGTAAAGAGGGGCACATGTAGCAAATCCAGCATCACTGCTGCTTTCCACGTTCTCTGATCTTTGAACAGAGCCTGTCTGGGGAAATTTCCTGGGCTATACCACTTGAACAGAGACACTATATGGATTATTATATGGTGCGACTGGTGGCCAATATGGCACTTTCCAGCCTACTGATTTAGTGTTCTTTCTCCCACTAAACTTAGGTAGGTCCGCAGGCATTTTATGCATAAATGAAAATAAACAACTATTACTGCAAGTGAGCAGCACGGAGCCTGAAATATCTTTAAAATGGAAAAGCATATGACAGAAAATTAGCTCTCAGAAAACTTACTAAACAGAAGCACTTTTAACCTGGCTAGAAAACACTTCCAAGAAGGCAATCACGTTTGTTGCAAATGTGATTACTGGATGCCTCCTTTTCCCATTCAACATCCAACTGATCTCAGAAGGCAGGAGCATGAAAGGAGGAAGTCCTTCAGTTGCTCAAACTACTTAGGGCATCAAGGCTTAACAGAGCAGAAAATATAGTGAGGAGCTTTCCTAATTTGCAATGTTGTTTGATACTCTTTATATTTAAAAAAAGTCCTGAATTGCTAATGGAATATTGTGACCTCCTTTCCCGCTTAAAAAATCTGATAAACACCACAGACCACTGATCAATAGATTTTACAAATAGCTATCTTAGGCTTCTGCAGTAAACTAGGGATTATCATTACCAGCAAACAAACTCCTTCAGCAATCCCACTGCCTTTTCTTCTAGCCTCACTTTCTCAATGAAGGCCTTTTTAAAAGAGGATAATGAGTTTCAGCTAGAGATATTGTCCAGTTAGGATTGCAAACTCAAGGAATGTCCTTAAACTGTTACATATGTTGGTGGGAAACCAGACTAACTAAGGGGCTTGTTTCTTGGGTGTGACTGAGGGTATTGCTGTTGGATACATGACAGCCGCCTCAGTTGAGATGAAAACAGTAGGAAAGGAACCTGGCTACCTCTTTGGAATGCCTCTGTTTCTTCCACTTATGGGTTGGGCACCCTTTGGGTGGCTTGGAATTCTTCTTAAAGAGATGGCTCTTATTTTGGGGATGGCTGGGATTCTGACCCTTTCTCTGGATATTTGAGATTTGGGGGTTTTATCTTGTTCTACCACTTATTTTAAGCCGGTTTGAGGATATTACACTGCAGCTGATGTAATTTTTGTCTCAAAAGCGAGCGAATTGATACCTTTGATTACTAGCAGTTAAGGACAAAGAAGGTTCAGTAGGCCCAAAAAGGGGTTTAGGACAGTGGTACAGTGCTACATAAAACATGTATTACAAAGGTATCTAAGTTCTCACTCAAGTCCAGAAATTCTTACCACTCAGGGAAACAAGGAGCATGTAGTAATAATATTTTGTCATAAGTAGCTCCTCAACAGGCTCTTCCATTCACTGCAAGAGACATACAACTAAGAGTAAAGATGTGTGCTTGATCTTATGCTTTGGAAGAAAATGGCCCCTTTGCTTGACCTTCATGGTTGACAGCTACCAAAGATTATTTCATGACATTCTATGCATGCTTCGCTTTTGACAGTCATTTTGTGTAAGGAAACCAACACTGCATTTCAAAAAGAGGGAGAAAAAGGAAGACAAGCAAAGGAAGGTAAATCAGTTTGGAATCTGAGAGCTGGGACTGCTTGGAAACTGCTGGGAATTTCATGTGCCAACTAGCTCTGTAACAGGATAGGGTGATGTTTTATTCATCACCTGCTTTATGTCAAGGTCTTTTTCCAGGGTTAACCACATGAGCGAACATTTCAAGCAAGGCATTTCCTTTAGACACACACTCCCATTTAGAAATAATTCAAACGATTTTGAAACAAATCCCCAAGACAACACTTGCTGCTTCATAATTGTTTGAGAAAATTAAGCATGACCAAATCTATAGTTCACAACACAAAATGTTTTGCTGTCCTTTCTAAAGCTTTGCATTAAATCCTTCTACATTAGCTACTAATGTGAAATGCCTGCTCTGGTAAAGAAACCATCACTAGTGACTTACAACTTAATAAAACTGCTCAAAAGAAAACAAATAGATTGCTATGGGGTTTCACCTGGGGATTTCCATCAGAGCTTGTAAACACTCTGCACAAGGATTTATGAGAGAAACTTCAGGTTTAGAGCCATAGATCCACTGATTCTACTATAGTAGAGCAACAGTTCTACAACTGTGAGGAACATTCTCCAAGTGAGGTAATGGTAAGCCAGGATTTATTGAATAAAACCACAATTGCTATGGTTCACACAATATGTTAAGCATAAGTCATAATTTTTTAATTGCAACACCGAGGTTCACACAATACATTGAGTCAGCTGATTGCTAAAGGAAACAAAAGTTGCTTTCTAGTCTCCAAGCTATTCCTATCATCCTACTAGCCAGGCTAGTTAGACAAGTATTCTTTCCACTACTATCTAATCACCAACTCAATGCAACTTTGAGACAAATATCTACTGAAGGACCATAGAGGGAGGAAATAAGTTAGACTTACTAGGCTGCTGAATATGTAGACTTTAGAGTATTCACACCAGGACTATCAAAAAAAATCCAGGTCTTGTAACATTGATATATATTAAATATATACACAAGTTACTCAAGTATATGTTTAAGAACTGTTCCATGTTCCTTCTGACATTTTTCTTCCTCAAGAAGTGATGGATACATAAAAGGAAGGCAGCATTCCATGGTCAACTCAGTAACTCAATCAGAGTTCCTCCTTGCATGGCGGAACGCTAATTTCATCCCAGTCCACTGAAAAACAATTGACTAAGCTTTTTTCCCCCAAGCTAATATATTAGCAGATATGCTTTTTTGCTTTAAATCACCCAAATTAAAACAGCTACTTTTTTGTTAATCGTTTTTGCAAATTAAAAAATACTAAAAAGTACAGAATTTACAAGAAAATCGACCAGTGAAAAAAATCAAAATCAACTGAAGATAAAGAATAAAAATTGGGAATGTATGTTTCTATGTATCATGTGTACATAGACCACTTCTGATTTGGCCTGACCCAAATAATGCTCTTTCCCAAAGTACCAAAATAAATAAATCTTGTGGTTGCTGGACACCTACCTTTTACTAGTGTTTTAAATTATTCATGTTTGTAATTATGTATTATTTTATTTTTGTGAACAGCTCTTTGAGTCTCCAATTAATATTAAATAATTACAGCAAGAGTTTACATAACTTGGACTCAGAATGAAATTCATTATTTCATTCAGCCTTTGAAGCATCTGCCTGCACCCTGACTTGGAAATTAGACTTTTTGAGAGAACTCTATATTTATATGCCTCTTAGTACCCACATTTAAAACATTATTTTACAGGCTAAAGGAGAAGATGCACACTTCTTTTCCCAGAACTTTTCAGGAGCAGGCTGGTGACTATACTACCGAAAGTGGCAGGGGGCATGCTGGACAAAGAACTAGGTAGGAGAATGACCAAGAATAAATTTGATTAATTTATATTCAAGAGCCAGTTTGGTGTAGTGGTTAAAGCAATGGGCTAAAAACTGGGAGATTGTGAGTTCTAGTCTCACCTTAGGCATGAAGCCATCTGGGTAACCTTGAGCCTGTCTCTCTCTCTCTCTCAGTTCTAGGAAGAAGGCAATGTCAAACCATTTCCAAAAAAGTTGCCAAGAAAACTGCAGGGCCTTGTCCAGGCAGTTGCAAGGAGTCAATGCTGACTTGAAAGCACAACACACATACACACACCTAAATTCAATTAAAATAACTAAATGCAGATAATATATTACACTCCCTGTACTGAACCTTTTCCCCCTTCTCGCACAATTTAATGATAATTTTTTGGAAAAGCTCCAGATCCCTTGAGCTATTTTTAGAAACAAATAAGCACATCTTTTTCCACCTCTTTCTGAGAATAGTTCCAAACCCAATACTAGGCGCATACATGAGAACAATGGGATTTCTTATATAGGCCTGATTGGAAATTGAAATAGGGACAACTAAAGTACTAACAGGTGCCGAAATCTCTGTTCGTAGTCTTGTTATAACACTAACATGAACTATGGAATTGTGTGAGTTAAACACTGAGGAAGGTTCTAATATTACAAATTCAACTTCTGGAAATCTTTTGATTGCCGTCCTAACTTATTTTCAGTATATAATTTCCTTGAAGCATGCTTTATTTTGGTCTGCTAAGTCTTCCATGTGTGCGTTCACCATGGATATTGCACTGAAAGGGCTATTTAGCAAATGACTACAATTTATAACCGAACTGAATTTCACAGCATTTAGGTTATTACAATCTACTCTGGGAAATAGATTAATTTAGAATATAGATGTAATGGGAAGTAGGAATAACCTCGAGGAGGATGAGCTGCAACCAAGACAATGGCCAGATAAAAGGAATTTGAGTCCAAGGCAAAAATGTAATTTGAGAAAGCACCTCAGAATTGATCCTCCCTAGTTCTCAAGAAGATAAAGGGAGGGAGGGGGGAAGTGTATTCAGACTTGCAAGATTCTATTACCATAATCTTATAATAAAAGTAGTATTCGCATTCATAACTTTGGTTTCCTGGTCTGGTCTACCTCGAAGGTAAAAATTTATCCTAGGATATTCTTCAAAAATAAAGCTCAACATTAAAATCAAAGCAAAATCAGAGCAAAAACACTGGCAGTGTAGAATACCCCACCCTCAGAGCCAGTTAGCAGTATAGTAGTCTCTTCCAATTAGAAGAGCTTTTGTTGACAAGTACACAGGAGGCATTTATTGTAAACCGCCCAGAGTCCCTTTTGGGAGATGGGAGGTGATACATTTGATTAATAAATAAATAAATAAAATCACGTATGTGCACACGCATACAAATACCCTGCAAATTATATAGATTGATAAAGACCTCCCTTTATTTATTTATATTGCATTTATAGCCCATCAAAATCCTTTAGACTGAAATGATTTTGAGAGCACACTCTCTAGGGTTGGGAACTGCTTTGGATACATGCTTTGCAGCAAGAAGGGGTGTGCATGTAGTATCTTCTTAAAACCAGATGTGTCTTTACCCAAGATCATGCAGCAGCTGCAAAAGATAGCTAAACAATCTTGGAAAAAGGATGTAGCTCCTTTAAGGAGCTGCAGGCAAGTGCATCTTGTGCTTGCCAAAGCACATTTTGCCTTCATACCTGAATCACTAACCCTAACCCTTATATTGTCTATTTCATGACATTTTGGCTAGTCTAATAAAGGCCAATAATGGAATTTGGAATTTTCTTCTTTAAGAATCCGCATAACAATATTTTTTAAACAATTAAACACTTTGAATATATACAGCTGAAAATAAGAATCTAAAATAACAACAAAGGTGTAAAAACTTACTACAACTTTTCCTTTATGAGTTCTGATTGTTGCTCCAAACCATTGATTTGATTTAAATTCAAGAGGTTCTCTCGTACCATTGACTCTGATTTTCCTGTTGTCTGTAAAAGAAAGAAAAATGTCTGTTTTTACATTTACCCATGCTGAAAAGGAAAAGGAAAAGGAAAAGGAAAGATTATATACAAGGTTATCTCGTTTTCATTGCTATTTACAATGAATTGGATCTGGATTAGATAAGTTTAATTTTTTCCCACTGAAAACAATGTGACCAGTTTTTTTTATTAATTCATTCAACTTATTTCAAAATACCATTTATCTGCCTTTTGAGGTAGACTAGGTTAGAAAACTAACACAAGAACTAGTGGAACTCTATCATTATAGGGTATGATAACAGAATCTTGAAAGCCTGGCAGACATTCTCTCTCTCCTCATACTAAAGAAAAGTAAGGTGGTGCAATCTTGACCTTTTTTCTCACTCTCTGTCTGAGCTAAGATGTTGCTTACATAGCAATTGTTGAATCCCTTCTTCGAGTTCATCTCTGTACTCCTCCATACCAGTGAAACCCATCTGCAGCCAACCCAATCACTGTATCCACTCCATATAGGTTAAAAATAAATAAATAAATCATTTATTTAATCACAGCTTACTCAGTTGGGCCCTTTTGAGGTTTGCAGGAAACATTGACCCACAATCTAACCACTTGGACTGCTAGTGGTTAGATTGTGGAATGCTAGCCTAAAAGGTGGTTCAGTGGATACAGCAAACACAGACAGTACTGATAAATATATATTGCTGAAAACACTAAGATTTTTTCCAAGGTTGATTAAAATTGTAAAGATAGTTTTTCTCCAAATCATGATTTTTATTTGATTGATATGTCCATGTCATTTTCTTGGCAGTCATATCAAAGTAGTTTGTCCCTGCTTCCTTCCAGTATGTTTTTCAATTCCCCAGTCTAGCCCAGAGCTCTGATAATCCCTGGTGGATTCCCACCAAATTCCTATTCTGCTTAGCTTCTAAGCAAAAATAAGACTAGCCAAGTTCTGCCACCTACTGAGACAACAAAGGAACTGTTATAAAAGAAACTTTTTGTATTATTTACCCTCACTCTCCAAGCTTTAAACTCAGGACAAGATGTTTTAAAGTGCTCCAGGATACCTAGAAAAGTAAAAACTGAGCAACAGTTCAAATTTAAGTCCTCCAAACATAAGAAAAGTTTCTTCTGAACACAGGAACTCTGATGTGCCCCAAAAGCTCCTATAAATTAAGTTTTTCTTGGCCAGAGACTGATGCACAGCAGACTAATTTTTCCCACCAAAAAAGAAATGCTCCATGTGCATTTTACAATATATACCAAGCTCTGCATCATGGCATGGAAATACAAACTAAGCCTTTTTATATACTTCGATCCCCAGTGTGCCTACATACCCAAAATAGCAATCAATTTCTACAGTCGAAAAATATGTGAATATTCCAGTGTCATGAATACAGGTGCTTGGTATCTCTGACTATATTTAGTTTAAATACACTAACAATAATTGGGAAATTGATGTAAAAAAACAGTATGAAACCCATCTAGATAGGAGATTCAAAATGCTACTCAATTGTGATTATAAATACATTTCTAAAAAGACACTTCAATACTTTCCCCTTTGTAATGAAATGCGACAAATTATACATTTTTATTTGACCAGCGTGACTTCTCAAACTCTGCTGCTCCATTCTGGCTACTAGACAATTTCGTTTGGACCAATACTACATGTGTACCATACTGCCACAAGAGACAGCTCTGCTCACTGTTTTATATACACGTCACAGCTGTCATCATAAGAAAAACCATCTGTGTAAAAGTTCAGCTCAATTATAATGTATTTCAGGTTGTAATAAAAAGCAGTCCTCCCTTCCTTTCACCCTTAGTCCTCTGAAGTAAACTGATTTCCCATATGTTCCTAAGCTGTGTTCCTTCTTCACCAGTCATTCTTAATGAACTTCCCTATTTATCCCCCCAACAAAGACCGTACTCCTGGCCTTTCATATCTGGGTAGCTCTGCCTGGTTTCTGGTTCCTATCAAGGAGTTCACCAGATCTATTCTTGTTATTTCAGCTAAATAAAAACAAAAGCATATACACTGTGAAAGGTGGAATTTGAAGTTTTCCCCCCAGTGTCAAATTATATTATCAGCATTAGCAAAAGTGCAGAGTGTTTGCCACGGTTTAATACACTCTGCATTAAACACACAGTATATTTTAACTAGAGTGTTTAATGACTGAGAAACTTTTGTGTAAATTAGATCTAACTTGCTGCCCATTTCTGTCTCTCCCACATCCATGGCTCACGTTCACCACTGTAACATTCAGCATTACTAACATAACTGTGTCCTCAAAACAAAGCAAAGAAGGCATGCAGAAAACAAAATGGATTGGAACTGGTTTAAAACAGGTCACAAAATGAATCTTCCATGGAGTTGGTACTGAAGGGAAATTTCAGTGTTGCTCACAACCCAGCAGCTTGGAGGGAATGTGTATAGAGGAGAGCCTCTCATTAGAAAGCCATGGAAGTGCAGCAAATGGTTAATTATTTAATTTGCATTTATTGCCTGTGTTTTGTCAACTTGTGAGAACTGCAATCAGGTGTCAATGACTTGTCTAGTCAGCATTGTTGCCCACCATCATAAGACAGCATCAGTCCTCTATCTCAGGTGATGATGGATCAGGAAAAATGACTGATAAGGTCAGGTCCCTGCCAGATCCCTACTACCAGGAAGGTCCAAGATGGATGCCCCCTTTGATAATGCTGCTCTGGAAAGTCATGAATATAAACAATTTGGACCTTCATCCCCCTTTACAGTATCATTTCCTTTCCTTATTTTTTCTCCTCTGTCTTCTTGTATCTCTCTAAGGCAGTGTTTGTTAAACTTTTTGCTCTCAGGACCCCTTCTCACTTCTAATAATTATGGAGGCTTTGTTTGTGTGGGTTATATTTATCATATTAAAAATTAAAGTGGATGCATTCATGAAATATTTATTTATTAAATCATGTAAAAATAACAATATTAAACCCATTAGATATTTAAAAAATTAAATATTTTTCATAAAAAAAATATTTTTTAACCAATAAAAAGTAAGAATGAGAAGAGTGACATTGTTTTAAATTTTTGTACGTATCTTCAATATCTGGCAAATAATTTTGATTTCGCAGACCCCTGAGATGGTCTTGGGGGGCCCCCAGGGGTCCTTGGACCACACTTTAAAAAACATGGCTCAGGGGATCTGCAGGAAACAACTTACGTGTTTTGTTCTGAACTCAGAAAAAACATTCCAAGTGGACTCTCTTGTAATGAAACAAAACCTCAAACACTGTGAATGTTCAGCCTATAGGAAATATGCTCCCTTTATTTTCAGCCCCCCCAAAACCCAGATAGGTATATAACAAGGAAGGCATCCTAGAGGTCAGACCAGCCCCTCTCTCTGAAGTACTCTGGTTCTGCGGTAACTCATGCCTGGAGATGAACAGCAACTGCAATAGGAGATCCTTTCATTACAGACAGTCCTTGTTTAGCAACTGGCAAATCAGTCATTAAGTGAAGCAGTCACTAAGTGAAACCGCAACTGTGGTTACAATCTTACTTCAGCTTTTCCTTTGTTTTACAGACCTGTGAAGTTCGTAAATGCGAGGACTGGTCTTAAAGTTACTTTTTCATCACCGTTGTAACTGCAAATGGTTGCTAAATGAGGCAGTCACTAAATGAGGACTACCTATACCACCACTTTCTCACTTCCCCTCTGGAGAAAGCAGAAGAAGGTTGAAGGGTAAATTCTCACCCCACCCCTGTCCTGGCTAAATACAGAAAGGGAAACCAAACAAAAAACTTTTGGGAGTCCATTGTTCAGCCAAGCTGAGGTGGGTACTAGAAGATCACTGGTCAACTCCATGATTTGAACAAACATCAACTTTCTTAAAGGTGCCAAAGAAGATAAGGCTCCACACACTTAAAAAGAGATTAAATACAAAAAAAAACCCCTAATGCAATTCTTGCTACAGCCAAACAACTCAATTTCCAACCTTGCCTGAGGTAACCTCCTCCTCCAGGACTTCAGCCAACTCTCCCCTCCCTCCCCTGCCAAACTCTTGCCACCCAAAACCTGACAGAACCCTTTCTTTTCCTCTATTGGCTCTCAGGGGTCAGGTGACTCCCTTTGGGCACATAAGGCAGGTTTGTGCTTTAAAGGGCCAGCTGCTCCCCACTATAGCATGGTAGTCTGTGCTGACTATTATCGGCCACTCAACCTGCAGAAAAATGGGCAAGCGTTGAATTTCAAAATATTTTTGAAAACATTAAAACAAATCTCCATAGGAAACAGTGGGAACACAACTCTGCTGTCCCCATTGAGTTTATTTATATTTGAACTTGCTATAAAAAAAAAAACCTCTTAAGGTTTTTTTTGGAAAATACCTTTGACTAAATCCTAAAACGCTAAACCAGAATAACAACAGGGCAACACCAATTATCTCTTTAATGTTCCCTTTAATTGCTATTTATCTTAGCATGGAGATAACCAGCCCCAGACAGCCAAGTACAAATTACACTATGAGATTTTCATAAGATTTCCATTTCTTAAAAAAAAAAAGTTTTTGCTAATTTTTCCATTGACATTACCACACCACCAACTTAAGATCAATCACAGATTTCTTTTGTTTTACAGCCTTCCTGCCCAGCAGAAAAGCCCAGTAAAAGCAACTTTGCTGATGTTGTTACTTGCACAGATGGAAGAGAGAAAAAAAGCTATGTATGCAAAGCTTAAAAGGGTACTTTGCCTTGATGAAGCTTCAAAGCATACCTTTAAAGCTCTCAGATGAAATGAAGTGACTCCCACTTTGAAACCTCAGAGTGGGGCAGCCATTTCCCCTCAGTCTGTTCATCAAATGAGGCTTCTGTGCCTTGTTAAAGTGAAAATACCTAACCAAAAAGATCACAGAGCATCCCTTCAGATAAACTGCATAAACAACATTAACGTTAGTACATGACAAAAGAGCATGCACAGAATACATACATAAACCAAAGCTCAACAAACCAGCCCAGACCAACACAGAATTTCTGAATTTTTAAAAGCTCAACATCAACAGGAAATTAAAGCTGAAGAAACAAACCAAGCCATCATTGCACTGAGACTACACCACCTCAATAGCATTAGCAACACTCATTTGTAAAACACTATAGCACACATGCACCAGCATTTCTTCATCATCTAAAAAATATGAATGTTATCCTCTCCTTAACACAGATCTTTTAAAAAATGTATTTTTGGCAGGCAATTTTCTTCTTCTGTCTGCCCATCTGCCCCACTGCTGCTTTTCTTTCAACACTCCATGCCCATATCATCCCATTTAGTCTAACCCAACAGCAACTGGGACGTGACTGGATCCATCTGCTATATTGGCTAGGCTAGAAAAAGTAAACAGACGCAGACACACTATCTCCACTGCAGCATTCAGAATGGATGAAACTCACAAAACTCACAAAACAACTCAGAAAAAAACACTCCAAACACCACATTTTGTTTTGAATTGTAAGCAAAATTCTCAAAGCATACATATTGTTTTGAGCATGCACGCTCAAAATGTCAAGTTCAAGCTTAAAACACTTTGCACATCGCCTCTCCCTGCTTCTCCTTCTAGCTCTGCCCTTCCTCTTCCCTAAGCTAGACCTCTATTCCAACTGCAATGTATAGTCATCACCAAGAGGCTCCCTGCTCTATGTGGGAACCTCTGCTGATTGTTAGCCATGCTAATTCAATATCAAGAGTCTCATTCATTAGACGGGCAGCTATATACATTTGATAGATAGATAAATAAACCTAGATCTAATTCACTGAGTCTTTGCAACATCAACAAACACAATTTCCTCACTACTACAAAGTTAGAAACAAACATCATTGTCAGGAAACAGACTTTGCATGCAGAAAGTTCAATTTCTGATATCTCTAGCTTCAGGCTGCTGTACTCTAGGTGGCAAAAATCCACTTGACTGCAGATGGCAGCAAAGTGTTAGAGCTTGCCAGATAACTTTGCTGTCATTTAGTGGTGAACTGGTAGCCCTAATCTAACCAAAATGACTAACAAGCAGATTCTGAAAATCTGGAGAATTTCTGTTAGTCTGAAGAGAAAAGACTGTCTGAACAGACAGGCTGGGTTAACACATCACAGTAAGCCAGCGTTTATTTATTGAATGAAAGCACAATCAGCTGGGTTTGCACCAACATACAAAATCATAAATCATAGTTATCAGACCATAGTTATCCCTATTTTTGCTAAGGCTGCTTGCATCCAAATATGATTTGGTAGATATAATGTGATATAAATTACCTTATTTTGTTTTTTTTAAAAACTAACTGAACATTTTTGGGGCTGAAAAAAGCTCTACATACTATGTTTAGTCTTTAGAATAAATTCAAGACTTGTTCTTTTAGCCAAGGTTATGTTTTTGTTCTGGTCTTTGATAGTTACAAGTGCATATTTGAAAAATTGTGCATTCAACTATACTGTACCAGTTTAATCCTAAAGAACAAGTTTACATATGGAATACAGGTAATCCTCATCATAAATCAGTGGCTTTCTTGACCCCCTTACTAGCATATTTCCTAAAATACTCATAGGATTGGGGCTGCTTCACACACGCAGTTGAGCAAGGTTTCCTTGTACATACAAAATGCATCAGCCACATGTTCCATCGTCAGCCACAGCTGTAGCAAAATGTCCCCACATGGAAGTAATTTCTAGATATGGCAGTCCTGGTGCCTGTAACGGTCAGTGGCTTCTAATACAATGCAGTAACTAATTACTAGCAGAACATCTACGAGTCCACAAATCTATAAACATATAGAAATAATGGAACCCAGTATGTAGGCTGCACTCAGTTAGTCCCACCATTTTAAAAAAAGAGGCACAGGATGAATAATAAAAATTTTAAAAATCATCCAGATCTGGTTATCTAGTTATTCCAGATGTCGAGGTATTCCCCTTGAGGTGAGTAATAGTTTTACCCAACGTGGTAACAACATGAGATCCAAAAAATTGCAGGTGCACTAGAATATCTTCTGCAATGACTCTTTCCTAGACTGCAAAGCTCGCTTATTGCTTTTGGCAGAAGTAAGCAATCTATCTATGGACCCCAGAACCATTTTTTAAAAAATGGCCTACAGACCTTCCTCAGATAGATCACCAACCATTCGTGGTACGTACTTGTCCACCTTGAGGTGGAAAACACATAGAAATCATAGCATAAACTGTGGTGTAAACCATTGTAGTGTAGCCACTAAGTTGCTAGACCAGAATTGGGGAGACCCAGATTCAGCTTCAGCCCAAGCCATGGAAGCTCATTATCTCCCAGCCCAGCCAATAGGAAAGCTTTGTGGTCCTGGAGAAAACATGGGAGGTAAATCTGAAGGAATGAATAAAATAGAGTCAATATAGTGCCAATATCTTTAAAAGAATTTCGGGTGGAAAACCACAGCTGTCTCCAACCACATGCATGACACATCCCAACTTAGTTTGCGTCATGACTCCACCAACTACAGTCCTCAACATCTGAAAAAATGCTAAGTGTGGCCTCTGGCCCCATCTCCGGCTTATATACAAGGTCACCCATCTGGGATGGGGTCAAAAAGTCAAGACAGTAACTGCAACTATGCAGTTGAAGCCCCGCCCCTTTCCCAAGTGCACAGAGGCATGGAAAAGAATACACCTTAAGTTCCGGGGCCAAGCAAGATAACTTGTATCTATTTCTTTCCTTCCCTAAAAGGTAGTTGATAAAAATAATCAGGCCTAAATACTTTATCTTCAATTTTAAAGGTAAATTGGCACCCCCAAATTGCTGGTATCCCAAAGCAGTGAGAGAATATTATTTTTCAAAAGTTCTTTTGACACTTAAACCCTATTTCATACTACATCTCTCACAGGGCCTCATCGCTGTCAATAATCTTTTCGTGTAATTAAACCTCTGGAGACACACAATATACAATCCTCTTTCCCTAAACAATTCCTGGATTCTGTTACAGCCAGCTCTGTTTCTGGACAAACTGACTTAGCTCAGCTTTATATTTTGCCAAGCCCCTCCTTGATTCTTGACGTGGGGTTCCTACTTTGGATGGAAAGCATAACCTGTACTTTTCAATGTACAGCTTAGCACACACCAAAGGGATCAATGAGCAGCATTTCTCTGGTGCTGTGGGCTTCAGTACTAGGAGGAGGAGGAGGAGGATGCAGAGGAAACAGTTCCTACTCGCAGTTTTTTAAGGTACATCTTTAAGGGAAGAATTTGGACATCATGCGGTATTTAATATATTAAATAATTTATATTTTTGCACCAGGGAGATGATTCATTTTAGGTTGCTCTCTAGCTACCCCTTCTGGCAAATCAGAGAATGACAATATAATCATAGCATTTTTCAAAACTGTTTTTGTTGCCTAGATTGATGATATATGTTCAGCTTACAAAATAATAAATCTAGACCAAGAAACCTATCAGCTTATTACACTAGAAACAAATTTCAGTCTGAATAGATCTGTTCCAATTATTGTTTCATTAAAAATATTATTTAGTCCAATAGATTAAACTAAAAATACTGAAAATTGTTCCATGAGTAGTATCTGTATATCTTCATAGAGGACTCATTGGAAAAGACCCTGATGCTGGGAAAGACTGAAGGCAAAAGGAGAAGGGGACGGCAGAGGATGAGATGGTTAGGTGGCATCACCAATGCAATGAACATGAGTCTGAGTAAATTCTGGGAGACAGTGGAGGAGAGAGAGGCCTGGAGTGCTATGGTCCATGAGGTCATGAAGGGCCGGACAAGACTTAACGACCGAACAGCAACAAAAATCTTCCTTAAATATATTTATATTTCGCGTTTCAGTACAAAGGCTTCTGAGATGGTTTACAAAGTAGAGCAAGAACACTGTATCTTTTAAAAAATCCTACTTTCCTTTCCGTCTCTCTCTAGCACGCCTTACTCTCCCCGCCATACAAATATATATAAATGTATGAACTTCAGCACCCAGAATTCTCCATCCTGCACAACCCTTTCTGAGAATTCTGAATAATGAATTCCACCCCCCTGGAAGGCACCCAAATTGATGATGGCTAATACACAGCAACAGTTGTTAGGCTAAAAGGCTAGATCTGGCAGAAACAAATAGTTAAACGATGGAACTTTCTCCTACATGTTCAGCGGTAGGCACCAATCTCTATTGTTTAAAAAGAGATAATACAGGTGTGTAGACAGAATGGGGTTAACCTGGCTTCTGGGCAGTTGTTTGTCGTTTTACCTTTGTATCCCCTAGTGAAATAGGGGGTCAGGGAGTTAGTGCAGGTGAGACTGGAGGGGGGAGGAATCTGGCAGTTCATACTGTGCTGTGGATGGTATGGACAGCGATAGGCTATTTTGTACTACATCTTTTGTCAAGAGGGAAAAGATGGCTTAAGCTCCAGACAAGAAGAAGGTATGCATAAGCAACTCAGAAAGACACCTCCCTAATTCACATGGGTAGAAGGGGCAGGGAAGTAAAGCAGTCTGACTTGCAAGATTCTGGTCCTATAGCCAATATTAATAAAAGTAGTTCTAGTGTTCTTGCAAAGTAGATCTCTTGAGATTGACAGATGCTCAGAAGTGCCCTAGGGCTGACCACACAATCTGTCGAGAGAGAATTATGATTTGGTGTGTGGATGGGACTCTTGAACTAGGTGGAGAGAAGGCAGGAGTCGGGGGGAATTAGTTTCCCTGCCTGTGCTGCTGGATGATGTGGCTGGGCTGGCAGTGCAGTTTCCCAGGCTAATAGAACTGGGGAACTTCATCCTGCCTTTCCCTGGAACATACTTAGAAGCACTCTGGAAGTCCATGGCCACCATGGCCCTGACCCAGCTTATTGAGGTCTCAACCACAAGGGGGTAGTCACATGTTAAACCTGGATGGGGAAGAACAATTGCTTAACCCTACTCTGTAGAGTAAGCAAGATCACCTTGACAGAGATAGGCAGGAACCTTTACCTAGGCAAAAGGGGCTGAAACGTTTTTTAAGTCTAGAACAGTGTGATAATATTTGGAAGCAGCTCAGACAGATGCCTCCCTAATACACTGAACTATAAGGAGGAGGAGGAGGAGGAGGAGGTGGTACAGCACTGTCAGACTTACAAGATTCTGTTATTATAACTAATCTCAGTTAAAATAGCTTTAGCCTTCATGTGGAGTTGATTTCCTGGCCTGGTCTAGATAGTGGGGCTGACACCTTCCAAATATTTAGTAACAGTTCTTGGGCCCCCTGGATCTTGGGACTGAAGATATTTATTTATTTATTTGAATTTATTAAGGCCAGCCACTCCAAAAGATTGTGGGTGGCTTGAAGAGCAGGTGGCAAGTATAGCCAGGAGGGCCTTTGTACAACTTCATCTTGTGCACCAATTGCATCTGTTTCTGATCAGGAGGCCCTGCTCATTGTCACTCAAGTCTTAGTCACCATCTAGCTGCACTATTGCAATGCACAGTACATGAGGCTGCCCTTAAAGGCCATGTGGAAGCTACAATTGGTCTGGAATGCAGCAGTGCTGCAGGAGTGCTGGTAGTTATGGGAGTATCTTCATATGCCCATGTAACACCACTGGAAGCCTACAGGAGGCCTGTAGGCTTCCGGGTACAATTCAAGGTGTTGTTTTTATTTGTTTGCTTTTATGGCCACCCATTTCAAGTACATGACTCTGGGCAGCTCACAACATTATCACCTATAAAGCCCTGCATGGCACTGGACTGGGTTATTTGCAGGATTGCATCTCCCTAATGGTATCTGCCCATTCCACATGCTCTAACAGGGTAGGCATGCTTTGGGTCCTTTCCCTGAAACAGTGTCTAGTGGACCCTAGTAGGCATTCCTTTTCCACTATGGGTCCTGTCTTCTGGAACAATTCCTCCCCTTCTCTTCCCCAACAATCATAAAGTTGGTCCTGACCCTGTTGGCTTTTAGAAAGGCACTACAAACTGTTGTTGCTGATGATTCTCAACCTGTGTTCCACATACTAGAGAAATTCCACTAAAAACAGGGGGATATAATCCTATGCACCTCTTATTTATGCATGTTAGATGTTAGACTATTACTTCCAGTTTCACTTGCCTCACTCATACTGTTGCACAATATAATAGTTGCCAATTTTAAATAATGACTTTTTGTGAGATGCCAATGTGAAGTGATGTTCTTTATACATTAAGTGGTTGGAACATGGGAATACAAAAATTGATTGGTGGTTTTTATCTGGCAAGCTCAGGAGAACATATGCAAAAAAAAAAATTTCCTTATGGAGTGGTTTGCAAAACATTTTGATGATGATGTAGCGGTCTGCAAAGGAAAAGTCTGGGCACAGCTGGGCTATAAGTTGACTCCAGGATCAGAGGCACCATGTCTCAAATATCAGTCCCTAGGAAACAGCAACAGTGGAAGATAACAGAACCATAGAGTTGGAAGAGGCTACTGAGTCCAACTGTCTGCTCTGGGCAGAAATCCAAATTAAATCAGCTCTACAGATGGCTGTCCAGCCTCCACTTTAGCACAATCAAAGTCTAGAGAGCCTGGATAATTGGTACCATTGTCAAACTGCACTTACTGTAACAATTTTTTCCTAATACTCAACTAGAATCTTCTTCTTTCCTGTAATTTAAATCCATTACTCCATGTCTGCACTCTGGGATGATGGAGAACAGATCCTGGTCCTCTTCTTTGTATCATCCTCTCAGGTACTTGAATCATCTTACCATGTTTTTCCTCAATGTTCTCTTTGCAAGGTTAAACATTCCTAATTCCTTCAGTCTCCTCTTCAGTGGACTCTGCTCCTAATCATCTAAGTATCATTATCCTTCTCTGAACCTGCTCCAATTTATATGAATCTTTAATGTTCCAGATAGCCTTCTTAATGGATTTATAACGTCTATTTTTTCTGCCCCAGGGATTACTGGAAGCATCCACCTGGCCCCTGTGTGACTCAGGATACTCAACTAGACAGAGTCAGCTTTGATCCAGCAAAGACTGCTACTTGATCGCTAATGACTGCTACTGGAATGAGTTGGTACTGCACTGTATAACACTTGGGATGGCGGAGTACTGTTACACTAGCAATACCCCACCCTTCACGAATTCACCCAACATGAGATTGTGGCGAGATCTCACAAGATTTGGCTGAGATTGTTCAAGTTTTTGGTGATTTGTGCATATCCTAATGCAAGAAAAAGGTTGCTGAGAAACTCCAAGGCAAAATGCAATCATTTCAAATTGATACAAGATGTATGCATAATTGTTTTTTTTTTCAAGAAAAACACTTGTAGAAAGTTATCTCCTTCCCATTGCTGGTCCACTGACTACATGGCTGTTATTACTGGCAACAGAAGTGAGAAACTCATCCAAGTCTGCTGTGCAGTTTCCTTGCATGGAAAGATTAGAAGACCCATATACTATCCAAAAAGCTAACATAATCAGGGACAGGGGAGAGAAAGCAACAGCTTCCCCTCCTAGTGTGAAAAATCTTTCAAAGGAGTCTTGTGTTCAGCATTTAAGAACAAACTGGAAATGGAGTCCAAAACAGGAATGTGATTCACAGTCTGATATTTTTACCTTTTTGCCTGCAGCTATTTTCTGTAATCTTTTTAATGTAATAGTGATGTTTAATGATGTTATTATGCAAACATAAATTTATAAAGAGACTGAATTTATTCTTAAACATGTATGTACAATTTACTCCAAATTTCTGCACCTAAAATATTCTGTTTTAATAGTAATCCTCTACCTTCCTATATACCTTTTGTCACACCTAGAACTTTGATAAAGGTAATTCCAAGTCTTCTATAAAATGATTGTAACATTTGAAGCACTCACTTTTTAATTAAAAATTTAAACCAGTTGGATTCCATTCCTAACCTGTTCTCTTTCCCAAGATCTTTTGGGGTGCAGAGGATGAGAAGACTCAGGAGACGGCTAGAGAGTGATGTAAGCTTTCAGAAGCTCTCCTCCATTCTACCAAGACATTTGCCCATGTACCTCAGTCTAATGGTATCAGAAGTGGGATGTGAAGATTAGTCTAAATATAATCCATTTCACTGTCCATCTTGCAGGGCAGATTTCTGTTTCTTGGCTCTTTTATGTCTGGATTTTAATTATGAATGTACATATTGGCTTGTTAATTTGTGGGCAGGAGAATATTTATTTTGAAAGCTATTAAGTGGCCTAAACTCTTGGCTAATTTCTTTTATTTCATAAGGTGGGGCTCTACAGCTTTTCAGCACTTCCAAGAATTAACATGCAACTGCATAATAGGGTTGCCATGAAATGGGCCTACTCACAAAATGAGGATAGCACTGGCAAATGATGCTTTCCTTATAGCCTTCCTTTCCTATTTTTATATTTATTTTTAATTAAAAGAACCTTTAAAAATTGAATAAAGCACATCTGAGAGCTTGACAAATGCTAGCCTTTAGGGGAGAAAATGGTGGTTTGCTAAGAGACAACATTAATCTGCTTTGGTGACAGGACAGCAGATACTAATGGCTGCTTCTTTATGGTCGAAAATACCTCTTTGCTAAAGAGATTTTAGGATTCTCCATGCCATGCCACAAAAGATAATTCCTAATTCTGATCAGAACCACAGTAATACCCACTTATTTCCAACAGACAGACAGACAGACAGACACACACACACACACACATACACACACACGCACACACACGAATATAGATAAGCTTTACATTCCAGCTGTCATATGGAATCTTCTTCATCTAATGTCACCACCCTTCTGGTAGATCAGGGGCTTGCAGGATCTACTTTGTTTTACTAGACCCCTAAGATTCACTAGTTGGAACCAGATTCAAAATGGTAGCCACATATGCTTAGAATTAATTAGCAGGATACCCCTAAACATACATTCAGTGCAGGAACTTGTTTTGGATCCAGGACTGAGCCTACCTTCCTTTCACACAACAATTCATTCCTGGGTTTTCCTTTAAGCTTATATATATCAGCAATTAATCTAGGGGAGGGGAGCATTTTTGCTGGCACCATCAGTAAACAGTTGAAAGGATGCAGAAACCTTTATTAATCCATGGTAGGTCATTCAAAGCTTCGCCAATAGTTCACCCTCCAACTTCTACCTTTACTCCTGCTGGAGGTCCCAAATTACTTTGCTAAGGAAAAAAAATAATTATGGATTAAAAATCACCCTGTCTCCTGATCAAATGTGGCTCCCACTGTGACCTCTTTGACTTACTTTTCTCCTCACAGAGGATTTTGATGCCACATTGAAAAGGCTGGGAACTATACATGGGAAAACATAAGTGTCTGGAGGCAAAAGACCATTGTTTCTTTGTGAGTCAGTAACAAGAGCCTGTGCACAATTCCTTAAGATTTAACTCCATTGTTTGTCAACCATTTCATGTGCTGAGGCATAGCTCGTAGCAATTACACTACCAATTCTTTCTGGCCCAATTTTATCCTTCAAGGTCTTTTTTGCTTGTCGATTGACAAATTAAGCTTAAGATCCAGCCTCCTATTTGTTCCTGGGGAGATACTGGTATACTCAAAAGATAACACCTTACTGATGTTGATTCTTTATTCCAGAGAGGTTCTAACATCAAAATGAGTGTGGATACATTCTTGCATTCACAAAAGCACCAGAAAAACCTAAGCTGAGCTTGATGAATCATAGCTGTCACTTCTAAAAATCAGATCTGTTTAAATTAAAGCCTTTCAGTTTTAATGTTTCAGAAGACACTAGCAATAAATGGTTTTTGAGGGCCATACAGAGAGAAACAACAGAAAACATAAACAGCACAAATTGTTTCAAATGTGTTTTCCCTTTAATTAAATAAGAACCATCTGTTGTGGGGGGAGGCATTTGGATGTGATCCATATTATCCCTATGTTAATTTCCATCCAGCCTCCATTACTTTGAGAGAAATATGCATGCAACACTGGGTGCTTTTATGCTTGTATTGGACAGAAGGCTTCTTATATAGAAGGCTGCTAAATCCCAACATTACACACATATTAATTTCAGAAGCCAATGATGAACCAACCTGTAGGTAAAACTTGAAATCAAATATATATTTAAAACAACAGATTAAAAATTAAATGTGAACAAGAAGACATGAAAAAATCAGAGTCACAGGGTTATAAAGAAGGCAGAAGTGGATTATCTGAACCCCTTTGTTCTCACAACCATGGATTATAACATCCTCCTTGGCTGCTGTGTTTTAATTTTTGTTATGTGATGATAATTTGTTTTGTGATTGTTCGCCGCCCAGAGTCACTTGTAGTAAAATGGGCAGACATACAAAATGAATGATTGAATAAGTAAGTAAATAAATAAATAAATGACTGGTTGCAAAGCTATTAGTTTTTACACTGTTGTAACTTTGAAGGTCACTAAATGAGGCAGTTGGTAGGTGAGGACTACCTGTATTTGTTTAGAAGATGCTTCCCTTGCAGCATTTCCTGTAACGATTGGGAGATGCACAGTGTTTGAAGTATTACAGAATCAATCTCTGGACAAACAGCCCCATACTACTGTGGATATGCAGGGCATTTTTACAGTTAATAAAAATACGTATATACAGTTTCCAGCTGTCTTGTATGCCTCCCAGAATAAGTCCAAATCCTGGCCTGTTGCAACTGGTCCAGCAATTTTTTCTCTAGAGGTGATACTAAAAATCTGGAGGAAAAACTGGTGAACTAAAAATCTAACCGCTAAATGGGCAGATGAATAGAATAGATTTCCTTCAACTCTAATCAGGGATAATCAGACATCTTTGTTAAAGTAGAAAATATACAAGTCCAATTCCTGGACATCACGGCATCATGTTATTTCTCTTGGGACTCTTAAAGACTTTTGCACAAGGCACATACATAAAACATCCAAGCGTCTTGTCTCCTCCAGAGAGCCACTGATTTAGATCAGACAAACTGACATAACTAAAGGGAGCATCCAATCTGCTCACACCTGAGACAATGATCAGTGACAGAGTTCGGCTGAATATTCCCATGCAGAGGGTGCCCCAGAAGCAATTTACTCACTTGTATTATCAAAAGGGATCTGTTTACACTCCGTGGCTGGCCAAGGGCAGTAGTAGACAGCTCCTCCTTCCACTATGTCTGGCTGGGTTGTGTTGGCTTTAGGAGCTCCAACTAGGACACTTACTCTGCAAAAGACACAAGGGAGAAACAGTAAGTGTGGATCTGAAAGAGTCCAGGCAAGTTGCTTTGTGGACAGAGGTCTGATTCCAGAAGCCCTTGGCCACTCTCTGATAAAAACCTGACACCTCTGTCAAGAAAAGAAGCAAAGCAAGACCAAAAAACTCATTTCTAATCCCAAAGACTGTTTGTCAAATGGCAAAGATTGTCAGATGACAACCTATGGCACTCAAGAAACACTAAAGAAAGAACTGTGTTTTTAGGAGGTTTACAGAAATATCAAGAGCTAAGAAACAACGTTTTCCCGCCATTTCTCTGAGCATTTGTTTGCTTATAGAAGGCCAGACGCAGAGCTCGAGGTCAGGTCACTGGGTTCCAGGTTAGTAAAAGCTCCTGTCCCACCAGTATTGTTTATTTCATGTATTACTTTTTAGTGATTGAGCTGAAGACCTACTTTTGGCACACAGCTACATGGTTGCATGTCGTTTTCACAGCAAATGTGCGCTCTAAGGAAAAAAGAGAGAGGCTTCTACACAATCATGTAGAAAACATTGACAGAAGCATGCATTCAACCGCTCCTGCTTTTAAAGGCACTGCATTTTTTTAAATGTAGGGCCTACCTTATCCCAGAAATCTTACAATCAATACAACTATAAGGATTACATTATCATGGAGACCTGAACACTTTCCTCAGCGGGTGAAAAGTAAATTTGAAGGGCTGGAGATGTTGAATTACAAATTGGAGAAGTCCCTGTTTAAAGAGCTGATAAGAAGACAATCAAAGACCTCCCAGCTGTGTGGATTCCATTTCCCAGAAATCCTGCCACTGCTAAGAATTCTGGGAGATATACATAGTCCACAAATATAGAGGACACCCAGATTGAGAAAAGCTTCTGTAAGAAAGCCACTCTCTTTATCTTAGCTTTAAAGATTCCTTCCCACTTCATCTGCCACACAGAGGATATAACATTTTACAGAATGGTTATAAGGATTGTGTCACATAGTTGGTAGCTGATCTTGGTTGATCTTGAAAAAGTGAAGCAGGGCTCCGATCTGTATTGGATGGAAGATCATCAGGAAATCTTAGGGCTATAGGCTAAGTTGGAAAATTTATAAAGGCAAGGGCAAACCACTTCCATATTATTGCAAAAAAAATAATAATGACACAGATGAATCAGTGTAGTAACAAGAATCCAGTTCAACTTGGAGACTTTATGTTTTTGTAAGGATTATAATTAGATAAAATTTGTGAAGCTCCTTGAACAAATATTAGAAAAATGTTGCATATATTACCCACAATAATTAAACTATCATTATCATTATTATATGGGCTTTGCTCACTTTTGATATATAGTCCCAACTTGAAACAGGACTATATATCACCAAATTTCATCAACTTGCCTATTTGAAGAAATGGTACTGGGCATGCAAAAGGATACAAAAGACTCCTTCCCTAAACCAGTCATTAATACACTAACATCTTCTGGGATCCATCCAGTCCATTCAATCCATGCCACCATATTTCATAATTAGAATGTAATCTTCAGAATCATCAGATACCTACATGATTCATTTCCCCAGTGTTGAGAAAACACTCTCTTTTCTACAGTCAATGCCCACTCCTAAACATTGGGATGCAACACCATTCACACTTCTGCATCCTGTGCCTGCAATATCCAATGGTGAATTGTAGGTATAAATGGGATGCCACAGAGCAAAGACCACAAATAGAAGTTCTCTCTCTCCCCACACAGACTTCATTTGCATGTGCAGGGATATTGGTTCATCCATTCACTTATGAAGCATAAAGCAGTTTAGAGTAGAAAAACCAGACAAGGCATACTGGCTTCACCCCTATACAGATTTCATCAAGGCAACCTCTTCATTCACTTTAATTACAATAATTCACCGTTTGTAACAGAATGTTTCCTTGATGTCTAAGGAGAGAGCTCACCATACACCCAACACCAGTAGAAAACTGCTTGCTTCTAAAATCAGTAACTGGTAATTTGACTCCCTACCTATTGGGTGAAGGTAAAGACTCCCTTGAGTTGAACTCAATTTCTGGTGATTTCTTGGACACACTTAAGGAATTTCCCTGGCAGCAGTGTAGAAATGGTTTGCCAATGCATTCCTCCAGACTTCTACGGAATTGCATTCTACAGCCCTGGGCCTTCCTGATAATCTCCTCGTCAAAACACCAAGTCCTAATCTGTTCTGACTTCTGACCCTTGCTTAGCTTTTTGTGGCATCAGCCAGGGTTGTCTCAATGCTGCCACCTGCTGAATTCCTGCTCAGACAGAATAAAGGTAATTGTAGGCATTTCAAATTTGAAACAGAAGAAATCCGTTTTTCTTTACAGCTTTTCTTTAACTCATATAAAGTACTGATAAACTGTTACCATCCAACTTAATAGATGAAATATATAGATCTGAAATCCGTATGCTGAATCTGGGTTATTTCCAGATGTGTGGGGACTACATCTCCCAAGATTCCCAGTCACATGGCTGGGGAAAGCTGGTACAGATCTTTTGAAACTAGGTGGTCAGTGCATTTTCAGGAAAGGCTGTATTAGCCTGAACACTGAAGTAGAGTTTGAAGTGGCTTGCAAGTGAACATCAATCAAGCAGTTCATTCCTATAGGTTCCCCTATGACTTTCCCACTTTGCTGAATAGCAGCTTTATGGAGTTCCACTGACTTCAGTGAACTCGTATCAACTGGATCTTCCCCAGAGCCAAGGGATATGTGGATGCATGGGTGATTCCTCCTCAGGCCCCCAGCCCACCACACTACAGCTCAGTGAAAAGATAGGAAGTGCTGGATTTGCATCCGTTTTGCTGCTGTGCAATCAGTATTGTCACTAAAATTCACAATAATTATCAGAGCACTTATTAAATTCTCTGGCACTCTGGGCAAAAGATGAAGGTTGGTTTGCATGGGGGCGCAAACCCACCACTTATTTGCTATGAAATGTTTTTTCCAGAACCCCCACTGCTTTAATCTATGGAACCCCCATTAGCAACAGAACCTGTACATTTCTACTCAAAATTTAATCCTACTGAATTTAACGGTGCGGAATCCCAATTATGCAGGTCTTAATTCTCTGATAATGCCATTGCTACGCACATTTGCTTGGAAATATGTCTAACAAGGGACTTGTTTCCGGGCAAACTTGTGCAGTTCTGCGTTGCACGGTCACAGTCAATAGGCATTAAGGGAGTAACGACTTCGCTGACTATGCATAGGATGGAGCTGGAAAAAAGTAAGTCGACTCCGCATAGCAGTAAACCGACCTCAGCTCGGCATCTCCCAGGGCTCAACTGCGCTGTGGCTTGCGTGGATGGATCGCAACGGCCGAGATCCATCCTCCTTCTGCAATTCCCAAGCGAAAAAGAGCAAGGCACATCCTTGCGCCCGTCAAAGGGGAGCGCTACTTACGCATTCGGTGCCGGGCTGTAAAAATCTAGCGCGTAGCCGAAGTAACTGCCATCGGGGCCGCTGTAGACGGCGAGCTTCTCTTCGTCCAGGTTGAAGGCGCGCAGCGGCCCCGCCAGCGGCCCCAGCAGCAGAAGCAGCGAGAAGACGGCGCGGTCGCCTGCCGCGCAGCGCCTGCACCAGGCGGACGAAGTCGGCAGCGGTGGCAACCTACGCCGCCGCCTCCACATCCTCCTGGCAGCGGCTCCCTCGCTTCGTTTCTTCCTCCCTCTCTCTCTCTGGGGTCTGAAGCAGCCGGCCGGAATTGGAAGCTCGCCGTCTGCGAGCCTCACGGGGCTACCTCTGGCCGCCGCCGCCGCCGCCGCCCCCGCGTCTCGCTCTGCGCGCGCCGCCCGCCGGGCAAAGGCTTGGCGAGGGAGGCGCAACGCCATCCGCCTCAGAAAGTGCGAGCCAGCCGCGCTTCTCTGAAGGAATCCGGCTGCCTCTCGTGGCGCCCCCTGGTGTCGTTCCCGCGGGTGAGATTCGGGAGCGGCGCAAGAACCGGAGGACAAGGCTTCCCGCTTTAAACGGTCCGTCGCCTCTGGTCGTGGCTTTTGCACGGGCGGGTTTTTAGGCTTCTGCCTGACAACCCCCCCGCACCTGTTGGACTACAAACCTCATCCCCCATAGTTGGCACCAACTGCTGGCTGGGAGTGATGGGAACAATGATCTACGTCCCATTTTTTTTTCTGCAAACAACAAAACACGCATGGCACAAGCATAGGCAGAACTCACAGGGTTTAAGCCATAAATTGCTTTATCTTGGTTTGCTGACTAAGGCACAATTGGCTAGATTCACATAACATCCTAAGACATGGGAAAATAACAAATCACATTTGAACAGTATGAGTGAATCCAGCCAAAACCATTCAGTTCATCCCCTGCCATCTCAGATAACCTAGCACATGTACTGGAATACACAGGAGGGCATCACCTCAACAGGACCTCCCAAATCCAATTCACATGCAAGCTTTAAAGTTCTCCAGAAGTCTTCATCGGTCTGGGTGATACAAAATGCCTCAGATGAAAGAAAAGAAAGAACCAAAATCAGATCAGGTCTTCTGACCTTGAAGTTTGCAACTTCAGTTGTCTCTCACTTGGTTTAATGAAATAGAATTTTGTTTTAAAAATGTCCTCCAACCGAAGGTGTCCACATGGTATGGTCAAAATAGTCAAGATGATGGCTGTGATAGTGCAATCAAAGCTACTCCTATTTTTGTATGTGTTGTGACACATATAAATAACAGGCAGGACTTTGATCACACTGCCACAGCTGCCATCTTTACCTTTTTTTTACCATACTCTCCGGATACCCCTGTCTCCAATGGAGAAGAGAAATTCAGAGAATTTTTCATGAATCAGGTGTACAGTAGTGTTCTTGCACTTATTTAATCAGTGGCAAAGATATTTAAGTATGAATATCCTGTCTTTTGGTGCTCAGTCATATTTCCAGTGGTCTATGGTATTCATGGCTTTCTATGTGCCAATTAAATTCCTAGGAAAGACATCACGAAAGAGTGTCTCCTGTTGGTGCCACCTTTTCTACTAATTTGTTAGAGAATTTCTCCTTCCCCTGGAGAAATTCATAGACATTGTCCACCTAGTTGCCCAATAATTTCAGAACATCATTTGTGCTCAGTTCTAGTCACCAGGATCAATAGATCATGCAAGTAAAGAGATGTCAGGGCAGATCCTGCTGCACACGGACATGCCGACTTTACCCCTTATCTAGTTACCCCAAATTATTACAGGACCGTTACCTTATAAAGCCAGTCACAATTTCAAGAGTTTATTCACAGACCCATATAAGCCAGAAGAAATAGGCTTAGATCTTTGAATAAGTGGACATCAAGTCTGACATCAGATGGGGCAGTATCCAGAAACCAGTAACCATCCATGTAAATCTTGCAGGTGATTCCATTGTTGACTTTTAAGATGGGTATTCTCAAACAAGGGAGAATGCAGCATCAAACAAACTGATTAACATTTCTCAAGAAGTTTAATTTTATCACTTATGGTTTAAATTGAGATAACAGATCTTTATTCCTAAAAATGTGAATTTATTTAACAATTATAAACTACCACTATCATGGTGGATGAAGCTAAAAGCTTATGTAGACCAATATGAGGTGTCACACAGAAAGCAAAGGGTGGTACTCCATTTTTGCTATCAGTACTCATTGATAGCCTGATCCTGTTCTCCATGAATTTAGCTAGATCCTTTTTGGAACTTTCTTTGATGATCCCAGTAGCAACTGTATGCAAATGAAGTTTTAACTGATCACAGTTGTCTCTATTTCCTTTATTTTATCCTTGTGATATCCTTGTTCTTCTCCTGCTCTTTCCCCTTCCTACCCTTCTTCCCTCTACTCCTTGCATGCATATGCATATCTGGCATCTTAAGAGGGGCCACATGTTTCTCAGGAAGTAGGTTCTGGTGCACAAACTCTTCTGCTAAAGTTGGGCAATATATGGCTCAGCTTGAACAAAAAATGGACATAAGCCAGAGTGGCCAGTAGATAATCTTCCAGATGTTGTTGGATAGGAGTTCAACACCTGGAAAGCTATATATTGGCAGCTTTGGTTTATGCTGCTGCTGCTGCTGCTGCTACTACTATTACTATTTTAGTCTTCAAATTGCTCTGAGACTCTTGGCTGTTTACAGCTATAGACCTTATTTAGTTGTCAGGGTGTTTCCTCTCACTGTCCCATTCTGTGACCATCCCATTCCTCTCAGTCCCTGATAAGTGCCATGTTGAGTGGTAAGGTCTGAAGTTAATGCTTTTTGTCTTTAAATGAATGAAAGTCTGAGAGCAATGGGGAATCTTCTTAAAGCAGGGTCCCCCACTGTATGGGAAGCTCAAGTGACCATGAGCAGACCTCCACTTCAGATCTTGTCACTCAGTAGAGCAAGAGGGGAAAACATTGGGACATCTGTCTTGCACATGGGAACGTTCCAGGTTTTAGATTGAACAAGAAGCAGGATTCTAATCAAGATTACTTGCCACTCTGGAAGCCCTGGTCCTGGCTCTATTCTGCATTAGATGCACATTTCCCACCTTCTGTTATAGCTTAGAGCAAAATGAACAAACATGACTCAAGTCTGTTTCCATCCAGACCAGCTTATCCTACAATCTTGATGAGACAAAACTAAAGAAAAAGCAGTAAAAGGAGAAAAACTGAGTAAATATAGACTTAAAAGGAAAGTTGGAGACCATGTACGGTGCATACATGAACAGCTGAATGTGCTTACTGAAGGCAGAGTATCTTGGCCACAGCTAGCAACTTGAAAAAAGATTGAATTTATTTCAAGGGTTAAGTGTCCTGCCCTGAGCTGTCATCACCAACTTGTAGGGACTCACCATATTTTACTCTGAGAATCTCCCATCAGCTGCAGGGTTAACTGTTACATAATCACAATGGTTGTAGGGCTATTCTAGGGTGAAGTTAACAAATCACCTTCCCAGACCAGAAGGGACAGAGTCACAGACATCCTCTTTAATTCAAAACTGGATGGCAGATTAGCACAACTGAAACAAAACACAAGATCTTCATTTGAATTACAGTTGTTCACTTTTTTAAAAAGTGGGAATAAAAAGAGCTGCTTTGTTTAAAATTTATGCTGAAAATTAAAAAGAAAAGAGAAAGAAAAATTGCATGTGTTCTTAGTTCAACAAAAGACTTGGAGAAAAGACAATTATGAGGTTATATGATAACCATCTTGGAATATTTGATAGTCTGTCAAGAGAGGATGGAAGACATCTCTACAGTCCCGGAAAGTAGAATCTAAAGCAAAAGACTCAAAGTATAAGAAAAAGTGATCAGACTAAACATTAGAAAAAACATCCTGGTGGTATCAGCTGTTTGAGAGAGAACAGACTGCCTAGAAAGTGGTAGAACACCATTTTGTGAGTCTTTAATGCAAAGGTGGGCCACCCCATTGAATGTCAATTATGAGTCTCTTGCATTAGCAGGAGGCTGCATTTGATGACCTCTGAGTTCTCTTCCAAATCTCTTATGCTAAATCTATTTATGACGTTTTTAGATTGCCTAGCAACAGCAGTACTCTGGACAATGTACAAATAGAAGCAAACATATAAAACCACCATATAATTATAATGAATGCACGAGATAAAACTGGCAGGCTGGAGTAAAAATAATACAGTATGTAATAAAATAAACCAAAAGTGTCAGCAAACAATAAAACAATGTAAAATCTTAAAACCATGCTAAGAGTTCTTAAAATGCCTTGGGCCATCTGTAAAGCAGTATTCACCTAGCACTGAGATGATAATAAAGTAGACAGATATTCAGAGATGGTCTATGAATACGGGGATAGATAAGCTTTCAGGTAACTTGTCCCCAATTGTTTAGGGTTCTAAATAAGTACTTTAATGGACTTTGGGAAGAGAAATCAATAATTTTCCTTTATATATTTCAACATCATGTTACCTTATTTCTAAGCCAAAGCCATGATGTTGACTACATTCTGAATTCAGAATCCTCAGTTTAACAAAGGTGTTCACTCTCAGCCTTTAATCTGACCCTCAAATGACATAATGGAAAGATTGATCAATATGAATCCAGACGGGTAAGGTTTCATTTGATGTTCAAAATCTGGTTCACTTTTTCACATCAATTGCAATACTGTATATATGGGTATTGGTTTCATTGGTTTTTGTTGTTCTTTATGTGTGTGTGTGTTTGTGTGTGTTTTGCAGTCCTTTTTCATTTTTTCCCTTTTGTAAATTAGAGCAACAAAAATAATTTTTATAAGGCTAAGACACGGACTGACAGCCAAAACAGATGGCAAAGATTTTTCAAATTTGTTCTTCTCAGAATATGTTAAATTGCTTTAGGATTTCTTTTCAACATACTTATATGGAGGCAAGGTGGTGGACATGACTCATCATGGGTGTCCACAAGGTGTAGTAAAAAAAGTCCAGAGAGGCCCATGACAATGGTGAGATCAAAGCTCTGCCTGTTTTTGTTATGTGTGTTGCACACACAATGCTCATAAAAACAGACAGAGCTTTGATTGCACCAGTGGCTGCCATCCTGCCATTTCTGGCTCTACCCTGCAGATAGTCCTGCAACTTGCATAGTTTCCATCCCTCTCTCTCCTGTGAAAGGATTTTCTCCTAATGTCTTCCCTCGGAACTTAATCGAAAGAAAAAAGACAGTTGCAGAATCCAAGGTAGGACATTCACACACATCCTTTGGCCATCCTGTAGCTAAGGAACATACAAAACGGTTACACCCCATTATGAAAATTATCCTGAAATTATTCTTGTCTTTGAAAAAACTTCCACAAGCAATTTTTTTTCCATTAAACTCAATGAGAAGGGTGGAAGAAAAAGAAAGAAATGTTGTGGTGTACCATTGTGACATATTACAAAATTACACAGGCTTGGTGATGTATGAAGAGACCAGAAGAAAACATGGAAAGGGGCACCAGTCACTTCGGATGCCAATAGATGCTGTCTGCTTTCTTGAGCAACTGACCCTAAGCAGGTGCTGCCCAGTTGTGCTGGACTGCAATATCCAGCATCCACATCCATTAAGGCTGGGAAACCTTTTGGTTTGTGATGATGGAATTTGTGGTCCAGCAAATTTGGAATGGGTGTTTTTGAGAGATTTTTTTTAAAGCATATTTTTTTCTTTAATTTTTTTGTAAGATTTCTGGGGAATCTGTTCAGGAAAGCAGTAGAAGCAGCAGGAGTCCTTTCCTGTAAACAACCATTTCATTCTCCTAAGAAAATAAGCCTGTAGCTGTGATATATGGAGAGGAAGATGAACTTGAGCCTCTATTGCTGCAAACAGGAGGGAGAGGGCAGCAGCACATCCAAATAAAGCAGGAAAAGAAACAATGTACCCCCCCCATGGAATTACGCTAATGACAATTGTTATCGCTGGAAGGAAACCTTTCCCAGGAAGGCCTGGGGGTCTCTGCAAGTGGGGAAGAGTGTGAGAGGGGGGAGATCACCAAAGGGGGCCCTGATCAAGGCAAACAGAACCTTTCCCCACAGAGGTCTGAGTTTATTTTACAGGGTGCTTGCCCACCCAGAAGAACACACAAACACAATCAAATCAAGATCTTAGCCCTGTCTCTGACCTTGTTCCCTTGCAAGTTATGGAGGGAAGAGGGCCACTTTATAACCCAAACAAGAGAGAATTATTCTATCTCCAGATCGCTAAAAGATCTTAAAAGTGTCTAAAGGATGCTTAAGATGACCTCAACTTGATCTTTGTGGCCAAATGTCATTGGGAAAATACTTGGTTCCATGGTTCGAGTCAAGAAGATCTTACCCACACCTACCCCTTTGGAGGTTTGGAGATGTTTTCTACTCTAAATGCCACACTTCCACCACACTAATCCTGCTCTTTTCCTTCTCTGCTTGGGTGAGGGAGGCAGGAAATGACTGAATTTTTTAAAATAGGGAGCACTGCCTTAGAGGCAGGATTAGCCACTGAATGGAAAACAATTGGGAAGGGGGGAAACAAAAGTAAGTAGATCTGTGTCCCTCACACCCATAAATGGCAAAGGATGAAAGTTAATGTGCTCTGAGCACCCCCAGCTCAATTAATTAACACCCCCCCCCGCATTGAACTAAATGTGATTAGTGTTAGTCCCTCTAAACCCAAGGTCTTTGAGGATGAATCTGATCCTTTTGTGTGAATTACTTACAAGGTTTGCTGTTTATTCCTTGGTGCTAGAAGAGATGAAGTCTGAGGAAGGTCCCATAGAAATGGGGGTTTTCTAGGAACTCTATCCCTCTTTCTTTTTTTTACTCCTCCCATGGCCACTGGGGTGAAGCAGGCTGGAGAAGAGGCAGAAAGGGGTAGGTGTCGGTAAGATCTTCTTGACTCAAAAGAACCATGGCTCACTCACCCTGATCATGCCATTGGAGATTTTTTAAATTCTTTTTCCCTTTGATTAAAAAGTAAAAGTCAGGAATTGATAGCCTCCCACACCATGGGTAGAATACAAAAAAATCACCACCTCATGACTGATCA
Organism: Candoia aspera; assembly: GCF_035149785.1. Lineage (NCBI taxonomy): Eukaryota > Metazoa > Chordata > Lepidosauria > Squamata > Candoiidae > Candoia > Candoia aspera. The sequence continues at coordinate 22,151,677 of NC_086156.1, read as the reverse complement.
ATGACTGTCATGGCACAATCTGCTTCTTCAGTAAGATGGTGGAATAAAGATATTGACTGGGGTTTTTTTTATGTCCAGTACTGTTTGTCTGAAGCCTCATGAGGCGCAGAGTGGTAGGTGGGGGTATTGCAACTGAAACTCTCCCCATGACCAGAGTTCGATTCCAGCTGAAGCTGGATCCTCTCTCGGGTAGCCTGCTCAGGTCGACTCAGCCTTCCATCCTTCCGAGATTGGTAAAATGAGAACCCAGTTTGCTGGGAAGGTGACAACTGGGGAAGGCAACGCAAACCACCCTGCTATAGTCTGCAAGAAAACGTTGCGAAAGCGGCATCCCCCCAAAGGGTCAGACATGACTCGGTGCTTGCACAGGGGACCTTTCACCTTGCACTGTTCGTTTGCTTTAATTTGGAAAATACCAAATGTAGTCCTCCATCAGTGAAAAAATATTTTATACCAGCAACACTGATACTGACTTCCCTACAGCAAGGGATCCCACAGATGGAGGGGTTTCTTCAATTGAATCAATGGAATATGATTTAAATTAATCTGGACCTCGTATCCATTCTTTCTGTTCAGTCATATTTGATTCTGTATGACCTTTTGTGCATTTTGTGCCCAGCCCAACTTGTCTTGCATCAGCTCTCTACCATCAACCCTCATCCCACTGTTGTTGCTCAGCTTCTATAGATTTAAAGTTTAGCAATTCCCCCTTTTTCATCCCTGGAAAAGTCCTGTTCTACAGATGACTTTTTCCTACTCTTGCTTAATTACCAGATGGGAATTTAAAAACAAAGTGTTGTTTAAAATACTTAACATGTAACATTTTAAAGGGTCAAATAGAAAGTGTGAAAAGCATTATTAAACTGGGGCTGTAATCTGTAGTCAGTTGCTAAGACAGACAACACAAAGCACATAAACAAGTTGGCAGAAAACCCACTATAAACTAGAGACAACGATTATAATGCCACTTCATAATCATGAGACTGGCGTTTAGGCTGGACAAGCTACAAAATTGAACTGGTACTTCAGTGTTTCAAGAGCAATAGCAAACCACATGCTAAAGCTTCTAGCCATATGATCTCTGAATTTCCAGTGCAATCCAAACACACAAGGGCAGGGCAATGTTATTTAGCAATAACACGTTTCATAATGGTTTGAATCTTAACTAAGAAAAATCTGTGGGTCCTTTACTGAAACAAAGTAAACAGCTCCTCTGCCTACTCAAATATCCTTTAGAAGGCCATCTGTCCATCTGAGAAGGCCCATACCAGATTAGCAGATATCAGAGTTACAAATATGAATTCCCAAGTTAATTGTTCCTAGCCAAATGATAACACCTTTTTTTGTACTAAGATACATTTCTACCCCTTAGGAAATCCAGAGGGAAGTCTGCCAAATAGGAAAACCCTAGAAGATAAAACTATTCCAAGGAAAGTGGAAAGGTTTTTTTTTTTCTTGTTTGCTTATTTTAATGAATAATTTTTTAAAAGATCAGTGCTGGTACTTAGTTCATTAAGCTTTTGCAAAATACAACTCCATAGATTTAACAATTAAACTTTTAGTTCTAACTATAGAAAGCCTAAACAAAGACTAACATCATTTAGCCAATCATGTTCCTTGTTCTCAAAATGATCAGTAACCCTCAGGCAATTAGAATCTCATTCATGACCAGAATAACTGAAGGGGGCTATGCGGAATGGGGGAGCTGGTTTTTGTGGGGCATGAAAATATGGCGAAATGCTTAACTTTAAGGATGGTACCAAAAAATAGCAGTCATGAACCTTTGCTACCATGTTGCCCCAGCAATTAAGTTTACATGGTGCTAAAGAAAATAATTCTGTAGAAGAAATGTTAATTAAAAGAAAGACTTGCCAAGACTCTACGTAGCCAAATTACAATAATTAGCAAGAAGAAAATAACTCATTCATTACTGAGCAGATTTTTTTTAATTTAGATTTTGCTAGATAATAAATAATACACTATACTACTTGAATAACAGATGTTCTCATGCATGTTAACATGTACAGTAGTGCTGTAGGCATATGTTTATTAATACATATTGAGAAGAAGTATTTGGCAATAATAATATGAACAACTCCAAAAATCTCAGCGCATTTTTTTCTTCTGTTAGGTTCTCTTTTACATTTCCTTTATACAACTCTGAATATTAATATGCAATTTTATTTAAATCCTGCTTTGTCTAATAGGTAAACTTTGAGAATGGCATAACACCCAATAAATAGTATTTATCATTTATCATCAGCCATACTTTAAAAATCATCATTCTTGTTTCATTTGCAAAAAGCTACATAGGTAAGAGTCAGATTTTCAGAGAAAAGCAGCAGAGATGTTACTCATCTAAGCAAATTCAGTGCAAATATCCATCTAGTCCCCAAACTATGATACTCTAGTACAGGCCACAACCCATCAGATAAGTTTTCCGGCAGAAAGCCTCCTGAAATAAGAACAACCTAAGAGTATTAACTCGTATTTTTATAGTTCTTTTTGTTTCAGTGGGGCTTGGACATGGGGACTCCCAAAACAGGTTGTACCCTAAGGCAGTTTAATTCAAATAAACCATATGGCTGAACAAGTGTGGAACAAGTGAATACTATGATATTTAAGACAAACGTAATCTACTATGCAGATGCTGCCTTACTAGATCACTTCCTTGTTCTTTTTAGGCTGAATGAGCAGGTTCATGGGTGAGAACTCACATTTTACCTATACTACAATGGCCAAACAGGAACTGTTTTAATACAAATCAATTCAGTGGTTTTAAAAAAAAATTCTAACACTGAAAAAGTGTTTATTTACAATTTCTCAGTGACACCAGTGTATAGCCGCAAAGTAAAGTTTGTTCTGTTAATTTAAATACAGTCAGCTGCCTATCCCGCATTCATTCAAAACGTTGGATAAGGGAATACAAAGTCTCTTCTTAACATCAATTTAACGAAGGGGATCGATCTGTAGTCCAAAGTAGTTCTATATAAGGCCATTTTGTCTGCAAACAGCGCTTGATTGGCGTATCATCAGTTTGTAGCATTGGGTCTTCAAAGCCCATAATTACTGCTGTACCTTCCACATACATGACCTGCCAAAATAGTATTATCACATTTAATCCTATACAAATGGAATAAATAATCTAAAGTTGCAAATAAATTTTATCAGATATGCCATTTTACACATATAAGATACTTCAAGAGCCAAAGCACTGATGCTTTATATTTCTTTATTAGCAATGTGAAAAGATGTTTAGAACTCTTAAATAGTTTTGTCCCTTACTACATGAGTTCTATTATTCAGAAACAAACTCCAGACCAGCTTTGTCTTTAAGTATGAGCCTTTGAATCTGATTAGCCCTAGGCGCTCTCTGAGCTTGGTTGTTGGGCTTGCAGACGTTTCATTACCCGACTAGGTAACATCGTCAGTGAGAGGGAGTGTGGGGTTTGCTGCCTGTTTATATACAGCAGCTTGCCCTGCCAGTGTTGGAGGCGGGGTGTTTTTCTTCTTGGTAGTTCCTTGATTAGGGTATTGTTTGTCTGCTTGATTGTTAGTCTACTTGGTAGCTCGTTGAGTGAGGTATTGTTTTCTGCTTGGCTGTTTGTCTGGTGTTAATCCCTGCTTATCTGGGTGTAGGCTGCTGGAGAGGATGTGTTCTGGTCTTCCAGTCAGGTAATGAAATGTCTGCAAGCAAACAACCAAGCTCAGAGAGCACTAAGGACTCCAACAGTTCAACACTGAACTACATATATTCTGCTCTACTGCTTAGCCCTAAGTGTCAAAAGGGATGCATCTTCTCATATAGCAATGGTAAGCAATCCATGGTTTGCAACCCCTGAAGCATTCAAGAACCTCTGCCAATTTGCTTCTTCCCCACTGTCACTATTCAGAGCCCACTGGCTACCTCAGTCCCCATCTTCGCACATGCCCTGGTGGCCAGCTGGTTCTCGAAATTGATCAGAGGCTGAAAACTGATTCACTGATATATAAAAGCAGTAAAACAAGTAGCAACGTGAGTACTAATATCCAAGAAATTGACAGATGAATGTCTTAAACACAGTTACCAAGTCCACATACGTTGAACTAAATGGAATTGTAATTTACACAATGAACTCCAGAAGAAAAATGCATATAGGAAATAGGATGATAAACCATTGTTTTCAATTTTATTTTAATTCTGGGTAGTTTTTAAAAGAATTGATAGATTTTATTGAAGTAAGGAGAAATACTTTTTTTTGGATTACGTGTATTTTATTTCATTATTGAAACTGCCTGGATTTCTTGTGAGCGAGCAATATATTCATTCACGTAACTAACGAATACATGAGATTTTATTGAGCTGGAGTCTCTTAGTACCTAAGTAGTTTTTACTGAAAAACATTTTAGATCAGCTACAATTCAGTTAATGTCCATGACAGCAGAGAGTTTGCTGAACACTGGCTTAATGCATCTATTCCATTTCAAATTCACTATAACCCCATAAACACACCACAAAAGTTTTATCCCATCTATGCTAGTAATGTCACTGTGTTATTGTTAAACCTCTGTGGTCCTTGTACAGGTGGAAGGGGTGGGTTCAGAGAGAGTACGGCTTCTGTCTGAATAACACTGCTTGCCCCACTATTCTGTACAGAAAGAGTGTTATATTGTTTTCACAAAGGAGGTGTAAACCTGCGTTATTTAGATGCAAGACCCATGCTGATCTAAAATGCAGAAGGATGCAGAATACCAACATTTATTTTCAAATTCCAGAATTTCTGTATTAGAACCTGTGGGGACTATTTACTGCAAAGCAGGCTAAAATCTACTGCTCTCCTTTTCTAAGGAAATGGCAGTCCAATTATATGTACCTGACATTCTCATACCTTTTCATTATAGTTAGACTGCTTCAATCCATTGTAGTGGTATACAGTGAATGATTCTTGAACCTTTGAGTCCTAAGAGTAAACATAAAGCAATCCATTTCAGGTCATAAACTAATTCCATGCAGCAGATTTATTTCATCACTCTGCATTTATACACTGTTTTTGGTTTTTATTACAAACGTACTTCCAATGATTTATAGCAAAGTAAGGTTGTAATACTATGATATTTACTAGGAAGAAATCTTCACTCCAGAAGGAAAAAGAAGGAGAAAACAACTAGCAGCAAGCTGGATGGACTTAGTAACAGTGGTGATGAGTGCACCGTTGAGAGATTTGAAAAAACAGGTTAGAGATAGATTGTCATGGAGAAAATCAAGGATTGTCTGGAAATTCATCATAAGAGCTAAAGCATCACAGCAAGTCTCTGCATTAGGACTGGCTCTATTGGTTTCAGAACTAAGATTTACTCAAAGTCTATCTAAGGTTTACTCAAAGTCTATTTACAAATGCTCTATCATAGGAACACACAAATATGGCATTATTACCTGTTCAGGGAAAAATTCTTGAAGAAAGGGACCTAGTAAGATGATTCCTAGTCCTTCTGGATCTAATTTTGTCTTCATCAGGTTTACACTGATAAGATGAAACACACAGAATATGGTACATTCATATTTTTACATGATTAAATACTATACTTTTAACTGCCAAAAACAATCAAATGGTTGTACTTAGAATCTGAATAGCAAATGCAAAGGAATGGCATTTTGTTGCCAAAATAAGGTTATTTATAAATCTAAGTAATCTTATTTAAAATCAAACCAGCAGCAATAATAGAGACTCCACGCCTTATTAGGTAAAGGTTTTGTTTTTTTTTAAAAAAAGCTTGATGTCTAACTCCTGGGATTATGCTTGAGAAAACTATACAATTACTGCAAACATTTCTCAGCATTAACACATCCATCATCTTTCCAAATGTCTTGCAGAGGCCAGCCCTGATTTTACTTATTTGGCAGGATGCAACAACAGAACTTGTTATGTACCAAACTGTAAAAGGATGGAGAAAATAATACTGAACCTATCTATATAGTACACTGTACATTCAAACTCCTTGAAAGGTGTACTTTTCTTAGATAAGTGGCATTCCCTCACTTCATTTATTTATTTACTCACTCCATTTATATAGCTGCCCATCTCACCTTTATGCGACTTTAGGCAGCTTACGGTTAAAACAAACACAAAATACATAATATAAAACAAAAATAAAAATACTTAGCAGCCAGGCATGATCTAATCTATCATCCATATAAGCAGGAGACAGGTTCTCACTCTAACCCACACTCCCCCAGGCTCGAGCACAAACCCAAGTTTTCAAGGCCTTACGAAAGGCCAACAGGGACAGAGCCAATCTAAACTCAGAGGGAACGATGTCCCAAAGTGCGGGTGCCATGGCAGAAAAGGCTCTCCTTCTAGGCCCTGCCAGCTGACATTCCCTAGCTCACAGTACCTGGAGCATGCCCTTTCTGCCAGGTCAGAGAGGACAGGTAGAAAGAGAGAGAGAGAGTCCTGTGAGTAACCCAGTCCTAAGCCATGAAGGGCTTTAAAGATGACGAACGCCATCTTAAATTGCACCTGGAAGCACATCGGAAGTCAATGCAGCTCACAGAACAGCGATTCGCATGTGCCAAGTAACTGCACAAATAACCCCCTGCACCGCCACATTTTGCACCAGTTGAAGCTTCCGAATACTCTTCAAGGGCAGCCCCATGTAAAGTGCATTGCAGTAGTCCAATCTAGAGGTCACAAGGGCATGAGTGATCATGAACAGGGCCCCCGGTCCAGGAACAGGCACAACTGACGCAGAACCCTAAGCTGTGCAAAGGCCCTCCTAGTCACAGCTGCCACCTGCTATGTGAGCAGGAGCTATGAGTCCAGGAGGACCCCCAGACTGCACACCAGATCTGCTGGGACACTGCCAGATGGACGGTCCCCGGAACCAGGAGGTCCAAAAACCCAGAGCTACTTGGTCTTGTTTGGGTTGAGCTGAAGCCTATTGCCCCCATCCAGGCCTCCACAGCCCTAGGTACTGAGAAAGAACCTTCATAGCATCACTCATGTGGCCTGGGGTGGAGATAAAAAGCTGGGTATCATCAGCATACTAATGATACCTCACCCCAAACTGTTGGATGACCTCACCCAGCAGCTTCATGCGGATGTTAAACAGGAGGGGAGAGAGTACTGAGCCCTGAGGCACCCCACAAAGGAAGGGCTGCCGGCTGGATCTCTCCCCGCAATCAACAGACTGGAACCAACCCCGGAGGAAGGAGGAGAACCAGCACAACACCATGCCACCCACCCACAACTCCCGGAGCCGGTCTAGAAGGATACCATGATTCATAGTATCGAAAGCCGCTGAGAGGTCAAGAAGAGCAAGGATGGACACCTCACCCCCATCCCACTCCCACCAGAGGTCATCCAAGAGTGTGAACGATGCCGTCTCAGTCCAATACCCAGGCCTGAACCCTGACTGAAACCCTCTGAAGCTGCAATGCAACTACCTTTTCTACAATTTTCCCTAGAAAGTTTGCCAGTGTACTATGCAGATTTTTGCCAAGTAACTCTTGATTTGAGTAATTTAATTATCTGACACATGTTTTGGACTTGAATATTAGAAATACACTCTTTCACATTATTATAAACAAGCAGCATGACTGTCTCAATTTGCTAATCATCTAGCCTAGATTATTCACAACACATTTGCAAGAGAAAATGGATGACTGATACATAATTTTAGTTATGTACAAGACAACATCAAGCATTTCTTCAAAACACACATTTAATACAATGAAGATAGCCTGTTCAAGCATTGTAATTTGGGTTAAAATGAACAAACAAGCTAGGAGCAGAACCAAGTAGCTCCCTTATGTAAGTGATATACCTCCAATTTCATAGTTTCAGGTACATGGAAGATACTTGTACATATAACCCCCCCCTTTCCTCTCTCTTTGTAGACTACTTCTGAATTCTATTCATGAATGTCTGTGGAGGTGGGAAGCTTCATAACCAAAAATGGAGAGATTATCAGCACAGGCTTCTTTACATGTATGTCTTTATTTTAGTCCCAAGGAAGGCCTCTGAAAAACTAAAATCTGAAATGGACAAGCAAGCATTTTACTGACTTCCTCTTTTAATAGATACATATTGCATTACTGAAGAAATTCACCTTCCACATCACAGAACCTTATCCCCCCAACCGCCAAATTACCACAGTTATTTTATATCATAACCACAGGCAATTTATACTTACTATTCAGGATCCGATACAAGATCCAGAGCCTTCATTATATCTTCTAGAAGAGTGTCTGGTATAAAGCCATTATCTGAGGAAAAAATACTTTAATTAACATAAAGTAGCAGATTCTGATGTAATGTTTTTGTTGACTGATTAGCACTGATACTCCTTCCTTGGGAAGCAGTCAGCATTTATTTATATGTTGATATGAAAGCAGCTCATTAAGGTGCTCTCACGCATGACGTTGTCATCGGGGGGATTTTCCCATTTTTCTAATGCAATACTCGGCATAGTAACTGTCTATTACTACATCACAATCTCTGGTCTAATGCCTTGAAATGATGGAGGTTTCGAGCCTAAAAACCATAAACTGGCATCTATATACTCTTGGATCCAGAGAATCAGGGGCAGTTTAAGGGAGTTGCAGGATATGCAGTTGTACTTGGTCCTGTAAAAGTGCAGACTGTCTAATCGGGGTACCTCTTCTGCCCCTCTCTCCCAGCTTCTGATCTTCTAACTAGTTTAGATTTCTGCAACCCAAATCTGACCGCCTTAGAAAAAAACGAAGATAAAAAATCCTGTGTGTGTGTGTAGGGATGTGGAAAGAAAATGTATGTGTATGAGAAAGTCAGTGTGTGTATTTATTTGTTTATAGTACACTATGTACTACACTCCTCCAGAGGGGAACTTCAATTAGACTGGCCCAATGTCTGAGGAAAGAGCCAGGTTTTTAATGCCTTTCTAAAGGGCAAGGTGTGCATGCGAGCAGATTAAAAAAAGAGAAAGTTCTGAGTTTCAGAAAAAAGGTGTGTTTGTTACTGAGAGTGAATGTAAAGGGAGAAGTACAGTGTAGCATTTTGTTCAGAGACTCAAGAAACAACATAGGTTTGCTAGCTTATCTAGAATGCCAAAATGAAAGACTTTATTTAACACAGAATGGTCAAAAGCGCACACGTTTATAACCAAGAACCAAAAGGACGACCCTGTGTAAGTGGGATGTGGACACTGGCAGGAGAAAGGTTTGCTAGACAGCTGAAAACCGCTAGACAGTGCCAGGAAAGGGCATAAATATCAATACCAGTCCCATTCTCATTTTTCAGCATTACCACCATCCTTTCTCAGGATAAAAGCCATCCTAGCCCTGTGGCTGTAACCAGCCCTGCCAGTGCTCAGCTATGCTGCTGCTGCCTGACTGCCAAGACCGGCTGCTCTGCCAGGGCTTTTGCCAAGGGGCAGGGAAGAGTTGCCTGCAACTAGCAAGCCCAGCAGGTGCAGGCAAGACACGCCACTCCTCCCATCCTGCTTTCCGTCTTCCAAGCCGGGAGATAGAGAGGAGGTGGAGGAGAGGGGGTGTTATTTGATAGTATGAACAGGCATGTGGATAGAGGTGATTCAGCTGACCTTTTATATTTGGACTTTCAAAAAGCTTCTGACAAAGCTTCTACTAGGCCCTCTTAAGTAAGCTTAGTAGTTGTGAGTCAGGCCTTCTCATGGATAGGTATCAAACTAAAGGTCAGGAAACTGGGTTGGAATGAACGGACACTGTGACATTACTTAGTAAAAAAGATTCTCAGGGTGACCAGTATTTCCTTGTTCTGTTATTTATCCTAAAATGAGGCAATTGCTACAGCACAGAGGACAGAAATTAAGTAAAATAGTCTTTCAAAATTAAAGCAGTAATTTTCTTCTAGATCAGTGTTTCTCTACCTTGACGACTTTAAGATGTCTGGACTTCAACTCCCAGAATTCTGAGCTTCTCCCAGAATTCAAAGCTGGCTGGGGAATTCTGGGAATTGAAGCCTACACATCTTAAAGTTACCAAGTTTGAGAAACACTGTTCTAGATACTTCTTTAATATTTAGTTCAAATTCTATAGGTATGCAAGAATCTGTCTGCAGGGTTAATCTATGGCTATGCATACAGTAGATGGGGAGAGGACAAAACTGGTGTCCAATTGGGCCTCAAGTTCCTTTCACTGGTCCTGATCTCAGTCTCAGAGCAGCAATTACTCAACACGGAAAGTTGTACTTAAAGAAGCAGGATACAACAGTTCCCAACAACACAAGAAATATGGATATAACATTACAAAAAATCCAGACACTTTAAATTGTCTGTGAGAGATAACTTTACTGATGAAATTGATTTTTTTACCTTAACCAATACATGCAGAAAGAAACTGAGTGAGACTTACTTCCAGGTAGGCAACTGAAATCCCCCTAGAGTGCTTACCCTCAGGGTCGTATGTTTGAAAGACTCGCCTGGCTTGTTCTGAAGGGGCTTCAGGAGCAACAAGAGCCAGATCCTGAAGAGAAAATTCCACAAAATTTAATTGAATCATACTGCCACAACTATAAGGAAAATGCTTTATAAATGAAATATAACTTTCTAGAAGAAACCAGTAGAAAAGTCTGTGACAAATCTGTGTTTTTACTACAGAAAAACAGCATGAGGTCTTTACACACACTATATACTGCAGAAAGGATCTTCTGAAATAAAAAATAACATTGGCTTGGCTTTAGCTACCACACCAAACAGTGGTTAAAGAAGCTTTGTGAGGTTTGCTATAGCCTTCTACATAAGCCTACAAACTATACAAGTCTACAAAAATTTTTGTTAATGTGAGGGGACCAGATGAATAAAGGAAGTAAAAATGTAAGTGCATGAAGATACTAATATTATTAGGAAGACCATCTGTTAACCTGGCAACTCTTTTTTCAGCCAAGTATAAAAGAAGGATCCTTTCACCTGGGACTGAAACATATAAGAACTTCTGAAGTTGTTAGTTATTCTAAGAGGAGAAGAGACAATAAAGGAATGGAAAAGGCAGTCCTGGCAGTGTTCCTTCTTCTGCCCAAAGCAAGAGACTTAGTAACCAATTCCTGGGATGGGATATGAGAAAAACACTTCCATAGGACAAAATTCTGAGAGTGCCTTGGACTGCAGGAAGATCAGACCAGTCCATCCTCCAGGAAATAAAGCCAGACTGCTCACTTGAGGGAATGGTATTAAAGGCAAAACTGAAATACTTTGGCCACATAATGAGAAGACAGGACACCCTGGAGAAGATGCTGATGGAGTGGAGGACAAAAGGAAGAGGGGCCGACCAAGGGCAAGATGGATGGATGATATTCTAGAGGTGATGGACTCGTCCCTGGGGGAGCTGGGGGTGTTGACGACCGACAGGAAGCTCTGGCGTGGGCTGGTCCATGAAGTCACAAAGAGTCGGAAGCGACTAAATGAATAAACAACAAGGACATTGAATCTCTTGCTATATATTGCAAGTGAAAGAGTTGGCATCTCAAAACTTCCCTCACACTGTATTTGCTTACAGAAAATGTTTTGCTCTCCCTCATTGTACTTTAATGAGGTATACTTTTGTTATTACCAATTATAGAAAAGCAAACTATTCATTCACTCTGGGCAGCAGTAATATTTATTGACATGTAAACCTCTCCCAAATGTATTTTATCTTCCAAAATTCCTGCCAAACACAAGAACCCAGGTTATACTTATTATCAGAATACACGGAGCAAACCCCACACCTACTAGCACTGATGATGCTACCTAGTCGGGTAATGAAACATCTGCAAGCAAACAACCAAGCTCAGAGAGCACCAAGAACTTCACAGTTCAATCCTGAGCTACAGATATTCTCTTCTATTGGAACTCTTTAAATCATATAATAGTCCCACTAAACCATTTTCTCCTATTTAAATCTTGTTTTCCTTGATAATACAAGTTTATTTTAGGAACTCATGTTTACCCTGGAAGGCAAACACACATACTCCATTAGTATATTTTAATGAGAATTTCTCAGCTGTTTTCATTCTTAGAAATCAAAACCAGCACATGCAAACCCTATAGCAACAATACTGCTGACAGAATTTCCTGGATTTTGTTTTAACAAACCATTTTTAAAAACTTTCTAAATTCTGTTAATCTAAAAATAGGACAAAGCTATATACAATTACTATATAGTACAGTACTCAGAAAACCAAATTCATATGTGCTCCTCCGCTATGTAGGTGTTAATCCTCTTTGGAGAAGGTATTACACAGCCCAGGACAAACAAAAAGCTTAACGTTCTGGTAATAGTTTTCCCAGTGCTCATTTCAGGCTACAGATTAATTCAAATATACTCTTAAGTGCAGGTGTATAGCAGGATAGAACAACAGTGACAGAAATATGTGTGCAAAAAGTTCTGCACAGCTTAAAACTTTTAAGAATCTATTTGGAATATACTACAGCTGTCTTAGGGATGCGGTGGCGCTGCGGGTTAAACCGCTGAGCTGTTGAGCTTGCTGATTGGAAGGTCGGCGGTTCGAATCCGCGTGACGGGGTGAGCTCCCGTTCTAGTCCCAGCTCCTGCCAACCTAGCAGTTCGAAAACATGCCGATGTGAGTAGATTAATAGGTACCGCTTCGGCAGGCAGGTAACGGCGTTCCGTGTAGTCATGCCGGCCACATGACCACGGAAGTGTCTATGGACAAACACTGGCTCTTCGGCTTTGAAACGGAGATGAGCACCGCCCCTTAGAGTCGGACACGGCTGGACTTAACGTCAAGGGAAACCTTTACCTTTACCTTTACCTACAGCTGTCTTACGACTGAAAAATACATTTAAATTTAAACTTGTTGCTAATTCAGTATAATTTGAGACTATACTGAGTTGAGGCATGCCCAACAACCTCAGTCATTTACATCAAAGGAGCAGTTGCTGTATTTAACATGAGAACTATTCAAGTTTTGTATTTTTTACAACTTCATTTCTTCTTAATGAAGAACAGATTTTTTTTTAAAAAAAAGGAACATGGAATTAATTTTATCTTCTATTTATTTAAAGCTCCATAAAGCCCTTCTTTATGGGCTTGAGCCAGTTTACAAAGCCACAACATTTAAATACAGGATATCAGCAATTATCTACTTTTCAGTAAGGGCAGTATTTAATAATTACGTTCACACTGCGCTCAAAGCACAGTAGCTTAATGGAGGTCTATGACCATAATAATATAATTTAAATTATTCTTTAAACCTATTGATAATTTACAGTAGAACATCCAGATTGTTTTAAAATCTTCTCATCACTTCACACACAGAGCAGCATCTGCAACTCTTTGATAAATATCAGGATTGTATTTAATATTATATTTGTCATGAGTAATGACGGTGAGCAGGAGGGGGCCTCTATCCAGGGGGGAAAACGCATGCGTAGTACTGAGGAATTAAGCAGCCATTCAAAGAGACACAGATCAGGCCCGCCTTAGCTTTTGGGGTTTATATGTCTGGGTTTTTCCCACGCTTCTTCAGTTTGTTAGGATTCTGTTTGTGTAGCAGTAATAAACACTAGAGAACTACTCCTCGTCTCAGTGTGTGTCTCACTGTTAGGACAATATTATTATGTTGAGTGTCTTAATATCCCAGGGCAAAATCAAAATAGTCTAATCTGAAATTATGTTTAATAATCTGAGCTGAGATTGCATATTTCATGTATTTCCTTTCTGACAGGTACAAATTTATATTGTGAAATATTCAATTAAAAATAACATCCAAAACCACTAAATTAAACACCAACACCAAGTTTTTAAAGTATTCTTACATGTTCTCCTTATCACTTTTCTCTTATTAGAGAGTAATAAAACCATTGTGTATATTGGTATATATATTTCAACACAAGGAGACAATGAAGAAAATCAAAGACTTGTTTCTTGCCACTTCAAAAGACAGCATGAAATGGATTTGCGAGGTTCTTTAATTGCACTTGTAAAGAATGAAACTAAATGCTGTATACAAGAATATAGGCAACGTAGGTGGGCAGTCAACAGCTGTCAAATCCATTATTGCCTACAGAATGATCAAATAGCTAACAGGCGACAAACAGACTAGTACATTTTTGTCATCCATATAATTGCATCAGTATCCACAAAGTTTCAACGTTTCTAGTTGACATATATTAAGATGCTTCAAAGTCAGCTGTAAAGCACACAGCAGATTACACAAATCCAGCTAAATATGAAAATATGGATGTTTTGTTTTGAAGTAAAAGAATATAATACAATAAAACTCCTACTAGTTTTTTAACTTGTTTTTTAATGTACCTTCAGTTCTTTGGAACCTGGATACAAAGAATAACGTGTTTACAGAAAACAGGAAAGGACAATATTGCTTTCGTTTCTCAAATGGAACAGAAGAAGATCTTTGTATCATATACTTTCCCACTGCTTTTTCTGTAGGTCAGCTTTTATTTGTTCATGTTCAAAACAATACAGCTTATTCCGGATCACAACATTTTATATATTTAAAAGTACACAATCTTAATTTGTCTTCAATAAGAAACCACTGTTTTTATGAGACTTTTTGAATATTGTAGTTCAAACACTATAGTATCTCCACCTACTTAAAATGCAAAACATTTTGCAGTTATGCCATGTAGAGTTAACTGCTAAAATCTTGAAAGGAAGTAGATAGAAAATAGATTTTTCTTCCAAAAGGAAAGAATTTGCTCTACTCACTAGGTGTATAAACAATTCTATTTTCATGGTCCACAGTTAGTAATGAACAGTAACTTTTCAGACTACCATATTTAGAATCTATACACGATAAGATTAGTTAGAAAAAATGTACAAGTGCTGAACTCAGCGACACAGAAGTGGTATAGCTTTGTCTACTGATCTAATTCAGTCTTGCAGGGAATGCATCTTATTAAATAGAGTATAATGTAGTTTAAAGTTTGGTTTTGATCATGAGTATGCGTATCTTTAATGCTAAAAAACAATGGGAAGTTCTTTAGCTTTCTTGGAAATTCAATATTTTTACTTAATATTTTCCTCATTCCTGTTTTTTGAACCCCCTTAGTCTGATGCTTCTATTATTTTTAATTTTTCTGCTGTTCATTCTTAGCCTTTTTTTAAAAAAAAATCACTCAGTTACTACAGATTTGATGGGAGCTGAATATGATGAAAGATTTAATTCAGGTTATTAGAATCCCTGACAAGATTTAAATAATGTCGAACAGAAGCAAATTCCATCTCTTCAAGCTCACAGAAGACCAATTCAATACAAGCAACAGCAGAGCCATTTCTTGTTTTGATGAGCTATTCTGGAATAAATCAGAACAACCCTTTATTTCTACCACTGAAAAATCACATAATACAATACATAATTTTCTAAAAATACCCATGTATGAATTTGTTGTTTTTGAAACAGTATTACAAAGGGTTTTTATTTCCTTGCCTTACCAAACAATCAAGAAAGTTTTGAAGATATTTCAGTTGTAGCAAGCCACATATTTAAAACTTTCTTTAAGTCCAACAGATTTAGAGAAATATGTTTCATATAACATTCAATATTACCAATGCATTTTAAAATACACAACACCATTGTGTGGAAAAACTATTATACTTTAAGAAACACTTGAACTGTAAGATTCAAATAGGGCCTGAACATTGAAATAAAAAAGGAAGGAATCCTACCTTGGCAAAGAAGACTGTGAGATGAGTTTCACTGCCAAGTATCCAAATAGGGAACTTTGGAGACTTCAAATAAGAGCCAACCTAAGAAAAACAAGAACATCAAAACAAAACAAAAACAGAAATCGAATTAGCACATTTCTAATGGAGCACATAATGCATATTTCTCCTTCAAAACATTACTGTGTAAACGAGACTCAGAATACTTTTTATGAAAAGAACTCTACATTCTAGGTACTGGTTTTGTAACTATGGCTTAACTTGTATTCCAAGGAAAGTACTACAGAGCAAGAGGGAGGACCAGTGGTTACTTAACTTCTGTACTAAAACATGGAACAAATATAAAAACAGAGACTCAGTACAGCATATAGTGAAGGTATTAGATTATAGCAGGGAGGCTCAGATCTAGTTCTGATCATGGAGCATACCAGGTAACTGTGAGCCAGTCTTCCTCACAGAGCCCTATGTAGCTCACAGAACTGTTGCTATGAGGTTAAAGCGAGGTGAGATATAAATATCAGGCTGATGGAGTGATTTGCACTGGAAGGGAAAAAGATGTTTCAGAACACAGTGGGATGCTTGTATAGCACCTGTCAGCAACTCCTTAAAACAGCTGTGTCTTTTCCCTGGATCGTGCAGCTACCCTCCACAGCTGTAATACAATCTTAGGAGAAGACGTGTTTGGCTTAAAGAGTTGCCAACAGATGTTATATGCATGCCCACATGTGCTCTGAAACACATTTTCTGCTCTGCATTTGAAGCACTAGATAGTCCTAATAAATGCAATAAGTGACTGCTGATACAATAAAAGAGTTACGTATGCAACAAAAATCTCAATTTCCACTCAGGAATATTTTGATCTTTCCCTTTTATCTGACAAACCACTTTTCTGTATTGTTCGTTCACATTTCTAACTGCTATTGTAGCACTGAATGCTTCTTTTAAAGAAGAAAACTGTAAATTTAATATACAAATATACATCTATAAATATAAATATAAAACTCTAATTTTAAATCATACATATTGTTCATGCTTACATGACATACCCAGAGACTAAAAAAAGTCTAGATACAATCTTGTACTAATTTGCTGAACGTAGGAATAAAAAAATGTGATGTTAGTCTGAATGAAATAAATGTATATGTTGAAGAGGTGAATGGGTCTAACTTGCGCATCAAGTGCTGATACTTCACAGAAAACTACTGAACTATCCACAATAAAGTACAGAATCAAGCATATTGTTTGTGGATAGGCAGCAGCCAGGAAGGCAACATTGAAAGACAAGTTTATAGTTCATATTAAACTGATAAGAACAGATACTACTGTTTATGTAAAATTATATAATTATCTCTCATATAAGAAATTTAGGATGACATTGGGCAAAGCTTTCATTCATTAGAGATATGTTAACTATTTTTTCAGTAGTATAATTCATCCTCCATGCTTTTTACATGGCAGGCTTTAAAAAGCTTACCTTACAGTATCTCAGAGATTCCATAAGTGTCAAAAAACCAACAGCTACTTGCTTATGAATTCCAAGTAATTCTGAAGAAAGATAGTATCCCTGTATTATTCAAAGCTTGATTCATACTTCTTTTCCTTATTTAAACCACACCATGACATTTTGCTCCATATTAACAAAATGAATGACAAACAGAAATATATAGTAGTAATAATAGAGTTGAAAGAAACTATGATAATAAAACATTATTTCTTCCTTTTTAAGCCTTTTTATCTTTAAGAAACAATGCTAAAATATGAAGGAAACCAGGTTCAGCTGATTAAAAAAACTGTTGCCTTCATGCAACTTCTCAATTTTTGAACATACCAGGCACATGTATTTGGAGGCGGAATCATATGTATGCAGGATCTCAGTAAAGAAGCTCACACATGTAACCCAGAAAGGTTTTAAAAAATAAAATAACTAAGATCTTAAACAAAGCAAGGATGTAAAATTGCCATTTGGGTGGCATCTTAACCAAATCCATGCCTAGAACCGATAGCAATAGATGGTCTTATCCATTTCATTCGTTTTTATAAAAAATCATTCTGAGTTTCCCACTCTGTATCCTAAAAGATGAGCTGTTTTCTCAAAAATGTATTCCTTTCCATTGTTTATAATTCGCTTCCCTTTTTGTAGGATTCTGCTATTTAAATCAGAACAAAAAGATACAGCTGAATAACTCCTTCACAGCCTGCCCCAAGGACTAATATCAGAGGAAATCCAACCCTTCTTCTCAAACCTCATGTATTGATAACATGTATTTAGAGTAGAAGAGTCATTTCAAGTCACTGCTTTCCTGTTATAGAAATGAACTTTTTGCTTGCAAAAGTTTCAAAAATCATTATCTCACATATTTGGCCACAATCCGAAGGTGCCTTTCCATTACCCAATTGCTGCTGCCAGTTAGCATAGACTATATTGAGGTAGGTGGACCATTGCATGACTTTATATACCAGTCTGTTATGCTCCTAATTTTCATTTTCTCCTTTAGATGTTATTTAACATTGTCAGCAGAGTCATTAGCAAAGATTAAGATTCTCAAGCCCTTTTTTAACCCAAATTCTGAAACACATTTTACTGCAGATCCTTGCTTAAGGTTTACCATACTGCTGACCAATAGCTTAAGAAAGGTTAAAACTGATATAAAATGGTGTTTTAAAAGAGAGAGAGAGAGAATTTGCTTCATCACATTTAGTTAAGAAGGAATTATATAGTACCTGCACTGGCCTGTTTACACTGTAGCGATGCATAAAAGCATGTGATGAAGAATCAACAGTCACAGACTTAAAACAAGGGTGGGCAATCTACCTGCCACATTAATCCCACAGGTTCGTTTTCAATCCCCGGAGCCTCTATAAGATCACATCACCAAAATTAAGCAGTAGATATGAGCAACAGCAACATAATTTCTTGCTTATAATCAGCCAAAATGAAAAGAGATATAAGAATGCCTATGGAAATCATAATGCACCAATAAAACGATAAAGACAGAAAGAGTCCAGCCCTGTTCTTAGTTAATGTTTCAGTCCTATACATCTAAGTCTCTGGCTTAAAGACTGAAAAGGAAGATACCCATATGCCATAAAGATGCTATGTGCTGCAAGGGATGAAACTAAGAAAAAGGCGAATTGGAAGCAGAACAGATAGTAAAACAACTTTAAAGAAATTTTATCATGTATACATTTATGTACAGTATTCAACTCCTTTGCTCAAGAAATACTGCTTGGATACTATACAACAATACAATTTTTTCATCAGAAGAGTAAATGGTATTTTACATCTATTCTATTTCAATTTCCCCACACTGTTATTTCAAGCTCTTTCGCCCAACAACAAAACAATCTAGAATCACATTTTTAAGTCTTTCAATAATTCGCTTCTAAGCAAATTGCAACACATGACAATACATGCAATATCCACTTCTTGAATGGTTAAAAACAAAAAAGTGACATGGAGATTAAGCTTTCATTCAGAAGGACACAAGGCTAGATTCAAGGATGGAAACTGTTACATTTCTCATTAGTATGGTGTCAGAACAGTTTGATTGCATGAAAACACTTTCAGTGATCTAATTCCAAAATACTTAGCAATGAAAAGCTAACACTTTTATATGCTTACACACAGTAACAATCAAACAGCATTTCATTATCATCGATTTTGGGCAGGCATTTTTATCTTATTCTAAAAGCTTGAACTAGCTTTTTTTTCCCTTTAGGAGCTACTGCCATCCTGTGGATTAAAAAAAAACTACATTTATTTATTGGCATGTAATCTAAAGTCCGAAACACAACAGGGGCTGAAAAACGAGCAAACGTCTATTTATATTCCAACACTCACACAAACACACAAAACTGCTAAAGAATGCTTGAACTGCTAAACAACTGAACTTATCTCGCATGTTAGTTCCAAAAAGACATTTATGTTTGCTTTATTGATTATACAAAAGCTCCAGTTCGTATAACCAATTGTAGATAGCTCTTAAAAACATGAATGTGCTGGATCACCGTTGAAGAATTTGTATGATGACCAAGAAACAACACTTCAAAAGCAACTAAATGGTTTAAAATTGGGAAAGGAGAAGGGAAGGATAGTATAATGTTATATACTATCCACATTATTTATTTAATGTATATACAGAATATATCCTGTGAAATGCTGGAGTAGAAGAAATAGATAATATTGCTGGGAGAAACATCAATAATTTTAGCTATGCTGATCAACCCACTTTGATGGCTGGAAGCAAGGTAAGCCTAAAGCAACTTGTTGAAGATGAATGAACAGAGTGCAAAAACTAGTGATACTTAATATTTTTTTAAAAAACTTTTAAGGTTATGTCACAGCAATGCCAGCCCAATCAAATAAGTAGACAAGAAGTAGTGGACTTTGACTTCTGAGGCTAAACATTCACAGGGACAGTGACCAGCGCCATGAAATAAAGAGACATCCACTACTTGGGGGAAAGCCTATGACATATCTATTCTATATATTAAAGTGCACAGACATCACACACTGCAAAGGGTATGTATTATCAAGGCCCAGTTGTATCATATGGCTATGAACAATTGATCAAGAAAAATGAGGGTGCTGGAGGAAATTGTTAAAAATATACTGGACCGCAAGAAGGCCAACTAATTTAATACTAGATGAAGGAAAACCTGACTACTTGCTGGAAATGCTACTAATGAAGCCAAAGCTTAAGTATTTTGGAGCCATAATACAAAGGCAAAAGTCACTGGAAAAGATCCTGATGCTTGGAAAAATGAAAGGCAATTGAAAAAGAGGTCAATAGCAGACCTCATCATCACCGATGATACAAGTATGTGCTTGTAACGGAAAGCAGCAGATACTTACAGTCGATCATGGCAAAATGCTGATCTTAGGTCATAAAGCAACTGAATTATATTGCACATTAGAAATCAAACACCCTTCCTTAGAAAGTCCCAGTCTCAGAGATGCTTTATCCAGCAGAAACCTACATTTCTTTTTTCTTTTTAATTGCTTGTAGCTAACATAAAGGGTACAAACTTATTTAGAGTAGCTCTAGTACTGGTCTAAATAACCTTTCGGTTTGGGAGCCCAACCTTCCAGGCTGTTTTTTGAGATGAGAAAAAAAAAATGTTGCATCAGATGTTGGCAAGAAAGTGGAGTGATTATTCAATATTAGATTTTATCCTTTAAGATCAGAGATATCTCAAGGCTATAAGATCAAAATTATAGGATGAATGTATAGGATGAATTAAATGCACCTTTGGAAGGAAGGAGTTTAAGGTCATATGTTGTTTGGCCAGGTATTTTAAGCTATTTTCATCTGGATGAAATCCAAAATTGGATTGAAATAACAATTCAGCCAGATGAAAATAGCTTAAAATATCAGGCCAAACAGAAAAGTCAGGGTACCACCATGAAGAATCTACTGGTACATACAAATGCAATATAGCAGTTTACTAAAATAATGATTTTCTATGTTATACAATTCCTTTAAAAACTTTATTGGAGCTCAATTACTATTTCTAGTATTTAAGCCTGAAATAAAATCTTATGGAGAATCAGTTTATCAATTACACCTGAGTAGAATGTTGTGGAAAATAAGCTTAATTGCAAACCTGGAGGGATATCAGTAGGAAGTACTCATTAAACAGAAAGAAACATATAATCATTCCAATAAAGACACAGGATTAATTTAACTGAACTGCACACAATTCAAATTCAGAACAAAAGCAGATAAATATGCTGCCTTTATTCAACATTACTATAAGGCAAATCAAATACAAACTTACTCATTCCTGAGCATTCCCTGTCTCCATCCCAGACATTAGATACTGCATGTCCCGTCAACAGAAGATTAATTAAACTTTGGCTTAAAAGATAGAAGAAAAGATTTTTGATTCATAAATAATTGCACCTTTGCCTTTTACTAAAAAAAAAGTTCAGATGATATTGTAACTAGTCACTCAATTGTATGTTAAAATACAGTATCCTGTGTATACACCTTTTCGGATAGCTAAGACATTCATTTTAGATTACATGGTGTAAAAAAATTAACTTTCCACACAGTTCTGTAAGAGGTACTTAGATCAAGTAATAAACATTACATAAAAAGCTGTTTTCACATATTTTCTATCAATTTATTGATGATTAATTATTATATAATTAATGCTATTCCAAAACAGCATTTGTTCAGTCATTAGTTTAAGGAAGATAGCACTAACTAAGCTTACCTTCCATGACCATAAACAGGATCTATCAATGGTTCAGTTGAATCTTCAATTTCATTTTTTATATTTTCAATACCCTTGAAAAAATAGGACAAAGGCCACACATTTGTGCTAAGAAGTATATTTTTCCCAAGTCATACAATTTCTTTAGCATGCATATTTAATATGCTTTAATCAATCTCTGAGATTTTTGCTGTACACAAAAAAAATTAGTTGTGACTGAAAATTCAGACAAATGACTTCCCTTCCACTTTGTCTATTTTTCCACATAATAAATTAATTGCCAATAATTATTATCCTATCCAATATCCTCTTTCGTTGTAGTATGAAATTAAAAGCCACTTCAGCTCATGCCAGATTCCTTAAGAAAATCTTATAACCTGTACAAAATAAGAACTAGCGAAACCTCCATACTATTGAGCAGACTTAAAATTCAGCATATATGCAAGATACTATTACCCTTTAAAATATAACATATATTATTCTGTTCCTCTTAAGCTGGAAAAATAGGTTATATATTTAAAAAAATCCTTGAATCTCCTCCTTCTAACCACCCCCATTATAATCATTTCAGAAATATAGGAGAATCTAGCAAAGGCCAGAATCTATAACTTTTTTTAAAAAGCATACTGAAGTTGGAAGCCTAACTCCTATAATTTAACGAAGCAATTCTGGCAATTCTAAAATAAAAGTTTACTCATTTCTAGACTGTTATAATTCAACATTTTATTTTAAAAACACACCTTAGTGAGTATCACAGAATACAGAAAAAGTAGCACTCCAAATTTATTTGTCCAAACTGCATGCTGATTCCAAACTGCATCTTTGAAATCAGAAAAGCTGGCATATGAATGCTTGCTAAAGATTAAAACAAAAGCCAATTAGACATTCAGAAGGCATTCAGTACTTGTGATTAATGCATTTGCAACATAACTAAGAGCAATTGTCTATTGGAGAAAAACAGTGGTTACAGCAGGTATACATTATTAGTGGTGTCAATATAGCAGAATAGATTAAATTTTAGAAGCGTGATTAAGATTTCACATCTAAAAATATTTCACATATTACAAACAAAATGGGTACCTTATTAAAATCTCCATGTTTATATCTATTGTAAATTAATTTATGTATGTATGTATTAAATTTATAGACTGCCCAATTCAAAATGACTTTAGGCAGAATACAAATTAAAAACAGATCCAATACAATAGAAATTAAAAGGCATGTTCTTCCTGACCTAGCATCTGGAGAAACAATCAGGTCTTCCGGGCCCATTTAAAGGACATCAGGGTTGCAGGAACACTAACATTACAGGGCACACTATTTCAAAGAGCGGGTGCCTGCAACAGAGAAGGCCCATCGCCTGGGGCCCATCAGATGACACTATTTCCAGACTGGGAACTAGAGCCTGCCCACTGGGTCAGATCTTAACAGATGGGCAGAAACAACAGGAGAAATGCAGTCCATCGGACAGCCAGGCGTACACCTTGAAGGGCTTTATAGGTCACAATAATAAGCACTTTGAATTGTAGCTGGAAATTTACTGGTAACCACCGCAGCTCACACAGCAGAACTGTTGCCAAGAGATAGCTTAATGTGCAGGTAATAACATTTTATCTTATAAATTATTTTCAAATTTGTAAACCCAACAGAGCTATTGGGCAAAATGGCTCTGACAGAAAACTACAGACCCAGAAGTCTGCATGCTTAACACCCATTTCCATCTCTGTTTCAAAAATTGGTATAAAACCTCAGGGGTTACTTCCCACCACTCCTAACTGCGTATTTCTTTCTGGTCTTCAAAGCACTAAGTTGCATGAGCCTAAGCAGGTTTAACCTTGATGTTCAGCCACATGGGATAAAACAATACTAAGCTTATACTTTAAAATGCTAATTTGGACTATAAGATAGAATATGTTAAGTGTTCCAACATGTTACTTACTGAATTAATGCATGAAATCGTTCAAAGCCAAGCTCTTCGACAGCCAAGGCAGCTATACACAAGAGATACTTTTCAGCACTACACACGGCAAAAAGTGACACAAGAAACACACAGCAAGCTGGAATACTTTCAAGCTTTTCATAAGTGAAGTTCAACCCCCACCCTCTTTCAGTACAACTTCTAGTATGTTACATTGTACAAGCCAGTTTAATGTAATCCGTTTGGGTCTCCACTATAAAAATAACTGGATGCACAAGCAATTAAGAGTCAATATTGCTAAGATTACAAAACCACTGAAGTTCAACAGCTCTGCAAATTACCAGAGTCAATTTGGCATGAATTATGAAAACTAATGCAGGAAAGTCATCAAGCACAAGTATGTTTTTTCTAACAGGAGAACTGAGTCATTTGGATTTCAAATGATTTTGAAATCATTTGGATTTCAGAGCAGAATTAGTGTTAAGAAAGCTGTATTTTTGTTCCATTTCTCTCAAGTTGTTTCACTACAAAACAACAAACTAGGAGCATGTGTCTTTTTAGAAATGTTTTGCTTTTAAGAACTAACCAAACAGTAGGAAAAAAAATCCAATATTTAATGCCTTCCTAGATTCAGATTTTTTACCAACTTTTCTCATCTTTTGAAGGAAACATTGAAGGGAGCTTCTCAATGCAATTGACACTAATCAGTTTAAAAGTTATAAGTGGAAATAGGTTAACTTAGCTACTGAATTTCATAAGCAATGAAAATCAGCTATTTAGGGTTAGGTTAGTTTCCTGTAAGAGTGCTGTATCTGTTAAAATTATGCTAAACATCCAAGGAACAATTGCAGATACTGAATTTTATAAACAGAGTTCTACTTCTGATAACAGAAAGAAGCACAGCTGAAAGCCAGACAACTAGATCAAATAACAAAAAGGGCGGTCTCTTAAAATTAGCCTATTTGATTAATGTTAGTAGAAAAATCTTACATGAAGCTTTGTGTAATAAATGCTTTTGGAACAGTAACTAGGCATAAACAATAAGCCTTAATGAAAAGTATCTACTGTATATATTTATTGCATCTAATAAAAATGTAAAATCATGAATAGTCTGAGAGAATAAGGAAGTATCTGAACCTGTGAGCCTGCCTTATCAATGGATGACAAATAAATCATTTATGTCTGCACAACATAAATAAATCCAGCAATCCATGTATCAGTTACTCTCATCAATTTCATTGAACCTGAATTAAGTGCAATAGTATAGAAAGAGAGAGGAACAATGGAGGAACATACTGTAGAAATCAAAGTCTTGCATGAAGGAAAGCTTGAAGTTACTGTAAGCTGATTATTTAATAATATGCAGAGACAGGTATAAATATAAGAAATGAAAAATCTTTCTTTTTGCAGCTACCAACTCCAATACATTTTACTACTAGAATAAGTTTCATAATTAATGTTTTTGTTCCATGAGAAGCAAGTAGTAGAACAAGAGTAATAGCCACTGCTTCTCAACTAATCCCTTTAAAATAGGAAGAAACCATAAACCAGAATGTATTTTATATAGAAATGTCACCTGAAACAGAAGATTCCAGCAATTACGAACAGAAGCATGTGAATAGGCAAGTTGATGGTCACCAGTTTTTCTCAGCATGTTATGTATCATGGAGCATTGATCTGAAATGCCACAACCTCTGAACTGTGTGTGGGGTAGGGTATTATCATAAAAAATGGAAAACTATGAAGTCCCTGGGTTGTATTCAGTAATGTCATTCTACTGACAAAATTTGTTTTATCAGAACAATGCCACTACATCTCAAAGAAAGCCTCCTTTAACTCAAATGAGCCTTAATGTGATGGATTGATATAAATGGGCTGCATACATCATCTGTGTTACTAAGTAACATTACTGCAAAAAGAAAACATTGTGGTACCTTAATCAATTTACAATATGAATAAGCAGTGGCACTCTTTACCAGGCTATTTCAGACCCAGCTAAACAAAACTGCATTCTATTTAGGTGTGCTACATTTTTGTTTCCAAATAAAATCTGAGTTACAATGGAATGGCTGCATATTTAAATTTTCTTTTTAATATTCCTTATATATAAGTCTGTGGTCCGATATGTGAAAAGATAATGAGTCCTCTTCTAGTGCTCTCTCTTCAAACATCAAGTATTTTGCAAAGTAGTTAAAAATGAAGATAGAAGTAAATCATTTAAAGTTTTTAGAATCTTATCAAAACAGATTATTCCTTTAGTATAAGATGATTAGCATTTTTCATGACAGTCAGTAGCCAGAAAATAAAATTATATTTTTTCATATGCTTTATTACCAAAATATATATTCCCACAGTAGGCTTTTTAAGGCATTAAATATTTTAGTGGAAAACAAATTACATGGACTGTACAAAAAATAATGATACATTAATGAATGTATTCATCTAAGTATGGATGGGTACATTGAAGGTCTCTACATTCTAGACAAGATGGGGATTCTTCCGCAGCAGCAACTTCTCTGAAAACATTCCACCTAACCAACAGTTTTGTTTCTGATGTACTCGTACAGATGGCAACATGAGTATTTAGTTCCTCACAATTCCATTATAACTAGGTTAAGGCAGAATAAAAATGTGCAAAACAGGAGGTGCCATGGTCTAGCCAATAAATGTTATATCCATACACAGTAGATACTGGATGCATGAAAAACATTTCAAAGCTGGAATGTACTAATGCTGAAAGGTCCCATTCTAACTTTACCAGAAGTGGTCCACTTTTGGAACATGCCTTGAAATATTTCAGCTTGAAACGTTTTACACACTTCCAGTTAGGTACCAATGGTATGGAGACAAAAACTAATATGGCTTTAGAAAACAACAAAAACAACAAAAAGCTTAAGTCAATGTGTTACCATAAATAATAGTTTTTAAAGAATCATAGTATCAGTAGTGTTATAGCATTCTCTTAGCTGCTCCTACAACAATTAGGTGCAAGTCAAGAAGAATTTGAACCATGCTAAAATGTTAATTAAGAAAGCTTAATTTCTCAGTGTATTTTTGTACAGTATTAATATAAGAATACAATTTTTATTTGCTTATTTTGAGGATAATGTTTCAATAAGAACTTCAGAGTAGCACTAATTAGACTAGAGGATACTTCTCTAGAATTCTCTGTAAATTAAGTAATATTATACTATAGAACAGACTGGCATGCAGGTGTGTACTAATAGACTGATTTTGTACCAGGATTATAAAATAACTTGGATCAAATGAATGGAATGAATTCCTTCCCATCACAGGATGCATTAAGAGGAAGTAGAAGAAGCGATTTCTGTGGATTCCCCCCTCCCCCACATTTCTATAATGAAGCTTCTCTTTTGAGTGTCTCATAAGCAGATCTTTGCTCAGAAATTGTTTACACCAAAAGTAGCAGATTCTAATTTCCAACCTATGAGCTTGATTTAATATTTTAAGTCCCTCCACATTTGCGTATTATTGATGTATTGCTAAAGTTTTAGGTTATGCACACAGCACATCAAGCATAATATTAGAAAAGATAACTTGATGTGTTTAAGGAAGAGAGAGAGGGATATATCCTTCAAGATCACATTTACAATTTACAGATTCTCTAGAAACTTTTTAAGAAGTATGTTTATGCAATAATGAGTTACCTGACTTATTTGGAAACGATCTAATTCAGTCAGAATATTGACAATATAAATACTCTAGCCTAATTGTGTTTGTAGTTACATAGTATCACAAATTTAGGCTTAAAAATATCTCAACTACTTTAGTTCTATCAAACTTAGTCTATTAGTATCAGGGTAAAAAAAATAGGAACAGAAGACAAAATGATCTGCAGAACCATATTAAATAACACATATCTCGACAAATACATTTTGTTATGCAAAGCACAAAGTATTGTTGAATCATATTACACAAAACATATCTTACATGATTGCTCCTCTTGATGGCTCGACTCTGCTGAGCTTTCAGAAATATTAGCAGTATCTTCCACAGTTTTTCCTCTTTGCCATGTTGCCAAACAGTATGATTCTGAATGATCAGAGCAAGCCAGTTCCAAAATTTCACTTAGTGTATGACAAAGGAGATTTTTCTGCTCTTCCTCTGAAATA
The DNA here is from genome assembly GCF_035149785.1 of Candoia aspera. NCBI lineage: Eukaryota > Metazoa > Chordata > Lepidosauria > Squamata > Candoiidae > Candoia > Candoia aspera. Next base: position 22,123,782 of record NC_086156.1, on the reverse strand, counting down.
TTCAAAGTTAGAACAGATAGATATTTGACCAGGTTACTTGCATGAGAAACATGTAGTAACATTCTTTATGCCATCTAATACTGAGTTTTGCTCAAATCCCTGCAGATTCAAGGCAATTTAGGAAAAGAACTGACAACCAATAACTTGGAATTACATCCATTTCTTGGGAACTACCTAGTACTTTGTCAGTTCAAATTTCTAAGCTGCTTAAAATATTGGGCATGACAAGAAGGCACTTGGGAATTAAGTGGTCTCATACTGGCTCACTCTTTCATTCAGTCATACTCTTCCTGTTGGCTCAGCTGACACATAAATCTGGTTCAGAGCTACAGGTATCAACCTTGGCATACCTTGAACTCTTACATCCATCCATCAAATTTCTATCCCCGCCCATCTCTACTTCATCTTTCTCTATCCAGAAGAAAGGCTGTTAGGTTAAATAAGTAAGGAATATATTGGCCTGGTCAGAACTGATCCAAATTGTAGTTAGACGTATATTATATCATATGATATGATATGATATGATATATGATATGATATAATATAATATGTCTAACTACAGTTTGGATCAGTTAGACTAAGGCACACTGGAATAAACCAAAAGCAAGCAATACTTTATTATCTTTAAATGTGTCAATAAAGCATAGTTTAGCTTAGCCAGTTGGATCCAATCTAGAGTTTAAATCAGGAAGCAGATGCATCTATTCTGCTCCTTCAATAACACCAGAGAAGAAAGGGAAGGTGAGAGTCTGTCTTAACTGTTAATGAATATACACAATATGCCATGTGGATTGGACCTGTTTACAGCTTATGTCAGTGACAGGCGTTTTTTTATCCCTTTTGAATATAATGATCAATGAGACCTAGCATATCAGTTAGAACTGAAGTATATATTGTAGAATTTCTGATGCTTGCTTATTTTTTATGTTGACTCATTTTGCAGGATTTGGGGTTTCCTGTTAAGGTTTATAAGCCTACATTTTATTTTTAATTTTAGCCTTCTATTTTTTAAATCATCAGCAAATGTATAATTTGCTCAAAATTATGCAGATTACTGAGTATTGATTATAAATAATAATTAACTATTGTTTGGTTTAGCACATCACAATTTGCTGGTAAGTATGGCATCACAACCCTCTTGGAGATGTAGGTTTGTAGTTACCTTGACACTGTCTCCAGGTAGATTTCTCACAAGTAAAAAGCTTCTTCAGAAGGAATGCCTTATATTAAAGACAATATTGACATATCAGAAATGTATGATTTGATCTTCAGTGGTGCAAAGAGTTTCCATTTTCAATATTGGTTTAATATTTTTTTTGGAAAAGGGTTATACATATTCCCAATTACTGAAGACCTTTTCCCCTATGCAAAGATAGAATTTACTATTTTAGCCCCGTCATTTAACAATTACAGTTACCTGAACATATCACAGTATATTTAACAAGATTCTGTACAAAGTGTTATCCCCTTTTGTCATACATCCTACCCTATTTTGAAAAAATATGAAATATTTTGTGTCAAGTAAGGGATTGCAGACCTACCCCTGTTCAGAAACACCAGTTACCTTTATTGGAAATCAACTGCTGCTGAAATTTGAAGATCACTTAATTCTTAGATGTATTTTTCATCTGACTTCAAAGCTGGTAGTTGTAGTGCTCAATGCATACTGTATTATATGAATATTGTAGACTACAACATCTCAAAATACTGAGTTTTAAATTCAGTACTACCTATACTGCATGGCCTTTTGACATAAATCCAACCAACATACAGTTGTTTATTCTAGGTGATTTAAATTATCAAGCAAGGCAAATAACAGTAGTGAAACATATATTTCAGGTTCATATACTTTACTCAGATCTTAGCATTATTACCTGAACTGGTGCAATGACAGCACAAGGGCCTCCTTCAAATTGTTCTAATGCAGTAGATTCTGATTCACTGAACACAAACCCTGATGAAAGAATCACAATTCTGAGTTAGTTTAATTAATAAATGAATGATTAGTATTTCATTAATAAACTTTAGAATGTTTGATAAAGTATATCTATTCCTTGTCAAACTCCAAAATGTTCTTCAATATTCCAAGTCTCAGCCTAATCTGTAAGTGCTATAACCAATGACATTCTTTTTCATTTGCTATCTATATGTATTTCTATAACTATCTTTTCTGAAATAAAGATCAAGAGGTTTTCCTAGCTCTACTCTGCAACATATACTGAGAAATTATTGCTAGACTATGTTGATTTAAAGAAATAAACAAAACAAAAACAAGGGAGTAAGCATATATAAGCAAAATATGTTCAGCCTCAGAGCCTTCCAAAACCTTGAGAGAAGGCCACGTGTGATTTGGACAAGGGGTGGGCGCAGCCTTGGGAAGTGCCAGGCAGGGTGTGCCTCATCAGCAGAGGCAGGAAGACGGCGGCAAAGGTCAGCTGGAAGCAGCAAAGCCAGTGAGCGCAGGGTGGCCAAAAGGGCAGAAATGGGGGTGAAATGGGGGGGAGTTGAAGTCCCCTTGGAGGTCATAAGTACGGGCAGGCTGCCAAGTGCCCAAATTTTGACCATGTGACCACATGGGGGCACTGCAATGGCCCTAACTTCAGGAATGGGGCATAACTACCATTTATTCAGTACCGCTGTATCTTTGAATGGTTGCTGAACCAATGGTTGTAACTTGAGGACTACCTGTAGTATACAACCTATTACAGACTTCACTGGACACAATAGCAACAAATTGCTCTTACACAGAGGCAAGAGAGCTAGTTTTATCTGAATCAGGGCAGCCTTTCCCTTTGGATGAGTAATTAATACAGGTAGTCCTTGCTTACAGATTCAGCAACTGTTCGAAGTTGCAATGGTGCTTAACGGCTGTCGCAGCACCCCTGCGATCACATGATCACAATTTGGGTGCTTGGCAACTGGCTCACACTTACAACGGTTGCAGCGCCCCACAGTCACATGATTGCCATTTGCGACCTTCCCTGCTGGCTTCCTACAAGCAAAGTCAATGGGTAAGGCAGCAGGGAAGTTCACAAGTTGCTCTGGTAAATCCCCTGGCCTTCCTGTGCTCATTCTGCACCATCCACACCCTGAACTTCCTGTGCTTGTGCCACGCCATTCCCCCCCTGTGCTCATGTGTAGCCTGTGCCGGGCCTCCCAAGCCCTCCCTCAGCCTCCCCCAACTCATGCATGACGTGCACTGGGTCTTCCCTGGCTTCTTACTTGGGACTCCTGCTGCTTCCTGCTTAACAACCCGCATGTCGTGGGTTATGATGGCAACCGGGAATATCATTGCTAAGCGACGCAGTCACGTGATGTTGCGCTTCACAACCACATCACTTAGTGATGGCAATTCCAGTCCCAATTGCTGTCATAACCCAAGGACTACCTGTACTGAGATACTGAAACATGAAAGAAAGGCCTTGCATGGTTCATGCTGTTCCAGGCTGGATATTATGAAAGTGTAATACTCTCAAATGTATCCTATTGGTCAAGTCACACAGATGTGAATAAATATGCACTATACCCATAACACTCACACTTCCCAATATATGTCTCAAAACCACAATGCTTTTCTAAAGATAAAACATTTAAATGATTTATGCTATTCCTTTAGATATCCACATACCTTAGCTACTTCAAGACAAAAAAATGGACTATGTATACAGCTCTTCAGCTAAAGAAAACAGAACACCATTAGTTACTGGCATCCTCATATTGCTTAGCTTATGATCACCCAGCATGTTAAGCTATGGTCTGTTAAGCATGGCTTAATGAATGAACTATAACTGGCTGGCTTTGCACAACATGCTAAACTATGAACCATGCTTTATAAACCACAATGTCTGGATTCATATATCTAGCCACTAACAAACAAGGTAAACCACATTCTGACTTAAGATGTTGAATGAACCCAGTCAGAGACTTGAATTTTTCCAATCAAGTCAACTCAGAAAAGAAATACAGAGACACCTGTCAAACAAATATGACAAAGCCACAGTTGAGGGTAACACATCCACACTTACATCATTCCCAGAAACTGAGCATATTCACAACAAAGGATGTAACACAAAAACACACATATACTTTTATAAAGGACAGAGGAAAACAAAAATATTTAATATGGGACACTGGCTATACAAGATTGAATAGTGCACTATTAACAGTAGTAAAAATGTCTTACATAAAGCATAAAGGGGAACATTTGAACAAAATGTGGAAGATTGATCTATAGTAAAAACAAGGACAGCTTTGTAGCAGCTAGGCTCTCTGATTCCATAAAGGTAGCATATATGGATATGACCACTGTCAGTAAATATATCTGTAGCACTCGTAACAGTTTTTTTTAACTGATGAAACCTCATGGCCAGGTGAATAAGCAGCAGCACCTTCCATCAGTAAGAAGGTTAACTATGTGTTTTGCTTAAAACTTGAGACTAACTTCTTTGCTTAGCACTTGAGACTAATTTCTGACCTAGCATTATTGTATTCTTTCTTCAAAACATCTGTGATGTAAAGTAATTATTTCACTGATACAGAGATCAGCTTTAACTACTGATGCTTTTCTGTAGCCCTATTGGGAAATTATCTAGACACAACAACTGAACAACTGTTCTTATCACTGCAGAGTCACCCAGGATCATTTAAGACTATTACTACTGTACCATGTGACTGCTTTCTAAACAGGTTATTCAATTGTTAGCTACTCATTTTGTTCAATCTTATATTTTTCACAAAATGTACTAATTTCATTTTCCTGAATAACTACACATTTCCAGAACTAGAGACATTACCAACTGAAAAATACAGACTGGATTCTATTCAATATAAGCAACAGTTTGCCAAATAAACAATTGGTAGTTCACACAAGATGCTAAACCAAAATCAATTACCATACATTATAGTTTTGGTTAATGTGGTGTTCGCCCCCTCCCCAGCATTTGGGTTCATACAACAACATTACGATGGAAATATCACAAAGACCAATCCAAGTGTTTCAGTGAGAACCCAAATTTCAATATCACTATATGCCCAAAGCCAATAATTCTATCTACTATAAAAGACTCTTTCATTGTCTCTCCTTCCCAATGTTCAAGTAACTAGTGTAGACTCTAGTAAACTATTTGTGGTTTGTCCTTTTGAGATTTGTTACTTCCAGATTAGAAAATCATTATCAACAGATTAATTTGTCAGTTTTCTACATTCATTATACATTAACAAGCTACTGATATGCATGTAGTTTCACTGTGGGGAAAACAGGAAGAGGCAGGAGTATTAGGTATGTTCGCCACCTTGAGTTATTTATAAAAGTAATAAAGGTGGGATAGAAAATAAGTAAAATAAATAAAATACTTTGGCAGAACTATCCAAGATAAAGCTTGGAGCAGAGAAGGTTGAAACAGGAATCTGACACTGTTTTTCAAAAGCCACTAAAAGACTATCAGATTCTTAGTTTAGGTAGTTCTTAGAAGCCAGCTTCTCCATAGATCAAAACATACTTCAGATTTCTAGGCAGCAGCATCAGTTTCTGTAAGGCACTAGAGAGTTTTCTAACTGTCAAATTGGACAGGTGCAACATGCATATACAATGTAAATACATATATATACATTGAAGAAGCCTAGCAGAAGAATGAGCAATTATTGGATTGGCCATTATAAGAGAGCCAAAGACCTTTAATTAATATTTGTTACACAAACAAAACAAGATATTAAGAAAAGCAATAGTAGAATTAACTATATTGAAATTAGCTGCATTATTTACATTTATGTTGAGAAAACAATTACTCCTCTGACTAAAGACACAATGAAAGGAGCAATGGGGAAATGATCTGCATCAGATCTCCTAAAGCAAGAATACAGCTACCCTGTATCAATGTAACTTTTTTTTTGCAAACTAAACAGCTTCTTAACTTCATGATATAACCAAACATCTCATTTCCAATATAGGGGAGGGAAAAAAATATTTAAACATTCATGTCAATTACAATTTTGTTAGTGTATTTGCCTCCTTTTTGCCCACTTTGAAAACAGGGTCTGGAAAGGGCAGAATCCCAACAGATATTAAAGAGGAGTGGTCTAGAGACAATACTGAAACTGAGAAATGAAGGAGGAAAGAGTAAGAAAGAGGAAGCTGGCTGTGTAAGAAGCATCCCTCTCTTTGTCATCACACTGTAGTAACTGACAGGACCAGTTTTTAATACCATTGTTACTGCCTCACCTTTCCTGGAAGACACCGAAGAGGAAGATTAATGTAACAAATCCCGAGTCAAAGATAAAAATGGTTGTAAACAGAAAGCATACGTGGAAGGGACACACTTTTTTGAATGAAGAATGGGATTTTTTTTTTTTTTGGAAGAAAGGGAGGTGGAACTAGGAAAAAGAGCACGAGGCCTGGGAGACCCGAGTATGGGCTGGGTAGCGGTCAAGAGGAGGAGGAGAAGGAAGAGGGGAGGTACCTTGTGCCCAGCGGCAAAAGATGGTATCCGCGAGGCCCTGCGAGCCGGGCTTCTTGCCCCACACCAAGTGGACGACCTCCTGTCCTAATTCAGCCATGGAGGCGGTTCCCTGGCCGGGCGGCACCCCGCGACGAAACCCAAAAGGCGACCACTCGGAGGCGGCGGTTGAGGGGCGACTACCGAGCCGCTTGCCTTGAACATGGGCGGGAGGCAAACACCGGCGGGGAGGCGAGGCGGTCTCGGCGGGCGGCGAGAAAGAGGCGGCTCCTCACCCTCCAGGGCGCCAGGCCTGAGGAAGAACACGAAGCGGCGCGTCCTCAGCAGCGATGCCCCGAAGGAGACGCGGCCTCAGCGGCGCTTCTCTCCCGCGGAGGAGAGAGAGGAGGAAGGCCATGACCGGCAGCGGCCTCTCCGTACGGAGGCTTCCTCATACATTCAGCATTGCAGCCTTTCCTCGATCCCAGCGCTCCTCCCAATGCGCTGGGACTACATACCCCAGAATCCACAGCCGGCAAGATTCCTGGAGATGGAGTCCCAGCCCATCAGCAAGGGAGCCGGGAATAAGGAAAGGCTGGTAAGGGGGAAAGGGCTATTCCACCCACTCCCTCAGAACCCGGCCCTCCAGACCTGGCGATCATCCCCGCCGCTCCAACCCTCCCCACGTAGGAGGAGCTTCTCTTAATTTCCACGATTCGGTCGACGGCACTTACTCAACGGCGCGCCCCGCTTCTCCTCACTTCAGACTGATTCACTCTTTTCCTCAGGCTCGCTGCTAACATTCAATGGAAGGCTCGTGAACTACGGGTGTTTCTCATTGGAGCAGCTCCTGACGAGCAAGCCTGTGGCCGAATCAGGAGCGGAGTTCGTAGATTCCTTTTCCCCGCCTTCTTGGGCTCCTGGACTCGGACTCGTTCGGGGCGAGGCGGGGCGGGGCACAAACTCCGTACACGCGCCGATTGGGAACAGGCCCGGGTGGGTTCCGATTGGAGAATATCACATGACAAGTACGTAGACTAACCAATCACGAACGGGAAGTGGGGAAGGACCCGGCTGGAGTGGGCGGTATTCGACAATCAAGGGAAGGAAATAGAAAAAGAACAGAGGTGGATGGAAAAAGAAAGAATTGCGTCCGGCTTTCACTTCCGTTTCAACTTTTCTATGTAATAACAGATTGAATGTAGGACTGCACACAAGGGCAATCTTCTGCGATTCTTCGATTTCCCCTGAAAACATTACAGAAGGAAGGAAAAAAGAAGGCAAATTCCAAAAACTAAATAGACAGCACATAACAAAACTTTAATCTTTTTTAGTAAAAACCATTAAGAATACCTAGTTCGTTAATTTGGTCTAATGTAAAAATCATAATGCTAATGGAAGCTCTTCTCTCTGGACAGAGGGAGATAGCAAGGCAGACTGTGGATAGTAGAAAATGATTAACCTGCTCTCCAACAAAACAAAAATCACATCCCAGGGCCTGCTATTCATTATTTAAAAATATTTAAGATAGATCTTATGAAAAGGCAATACACTACAAGGAATTCATTATTTTTTAAATTGCACTGACCTCTGTAGGGTTGAAGGACTTATTATGAGGATCTGCTCAGTCATCTTGAGTGATCTGGAGGAGTTTTGGAGGAGTTTCCCAGAGATTGGCAGGCAGCTTTGTTGATTGCCTGGTTGATCTCCTGCATCAGGAAGTGACCTGGGTTTTCAGTCAGATTGCCCCTGAGTGGTCTTCCTCTCTGTGTTGATCCTGGTGTGTCCTTTGGTTTTCTGGGGGTTTCCTGGGGATGAAGGGACAAAAGTGATGCCTGGAGTATTGACTGAGGAGGACTAGACATGAATCAGACTGAACATGGCTACAAGTGCAAATTCAAGCATAGACCTTGGCAATAAGAAAGGCAAAGTATAATTTTACCTTCCCTCACTGCACTGGAGGGATGTTAGCTGGAAACTTTGTTTAGTGTGACTCCTTTTTAGGGAGCGAGGAACATGTAAAAACAGTCTGGTTGCTGTGATAATTTTGCATAGCCCTTTGCCCATAAATTTGCTCAGATTCACCAAGGTCTTGAATCCGCATGGGTAGAATTGATATGGATGACTGAGACAGCATCTTGCCATGTTGTCTGGAACTCCTTTCGGCCTATGGACTCCGAGGAAGTTAATGAGGTGCTTTCTAGCATGATCTCTGCCAAATGTGGGCTTGACCCATGCTGTTCCTTGCTCCTTTGAGGAGCATGATGAGCTGGATCTTGGAGGTTTCCAGTACCTCACTTTGGCAGAGGACTATGGCACCATCCTTGAATGAGTTGTGGTTGCCCCCTCTTTATAAGACTCTCTTTGAATCAAACTGTGTTTGAAAATTATTGTCCAACCTTTTTAGGACAGGTTGTTGAGTGTGTGGTGGGGATTAAGCTACAACATACCCTAATGGAAACAGATTGCCTGGTTCCCTTTCAGACTGGTTTCAGACCTAGACACGGGACAAAAACGGGTCTTTGGATGGTGATGCGATAAAATTTTGCAGGCCTTATACTGGTTGCCAATAGGTTTCTAGGTGCAATTCCAAGTGCTGGTTTAACCTCTAAAGGCCTACATGGCTTGGCACCAAGGTATCTTTGAGACTGTCTCCAATGTAGCCTTCCCAGGTAGAATAGGCAGGGAACACGACCAGATGAGCAAATTCTACTTTATTGTAAGGCTACATTAACAGAATTTTGCAAGTCTGAAAGTATAAATCTCCAGCTGTCTCTTTGTACAGTCTGATAAGTTAGGAAGGTTCCTTTCTGAGTTTCTTTCTCTTCCCATTATGCAGCTGTGGGCTCCACCTCCTTCTGATCATTCCCTGGGCAGCATCTCTTCTCCCCATCTCCCAAGGTCATTCCGACATTCCATTACAACGATCAGATTCAACTTACTGGAGGTGTCTCTCCCAGGAGAATCTGGTAGTAGTGTCCTATTTCTAGGAAGGAAGGGAGGGCTGTAGCCTCTCCATGCTGGTTCAGGTTCTCCCCCTGGAGGTGAGATTGGCTCCATCAGTAATAGCTTTCTGGACTCTAGTTAAGATGGCATTCTGGAGGGCTTAGGGGTGAGCTGTGACATGGTGATTTTAATGTTAATTTATCTTTAATTTATTGTGGACATTTTATTGTTGCATTTTATAATACATGCATAATATGAGGATTACCATATTTGGATTGCCAACATATGGATGATCATAAGATGGCAAACATAGTTTTCTGTGTTTCTTTGTCTAGTGGTCATATAGTTTTTGCAGCTCAGATCAGGTAGTCCTAATGACATGCAAACATTTGGGGCCACTCCTTCAGTGTTTGTTTGAATGGGTAGGGGTGATGTGCCAGACAGAGCGTGAGATCAAGATGTAGTAAGAGTTTAGAGGATTTAGCTCTGAGTGTAGTGAAGGCTGCTGTGTAATTGTGTCAGTAAGGTTCAATTTTGTATGGTATTTGGAGAGAGGTCTTCCATATTTTACTTTGTAATGTAAAGGTTCAATGGGATTTTGGAGATCATCTAGTCCAACCCAACCTGCTGCCCAGTGCAAAAATCCATTACTACAGTATTCATTACTACAGCATTTGTTACTAATACCCTTGATAGATGACCATCCAGACTCTGTTTAAACACCTCCAGTCAAAGTGAATCTACTATCTTCCAAGTCAAATCTGTTCCACTGTTGAAAAGCTTTTACTGTTAAGACACTTTTCTTGATGTCCAACCAAAACCTATTTCCTTATAGTTAAGATATATTGTTTATTGACCTATATTCTGGAACAATTCTGCTCCTGAACATGAGAGCCCTTCAGATATTGAGGATGGCTATCATGTCTCCCTACAGTCTTTTCTTTCCTGAGCTAAAGATGGGCCATTCCTTTAAGCATTCCTTGTAGCTTTTTTCTTCTGGGCCCCTTATCATCATGGGTGCTGTTCCTTGGACCCACTGCATTTTGTCAATGGCCATTGTAAAAATGGTCCAATTTTATTGAGAAACAACTTTTCTTCATCTTGACCCTGTACTTTAATTGATGCAGCCTAGGGTTACATTTATTTTCTTTTCCAGGTGCATCATACTGTTTATTCATGCTCAGCTTGTAACCCAGAGAAATACCAGATGATTTTTTTGCATGCGCTAGTTCCCAGGATGCCTCCGCCCATCTTATACTCATGCCTTGGATTTTATTTATTTATTGAAAAGATTGTATAGCTGCCTGTCTTATACCATACAACCCATATCAATTTTGTGATTGGTACAAAGAACGTTGTAATTGTCCCTACTGAAAGTCACCTTGCTGGATTCTGTCCATTGTTCCAGCTTGCCAAAAGCTTTCTGAATCTTGATATTGACTTTTAAAGTGTTTACTATTCTGCATATTTTATTGATTGATTGGATTGGATTGGATTTAGGTGCTACCTGACTCTGAACCAACTCTGGGCTGCTCACAATAAGGTATAACAAAACCGGATAGAGTCATATTATAAAATAGATAATAGATAACAAGGCGGGGAATCCAGCCGCTTTACAAAATGTATCCAACAAGAGGGTCCATCCACCATCTTTGTGTCATCTGCATATTTCATAATCGTATTTTATACCCTCTCATACAAATTATTTATAAATACATTGAATGGCATTGGACTTAGAACACATCAGTGCAGTATGCCACTCAGCACTTCCTTCCAGAGCTGCTGATATATTTGGCCGGCTGCTATCATAAATTAGGCAATATTGGACATGATGGGAAAATAGACTTGGTTTGTGCATTGTGCTATGATTAACCATAGTTTGTTGACAAACTTCATCTGGCCCAGTTTGTACAATCCATTAAGCAATCATAGCCTTATGGCTGAAAACCATAAGGACTAGATTCATACAACATGTGATTTTTAATTCAAACAGGATGCGTTCTGGTCAGTGGATGTCAATCCTTTGTGGTAGGCCAGGTCAGAGAACAGCAACACAAGGACTATTGGAACTCTACTTCATAACAACAGACTCTTGAAAGCCTGACAAGCAAAGGAGGGGGGTAGTGGGTAATGGTGGGGATTGCAAAAGATGGCTAAACCTGCAAACTCTGCAGGTCTGCATAGCCCTGTTTTCTGGGACTTTATCATAAATCATTCAAGATGCCCCAAACAGAGCACAAAACCAGGGTAATCCTGGTCTATCTAGGATTCCTAGTAAACCCAAATGAAATTCAGTCTCACTTTCACTAGGGATATATTTAATGAAAATATTTCTGTCCTACCTTATAATCGGAGTACGGCAGGGCTGTATACTCTCACCCTACCTATTCAACTTGTATGCAGAACACATCATGCGACAAGCTGGGCTTGAGGAATCCAAGGCTGGAGTTAAAATCTCTGGAAGAAACATTAACAATCTCAGATATGCAGATGATACCACTTTGATGGCTGAAAGTGAAGAGGAACTGAGGAGCCTTATGATGAAGGTGAAAGAAGAAAGTGCAAAAGCTGGTTTGCAGCTAAACCTCAAAAAAAACCAAGATTATGGCAACCAGCTTGATTGATAACTGGCAAATAGAGGGAGAAAATGTAGAAGCAGTGAAAGACTTTGTATTCCTAGGTGCAAAGATTACTGCAGATGCTGACTGCAGTCAGGAAATCAGAAGACGCTTAATCCTTGGGAGAAGAGCAATGACAAATCTCGATAAAATAGTTAAGAGCAGAGACATCACACTGACAACAAAGGTCCGCATAGTTAAAGCAATGGTGTTCCCCGTAGTAACATATGGCTGCAAGAGCTGGACCATAAGGAAGGCTGAGAGAAGGAAGATCGATCCTTTTGAACTGTGGTGTTGGAGGAAACTTCTGAGAGTGCCTTGGACTGCAAGAAGATCAAACCAGTCCATCCTCCAGGAAATAAAGCCAGACTGCTCACTCGAGGGAATGATATTAAAGGCAAAACTGAAATACTTTGGCCACATAATGAGAAGACAGGACACCCTGGAGAAGATGCTGATGCTAGGGAGAGTGGAAGGTAAAAGGAAGAGGGGCCGACCAAGGGCGAGATGGATGGATGATATTCTAGAGGTGACGGACTTGTCCCTGGGGGAGCTGGGGGTGTTGACGACCGACAGGCAGCTCTGGCGTGGGCTGGTCCATGAAGTCACGAAGAGTCGGAAGCGACTAAACGAATAAACAACAACAACCTTATAATCACACCTATCTAATTATAAGAAATACAAAATCACTATAGAATCCTTCAAACTATGAAAAACCTGATATTTCCAGTTTATGGCCTTGCTTAGGACAAATAATCACAAAAGTGTCTGGGAGACGCTGAACATTATCTTCTAGACCCAGACCCTTCATAGAGTCAGAATTCCAGAATAATTGACACACAGCAGACTTAGTTATTAAAACTAGATCTCTGTGTACTGTTTCAGAACACTGCTTCCTTGCAAATGTGTGTGACCATTGTGACTTGATTCAGCTTTGTGGTGGGAACTTTCTTATAGTAATGGCTTGCTAACAGGTATAAAATAACTATAATGTTAAACATTATAACAATATCACATTTGGAACCTTGAGAAAATGGTGGTGGTGGTGATGAGAATCAGGCTATAACATTTACATTTATTTCCTCCTCTGTAGATAGTTTGTGTTTTGGAAGTGGAGTTTGGTATAGACAAATAGAAAATAATTAATCTGGGAGCAAGAGACTAGTCCAGGAAATGTGTGCCAAATGGAGCAATCAGCCCACATATTGGCCAGGGAAAGCAGTAGGGAATTTATTGTGGAAATATCTCAAGACCAATCAGGTCAACACATAAAATCCATGACAAGTGAGGGTGAGCAATTTGCTATGTTGAATAACACACCCACACACAATAGAAAAACAAAAGGAAGGGGACTTCAGTCAGAACTCAGAAGGACAGCAGCATGAAGAAAAATCTGAGAAAAATGCAGGGCTCATCTGAATCTCTGCTTTTCTGCTCTGGGTCTTGGAGGCCGTGGCAGGGAAAGGAACTGTAATGGCTGGAAGAGGATGGAAGCTATTTAAATGTTGCATGCATGAGAGAGAGTAAGGGTAAGAGAAAGAAAACATGCAGAAATATTACAAAAGACAAGAAAGGTTGTTATGCCTCTTATTCCACCCACTGTCCAAAAATTAAGTTTTCAATGGCTCCTTAAAATTCTTTTCTACAAAAGTAATTGACATTCACTTTTCTTATAGTTCAAATATTATCATTACAAGTGGGTACTTGATGTTCATGCAGCAAGAAAAAAAACCTTTGGATTTTAAAAAGGCATCAAATAGTTGGGTGAGCAGGAACAGGCTAAGATCTAACCATTACTACTCTTAATTGTAGTAACTATGTGATCTATAGAGAACATAAAACTTCCTATTGATTTTGCTTGCAGCTTGCATTAGTGGTAATCATCTTTTATCTAAAAGGAATGAAAAATAGAGCAATTCATAGGTCTGTTTCTATTGAAGCTCATAATTCTAATTACCAGTAGAACATTTTTATTGCTTTTATATTAAAGCCAATTTATTTTTGGCCCAGAGGCAAATTTTGGATTTGATATTTGCACTTGCCTTGAACTAGGTATTTGAATTATATGGTTGTAAAGAAGGTGCTGTTATTTTATCATTATCATCATAATCTTGCATTATTGGGAACACCCATCACCTATGTGATTTACAACTTTCAAAAAGAATAATATTGTCTAAAGTTTACATATTATTTTATTTCTTAAGAAAATTAAATATAAGAGAAACATGGAGAAAATTAGGTTCATAGGTTTCTTTTTAAAAACACAGGAGTGGTAAAACAAGTTTCAACAGTAAAGAACAAGTGGTCAAAAAATACGGTGCAGACCAGCACGTGGTAGAGCAGCCATGAAGCCTTGGAAAAGATATTCAGATGCCGTGATGTGTCTATACCTACAAAGATCTGAATAGTGCAAGCTGTGGTATTCCCTGTGACATTCTGTGGAAGTGAAAGTTGGACTTTGAAGAAGCAGAATAGGAAGAGTATTGATGCTTTAAATTTTGGTGTTGGAGAAGACTCTTGAGAATACCATAGATAGCCAAGGAAACAAACAAATGGATCATTAAACAAATTAACACAGAGTTCTCACCTGAGGCACAAATGACCAGGGTCAAACTATCCTACTTCAGACACATTATGCAAAGATCCAGCTCTCTAGAAAAGGCTCTAATACTGGGAAAGGTGGAAGGAAAGAGAAGAAGAGGATGACCAGCAGCAAAGTGGATGGATTCAGTTACAGTAGAGATCGGTGCACCATTGGAAGACCTGAAAGACTAGGCTAGGGACAGATTGTCATGGGGAAAAAAAAAAATCTATGTGGTTGTTAAGAGTTGACAATGACTTGATGGCACATAATCAATCAATCAATCAAAACAAGATACATTTCTAATATTTATTTATTTATTATTCACATTTCTATCACCGCCCATCTCCCCCTAAAAGGGGGACTCTGGGCGGTTTACAATAAAATTCACCTTAAAACCTAACATCATAAAATCACCAATATTAAAATAATAAAAATAATAAAATAATATGATTGAATGTGATAACATTTTAGTTATTGGAAAAAGTTATTACACAGCTTCCTTTTCTTTAATTGTTTATTGTCAGAGAGGTTCTTTTCAAGGAGTTGTGAAAGGCTGATATACATACCATCTAGTATTATATCCATGATAAATTATCCTAATTCTGTTCATTTGTTCTTTGAGCAGTGAAATTTTCTAAAAGAATCTAGAATTCATAAAGAATGAAGCAGTGGAAAAGGGGATGATGCACTTCCCGAGTTAATAAAAGTGCAAACATTTCCACTTGCACAGCTAGCCAGGAAATCTCCCACACGCTGAATTAGACCTCATAGAATCAATGGGATTCTGCGCTATTGATCTCAATGGATGGGAAGTGTCAGTTATAATTCTGCTTTCTCATGCAGAAAGACTGCAGCATAATTTTAGAAGCTGCTCATGAGTACTTCTGCTTGATAATCAATATTTACTTAACACAGCCGATAATCAATACCTCAGTGGTTAATAATAAATAATTGGAAAGGTATAAATAAACTGATATTGTCAGGAAATAATCAGTAAAGGGCATTTTTATCATCTAGTTCTGCATTGAAGTATGACTGCAACTTGGATTTATGTAAGAAATATGAGCATGGCTAGAAAATGTGTATAGTATTTCCTATTTCTAAGCATGTAATTAACAGCATAGAGCAGTGTTTCTTGACCTCGGCAACTTTAAGATGCGTGGACTTCGACTCTTAGAATTCCCCAGCCAGCGTGCTGGCTGGGGAATTCTGGGAGTTGAAGTCCACGCATCTTAAAGTTGTGAGGTTGAGAAACACTAGTATAGAGCTAATAAAACTACAGTTTGTGGGGGGGGGGTTGGAAGGAGAGCTGACGTCAGGGGTTGACATATGCCTCAGCAGGAGGCCTCCATCCAACCTGCACCTATTCCTATTCTTCTCTACTATTGGTGCTGTTCCCTGAGCAATAGTCCCTCTTGGTGAGCAGGCAGGGACTGATACCGAATGGAAGCCTTTCTTCTTCCATGTCCTTTCCAGATTCAGCAACAAAATGAGTATCCTGTCTCCTAATTCAGAGATAAAAAAAATCTGAGACTCTGGGCCCACACAGGAGGCCCTGAAAGCCTTGAGGGAATGTGACAGCCCACCCCTCCCCCTTCTTGAAATGCACAACTAGAAAATAGTCATACTAACAACAAGTACTTTTCACAAAAGGTACATGGAATGATATCAAATGTAATTTTTGTCCTGGCACAACTCCTTTTTCGGAAGCAAAAAATTAAGTTTGACAGCTGGTTCAGCAGGGGGTGTCCACAAAGTGTGGTAACAACAACAACAGCAACAAAAGTCAAGAAGGTGGCTGCGACAGTGCAGTTGAAATCCTGCCCGTTTGTTATGTTTTGACCATAGCCTGTGGACATCCCTGTGGCTCAGGACATGCTGTGCATCGCTGCCCTAGTGATACTACAGCTTAAAGTTTTGTGTGAAAGAGCAAGGAGTCCTGGGCAGTTGCAGCTCTGAAAACAGATTCCTGTGCTTAGAGTTCTTTTAATTTTAAATGGATCTCAGGATTCTAACCAACAACCAAATAGATTTTGCTAGACTCTGACTTCAGCCCCCTTTGGGCAGGTCTTCCAATTCAGGACTGCCTACAATACTAATAGCCACAATTCTCAAGGATTTCAACCAGGAGATGCTGGAGCGTGAAGCTGCAAACCTTCTGCCAATAGACTGTGATATTTCCCTAATATCACCAGCTTTATTCTCACATTGAAGCAAAATCTGTAGTAAATGTTCATGCAGCTGTGATATTTCTAGCTTGGATATTTGTTCTTAGAACCTGTTTAGTAAAATGGCAGTTGATTCACAAACATTTTTTAGATTAATATCTTCATATTCCAAATAAAGCTGCAAGGGTATTTGACACAGTATTTATGAGAATAACATTGCCAGGTGTGACTACGAAGTACACTTCATAGAAGTTACATCAGTGCAGTTACACCCTCAAATTATGGGAAGGCTAAATAATTTGTAAAGAAGACACCCCTGTAGCAAACTCTATAGCATGAAAAGTATTTGTTGGCTGGTTCCTCATGAGAAAGCTATGCATTCCAAAGGAGATTTGTACATTTCTCCATTTTCAGTGAAATAGCAATTTCTACTGGGGATGTAAAAGAAAGCTTGCACAGATTTCTGTGGTAATGGTTTTGCAATATCTGTCAAAATGAACCTTGGCAAGATATGGATAGCAGTACTGAACTACCCGTAGCATCTGACTTTCTCTAGTCAGCAATTTGCACAAGTGCAAAATTTGTTTGTGTGAGATGTCTCTGAAAAAGTAGTATGTTTCTGAAAGTTGTGAATAAACAGTAGTCATGTAGAGAAACAGGCTTATGTCAGGGAAAATTTCCATTAACCAAGCATGTATAAAAGAAATGTACATAAATCGTTATTTTGGAAGTCTGCATTATAAAACGAAAATCAAGAAATGTGTGTTAAAATGTTTGCATTTTTAGGAAAATTGTATAGAAAAGTATATTGTTTAAAAATCTGAAAAAAAAACACAAAACCAATAGTGGACCAGAACACTGCCTCAAAGAATAAAAAGGTGCCTGCTAAAACAGTAAGTAAGCTCTCCAAATCCCTTTATTGTAAAACTTGAAAATGAGTTTCAGTTCAATTATGAATCATACTGTCAACCACGTCTGTCCATTAGAGGGCACTGTAGTTCTTAACATACAATAGCAAAATATAGCTGCAATATAGCTGCAATAGCAAAAGTTGCTCTATTTGTTAAATTCGGCACAAAATCCTTCCAAAATACAATCTAATTATAGATAAGATTTTATTTCTCTAAGCCACCCAGAGTCACCTATGTGAGTTGGGCGGCCATATAAATGTGTTTAATAAATTAATAAATAAATAAGTATGAGTGAGAGATACTAGTTTAATATTGGCAAAGGACCTGACTTCATACATACACAAGGGAAAGAATTCAGCGATGGTTTTTAGCAGCTATACTGCCTAACTGTATTACACACAATAACCAGGTTCGTCTTCTGAGCTGTCGGTTATTTAACTGCAAGTTATTCAGTGAGCCACAGTTGGCTGGGTTTAGCACATCACATTAAGTTACAAACATGTAGACCATATTATAGCTTTCTATAAGACCAATAATTGGCTACTAAAGGCCAAGCTTTATTTATTTATTATTTATTTATTAATCAAATTTAGCCACCACCCATCTCCCCCAAAAGAAGGACCTGGGCGGTTTACAATAAAATCAAGCACGAAATATAAACATTAAAATCTCATAAAAACAGTTACTATAAAATACAGTAAATAAATAGAATCCAAGAAAGGTATAAAACCCAGGCTGGTGGGAGGGACTCTAGGGTGCGAGCCACCCCCAAGAATGGTTATTCACTTTCCCGCCCCAGGTGAGACGGCAGAACCAGGTCTTCGGGGCCTTCCGGAAGGTCAGGAGCGAGGGGGCCTGCCTCACCTCTGGGGGCAAGATGTTCCAGAGGGCGGGGGCCACTGCAGAGAAGGCGCATTTCCTGGACCCCGCCAGATGAAATTCTCTTATGGACGGGGTCTGCAACATGCCCTCTCTGCCTTCAGTTAACATCCATCACTTTTATTTTTAATAGAAAGTACCCTACATCTAGAATACAATATACTCCTGGTCTGGATTGGAGCCCTAGACTAGCTTACCATCAAGAATATTGTCCACAACTGCTATTAAAAGGGTGCCATTAAGGACAAATAATTGGCTGATATATTGCACTGGGGTAAAACTTCCCTCTCAACTCCTGGTGACTATATGAACCTGTCCGTGGGGACAGTCTAGTGGTTTGCCATTGTCTTCTTCAAGGAAATGGACGTGTGTGTGTGTGTGGCTTTTTAACTTTTCAGTCTAGCCTGCAGCCTTGGTTGTCTTGGTAGTCTTCCACCCAAGTGCTAACCAGGTCTGATCCTAGTTGGCTATTTCTGGATCATCCAAATCACGTACTGTGCTTTACATTGGTGAAAGGTTGGGGAAATCTGTCAAGTCTGATTTCACTTAATGTTTCAGTTTTTCAAATATCTAAAATATGGATTTGCATGCACATTTCTTCTAATATATGAATACTACTTGTACTTTTCCTAATCTTCTTTTCCCCACGCAAGTTTCCTAATGCGTTTCTGGTACTTTTCCTAAACATAGCCATTTCTACATGCTTATTTTTGAGTAGCAAACTGCATCATAAAAAATTCAGTGCACACAGGTAGTACTCACTTACTGAACCACAGATGGTTCAGCAACTGTTTGAAGTTGCGACAGCACTGATGAGTGGTACCTATGACTGCTCCTTGAAGTTCTGGCCATTGCAGTGCCCCCATGGTCACATAATCACAATTTAGGCACTTGGCAACCAGCTCTGACTTATATTGGTTGCAATGTCCTGTGGTCACATGTTCACCGTTTGCTATCTTCCCTGCTGGCTTCCCACAAGCAAAGTCAATGGAGAAGCCAGGAGCGAAGGTCGCACGTCGCTCTGGTAAGTCCCCCCAGCCTTCCTGCGCTTGCACCATGCTGTACCATCCACCCCTGGCCTTCCTGCACTCATGTGCGGCCTGATCCAGGACTCCCAAGCTGTCCCCTAGTCTCCCCAACTCATGTGCAGCCTGCGCCAGCCCTCTCAGGGCTTCCCAGGACCTCCCCTAGCCTCCCCCACCCCCTGGCAGCACTCCCCACTCCTTACTTGGGACTACTGCCACTTCCCACTTAATGACCTGAGTGTCTTGGGGTTATGACGGCAATCAGGACTTCCAGAATTGTCATCGCTAAGCGATGTGGTCATGTGATGTCATGCTTTATGACCGCATCACTTAGCAAAGGCAATCCCAGTCCTAACTGCCACTGTAACCTGAAGACTATCTGTATCTATCCATTCTTTTATGTGTTCGAAAGGTATAGTATATTTGCATACAAATTCAAATTATTTACTGACTACATTTCTATCCTGCTTCCTCTCTGGAGAGCTAAAGACAGCATACATGAAATCTCCTTTTTTAAAATCTCTAAAACAACTCTAAGAATAGGTTGAGCTGAGAGAGTGATTGGACCAAGTTGTTCAGATCTTGCTCAACTGGGACCTGGTTCTGTGTCTTCCCAGTCCCAATCCAGCATTCTAGCCATCATTGCATATTAATTTCTGTTCCATACTTATCTTGGAGTAGTAAGTTTAAGAGCTGAAAACTTTGATGTTTCCCCAAATACTTCATCAGGTGGATTAAGTATTTCATGATCAAAAGGCTTTCTGTTAAAATATTTACAAATAGAAGACAACTAGAAAAAAGCATGAAAATTGTAAGTTAAAACACAGCCAACGTTCATCCACTGTAAGCAATAAGCACATTTTCTACACTGGTATATGTATTGACCATGTTTACACCAGAGCTGTCACACATCAGTGCTTTCCCTTGGTTTTTCAGTCACAGTTATTTTTCTCTGGAAGGCAAACCTTCCAGTTGTATAACCTAAGATTCCAGAGTCATATCAGTCCCCTCCCAAACTTGGGTGTGATTCCCCAGAGTCCCTGCTAGAATTTCCACCAAATTTTAATGTGTGTAAAATTATTAAAGACATGGAAAATAATGTATTAGCAATATTTCATTATTGAATCAAACTAAAATTAAATCAAATGTCTCCCTATAGTTTTATATAGATGCTGCCCACTAGCTGGAATGTGGTCTCCAGGATGCCACTAAATGGCAGATGCAACCCTTGACTATATCTATTTTACATTCTTGGTAGGGTCTTTCCCTACTTACGCTTTTAAGTGAGTTCTTCTCCAGTAGGTATTTGGTGTTTGGGAAGAGTATGATTTACCACTCAGAGATAATCTGTGGGCTCCTCTACTTTCTTATTAAGTGTTGTAGGAAGTTCAGTAGTGGTATAACTTGAATATCTGCAGGAAGTTTCATGTGGCTTGCAGGTTCTCCATAAATAGGTTAGAAAGATTACCATGGATTATTTGCTGCAGGTAACACAAAATGTGGACACAAGTTTGATAAATGGACATTCAGAGATCCATACATAAGATAAATAATGGATATAAAGATACAGACAAGATCAAGTAGTGTGATTAATATGCTTTTGTCCAAGTGTCCTAATAATGGTAATATTCAAATTAACAAAACAATTGCGGAGGTAATCATTGCTCTGTTCATTGACCTCAGCTTTAGTGGACAACTCAAATAAATAGCTTCCACCATAACTCCAAATATCAGAGGCTATATTGGGATGTAGAGAAAGTGAATTATAGAACTGGTAAGTTTTCTTAAGGCACAATTTTGAGTTAACTGAATATGAATGCATATTCCGCTTAACTTGGGGGTTTGATTTAATTGAAATTGTAACCTGTGAACTAGCAATGCTAACTTTCTAGCTCAAAGGATATTTGTGAGGCATGTCAAGCTTTATCTTGTGAAGTCACCAGGGATGTAAACTAAAATCCTCCACTATTACACATTTTAACCTTATGAAAGTTTGATTCAAACGCTTGCTGATCTTTCAAGGCCTTGTTGATCTAATAAAAGGTACAATTGCACCAATTCCACTTCCAAAAGATATTGTTTTTAAGTTGGAATAAATTTCATTCTGAAATCTTTTCTTGCCCTCCAAGATTATCAGCAACTGGGAACTAAGGGATTTAGCAAAGAAATCTGTGACTGCTGGACGGCAAGTCTGTTATTATGACGACACAAAAGGACGAGAGTGAATGGATGCTACAGCGATATTGTGGCACAACTTCTTTTGAGATATCTTAGCTGTTCTATGGAGAGTGGATGAGAAAGAACCTGACATTCAGATATTCCACTGGGTGAAAGAAATAGCTGCAGCCAAAACGCATTCTATTGAATAGCACAAATCACAATGCCTATGAAGTGTATCAGTGCTTTCATTGTGTTTTTGACCTAAAGAGCACACTGGCCTAGTGTTATCCAACACTGAGTACATAATATAGAGTGTGCAAGCTGACTTTTCATCTCTCTGCTTCACCAGAATTAGATGGGAGAGAGAAATCTTCATACTGTGTTATCACACCTTATAAGTAACTTTTAAACAGTGCTTTCCTATAAGCCTGTGAACATTTATTTCACAACCATCCTACTTTTTCCAGCACCAATGGACTTCTTTTAATAGCAAACTCAGGACCCGAGGGTAAGCAGCACTGAGGTAAAAAAAAGAGCCACTCAGAAGCCCGAGAGAGACAGCAGTATATGTCAGGAATGCCTTGGCGGGAAAAATAAAAAGCCCAGGATGGGGGGAAAGCCCAGTGCTCAGCAGTCACAGCATGTGGGGTGTTCGTTGGGAAAATTAAAAAGAAAAAAAATCAGGGTTCGATGAAGAGTTAAATAGGATGAAGGAGGCATGCCTGGAGGAATGGTCAGGAAGTAGGAAGAAAAAACATCATAACATTTTGTTGGAGTCCCCATATGTTTTATCCACCATTCATAGTGGCAACGTTCATGGAAGATGATCCACAAAGCAAATTACTGGTAATCAGAGGGAAGAATCACAGCTGAGGAACAGATTACACCTTCTATACAGGTAGTCCTCACTTCATGACCACAACTGGGACTGGAATTTTGGTTGCTAAGCAATGTGGTCATTAAGTGAATCCAGACTGATTTTATGACCTTTTTTGCAGTGGTCATTAAGCGAATCACATGGTCATTAGCAAACCACATGGTCGTTAAATAAATCATGCAGTTCCCCATTGATTTTGCTTGCTGGAAGCTGGCTGGGAAGGTCAAAAATGGCAATCATGTGACTGCAGGATGCTGTGATGGTCATAAATGTGAACCAGTTGCCAAGCACCTGAATTTTGATCATGTGACCGCAGGAACTCTGCAACAGTCATAAGTATAAGGAATGGTCAAAAATCAGTCTTTCCAGCACCATTGTAAGTCTGAACCATTGCTAAACGAATGGTCGTTAAGCAAGAACTACCTGTACTAGAAGGTTTCAGGTGCCATCTCTATCATTACAACTGTAATGATGGAGAAACTTCTAAGACTCTGGCAACAGGTGTGGGCGATGGGCAGTGATAAAGATTGATAAATAAAATAAATAAATAAATAAATAAAAGCTGCTGCTAGTCAGAGGAGACAATATTGGTTTTGATGAATGAACAGATGGGATCCACATATCCTGATGAGCCAAATGTGGTTTGTCTGACTTTAGCTTAGTGATCTGGGTTGCAAAACTCTGGATAATATGGATATTGAGTCAAAGTGTTTTCCACCCATCCTTATATGGGCAAAAAACTATACTACCCTGAAATGTGCTGTCTCCTTTGCTGATCCCTATCTTGTCTGCTCCCAATCACTGCCAGCCCCTTGCCTTCTTTTCAAGGTTATGGGTAGAGAAAACCTAGCAGATTTAACACATCTTGAGACTGCACATGGATGGTGGCAGAACAAGGGTGAAAACAAATGAAGGCAATACCATTGGACACAGGTCTAAAGATGATGTTGCTGTGACATGTTTGTGAGCAGTTAGGTGCAAGTGGGGAAAAGGTCTGAATAACACGAGCCAGTTCCAAAGCAGCAAACTGTGGGTATAATGCAGTGTTTCTCAACCTTGGCGGCTTTAAGATGAGTGGACTTCAACTCCCAGAAATCCCCAGCCAGCCATGCTGGCTTGGGAATTCTGGGAGTTAAGTTGAAGTCCTCCCATCTTAAAGTCGCCAAGGTTGAGAAACACTGGTCTAATGTATCCTGCAGGGCATGGCTGCTGATTGATCAATTCTGTATAAAGTTTCTGCATAAGAATGCAGAACGGATTTTACGACAATAGGTTAATTTAAGAAACAAGTAAGTAGTATATTTACGTGGAACAAGAGCCAGTTCTAGCTGGATGCTTGAGAAATGTTCTAATAGCAAGAAAAGTTCAGCAGTGGAATATGTGGTGGGCTTATCTTTGCTGGATGTATTTATGCAAAGGCTGGATTGCCATCTGTCAGGGAAGTTTTCATCTGGATTTCTGCACTGAGCAGGAAATCAGATTAATGGCCTAAATGGCCTCTTCTAGCTGTGTGATTCTGTCATCAGGAAAATATGGAAGAAGACGTGTTGATTGTCTGCCCCATTTAATGTAAATCAGGCACTACCATAAGAATTAATTAAACTGAGAGTGATATATAATTTGGGGGTATATATGTAAGAGTTTAGGCCTGGGAGAAGTACAGCCTCACTGACCCATTCTGGCTGTCGTAATTTTAGTTGCATAGAAATCTTGTACTGTTCTAATTGCTGCCAATAATTATGGGTACGCAGATGTATACCCTTGTAACTCTTGCTGTAAATCTTTTTTTTAATAAAAGAAAACTTTTCAAATACAACTTTAACTTTGCCTTATTGGACTTTGACAATGATTGTGATTACATCAATGCAATGCGTTGCCTTCAGTCCTGAAACTGGTGACTTCTGAACTTGGGAAGCCAGTGGGAAATCTGCATACAATTCTCCTCTGAAGAGCTGGGCTAAAGCTCCTGGTCTAATTTTTTTTTTTAAATATAAGTGATAATAATTGCAGGAAACTTCGTTTTCCAAAATGCATTAGAACTCTGTGATAACTTACTTATCAAGACCACCCTCTGGTCTTGATAAGTAAGTTAAAATTAAAAGTTTTAAGTAGTTTTAAGGTTGGATGTGGTAAGAGATGGTGGATGAAAAAAGGAATCTGCTTGTGAAAAGAAGAGGGTAGGTGAGTGAGTGAGTGAGTGGAGGTTAAGTCAAATATGGCTTATACTCTGGATGGAATTATTTTCCGTTTTGATCACACTTTCTTGCCCACCCGTGTGAGGATCCTGAAACTTTCCATAAAACCCACATTAAGCCCTCAACTCCCAAAATGTTATGCTGCCAAAGGATATGAAAATACCAGGAGCACGTTCACCAAAGACAATATTTCATCCAAGTCTGATGGTGAGTGAGTCCAATAATGGGCCTAATTTAGCCAATCAAGGCTAACTCCAAATTAGCATGACTTTGGGACAATATTCCCACTTCTTCCTCCTCATTCTTCTCTTCCCTGTTATTGATGCCAGTGTGCTTACCCTCTCTTTGCCAAGTGCTTTGGCAAATGCCCAATTATGCAATCCCCTATTGTCGCTATGTTATTCGTGTCTACAGTTTTTCCCCAATGACGTCATCATCTATATACCTACCCCTACCATTCTTTCGGCTCAGCTCAGACTGGAAACAAATTCCAAGTGTTGTTTTCACTAATCTTGATCCAACCAAAACAACAACAACAATGTTTTAGGAGGGAGAAACAAGATTGTAACACTTTTTCCATCCTACGTTTAACTTTTCTAATTTTATTGTTTCACTAACTTTTTTCCCTTGCCAGATCATATTTCTATGTATAATTTTATTCAGATGTAAATGCTAGTTATAAAATATTACAGGCTTGTCTGGGATTAAAAATATAAAGCAAGCATAGGGCAAAGGCTTCTAAATCATTGCCAAAGCACTCTATCAATTTCTAACTTTACTTTCATCAACTAGAATATTATTTGTCATTCTGCTCTTGTAAACTAGGAAAGAATGAAGGATAAGGATTTATTATTGCCAATAAACAAAAATATAGTGAAATCTGGCAAATAGTTGTCGAGATAACTCAATAACTTCGTTCAGTTCAGCAGATATCAAAAGTACAAAACACCCCAAGTGGTACATAAGACATTTTAGTTCTTTGTAAATTTCTCTTTGCAGTATATAAAATGGAAATAATGGTATAACTCAAGGAACAATTCTCCTTAAAATGCAAATCTTCAGTTTGTTAGAATAGTTTTGGTCATGTAGTGCAAAAGCAGAAATTGCTATTTCTACTTTGAAGTATGAGATACAGAGTTAAATTTTAAATTAAATAAAAGTAGTCCATTGTTATTTCTGTGATTTCTGGGTTCTTCCTAGAATCTCTTATCTGCAACAACAAAAACATAGACAATATTTTTAAAAAAAGCATACATCAAAAATAAAATAACATACAGGTAGTCCTTGCTTAACAACCACAATTGGGACCAGAATTTTGGTTGCTAAGTGAACAGTCATTAAGCGAATCTGACCTGATTTTATGACCTTTTTTGTGGCTGTCTTTAAGTGAATCACCACAGGCGTTAAGTGAACAACGTGGTCATTAAGCAAATAATGCAGTTCCCCATTGACTTTGCTTGCCAGAAACTAGCTGGGAAGGTTGAAAATGGCGATCACATGACCATGGGACACTGCGACAGTCATAAATGCTAACCAGTTGCCAAGCGCCCAAATTGTGATCATGTGACCTGGGGGGATGCTGCGACAGTCATAAGTGTGAGAACTGGTCGTAAATAATTTTTTTCAACACTTTTGTTAAGTATGAACTGTCACTAAACAAATGGCTGTTAAGTGAGGACTATCTGTAGTACATTTAGATTAGACTACTGCAATGAACTTTATCTAGGTCTGCCTTTAATTTTTTTTTATATATATATTGTTAAATTACCTAAGAATAATGATCTGGATGGATTATAAAGAGAGATTTTTGGAAAGGTCATAAAGGAAAATAGTAAGCACTGGATTTACATGTGTATGTATATGTATATGTACTGTATATGTCTATGTATTTTCTTGTCCATGCATGGTTTGACAATACAAAACCATGAGAGAGCAGAGGAAGTGCCATGGCAAGACAAGTCCCTGCATGGGATGTACCATCGACAGATAGCTGAGGTGGCTGACCTTGGGAAATCCTACCAGTGGCTGGAAAGGGCTGGACTAAAAGAAAGTACTGAGGCACTGATCACAGCAGCACAAGAACAGGCACTAAGCACCAGATCCATAGAAGCAGGGGTCTACCACCCTAGACAGGACCCGAGGTGCAGACTGTGCAGAGAGGCCTCAGAGACAGTCCAACACATAGTGGCAGGGTGTAAGATGCAGGCAGGAACACCATACACTGAATGGCACAACCAAGTAGCTGGCACTGTGTACAGGAACATCCGCACAGCGTATGGGCTAGACCCTCCCAAGTCCAGATGGGAGATTCCAAGAAAGTCATGGAGAATGACAGGGCTAAGATCCTGTGGGACTTCCAGATCCAGACCGACAGGCAGGTTCTGGCCAATCAAGCAGACATCGTGGTAGTAGACAAGGACCAGAAGACAGCAGTGGTGATAGATGTAGCAGTGCCAATTGATAGCAACATCAGGAAGGAGTATGAGTAGCTGGAGAAGTACCAGGGCCTGAAGGAAGAACTAGGGAGGATGTGGAAAGTGAAGGCCAAAGTCGTCCCAGTGGTAGTAGGGGCACTTGGGGCTGTGACCCCCAAGCTGGGAGAGTGGCTCCAACAGATCCCAGGAGCAACATCAGAGCTCTCTGTCCAGAAGAGTGCAGTGCTAGGAACAGCTAAGATACTGCGCAGAACCCTCAAACTCCCAGACCTCTGTTATAGGGCCCGAGGTCAAGGAAGACAGTTTGAAAAGCCAATTTGGTCTAGTGGTTAAGGCAACAGGCTAGAAACCAGGAGACTGAAAGTTCTAGTCTCACCTTAGACATGAAAGCTGGCTGGGTGACCTTGGGCCAGTCACTCTCTCTCAGCCCAACTCACCTTACAGGGTTGTTGTTGTGGGGAAAATAGGAGGCAGAAGGAGTATTAGGTATGTTCGCCACCTTGAGTTATTTATAAAAATAATAAAGGCGGGATAGAAAACAAACAAACAAACAAACAAATAAGAAAGACACATACCACCCATAGGGGTGAGAAGGGAATTCTATATCCATCCATCCATATCCATCCATCCATCCATCCATCCATCCCAGTTTTGGATGCTAGTTTTAACTTAGTTAATTCTATGTTATAAAGCAAAGGAAGAGCCTGGACAAGACACTGCAAAGAATACAGTGGTAGCTTTCTAGACATTTTCAACATAAAACTGTGTAAAATGGAAGGAATCATGTGGCCATCTCTTCTAAGTGCCTGCTGGGTAAAGATAACCCAAAATGGAGTACCCCTTGCAGATGGCTGTCTAGTTTCTGCTTGAAGATCATCCCTCCAGGTAATAGATCACACTGATTAATGGCCCCTACTATTATGAAACCTCTTCCAATGTTCTGTGGAAATCTCTTCTCCTGCAGCTAAAACCTTGAAAGAGCTTCAAAAGTGGGACTTGTCAGCCTCTAATTAAGCTCTTTTCTCCCAGAGACACCAACCCGGAAGAGGATTTTCCCATTGGTTGGGAAAACGGGAACAAAAATAATACACGAATGGCTTTGTTTAGTTTCATTTTGATGAAACCTGTCATTGATAAAAGAGAGTTCAAGCTTCACTAAACCAATTAAAATGTTTTCGCCTCAGGAGTTAAATAAAAACACATGATAGGGCTAAAGCAGAGTGGAGAGTGGTAATCAGTACAGTAGTTCAGTATTGAACAATATTGAACACTGTAACAATAACACATAATAAATCATTTTGAAAGGTGGATTCAATATATTCTTTTCCAAGGACAAACGAAGTATACTCCGGAGGATTGAAACGAGGCCCTCCATTGCTTTTATGATTCATTTCAGGAAGAAATGGCTAAAAGAAAGATTTTTCCTTCTTGTGCTGTACAACATTCCTTAACGCTGTGCCAGATGCAGGGCAATCTGTCACAAGGCAGCGAATGTAGCTAAAATGAGAGAGAGAAAGTATTGTTTATGTGTTGCGTGATGTGTGTGTGTGTGAGAGAGAGAGAGAGTGTGTATGGAGATTTATGTTCGTGTATGCGTGTGTATGTATGCATGCATCTCTCGTTCTCCCTCCCTCCCGCCCATGGCTGTGCGAGGGGCATGATAGTGGTGCAACAATACTATTGAAAAAAGAAAGAGCGGTTTTGTCCTGTATAGCTTTTCATTATTGTATAACATAAATCATGCTGCCCTAAATCAATTACTTTCTACCAAATTTTGAGGAGAAAATCTTGGGGAACTTCTGGAGAAGGAAAAGGCTGAGGAATGTATATGACTTGTGGACTATGCTTCTTTTAGGAAAACAATTAAAAAGTGTGACTTATAGCTTAGCTTGCTTCATTTATTTGTTTATTTATTATATTTATACATTTATATCAAGATGGTATGCTATATAGGCAGGCATCAACTTACCAAGGCAACTATTTATTATAGCTGTATCCTGTGGCTTCACTAAAAATAGCGCCCAAGGTGGCTGGCAATAAAATACAGCTAAAATGACAAATGTATAGTTAAAACATGATACGCTAAATGAAATTGCAATAAAAGAACTCATGAGTCTTTTGCCTGCAGAGACAATAACTTGGCTATTTTTTTACATGTGCCAAGTATGGTCCATTTTCCATAAAAATGAATGGTTAGGAGTTAATATTTCCAAGAAGAGTCTCAATAAGTACTTCAAAGATGTGTGTGTGTGTGTGTGTGTGTTTTTCAATTAGTTTCAATTCTTATTTCAGCCAGTTTCAGTTCTTATAAACAGAATAGTGATGGGTTAAGATTTAGAATATTTTACCCTTTCTTCTTCTTTTCTAATTTTTAGAGGCACTTATCACAATAAATGGTGGCCAGCACATTAGAAGGCAAGAATTTGTTTATTTTAAGATTATACATCAGTTGATATGACTATGCAAACTCAGAATATAGAGTATCCTATTAGAACAACTACAAATAGAATAAGTAAAATCTTCCTCACATTGAGCTTAACTCCTGTAACTCCTGGTAACTTTCTTGACAAGTAAATTCCATATCTCCAACATTCAGATCAGTCACAGACATTTTGGTACTGGAGGCCAGAAATGAAGGATGCTAGGAAATAGCAGAGGATCAGGGGACAGATATAGAAGACATATGTCAAGTTCTTTATAGTAAAATTTTGGACAACTCTTGACCATTATTACAGAGTTTGCTCTTGAACTGGATTCTTCCACACAATCTCAATTCCTACAAGAAATACCTTTGATTAAGCTTTAGTTCCCAGCAAGCAACAGGTTTCATCCAGTGATACACAGAGAAAAGTTGCTAGGCTTGGTTAGCCTTCATCGATCAGGGCAAAACCCAAACATTTTTCTGTCCTTCAGGAAAAGAACATCCAAGGGCAAGTGCCAGGAGCACCATCTGACAAGGTGTCCCAGAAGCCATCTGCCAAGCAGATTACTTTAAGGGTTTCTGTTTCTGTTTTGCCAGTCAATTCAAGGGTAGAAATATTTACGCTTACACATGAGGGAAGGGAGGGGGGTAACATGAAAATCATAATTAACAGCGTTTGTTGCTATGAAAAGATTTTCACATCTGAATTAATCAATTGCCAGTAGGCCTTTAGGAAGGATGACCCTGAGAATGAAGAAGGAGATTCCTAAAGGCCTTTCTCTTCTGCCAAGCTAGAGTGCCAGCCATCTTGTCATGTTCATCGTTCCAATGTACTGAATACATCGTAACGTTTCGCATGTCACTTTCCTGATCCGTGTTTTACGGTTGTTGAGTGGGGATTTCCAGCCGTGCCAGGCTGTAATCTCCTTACTGTAACTGTGGAATGTATGTTTGGGTTATTGCCTGTGTTCAAGGTTACTTTCTCAGGCCGATGTGTATGACGGTTGCCAACACCTGGGAGGGGGTGGTTGCTAAGGGGGAGCAAGGGCGGATCGGGTTTGAAGCGAGGGTTTTTAGTTTGTATTTGGCGCGCTTTTGCTCATTCTCAGCTTTCTTTGTATTTGCACACTATTGTTTCAATAAACCAGTTTTCCCTAAGCACCTGCTTGTGAGACTGAGTCTGTCAGAATAGGCAACCATTACACATCTATTCTTAAGATGGAAGAAAGCAATAGTGGCATAACTGTTGCTGTTCTCATTGCTGATCCATTTCCCACCTCTACTGTATCTCTGCTGAGCAACTGCTGAACAGCGCTGTCCCGATTTTTCTATATGCTGCTCATGATAGGCTGGCTTACTCCTCTGGCTCTGTTGCCCTCCCTCTTCAAAATATCACCAGTCACAGCCCAGCAGCAGGATCTGGATGGGTGGGATATAATAAACTGGTGTTATATCACCTGTGCCTATCTAGCTTCCTTCCTTCTGCCGTAAAACCCAAGAAAAATCAACTGCGAATCTTGAAAAGGTTGCTGAGTTGCTAGCAATGGTTCTTGGAAAAGAACATGCTGTGATTTCTCTACCTTTCTTGTCATCTCACGGTGAGGGTATTTCAGCCTTGTGCAAACCAGGAAGGGTCACAGAGGTTAAGCAAGCTACCATGGTCTATTGCTGTTGTACTAAACTGGTCAACTACCAGCATAGCAGCTGGCAGAGTCACTGCTCCAACAAGTTATTTACATTTAAATGGCATGGTAAAATCTTAATCCAATCAAGCTGAAGTCCTGGTGACCATCTGGATATTCCATATAGAGGTTTTTGGCAAATATATGGAAATGTGACAAATCTGAGATCAATAGTCCACTGGAGATCAAATAGTCCACTGGAGGAGGGAACATCTGATCACAGTGCAATGTGAACACATGTCTGATGCTAATCTTGGAATTTCTTTCAAATT
This sequence comes from Candoia aspera, assembly GCF_035149785.1. NCBI lineage: Eukaryota > Metazoa > Chordata > Lepidosauria > Squamata > Candoiidae > Candoia > Candoia aspera. The sequence goes on along the minus strand of NC_086156.1, from coordinate 22,092,177 downwards.
GTGAGCATTGTCAGTAGCAAGCAGGGATTTCTGCAGGATGTGGTCAAAAATATCAAGATAGCAGCCCCAACAGTGCAATTTTATTTGTGTTACACATTAAAAAAAAACACAACAGGTGGAGCTTTGTTGTACCATCGTAGCAACCATTTTGACTTTTTTTTGATACACCCTGAGGACACCCTTGGTAACAACAGACATGAAGCAGCTCCCACTACTTCAGAAAAACAGTCTTTCCCACTTCTGGAGTGCATGCTCTACTGCTGTTGCACATATCAGATGGTGCCTCATGTTCCAAACTTTAGCATACTTCTGAAAAGTAATATAAAGTCTCCTTCAAATCCAGTGCAAATCCTGACAACTGCATCTAGGTAGGGTTTTGGGTTTGGGGGTGGGTGGAGGCAAAAATGCACGTCAAGTAATTTTCTTGACATTGCAAAGTCATTGGTGGCATTTCTGTGCCTGAGGTGCTACTCTTGAACCAAAACACCATGCTGTAGTCTTAAATTGTATGAACATGGTTGCTTAGACATTATGGGAATGTGGTAATCCTTCTATTAGACACACTAAAGAAAGTGCCTCAAACAGCAAATGCTGGAAAGACAGAGGTGGTAGCAAAATGCTAGCTAAGCATCAGTGCTGGGGTGCAATTCATCCTATCTCTCAACCAAGACTGCTTTCTTCAGACCACTGGTGCTGAAATAAGATTCAGCTGCCCATCTGATCAGCTGTGGTGTGGAATGGGATATATGCACACAGGATGGTCCTTTGCTCCAGGCAGCAAAAGATTTTGGGTGGGGTGCTGACCAGGAAACTCTGATAAAGATCTGCCCACACCTCAGAAGACTATCATTCACAGAATTATTGGGGAATATCATGGAAGTTGAAGTAGCATACAATCCACTGGATCTAAGTTATAGCATTAATAGGGGCCTGAGTATGCATAAACATTCATGCTTTGATTAAAGCTGTTTCTGTTAACTATATACAAGTAACCACCCCATCTATGTTTACCGAAAAGCAAGTCCCACTGCATTTTGGTAGAATTCCTTCTAGGAGAGTATCTCGTTTACATATAGTTTTGCATTTCTAGAAACCATAAATATGGATTGTGCTTTTTTAAAAAGATTGAAAACAGTGATCCAGCCATCTTAAATTAAAACAATCTAGTCATCTCAAATTAAATTAATTTCCAGCCCCCCACCCCCGAGAGGAGTGGTGGAATAATGCAAACTATTGTATATTGGGATGTGACATAATGTAATATCCATCTCTCTCTCTCTTTCTCTGCTCTGAGAGCTTAAGGGAAGTTGGACTTCACATACCATTCTAACAGATTCTATATATCTGTTCCTGCAACACCACTGAGTATCAGGACTTGTATAGCTACTAAAAGTAATGCATTGTATACAGTCATCTAAAGTGCAGTGGTCCATGATTTCAACTCTGGGTAGAGGGTTTGAACCCTATCGAGTATGGCTAGGTATGTCTGATGAATCCCAATATAGGGCAAAACTGGTCAGGTACTTCCTCATAGTGGTCTGAATGAATTCAATAAATACTAGAAAAAAAAAGGAATTAAATTCAATCTCATCCTATTTGAACCAGGCTGACTGGTCCTAAATGAAAATAATTTGTTTTTATGTCTATTTTTTTGTTTTGGTGCTTTTGAGTCAGTTTTTGGCTCCTGGTGACTGCCTGGACCAGCCCCTGCAGTTTTCTTGGCAAAGTTTTTCAGAAGTGGTTTGCCATTGCCTCCTTCCGAGGGCTGAGAGAGAGTAACTGGCCCAAGGTCACCCAGCTGGCTTTCTGCCTAAGGCAGGACTAGAACTCACAGTCTCCCGGTTTCTAGCTGAGTGCCTTAACCACCACACCAGATTGGCTCTCCTTTACGTCTATTAGGGTTACCTTTTCTAACCATACACCCTCACAGTGCTGGCCACAAAGTGCAGTCCAACACAGCTAGAAGGTAGCCAAAGACTATCTAGTGCTATTGCTCACTCACTGAAGCAGCATCCTTCCAATTGTCCAGTGTCTCCTTTTCTGCTCAGTTTTAGGATGCAACCTAGAGATAGGAATCTTTTCCAAGAATATAGACCACTTTTTCAGGTCAGGATTGCCCATTGCCATTGAGGTAGCATGCCAATGCCCACACTCCCCAAAGTCAATAGGGCTAGCACAAACAAGTGGCAAGTTCAGGACACTTTTCTAAATAACATTCAATGTATCCTTAATTAATGTGATTTACTCTGCGTCACCTTAATAACGCTTCCCTTTGGAACCATTAAAAATGACAGTTCAGCAGCAGTCTTTGGGAAGACTCTGGAGGCTGAATGCAAAGCTTTATGGTTAAATCAAATTTTGTTTTCCTCCTAGTTCAGTCTACTAATTTGGGGAGGGTGGCCTGTGACACCCCATTCATAGGCCAAGGGCCAGTCATTTTTCTGTTGAGGAAGAAAAGAGTGAGAGCATTCCCCTTTTATGAGCTGTGCAGTAGAATCCATTTTAACAGATGGCACAAGACTGTCCTAGTTTTTGCCTTTTGCCCTAGTCTTGGACAAGCACTGTGCATTCCCCCCACTGCCTGTCTCTCTGTTCTTTGCCAATGACGCTTCCTGGCTCAGGAGAAGAGCCAGTGTAGGCCTGGCTCCTAACCAGGAGGGGCAGGTTGGCAGAAGAGGCCACCTTAGGCTCTTTCTTTTGGCTTTCACACTGAACACCTCTAAATCTCTCCCAGAGGTATAACTTTTCCAAAAATGTGAAAAAGAATGACATTTTGAACTCACTCAAGCATAGTATGGACTTTTTTAAAAAAAAAGTGACATTCTTTGCAGATGGCATATATGTAAACTATCACATTTCAGGTGTTCTGGAAAAGCCTGGAACTGCTCCTCTACTATACAAGCTTTACTATTCCCAATTAATTGTGGAGGAAAAAAACCCCTCTTCCATTAGTAGAAAAGTAAAAGGTAGCCCAGCACTAATGAAAATAAATTGCAGCATCCTTAACAGAAAAGACACAATTCTTTAAATTGCTTTTTGCCTTGCAGCATCAGAGCAGCTGAGCATAATTTATGCCCCCCATCCCTCAACACACAAACTTCTCTCATTTCTTCTTTTTTTTAGTTTTGTTTTGCATGATGACATTATATCTAGTTCATGCAATATCAGGGTAATAACAATGATATTCTAATATTAATGCATGGAGAAAAAGTATACACTGTGATGCATAATAGCCCCATGTTTTTGGATCTCCTTGCCAAGTCATATTAAAATGACAAATAATTGCAATTGCTTTGCAGAGGAATGAACAGGCTCTGTAGTCAAAAAGCACATTAGGGACCAGGGGTGTCCATTTGTTATCCTTTGTCAGGAAAACATGGTTCTTAATGAAAGAGAATGAAGGGACACTGATTGAGGATGGTGACACTAAGCCTCTTTCTCAGCAAGAGCCCTGACATGGGTATTAAGAAGCAAACTGAAAGGTTAATTCACAACTTTGGAACTTGAGAATCTGAAATAATACAACTCTTGTCATTTGCCTAAACTGCCATTTAAAAAATGGCCAGATAAAATGCTGTGGCCAGCTACCTGAGGTCATGATGGGCAGACAGCAGCTTGTAGAGGCAACAATAAATGCCCTTTAAAAAAGAAAAACAAAATATGTTTTTAGAAAGAGACTTCTGCTTTCTCTACATGCCTTATTTATTTATTCTTTATTTTTCACTTTTTATCCCAAGGTACTGTTTTTCCAGCTAATAGCCTTAGCTAATAGCTCCAGCCAAGGCATTTTTCCTGAGTATTAATGAGTATCTTTGGGAGATCTGATGGTTGGCAGTAGAAGTCAACCATATGGAAGATCATAAGTCTTTGGGGGCCCAGACCTTCAAGCTAGTGCTCACTGGGGCTGAAGAAGGTAAACATATACCAATTTATGATTATGGACTTCAGTTCCTGCAGCTCTCTACCCCGCCCCCACCCCTGAGCTCTCATTTGCTTTCATCTTGTTAATCCCAGCTTGATAAACAGTAAGAACATCCTTCTAGATCTTTCCTAGCTTGGCCCTTTCCTCACAGAAAACCCTTTGCACTAGCTGCTTGAACTCCATATGCTATGCAATATGGTGTGGAAAACACACTTGGGAGGTACATGGTTTCTCTTGTTCGATTCCTACCCAATTGTCCCCTTAGAAAGCTAGCCAGTGAGAAAGAGTTCAGACACCTGAACCTTCACCTCATTGAAAGCACAGCAGGTCAGCTGCCATATCCCAGGTCAGTCTCTTTAGCTATCTAGTCGATTCTACTAGCAGTTACAGCCCACAAACTCAAGATTTTTCCCCATCATCTGCTACCTGTTTCTTTAATCAGAAATGCTGGAGATTAAGTTTGGGAACTTCTTCAGCAAAATGAATGAACTTCATCTTAAAGACTTTGCAGTTCCACAGAAAACTGAGAGGGAATGTCCACATGAGAGAAATATAAGGAAGCTTACAGTGCCACATGGAATCACAGTGGGAATAATATGTGAGACTGGAGGTATTATAGAGAAAATCATATAGGCACAAAAAAACTACATTTCTATGATTAGATTTTGTAATGTATAGAATTATTATAGGTTGGAAAAACTCTGGTGAAGATTTTTTTTCACTCTCTCTAGTGAAGTTTTCTTGACCACAATAGGAGGACAAATTGTTCATAGATCTTATGTGGCACTTCTGATACAGTATATTTTCTGTTCTGTAATTTTCATGTGCAATGCTTGGACTAGAAGAAAAAAGAGACAGAATGCCAATATCTTGGTGAATAATGTCCTTATTTGTCTTGTTTATAGTTTGATCTTTCTGGACATTCACCCTCAGACTCTTAGTTCTAATGAGACTAAAATGGAAGATCCAGTAATTCATTTTGGACGCTGTATAAATATAGAACTTTATAAAGGAACTCAGTGACAGAAAACGGAACATCTAAAGAATGAAAAGATAGGAAAATGTACCTGAAGTAATACGTATCTTTGTATTGTGTAAGTTTAATTTTTATCAGCAGGAGAAGTGAGCTAGGAAAGAAATAAAGATCTAATTTTGCTTAGGTTACAGTACAAAGTCTTTAGTTTTACTCAGCATGATGCACTGTAGATGTGTTTGAGTTAACATTTGTTATGCCCCAGTTCTGTTGAACTACAAATCATTTGTTACGAAGGATGGGCGTTATAGTCCAATATATCTGGAAGGAGGCGGATTCAGGAACACACACTCCTGGGAATAGGATTCAGTGGGACTTATTCCTGAGAAAATATGCCTACAATGTCATTATAAAATAATTTGCATTGGTAGTGTCCCATGCTAATTTTATTGACAGTCTGTCATGTTCACCGTTTCAACGTTCTGTTAACATCGTAACGTTTCACATGTCACCTGTCTGATCCGTGTATTGCAGGCTTGCAGGCTTGCTGGTATTTTTCCGTTTCTCTTTGTTTCTTATCTTGCTGCTTAGGAATGTATGTTTGGGTTTGTAACTCTGTTCAAGGTTACTTTCTCAGGCCGATGTAACGGTTGCTAGCACCTGGGAGGGGGTGGTTGCTAATGGGGGATAGGGGTGGGATTGGTTGGGAAGCGAGGGTTTTTAGTTTGTATTTGGCGCGCTTTTGCTCATTCTCAGCTTTCGCTGTATTTACACACTATTCTTATAATAAATCAGTTATCTTTAAGCTCTGGCTTGTGAGACTGAGTATTTTGGAGTAGGCAACCATTACACAGTCATCCACTAATGAATATAGTTCTCAAGTAACTGTATATAGGATTACAACTTTTATTCTGTTAATGGTATTACATGAAATAAACTATTGGGAGAAACAGATTAATGGTATTTGAATCTGAAGAAAAATGTCAACATGCAGAGGATGAAAAACAACAAAAATCCAGATCAGGTCTGGATACCAACCAGCAGAGATAAAAACTGCCATGCAGCAGATTGCAAGGAAAAATCCATCAAGACCAAAGCAGGTCCAGAATTACAGCTACCAGAAGCAGGTCATGTAACAGTCAACAAAAGGCTTAGGTGGCATAGAAAGACATGTGCAATGGATGCTGCTGGCAAAGCATTCAAAGGAAATCTGTAAGGGAATTCATTTTCGGAGGCTTTCGTGTGCATCGTCTCCCCTGGTGCCTTGTCTCCCCAATAGCCAAAATGAGCTTGGGGGGTGCCAAAATGAGCACTGGGGGGTGCCAAAATGAGCGCTGGATGGGCACCAAAATGGGTGCAGAATCCATGTTTGCCCCGGGTGACAGAGACCCTAGTAGCGGGCCTTCCCCAAGGGTGCGAGCGACTGGCTCATGACACTGCAGCTTCCACTACAGAATAGAAGTCAAGCCACCTTGATCAGTGCCTATGCCCACACAATAACCAACCCTGATGAGATGAAAGACAGGTTCTGTGAAGAACTAGATGCCCTACTATCATCAGTGAACAGAACCGGCAAGCTGATCTTGCTTGGTGACTTTATTGCAAGAGTAGGGTGCAATTCTGCAGTCTGGCAGGGAGTTGTTGGGAAACAGAATGGGCAAGTGTAACAGTAATGGCCTACTCTTACTGAAGACCTGTGCAGCACATGACCTCCTCATTACCAATGCAACTTTCCACCTGCCTACCTGTAAAAAGACCTCCTGGATGCACCCTCACTCCAAGCATTGGCATCTTATTGACTATATCATTGTCAGGAGAAAAGGCAGGCAGGATGTCAGAGTGACCAAGGCCATGTGTGGTGCTGACTGTTGGACAGATCACAGGCTCATTGTCTCCAGAATGAAGCTCCACATCAGACCCAAGAGGCGACCACAAGGAAGCAAGGCCATGAAAAGAATTAATGTGGCCAGGCTGAAGAACCTTCAGCATTGGCTGAAGACTTAGAAATTAAGCTTGCTGACCTATATCTTGCTGGTAGTGCTGAGGACGACTGGGAATGCTTCAAGGATGTTGTCCATTCATCTGCACTGAAGATGGTAGGGCCCTCTACTCACAAGCAGCATGACTGGTTCAATGAGAATGATGAGGAGATATAGGCTTTACTTGTTGAAAAGCATCGCCTTCATTGTGTCCATCAGAAAAACTTACCATTGGCTGTCCAGAAAGATGCCTTTACCAGTGCTTGTAGGATATTCCAGAAGAAACTGCATAAAATGCGAGATGCCTGGCCAAGCGCCAAGGCAGATGAAATACAGGGATATACCGATAGAAACAACCTGAAATGGTTCTATAAAGCCCTTAACACTCTCTACCGACCTCAGCCTCTTGGGAGTTCCCCCCTCCTGAATATAGATGGTACAACTCTCATTACAGAGAAGACTCAGATCCTGCAGAGATGGGCTGAACACTTTAAGCCATCCTCAACTGACAGTCATCTATTAACAATAAGGCGATAGACAGGATTCCCAAGGGTTGACATCAACAGCACCATGGATGACCCACTGGTTGTAGCTGAAGTCATGGAAGCTGTCAGCCAGCTATCCAATGGCAAACCCCCAGGGGCAGGTGCCATGTCTGGAGAGATATGCAAAGTTGGTGGTCCTGCATTTATAGAGAAACTTACTGAGTTATTCCAGTCATTTTGGAAGCAAGGATCCATTCCTTGGGAACTTAAAGATGCATTCCTCATACACCTCTACAAGAGGAAGGGCAATCAACAAGTATGCTACAACCACCAAGGAATCTTGCTGCTCTCCATCACAGGAAAAACCCTTGCAAGAGTTCTGCTAAATTGTCTGGTCACTCATCTGGAGCCGGGCTTGCTGCCAGATGCACAGTATGGCTTCTGCAGAGGTCGTGGGACTATTGACATGATTTTTGCTGTGCAGCAACTTCAGGAGAAGTGTCAGGAGCAGAATTGTGAACTCTATACAACCTTTGTTGACCTCATGAAAGCCTTTGATACTGTCAGCCAACAAGGCCTGTGGAGGTTCTTGTCAAAGTTTGGCTGCCCCACCAAACTCATTTAGATGGTATGCCAGTTCCATGATGGCATGATGGCCAGAGTGCTGGATGGTGGAGAATCCTCTAAGGCATTCCCAGTCCCCAATGGTGTTAAACAGGGCGGTATGCTTGCACCCACGCTCCTTCAGCATGATATTTACTGCCATGCTGAATGATGCCTTTCAGGACATTGATGCTGGAATCAGCCTCAAGTATCAAGTGGATGGGAAGCTCTTCAACCTGAGGAGACTTCAAGCTATTACCAAAGTGAAGGAAACTGTTCTGAGAGATTTCCTCTTTGCTGAAGAGTGCACCCTGAATGCTGGCTCACAGCCAGAGATGCAAGTCAGTATGGACAAATTCTCTATGGCTTGTGACAACTTTGGACTCACCATCAATATTCAAAAGACTGAAGTCATGCACCAGCCTGCTCCTCATGCACCATATACAGAACCCAAAATCACAATCAGAAGGCAGAAACTACAGATAGTGGACCAGTTCAATTACCTCGGCAGCACCCATAAGTAGTGACCATTGATACAGAAGTTAACAGCAGAATAGCAAAGGCAAGTTCTGCTTTTGGTAGGCTGTGCTCCACTGTATGGTAACATTGAGGAATTATTTCAGCAACAAAATTGAAGGTCTACAGAGCCATGGTACTCACTACCCTTCTGTATGCTGTGAAACGTGGACTGTGTATCAAAGGCATGCAGGATAGCTCAACCATTTCCACATGACTTGACTTTGCTGAATATTAGGCATCAGCTGGCTGGATAAAATACCAGACACCGAAGTTCTCTCTAGAGCAAGCCTACCATCAATTCACACACTGCTGATGAGAGCACAGACCTGGTGGGCAGGTCATGTCATCTGTATGCCAGACAGCTCCTTTTTGGGAGAACTCTCTGCTGGAAAATGCTCACATGGAAGGCAGAAGAAATGTTAGAAAGATACATTAAAGGCCTCCCTGAAGTTGCTTGACATAAACACGACCACCTGTCAGAACCAAGCCTGCCTCTGATTTGGAAAGTAAAACTCTTTCAGAGTCAGAGGAGGAATTGGAAACTTATTGGTCGGAAACTGGGAAAATGAAACTCCAGGCTGAGCCAGCAGCATGGGAAGAATCCACAGCGCTGATTGGGCAAGATCCAGAGGAGGATTTGAATATGCCAATCAGCGTGTGCCAACAACGAGCTGAAAAGCGTGCGCAGGAAAAATCAGCCTGATTGGCTATAGTAGACTCCAAGCACGCCAAAGAATGGTATAAAAGGCAGCCGTGTGGAGAGTGGGCTGCCGGAAACAACTGATCCTCCCAGCCTGCAGCTTCGGAAGAAGAGTCCTTACCTGTCGGAGGTGGCGTCTGTTACCGGAGAGGAACCAGCACCTTCGCTCCACTCTGAGGAAGGATTGAAGCCCGCTTCTGCTGCAACCAAGGAATCTGTATCAGCCGCGCCTAGCAGCCTTCACCTTGAATCCAGCCTTGAAACTCCGCGAATCTCTCCGCAGCATCATCGCACCTTGAAGCTTCAGCACAGCCATTTGCCTCCAGTCTTGTGTGACCACGCCTCTTATGCTTCATCATGTTTTGGAATTTGACATCTATCTTGTCCAGTATCTGAGTTCCAGCCTAGTCCAGGGCTTCCAGCCGAGTCCAGCCTTGCTCCATGTGTCCAGTCCAGAGAATCCAGCCTAGTCCAGGGCTTCCAGCCAAGTCCAGCCTTGCTCCGAGTTCCCAGCCTTGCTCCATGTGTCCAGTCCAGAGAATCCAGCCTAGTCTGGGGCTTCCAGCCGAGTCCAGCCTTGCTCCATGTATCCAGTCCAGAGAATCCAGCCTAGTCCAGGGCTTCCAGCCGAGTCCAGCCTTGCTCCATGTGTCCAGTCCAGAGAATCCAGCCTAGTCCAGGGCTTCCAGCCAAGTCCAGCCTTGCTCCGAGTTCCCAGCCTTGCTCCATGTGTCCAGTCCAGAGAATCCAGCCTAGTCTGGGGCTTCCAGCCGAGTCCAGCCTTGTTTCGAGTTTCTAGCCTTGCTCCGAGCTCCAGTCCTATCCCAAGCCACAATCTAGTCCAGAGCCCTCAGCCAAGCCCAGTCTTACTCCGAGTTCCAGTTCTGCATCGAGTCTCACTCTAGTCCAGAGTTCCTAGCCAAGACCAGCCTTGTGCCCGGTTCACAGTGCTGTTTCAAGACCAATGTTCTTCCTCTTCGAGATCTGCTGCCTCCAACACACTGCGTTCCAGTTGCATCCAGCCTGCCTGTCCAGTGTGAAGTCCTGTTTCACTGCTTGTTGTGCCCAGCTGGGCTTGTTGATTCAAGTCTCCACATTTCAAGGACGTAATTATTGCAAATAGTTATTTAATGAAGTGTGTGTTATAAGACCTTGCCTGGTTGCATAGTCTGAACAGGACACCACCTGGTTACCGCTGGCACAAAATTGCTCTACCTGGCATGGCCTCGTCCATAAGGGCTGTCAAGCTTACAGAGTAAGGTGCACTGCAGAAACACAACATAAGTGTGAGCGGCGCAAGTCTAGAGCCATCAGTGCAAGAATTGCAGTGTCTACACATGTTTGCCCAACATGTGCCAGGACATTCCATGCCCGAATTGGCCTGACCAGTCATCTTCGGACACACCACATTTAGTTTTACTGTGACTAATGGTTCTGAGGTCTCCATCGATGACAACGGACGAACCACAAGCTTTGCTCTTGTCCTCTTGTGCTGATGAGATTCTGTTTTGTTTAACTTTTGCTGATTTGATATGAGCTCTTTGTTCTTTTGTAAGCTTTTCAGAATGTTTGCTAAAGGTAGAACTTCTTTCCCCCCTGTTGAATGGTGTATGGCTGCTTTTTCTGCTCATTGGCTGGCTGATAGCAGTCAGTGAGGACTTCCTCCCACCTTCCTTTGTGGTGCTGAGGTGAAACACCAAGGACAGATGGGGTCATCTTACAAAACAATCATAACGTTCCATGTTTGATTGCATCAGGTTGCCAAAGTTGAGAAACACAGCCATAGAGACTATGGGCTACTGAGTGATTTAATTTAAGAGAAGCTAACTTAAATAAGTCTGTGGAACTAAGACAATTCTCACTGAGGTTTTTTAGTACATTACACTTAGAATTTGTCTGGTATTTTGAGCAGTGACAAATACATTTGTTTTTAAATACACATTCGTTAAGCATCTAATAATGTACATTCTTTCCCCTTTTACTGGTGCTACTCTATCTGAAGTGGGTAGAAACTGAGGTGCTAGGGACATTATGCCAGCTATCTCTTTCCCCTTATTTCTCCTTCCCCATTCTCCTTCTCTTCTGCCCTTTGGCCTGCTTTAATTTAATAGGATAACCCGTCACCAGATGCCAGGCAGATAAATGTACTAGAACCCTGCTAACATTTAATCTCTTTATGGATAGATGCAAATATTGCTGTCGATGATATCAGAGCCTGGTCCAGCAATCACCCAGGAAGCTGCTCATCCATTTTCCTATCCTGTGCTCATTACAATCAGTCACTGAAAATTGCGATCCAGAATATTCTTGATGAAAACAATAGAATTAAACCGAGCCCAGCTTCAGAAAATTGCTTTCATATTCAAGCAGTGCTACACACAACAGACACCTTGCTGATGATTTTACTGCCCTGAAGAAAATATATTGCTCCTGCCAGAAACCTGTCTTTCGGTGCTTTGTCACATACAAGTGATGATAAAATTCCAACAGAGAGACTTCTTTTTAATCTTACAGGTCATCGTTTGTACTCTGGACAGTTCTCCCTTTTGTCCTCATTTAGTCTAGATAAGTAGGAAAATTCCTGTTAGTTGCCTCCAAACTTCTCTGAATCACACTAAGTCAGAAGTGTGGCTGAGCGTGTGGTTCACCAGTGGTACTTTTGTGTTATTGCCTCCATCTGTTTGGCATGGAGAATATTCTTAAATTGGGCTATGCCAGTTTTGACTTTCCATATCTGTTAAACACTAGTTCCTATCAGCACCAGTCAGTATGCTTTATGTTCAGGGATAAGGGGATTTGTAGGTGCAAAGAAATTCACCAGGTTTGCCTTACATTTATTATCCTGAAGCGATGTGTGAATTGAATAACAATTTACCAACCACTCTTTCAATGCCTAAAGAATGCTTAAGAATAATACTAAGAATGTGCAAAAAATAATTGTAACCACAATGCTGGAATGCTGATGCCTAAGAATAATACAAAGAAATAACTTAAGCCGCACTTCTGGAAATAGGAAGAAGATGAAGGAGCAGGGGGGAACCAAGGACAGCCATCAGCAAAAGGCTTTGGCAAGCTTAATATGTTAAATTATAATGCCAGCTCTGAATGGAGATGGAGACATTCTTCCTTTTCAGTGGTACTTGTAGTATTCTCTTGGGAAAGTAAATAGGCTGAATTCAAAAACACAACCAATCACCTACTTTTATCTCAGTTGTTGAATTCAGCTGGTGTAGGTTTAGCCCTGGCCATATGGGATCCACGAATGTATACTAAATTAGTGATTTTCATTCATTCCTGTCTGCAAAGAACAAATTATAATGAAGGCATAATTCATGATCGTGTTGCCTTTTACCTGGTTAGATGATTTGTCCATCTAGGTCATTATGTCCACAATGTAGGATCTTCTAGGTAGAGTTCCTTTAATACATACTGTCTGGAAAGTGAAGCTTAATACATATAGAGGGCACTTGGTTAGGGAAGAATGATCTAGATTATTCTACTCTGACTAATAGGGTAACTAACATAGCCTCAGGCAGATGTTTCTCACATCACCTTGTATCTGATATGTGATCCTTTAAATTAATTGAACCTAGACCTTCTTGTATATGCTCAGACATTTAATTCTGGTCCTTCTTCAAATGACAGCGTAAGAACGAACTTTTCATAAATGTTATACCCTGCCAGTAATTAAACAAAAAAGTTTAAAAATTCAATCAAAAAGCAAATAGCATCAAGCATGTTATAAATATAGCAGTAAAACCCCAATAATATCAGCTTCAGTGATGGTAGCATAAAGAAAATGACTAAAATTATTTTAACAGTGTCAAAGACATTATTTGATAAAATCAGGAATCCCTGGCTTGAATCTTGATCCTGCCATGAGCTCATCTGATCAGTTTAGGTAACCCACTCTATTTGAGCCTGAGTACCTTTTTCCATAATATGTGGGATATTGTAGATACCATCAAGGATCTTATGCCAAGTAGCCTTCTAAATGTGGCTGTTTCAATGTTGCTGAGATATAGTTTTGGGCATCCCCATCATTGGCCATATTCAACATCTAGAAGACTAGGTACCTGACCTCTCAAATAAACAATTGTTACAGGATGTACACAAACTATATACATTGCTTTTAATGATTTGTTATTGTTTTATTAAAACAATCACACTGTTAAAGCAAAGACTTTTGTGGAATGGCAAAACTTCCTAAAGGAGGCCTCCAAACGGATTTTTCTGAAAATTACCTTTTTATATCCCTATATAGAACACACAAAGTTCCACCTAATTATTTCAAGCACCCCTGCTAGGCCACTTGGATTTTCCTGCCAGTAAAAGTCATGCACCTAAAAAACTCAGCAGCTGCTCTGATTCAATACAACTAAAGTATACAATAGCCTTTTGATTGATGTAATTTGTCAGCCAGTGATGAGTCCACTTCAGTGTCATGCCAATGGGAAATAGATTTATTATTCAGGAGAAGACAGAGGAGGAGGAGGGCAGATGCAGAGAACATAACTTAGGAGTTAAGGTATCAGGTTCTAAAGCTAAACTAAGGGGGAACAAATAAAATTATTTTTTTTAAATGGAGATAGACTTCTGAGTTCCAGCCAAGGTGTCAAAATGCATTATGGTATTGCTTAGGGTGATGCTGTCATTTTAATAATCAGTGGTATGTATTGTTTTTTTAAATACACCGATTGCACATGACTTAGAACTTATTAGATAAGCTTTCATTGCCAGAAATCTGGTATTTGTTTCTCCCATCTCCAAGGGTATTCTACTAAAAGTAGAAAAGATTTTAGAAGCTATTTTCCCAGCAGTTCAAATTATTGCTTATCTTATACATAGATCTTATACATATTATACATAGATCTTATACATATTATACATAACGGCGTTCCGTGTTGTCATGCTGGCCACATGACCCGGAAGTATCTGCGGACAACGCCGGCTCTAACGGCTTAGAAATGGATATGAGCACCGCCCCCTAGAGTCGGACACGACTGGACTTTACGTCAAGGGAAACCTTTACCTTTACCTTTTATACATAGATCATCAGGTTTCTTATCTAGAAGGCTAACAGTGCAATTATATACATACCTATTTGGAAGTAAAATTGCACTAACTCAGTGGATCATTTTTCTAAGGAGATCTATTTCTTATTACATGTGAAGCTGTTGAAAGCTAAGAGAGAGGTGTCATTACCTGACTAATTAATTTTAATCCAGTTTAGAAATGTAATATCTTGTATATGGGTGGTGGTGGTGGAAATGAGGAATTATTCAAACCTCTTGGCTATTTATAAAAACTAATTAACATCTTCCATATCATTGGGTACATCTCCTAATCACTAGTTATATACAGTATGTTTGCTGTCAATTCACATCTCAGTTACACTCATTTCAATAAAAAGAGAGTTGAGGACTTGAGATACCTTAAAATCATTATTTATATTTAGTAATCAGAACTGTCTGCCATCCAGAAAGATCTGCTAAAAGCAATGTCATTTGGGTTCTTCTTTTTCCATCTTTCTTTTTCTCAGCACTCAACTACTAAAATTCACCTCAGCAAACGAGGCAGTTTACCCATCAAAGGAATGCCCAAGTGAAATGAACGGTTTAACCGAATTGTGATATAAAAATAGGTAGGTAGGTAGGTAGGTAGGGCAGAGTTCAAACAGTAGGATGGATCAGAAATTTGTTCAATTTGTATCTGAATTCAAACTTAATCCATTTTTCATTTTCAGGCCAATTCATGAACAGAAACTTTCTCCAAAGCTTGCATTTTAGTTCACCAATCAAAGATATGATATACTGTAATGAAAATCCTGGACAAAGGTGAATATATAGTAGCAAATCAGGGACAGGACAATCTTTTGGGGCCCAAGAACCACAGTTAACATTTGGGGGGATCTGAAAGCTACAAAATGGGTGGAGCCACATTACATGGGTGGGAGGGGTAGGATTTTCAGAGCAAGTTTGGGGAAGTGTCCTTCTTTTTTAGTGGTGATCTATTATTCAGGATTTACTCATAGCTCTTCACCTAAAATGACAGGATCCTGTGCTATCAGTTTCAAGCAATTATGGTCAGAGGGAACTCTAAGGGGCTGCAAAAAGGGGATTCAGCCTTGGAACTGCAGGTTGCCCATTCCTGATGCATATAATGAACAAAAATGCATTACATTAGCAAAAACTGTGTGTAAAAACTATGCACATTAGGCAAAAGTGCAAGCAAAAATGACTGCATGTGGACAAAACTACATAAACATTTTAGATCAATCTATTTTTTAAAGAGTGGATGTTCTGCTTGTGCCCTTTATGACACTCTGCTCACAATATATGGATGAATTGCCTCTCCCATTGAAAAGATAAACTATTGTTAGTCTAGTGAGCCCTAGTTTTAAGGAGGAAAAGCGTTGGGTTTCTTTTTTTCCCCAATTTTTGCAAAAATGCCATTAAAATGCATTGCACAGTTGAATTAGAAAGAATAGCATGCACTTCAAACAAGATGTTGCATTATAATTCTTTATAGAAAAAGCAGGTGAATGGACTATTTTATGGTCTTATATAATTTTAAACCATAAAGCAAGAAATGCTCATAAACCACACTGTAAGGCTCTAACTCAGAAGTGATATAGAGAAGACTATGAGTTAAAAAACTTTCGGAGCTGCCACAAACTCCTTTCTTGACAAAGAGAGTTGAGAAGTAAAAAGTATTAATTACAATATTATAGGGCCATATAATGCATGAGTTTTATATGATTTGCTTTTCAAGCTTAGTTCTGAGCCTCTGTATACTATTGGCAAACAATTACAATACATTTTACTAGCTCTGTGGGCCTCACATGAATGCTTTTAATTGGGCAAAATCCAGCTTTACTTGAAGACGGTCACTCACTGTCTGAGTACTAGCAGACAGGCCCAAGATATATCAAATATAATGTTCAATTATTTTGCCACATCATTCTAACTCATTAAAAGGCCTGCATAATTCATAGTTTTTGCTTCTTGTTACTCTGAGGCACTGAATGTATAACAGTTAATCATCAATAAACAAGCTGTGAATGTATGCAAAGTACACAAATTGCAATGTCCGTAGACACTTCCGTGGTCATGTGGCCGGCACGACTACACAGAATGCCGTTACCTGCCCACTGACGCGGTACCTATTAATCTACTCACATTGGCATGTTTTCGAACTGCTAGGTTGGCAGGAGCTGGGACTAGCAACGGGAGCTCACCCTGTCACGCGGATTCGAACCGCCGACCTTCCGATCAGCAAGCTCAGCAGCTCAGAGATTTAGAAGGCTTTATACCATGATTTCAGTGACTCTGCAGAAAGGAAAATATCCAACCTTCCTCCCATCTGAACAATCATTTTACCCAAAGAAAAATAAGAAAATGCTTTAATTTTGAGGTCTAGCACTTAAACACAGGATAATTATGCAGATAGGTGAGATCTGGATATTGAAGTGATTTTTGTTTAGTTGGGGGATTGAAAAGGATTTTTAACATCTTTTTTTCTAGATGCATTAAACCAATTGGGTATCTTATACATGACATTTCCTGTTTTTCTTGCCAAAAATTGGGTAGTCTGTTAGATAGTTTTTGAGCCTCTGTGTCCACAGAAAGAGGTTTGGTGGCTTGAGGTCTGCCCTCTCTTGTCTTAGAGTGAAACTATGAAAACACAAGCCAAAGTACATAATTGCCAGGAATTTTTTAAAGGATTTTAATGAATATACAGAAGCACTTGAGGATAGTGGGAAAATAATGGTACTTTTAGGATTGAAAGCACAGAATTACCTGCTTTATAAGAATTACAGAGTTCAAGAAACCTTAGGTTAAGGCTTTTCATCTAAGCTTATGTGATTATGGGTTTAGTGAGAAAGAGGAGAGAGAGAAATATAGAGACAATGTTCTATCAAGTCTCAGCCTGGCTTTTGGAAATTTTGCTGAAAAAAACCTATCCCATCCCATTGTATACAGCTTGCATTGTTTACCTAAAGCTGTTTCTGGAAGCTACAGAGACAGGCATTTAATAAATTCCTAACTGAAGAGATTGTGAAATATCCACATAGTGCAATGTTCCATCTCAGATTCAGCTTGGCTGAGATGATCTTGATGATCTTGATTTAAAATGTCCAATTTTCTGTATTTAAAATGCAAGGCAGAGTTGAACCTTAGTCTGGCATTGTCAGGACAATTTGTCTCTGGAAAAGACAGGGTTTTTTCTCAATTGAAGCAAATATTTGTAGTTCACGGTTGAACTGTGGAGTCCTTGGTGTTCTCTGAGCCTTGTTGTTTTCTTGCAGACGTTTCATTGCCAGACTGGGCAACATCTTCAGTGCAAAGAGGGAGTGGGCCTTGCCCTCAGTTTATATGCCATGGCTTGCCCTGCTTGTGTTGGTGGGGGTGCTGTTCTCTCCTTGGGAGTTCTCTGATTGGGCTGTTGTTTGCTGCTCGGTTGATTGCCTGAGTTAATCGTTCCTTGATTAGGGTATATTGTGCTGTTTGATGGTTCATCTGGTGTTAATCCTCATCAGTAGAGGAAATGATGGTAAGTTAGAAACACAAGTCTGCAGGAAAGCTACCTACACCAACCAAGTGCTCCACTACCAAAGTAACAATCCAACCTCCCACAAGAGAAGCTGTGTAAGAATATTATTCAGACAAGCACTTACACACTACAGCAACCCAGAACACCAGAAAAAAGAAAAAGAACATCTGCACAGCATCTTCCAACAAAAGGGATACCCACTCAACTTTATCAAAAGGTGCCTCACCACCCAACCCACTACAACCCAACCAATGGAAACTATGAAAAGGATAACACTGCCATACATCAGAAACATTTCAGACACATAGAGGTAAATAACATTTACATACCATTGAAAAGAGACAATAGAAAAGCCAAAAGACCAGTACACTCCCTTGCCAGCAATCAACACCCAGATATGCAAAAATCAACACTAGGATTAACACCAGATGAACCATCAAATAGCACAATACACCCTAATCAAGGAACGATTAACTCAGGCAATCAACCAAGCAGCAAACAACAGCCCAATCAAAGAACTCCCAAGGAGAGAACAGCACCCCCACCAACACAAGCAGGGCAAGCCAGGGCATATAAACTGAGGACAAGGCCCACTCCCTCTTTGCACTGAAGATGTTGCCCAGTCTGGCAATGAAACGTCTGCAAGAAAACAACAAGGCTCAGAGAGCACCAAGGACTCCACAGGTTTTTTTTCTTCCTATTTTTTAGGTAGCTTTCTGAAAGAGAAATTCCCAAATAAATGTTGCTTGGAATGTATATGTTGCCTCTCTACAAACAACAAGAAGAACAAATTATGCTAGGACTTGCCAGTTTTATCCATTGTAAAGACATACAGTATTTTCAATTTGGATATTTTACCACCTGTTTTCTGTTTTCATCACACTTGCATCACAAATGTAGTTCTCCTAAAGTATCTGAAAACCCATTGCTTTGAAATTTCCTTCTTGAATTAAATGAACAGAGAAACAAAAGTTATTTCACCGAGTTCAGATTGTTCAGTGACCAAAAAAAAAGCACTTCAGAATTCTGTGACGATTTCTGGTAGCTGATGAAGCTAAAGTAGATAAAAAGTTGAAAACAGCCATAGACAGCATTGAAAAACTTGAAGGTATTTTCATCCTGAGCCACATTTTAAATAGTAAATGTGGTTTTATGTTAAGTGGCAAATGCCTAAGGAAAGTCTGATAGCCATTGTGTTTAAGATTTCTCCTGCCCATTCTCTAAAAGTCTTGCTATTTCCATGGGACCTGTGTAGAGTTTGGCATTGGATCTCACTGATGTCCACATGACATTCCTGAAGATTTATCTTCCTCTGTTAAATGAGCCATTAGATTGATCTTTTTTAGTATCATAGGTCTTCATTCAGTCAAATAAACCATATTTTGATTACCATCCTGAAAAGATATAAATGCTAAATACTGTTTAACTTCATTTTATGAGATGGAATAGTATATATTTTTTTCCTTTCTAGTGACCTTTTATTGCCTTGTGAATAAAAAAATAATTTACCAGGCAGAAATAACGGCTAAAGGAAGATGCGATTTATGAGCATGTCAGCTCCACTAAAACCAAAGGATATAACATAATGGCCTCAGAATAAAAATAGTGGGTTATCTGTTTTGCTTTTATTTTTTTTAATTCAGAAGGAAGATCCTGGTTTGGGTCCAAAAAGTTAGAATACACATTCCTTTCATCATCTAGTGGGAAAAACATACATATGTTTCATATTCTCTATGATCATATCTTTGTCTGCTAGCCTGATGATGGTTTCTGTGAATTTTTAACCAAACATAGAAAGGTTTGTGAAATAAGAAAAAAGAAAAAGAAACAATTCAAGTGATTATGAGTTTTAGAACATTAATAGAGATTAAGGTGGTAAATTCTACTTTTCTCTTTGCTGAAGGATTAAAAGTTCTAAAGGAATTCAGACAGCTACCCCATGCACTTAAAGTCAGCATAAGAAAACCTATACGGCTATCTCCAGACTTCCTTAGTGATTAATGCCACCCAATAGCATTGTTTTTCACGATGTGATAGGTCCTTCCTGTGCTGATGTGTGCTCAGGAAGATTCTTTCAAGTGAGGAGTGGGGCTGATTAAGTCATTTTTATAGTATTTCTCTGTCCAAGTTTCTGAGGAAGTGGTTAACCTTACCTCCTACGAATTCTTTGCAACAGAATACACAACCAAATTCCTAACAATACCTAGTTGAGCATCAACCTATCAAAGAATACATAGTACACAGTCATCTCAAGATTGTCTCAAGAACCCTGTAAGGTTTCAGCCGCATGATTGGTTCAGTATCCTATTCATAATCCTATATTGTAGGGATTTGCAAGCAGGATAAAGCATTTCCTGCTACCACTTTGACACCAATTGCCAACTCTGTGAATAAATGTATTTGCTGACAATAAGTCCTACCACTCAAAGACCAAGGTCAGCCTTTGGATTGAAAAGATTGCACATCTTTTGTTTAAGTCAATATGCTGCAAACTGGCTTAATGTCTTAATGTCTTAATGTTATTAATTCATATGAAGGTTATAATAAACATTAGCAAGTGATAATATCTGTTAATGTATATTACTTAAAGCAAATCTTGTATTTGTTTTATCATTGTGCTATGGAGAGAGAGAGAAAAAACGGGAAAGAGAGGTAAGGAAGCATGAGGTGGGAATGTATATTGGGCTTTGAAGAGGAAAGAGGAATGTATCAAAGAAATTGAAGAATGGACAGGACACCCTTTTCAGTGTTATTTGCAACTCTGGATTAACATTACTTAACCATAAGGTATCACATTCAGAACTGTGACCCAGACATTTCTTTCAGATACAGCACAACTCAAGATTTTCATCTCAATAGGAGTTTCTCTTGAAGTGCACAATATTTATTTCATATATTTAAAATTCAGCATGAAATATTTATAAATGTATGAATGCATAATATAATGTATAATTTAATTATATTCTATAATTCATAAGGAACTATTTATTAATTTATTTAAAGTGTACATTTTAAATACAATCCACAAATGCTCAGCCAGTTTCAGATTTCACTGGGCATCCCAAGATGAAACATGAAAGAAGAGCTACGTAGAATATTGAAGCATGAAGCACCAGTGTTGCTAATGAATGCACAGAGATTCACCAAATTGCTTCTTTATCAGCCCTGAATCCAGGAACTCAGACTGGGAGGAAGCCCCTGCACTGTGTGCAAGACCCTTTCACCATCCTTCCTTCAGTTCTTTGGAAAGTTTGGAATTCAAAAGCCTAGAGGGCAGATGTTCAACTCTCTGAACTGTGGATATGTAGTTAACCATGAATGCTGGTCTGGCCTGCAGCCTTGGCAAAAGGACTTCTGTCCAGTTGTCTTCTTCTATTGTGATAGAACAAAGTTTAGAAAATGGTCATCCCTCCGGAAAGAGAAATTGGCTTGTATCCACCTAATGCTAATGGGAGAAAAGGTCAGATCTTTCAGACAAGCATTTCCTCAAGAATCCTTGCCTCATGAGATGCAATATTCCTACTTAAGATGATAACTGGGGCTGGTAGAGTTGTTCCTCTTCTGTAACATCATTTACTCACCATCTGCCTATAATGACAGGCATTCTTAAAATTAACTTCTGAGTGCATTGTTCACAAATAACCTTCAAAACATCCAGTGTTAAAGTATTTTGCTCCATTCTGTGTTAATGAGTTGACTTTGTAATCTTTAGTTTCTTCTAGTTCTTTCTAGTGTCCAAACTTCAAAGTTCCATCTTACCATGTAATTGAAATTGATTTGAATGTGGATTTAAAAATGACAAGCTGCAAGAATGATATGGAAAAACATTATATACTGGATATACAAATGAAACCTGTTGATGTTTTAATAATTAAAAGGCGCATACAAATAACAAACCAGAAGAGTGCTTTAAGATGATAACTGGGGCTATCAATGATGCTTGAGGCTGCTGGAGATACAGATGAGGATCGAATTATGTCTTCCAGATAGGCAGGCACTACAGCCCCTAGAATTCTTCATGGAAGCCAATAGACAGAGGGTCAGAGGTCTTAATGCAACTTCCCCAAGCTTGGCCTTCTTTGTGTTGCCATCATCTGGAGGATATCTAGTTGGGGAAGGCTGTCCTAAAATGTCCCTAATATACAGTAATATAATCCTGAGGCAGAGTAAGAACGAAAATATGGATGCCCTGTAATTTCTTATGACACCACAGAGCTTCACTATGTCAGGAGAAATCTAGAGTGTTAAATGAAGTTTAAATAGCAGCTCCAATCTCTCCTAATGGTATTTAACAATACAGTTTAAAATCTAATTTGGACTTCTTAGACAATTCAGAAGGAAATTAAACAATTTAATGGAGATGTGGGATATCCATGAGTATTAGTCATAACAGCAGGCTCCAAGGAACAAGGGTGGATGGGGACTATTGCAGTTCACTCCTGCTAGTGGTTGTCCAGCAGCAGGGGTGTCTGTAGGGTGCGCTTTAAAAAAGTCAAGATGGCAGCCGTGAAGGTCCGATTGGAACTCTGCTTTTTATGTGTATAAAAAACAGGTGGAGCTTCAATCACTCTGTTGCTGTTGCCATTTTGACTTTTTTGACCTTATTTCATGGAGACCCCTGTACAGTAGACATAGAGTTGGCTGTTATGGGAAATCAAGATGTTGGACTAAATTGGTCTTATTTATACAGGGTAAGGGGTATGACCTTGACGGAAATATTGAAAGAACTGAAACCTACTACTATAGTTCTCAACTTCTTGTGGAGTTGATTTCCTGATCTCATCTACCCAGTGGGGTTGACATTATTTGAATACAGCAAAAAACTTCTTATATTTCTTTAAAAATACATTATGACACATGCTATGCCTTTCGAAATCTTTGGAATGTGGACCTTCTTGGTTCACCTCAGGAAGATGTGTATGCTGCTATATAAGTATGATAAATAAATAATTCAAAAAGCACTGCATGAATATAAAAAGTAAGATCAATGGCTTTCTTGAACTGCACTCTTGTGAATTCAGATGGTTAATTTTTATTGGTTGGCATGTAACTAGTAAGTAAGTAAGTAACTTTATTGATTAGTCAAATGACCATATCAGAAAGTTGGGCATCAGCCACTGTAAGATATAAAATATAAAATATGATGCCATAAAACAATAAATACAATAAAATTAGCTAAAATATACTATGGTGTGATAAAATACAGTAGGGTAAAATGGAGATAAAACTAAGATAAAAATGCAAGATGTAATAAAACAGGTAATGAAATACAGAAACTATGTGAGTTTAAATGAATTCATCACCTTTACATGCCACCACAATGTGTTCTATAAATTGCGTTCTCAGTTGTACAGCCCTAACTATAAACTTAACAATTCTATTGACCACATACGTATTTGTGCCCTGGAGGAAGTAACATAATCTTTTGTTATGGTCCCAGTATGTGGTTCTGTCAATTAATGTCTGAAGGTACTGAGCCCTTACTGGGGCATATAGTTGGCAGTTAAATAGGACATGTGCAATATCTTCTACTTCAGATGCTCCACAAACACGTGTCCTCTCAAGGTAAGGCACTTGGTGGAATCGTCCGTATTTGACCATAGAATCTAGTTGCTCAAATCTTGCGCTAGTAAGAGCTATCCTATAGTATTGAGTCAGACCCATTGTCAGGTATGTAACTAAATTTGGTTGGTATGTAACTAAAGAGAGCCAGTTTGGTGCAGTGGTGAAGGCACCAGGCTAGAAGCTAGGAGAGTTCTAGTCCCGACCTAGGCACAAAGCCAGCTGGTTGACCTTGGGCCAGTCACTCTCTCTCAGCCCTAGGAAGGAGGCAATGGCAAACCACTTCTGAAAAACCTTGCCAAGAAAACTGCAAGGACTTGTCCAGGCAGTCAACACTGACTTGGAGGCATAAAAAAAAAGTAACTAAAGTAAATTGCTAAAAATTATATAATTTGGCAATGACTTTATTCTTTCTAGCTTTGGGCAATTATCAGAAACCCTTTCTCACTGATCTGCTTGAAATAATATTTTTTTTTCCTTTTGCAGCCATAAGTAGCTTAAAAGAATTCTCCCTGATTCCTAAAGGCAATTCTTAAGCTAAAGCTGCTTAGGGATCTCTGTGGTCCTATCAGCTGATGTGGTCATCAATCACTGAGCCAAGTTGTTTACTACTCTGACTGATCTCTAAAAGTAGGATCAATGTAACTCATTCTTTAAATCTGAGGTTTATATAAGAGAAAATAGCAGAAAAGACCATTTTAAAAAAGGTCATGCCTTAGTTCAGCCTTCTGCAGATTAGCAACTTCCAGATATGTAGCACTACAATTCCCATAATTCCCAAGTAGTATGGCCAATATTTTCCCATTCATGTTGTTAGCTGATTTGTTACTGAAAAATTCTAGAAAAGCAAAATACATATGTCATTGGATCAGTTGTATTTTAAAATGTGAGAAAGTGCTTTGGCTGAAAAATTAACATGACAACAAGCTTTGAAAAAACCTACAATTTTTAAAAAGATCAGGACTTCTTCTTGAGTTTGATTCCTGGTTATTTCATGGAAAGGTCCATGGCATCTTCTTGACAACATTGCAGAAATGGTTTGGCATTGCCCCTTTCTTAGGTATTTGCAACTTGCCAATCTATCTTCAACAGCCATGGTATCCTTTGGTAATCTCACATCCATGTACTAACCAGACCTGATCCTGTTATCTGATGAGACACAATGAAGTGCTGTTAGCAGTGTTTTTCCTCATAAATTACTTAATCTCTGCAAATTTTATTGTGAACAGAAATATGGATAAGGGATATTTAAAATGTTTCCATTTCTCCTTAGGATCACATATTTAGTTATGTACAGTATATTCCTAGGTTTTCTTTTCAACTTGCTTTGTTTTTCATAACTGATTCATTTTTAGATATAGTATAGATACAGTATTTTAGAAAATACCTTCTCCTTAGAAATATATTCTAAAGCATGGCATTATTCCTTGGGCAACAGGAATTGCATCTGTTCTAATTCTCTTGTAATGGTTCCTGTAAAGCAATGTTTTTTAAACCTGGCAACTTTAAGATATGTAGACTTCAACTCCCAGAATTCCCCAGCCAGCATCTTAAAGTTGCCAGGTATGAAAAACAATGCGCAAAGCATAAGAATGCAATCTTTTTCAGGTCTCAAATGGCTTTTGAATAACTGGCTTAGGTTGGCCAAATATTAACACAAGAGTTGGGGCAAAAACAAAGGAGTGGCATGGCCTAGACACAAACCAACTTAATTTATTTATTTTAAAAATGTAATTTTTAACTTTAGGACAGGTTCACAGAGCCATTATCTTAAACACAATGGCTTCTGAGTCTCTGCAGGGTCAAATCTACAATCCAGATAATATCACCTGGAAGGACCAGTTGTATGAAACATTCCTCCAGCTGTAATGGCAGACATATGCTGTCTTAGATTTATGCTTTTTTGTAGCCTTTTTAAAGTGTCCATCTGTGTTTGTTTGTTTCATGTATACCTTGATTTTTCTCAGAGAGGGTAGGATAGTATACAGTACCCTGGATGGAGAGAAAATGACTAGCCCATATCTCCCAGTAGGCTCCATAGTCAAATGAAGATTTCAGCTTGGATTCCCCAGACCTTACTCGCTGTACTGTCTTGTAGGTCTCATTGTAAAAAATAAGAATCATCAATCCTGGAAGAAGGACAGCAAAGTCAGGCACATCTTCCTTAATGTTGACTAGAGCCAGTGAAAAAGAATACTATTTAATCAAGGCTAATTGATGATGGTCACAGGAGGTGGTACAACCTAACTAGTATTAGCTGATTTTGAAAAGGCTAAGCAGGGCTGGACCTGATTATTATTTAGATGACAGAGTACCAGGAAATCCCACAGCTGCAGAATAGATTAGGAAATCATCAAACTTCCAAGATGATAAACCACTTCCATCATGCAGCTAAGTAAAGAACATGCACTTGTCCACCAGGAGTAGCATATGGCTCAAGGGAGACATTCCCTTTACCTTTAATCTGGAATGAGAACTGCATTTTCAGTTACCTGTCTTTTGACAATACATAAGTGACTATCCTAGTGAGTAGACAGTAATGGTTAAATCCTGAACATGCAAGCAGTTTGTAATTAATTGCCTTAAATGGTAGTTCATATAGCACCTGTATTTCTGCTTACTATATTCTGATTTTACTATTTATTTATTGTTTATTTTATTTATATATCCTCTTTCTAGTGAAAGAGGCACTAATCATACAGTTTCACAAATATCTTCACAGCCATCACATCAATAAACTTTCTTTTTTTAAAGGAAGAGTGTGATGCTCAAAAAGCTGAATTCTATATCAGGTGGTAAGTTTTTCTGAGCATTCAATTAAATGCAACACTCATACTTTTGTGATGATTAACCAGTTTGAATTCAGTGAGCATTTGCTGTGTCTGATACAGAGGACTTTTAATTTTTCATTTTGCCAAACTTTCTGTGAAGATGCAAAAGACATTAGAACATCTTGGGCCTACTTGCTATTCTACTAATTTAATCCTATAATGATGATACTCTTTTCTTTTTATGGGGCTAATGTGTTATATTTTATTAACTTATGCCTTTTCTTCCCTTTGATATTTTTCCTGATGCCTGACAGTATTACAGGTTTACTGTTCAAATGCTCATCTGCTATATATTTCATACTTCATACTCCAAAAGGAATCATTTATGGTAATACTCTAAAGGCCACTGCTCCTCTTTGTCAAGAGAAAGGAAAGGAAAAAAGAGGTTTCAACTGAAACTTTCTAGGAGAAATATGTGCTGAAGAATAAGTAATGTCTTGTAGATCATTTTTTTCTACCTACAAGACATTATTTATTGCATATTGAATCTGGATAGTATAATTGGTGAGGTAATCATCAAACCATAGAGTGGGAAGGCCATCACTGCTTGCACAGGGCAAGAATCCCAATCACAGCATCCCATCACTATCTGCCTGACCTTTGACCTTAGCCATAGCTAGCAAAGAGGAGCCTTCCACCTCAGTAGTTGTTTTTGCTGTCATGCTACTCTAACTGCTAAGGAAGTTTTTAAAAAGACATTTAACTGAAATTTGTCCTTCTGTTCTTTCTGTTCTGTCCTCTGAAAATACAAAACAGATCTTGGACTTCTGACTTACACCCCTTCAGATACTTGACAACCCTTAAAAATTCTCAGGGCTAAATATACCTTCATGCTCTCCTTATGGGGCTAGTGTTTTATTTATTTATTTATTTATTTATCCAATTTGTCCCTGCCCATCTCCTCCCATTGAGGGACTCTATCCTTTGATCATGTTTGTTGCCCTTCTTCGAATGTGTTCCAATTTTTAAAATCCTTTTAAAGTATGTTGCTGTAAACAGAACACAATATTAGAATATTGGTCTGACCAGTATAGGAGATTATGAATATCTGCATCTAAATATATGATAGTGGAAGTTCAAACATGCAAGTATCTGGGGAAATAATAGTATACTTAGCTTTCTTTCCTGGTAGTTGCTCATTTAATGAAACATCCTGATATATATTAGAAACTGTAAATTCAGTTGCAAGATGGTTATTAAGAAGATGATGTAATAACAAGTTACAAGTGGAAATGAAAAAGAGACATCTAGGATTCCAGTGGTAGATACTTGAAGTACTGTACTAATATATCCTGGCTTTATAATATACAAGCTCAGCTCCTATCACCTGTATCCAGAAAGATAATGCATTACCTTACTACATAATAGTAATAATCAGCTGTTCTTTAAGAAACTAATCCATACCTGGTGTCAGTTTCCTACTTTAAAAAACAAATCTGATTTTTTTCTCTAAAAGAATGCCAGGCAAGCAAAATTCCCACTTGCTTGTAGTCCTGATGCTGATTGTACTCCTCTCAAGAAGCAATAATTGAAAGTAATTAGGTGATAAAGGCACTGAGTGGGCTTTTTTATCACAGCAAATAGTGATAAATAGAACTCACTGGAGCTGCTTACACTAACAACTAATGTGAAATGGTCACTCTAATCTTTATTTATTTATTTGTCTCTCCCTGTCTTTGTTGCAGGGTTAGGGAACAGCCTATTCCAGATATTCCAATAATTGGGGAGTCATGATCCTAACAGCAGAATGGGTCTTGGACTAGAATCAGGGAAACCCAGGTTCAAACCTACATTCAACTATGAAAGATCACTAGGTGACTTTGGACCAATTGCTATCTCTCAGCTTGGCCTCACTTACAGAATTATTATGAGAATAAAAGTGATATTTATGTCACCTCGAGCATCTAGAATATTGCTGGGATATAAACTAAATCAAATCAATCAGTTAATCAATAAATCCATTGGGTGCCATCTTAAGACATTTTTTTCTAATCTTTTGTGAATGATTTCTCATAGAATTTTGATTTTACTTGAATGGCTTGATATTACAGCTTGATGTAATGCTCTGTGGGTGTGTTGTTTGTTTTTTGTTTGTTTTTCCTAGCATTGAAAGGTTAGGTAGGACTATTCATGCCAGTTTAGTGTTCTGTAAACTTCATGGTTGTATAATTTACCACTAATTCAAAAATAGATGGATATAGCAATTTAACTCAGTTGTGAAGACAGACCCATTGTAACATTCTTCATGTCTTGTCTTAGTTTGGTGATTGTTATTATTTTTCTACTTTAGCCCTTTGGCCCAAGGTCTTTAGCAAAATCATCAACAGTCCAAAATCAAAAATGTGGGTATCTCCACAAGAATATCATCGAGGGGACATTAAATTGAAAACTAGAGAAGATTTGCCTTCACAAGTTTTCAAATGCCATTGGTTTCTACATATGCAACAGAAAGATTTAAAACTGATAAGAGTTAAACAGAAAGATTTAAAACTGATAAGAAAAATGAATTTGAAAGAGATAAAACTATATATGAAACAGAATTATGTTCAAACAATGATCATCTTACAAATTTTGTTGTTTATTCATTTAGTCACTTCTGACTCTTCGTGACTTCATGGACCAGCCCACGCCAGAGCTTCCTGTCGGTCATCAACACCCCCAGCTCCCCCAGGGACGAGTCCGTCACCTCTAGAATATCATCCATCCACCTTGCCCTTGGTCGGCCCCTCTTCCTTTTGCCCTCCACTCTCCCTAGCATCAGCATCTTCTCCAGGGTGTCCTGTCTTCTCATTATGTGGCCAAAGTATTTCAGTTTTGCCTTGAATATCATTCCCTCAAGTGAGCAGTCTGGCTTTATTTCCTGGAGGATGGACTGGTTTGATCTTCTTGCAGTCCAAGGCACTCTCAGAAGTTTCCTCCAACACCACAGTTCAAAAGGATCGATCTTCCTTCTCTCAGCCTTCCTTATGGTCCAGCTCTTGCAGCCATATGTTACTACGGGGAACACCATTGCTTTAACTATGCGGACCTTTGTTGTCAGTGTGATGTCTCTGCTCTTAACTATTTTATCGAGATTTGTCATTGCTCTTCTCCCAAGGATTAAGCGTCTTCTGATTTCCTGACTGCAGTCAGCATCTGCAGTAATCTTCGCACCTAGAAATACAAAGTCTTTCACTGCTTCTACATTTTCTCCCTCTATTTGCCAGTTATCAATCAAGCTGGTTGCCATAATCTTGGTTTTTTTGAGGTTTAGCTGCAAGCCAGCTTTTGCACTTTCTTCTTTCACCATCATAAGGCTCCTCAGTTCCTCTTCGCTTTCAGCCATCAAAGTGGTATCATCTGCATATCTGAGGTTGTTAATGTTTCTTCCCGCGATTTTAATTCCAGCCTTGGATTCCTCAAGCCCAGCATGTCGCATGATGTGTTCTGCGTACAAGTTGAATAGGTAGGGTGAGAGTATACAGCCCTGCCATACTCCTTTCCCTTAAACCAGTCCGTTGTTCCGTGGTCTGTTCTTACTGTTGCTACTTGGTCATTATACAGATTCTTCAGGAGGCAGACAAGATGACTTGGTATCCCCATACCACTAAGAACTTGCCACAATTTGTTATGGTCCACACAGTCAAAGGCTTTAGAATAGTCAATAAAACAGAAATAGATGTTTTTCTGAAACTCCCTGGCTTTTTCCATTATCCAGCGGATATTGGCAATTTGGTCCCGAGTTCCTCTGCCTTTTCTAAACCCAGCTTGTACATCTGGCAATTCTCGCTCCATGAATTGCTGAAGTCTACCTTGCAGGATCTTGAGCATTACCTTACTGGCATGTGAAATGAGTGCCACTGTTTGATAGTTTGAACATTCTTTAGTGTTTCCCTTTTTTGGTATGGGGATATAAGTTGATTTTTTCCAGTCTGATGGCCATTCTTGTGTTTTCCAAATTTGATGGCATATAGCATGCATTACCTTGACAGCATCATCTTGCAAGATTTTGAACAGTTCAGCTGGGATGCCATCGTCTCCTGCTGCCTTGTTATTAGCAATGCTTCTTAAGGCCCATTCAACCTCACTCTTCAGGATGTCTGGCTCTAGCTCACTGACCACACCGTCAAAGCTATCCCCGATATTGTTATCCTTCCTATACAGGTCTTCTGTATATTCTTGCCACCTTTTCTTGATCTCTTCTTCTTCTGTTAGGTCCTTGCCATCTTTGTTTTTGATCATACCCATTTTGGCCTGGAATTTACCTCTGATGTTTCTAATTTTCTGGAAGAGGTCTCTTGTCCTTCCTATTCTATTGTCTTCTTCCACTTCCGTGCATTACTTGTTTAAAAATAATTCCTTATCTCTTCTGGCTAACCTCTGGAATTTTGCATTTAATTGGGCATATCTCCCCCTATCACTGTTGCCTTTTGCTTTCCTTCTTTCTTGGGCTACTTCTAGTGTCTCAGCAGACAGCCATTTTGCCTTCTTGGTTTTCTCTTTCTTTGGGATGTATTTTGTTGCCGCCTCTTGAGCAATGTTGCGGACTTCTGTCCATAGTTCTTCCGGGACCCTATCTACTAAGTCCAGTCCCTTAAATCTATTCTTCACCTCCACTGCATATTCCTTAGGGATATTAGTGAGCTCATATCTAGCTGATCTGTGGGTCTTCCCTAATCTCTTTAGTCTGATCCTAAATTGTGCAAGAAGAAGTTCGTGATCTGAACTACAGTCAGCTCCAGGTCTTGTTTTTACCAACTGTATAGATGTCCGCCACCTTTGGCTGCAAAGGATGTAGTCAATCTGATTTCGGTGTTGTCCATCTGGTGAAGTCCATGTATAAAGCCGTTTCTTAGGTTGCTGGAAGAGAGTGTTTGTTATGCACATTGAGTTGTCTTGGCAAAATTCTATCAGCCTATGTCCTGCTTCGTTTTGTTCTCCCAGGCCATGCTTACCTGTAATTCCAGGTGTCATTTGACTGCCCACCTTAGCATTCCAGTCTCCCGTGATGAAAATAACATCTCTTTTAGGCATGTTGTCCAGTAGGTGCTGCAGATCCTCATAGAACTGCTCTACTTCAGCTTCTTCAGCATCTGTGGTTGGGGTGTATATTTGGATCACTGTGATGTTACATGGCTTGCCCTGAATTTGAATTGAGATCATTCTATCATTTTTTGGATTGTATCCAAGCACTGCTTTATCCACTTTACTATTAATTATGAAGGCTACTCCATTTCTTCTGTGGTCCTCTTGTTCACAGTAGTAGATCTGGTGGTCATTTGATGTGAAGTGGCCCATTCCAGTCCATTTCAGTTCACTGACACCCAGAATGTCTATCTTTAATCTTGACATCTCACCAATAACCACATCCAATTCGCCCTGGCTCATAGATCTTACATTCCAGGTTCCAATGGCGTGTTGATCCTTAGAACATCGGATTCGCCGTTCACCACCAGCACCGTCGGCCGCTAGCCTTCCTTTCGGCTTTGAGCTAGCTGCGTCCTCACGTCTGGGGCTAGTTGAGCTCATCCTCTGTTCTTCCCCAGTAGCATTTTGACCATCTTCCGACCTGGGGGTCTCATCTTCCGATGGTATACCGACATATCTCTGGTTGTACCGATCCATTTAGTTTTCATGGCAAGAATACTGGGGTGGGTTGCCATTACCTTCCCCAGGGATTGCATTTAGTCTGACCGCTCTGTCATGACCTTCCCGTCTTGGGTGGCCCTTCATGGTCTAGCTCATGGCGTCATTGAGGTGCTCAAGCTCCAGCACCATGACAAGGTAACGATCCTTTGCTGAAGCATCTTACAAATAAAATGTACAAATTATTGTTAACACTGGAAATGGAAGAGGAACTAGTATAAGATTGTATAGTAAAATGGGCAAAAAATTTTCAATATAACACCCAGCTTGAACAAAGGGAAAATATGTGGCTAAAGGGTCTTAAATTTACAGTATGTTAAGAAAATTTCTATAAGATGATGTATAGATGGTATATGACACCAGAAAAATGTTCTAAAATGTATAAAAGAGTATCGAACATTTGCTGGAAATGTAAAAGACATGAAGGAACCTTTCTACTATCTTTGGTGGTCTTTGTAAAAAAGTTAAAGAATACTGGATGGACATATATATAACTATTCAAAAGATTTTGAAAATGGGCATTCAATTGAGAAATTTTCTTATTAGGGATGATGGACATAGAAAAAGTGCATGGTACTTTACTTCTTTATATGACAACAGCTGCAAGACTGCTTTTGGCCCAACTTTGGAAAGACCAGGCATTACCCACAGTTGAGGAGTGGTTAGTTAACCTTTTGGAATTAGTGGGAATGGCAAAACCGACAGCTATTATAAAAGAAAAAACACTGATAAAATTTAAGAAAGACTAGAAGCCATTCATTGACCTTTTGCATGAAACTGAACATCGTCAAATAGTGACATATGGTTTCGATGATTAGTTATAATTAGAGATTATCGGGAAAAATAGAAGCAATAATATAAAGTTAAACAAGGGTTGTATGAAAGGTTTTTTGTATATATCCTTTGTAAAAGAAGTTGGAAGTTGCTCTGTTAAATGTCTATATAAGTTTGTATTTCTTCTTTTGTTTCTGTTCTGCACCTCTATTCCTTCTACTTCTTATACTTCCACTGTACTTTCTTTCTTTCTTTCTTTCTTTCTTTCTTTCTCAAATCTGTCACCGCCCATCTCCTCTCACTAAAGGGACTCTGGGACTTTTTAATTTATACATTACGAAAATGTATTAAATCAAAAACAGTCCAAAATCAGAATCAGTAAATGCAGTTATGGAATCAACAATCAGTCTTGATCCCAATCTAATCCAAGGTTCAAGACAGGCAAGGTATCTTTCGGACAGCCAGGATTGAGTGGGCAGAGCAGAGAGCATTGTCAGCTCCAGAAGAAAAACTATGAAAGTACATATACTGTAACCAGAAATTGTTTTAGTACCTGGGTGCTATTTAGTAACATGTTATATCCTGGGAATCCCAGTCTCCAGTCCACCCAAACACAGCCAGCACTGCTCAGATGTGAAAAGGGACTACCATGAATGTAATTCCTGAATAGATTGTCTCTCTCAAGGTTCTTCTCCATGCTATTTAGCTCTTCTCTGGCTCTCTGGATTTTGATAAAATGGCAACAGTACTTTTGCTGCCTGGGTAATTAAAATTCCAGATTTCAGAGTTTACATGATTTTGGAGTTAGGATCTTCCTTCCTTGGAGTCTACCTGGTGGTCATCCTGCCCTGCTCTGATATGGATTTATAAGATTGCAGCACAACATTTAGTTTGTTGAATACAAGTTTGCAAAATTCTCTGGTTGAATCCCTGATATCTTCGCATAGAACTGGAAAAAAATGTCTGAAATTCAGGGCAATTATTCTGAACTGAAGTTTGAGACTTGTTCAGAAGCAGAACTGGATCAGTCACGAACAAAGAAAACTCACTGTTCTGTTTAGATCAGTGGTTCTTAAACTTGGAATAAACTGGGAGTACCCAAGGGGGTACTTTGGGCATATCTGGGGGCAATGAAGCAATTTGTAATTGTTTGTGAGTTGAGGATCCAATCTGGGACTACTGCTGCCGAGATGCTTGTGTAAAACAAGTCTATTTTTTGTTGCGTGTGTGTGTGTGTATGTGTGTGTGTGTGGAATTACATTATCTGAGACAGGGAAAAGGGATAATTGGGTTGAACAGTTTAAAAACCACTGGTTTAAAGCAACTTTCTCCAACTTGTCATCCTTAGATAGCCCTTGATGGCTGGAGCTGTAGGACTTTTAATCCTATTATAACTGGGAGGCACTAAGCTGGGGAAAGCTTGTCTGTGGTCACCTTGGCTCAACTGCAGTACAAAAACATTTCTGACAAGTATATTGTGAGACAACTGACTTAATTGCAGAAATGGATTCTCAAGTGTTGTATTATCATATCATATCATATTTGCAGGACTGCCTCTCCCTGAAAAGATCTGCCTGTCCCACCAGTTCAGATAGAGGGGACATGCTCCAGGTCCCTTCCCTTAAATGTTGCCATCTTACAGGACCTAGGAAGTGGGCCTTTTCCATTGCAGCCCCTACCCTAGGAAACACCCTTCCCCTTGAGATCCGGGAAGCCTGTATCTTCTTAACCTTCCAAAAAGCACTTAAGAGCTGGCTTTTCCCTCAGGTGTTATGGTAGGGTGAGACTGGAGTGGGTGGAGAGTGTTATGGGCTGAAATAAGAAGTTTGGTTGTGGCACCAGGTTTTTCTGTTTTTGGCTTTATTATTTTTGTTTTTATTGTCTGTATATATAGTTTTTAATCCTTTATGTAAGTTACCCATATCATAGTTAGATTTATATCCTGCTTTTTCTCCAGGAGCTTCAGCAGACTTACATTTGATCCTGAGAGGAATTGCCTCAATTCATCCAATGACATTCTATGGCTGAGAGTGGACTTGAATGCAGATCTTCCCAATCCTGATTCAACACCATCAGCACTACACTGCAGTGACTCTTAGTGTGCTACGTTTGTATGTTTTCCATATTGGAAACAAATCTAATTTTTTAGCTTTTAAGTTTCTTCACAGTTGGATTACTTCAAACTACTAGAAAAATGAAAGAATCAGAAAAGACACAAAAGGTGTTGAAGGTGGTTTCAAATTATGTATAAAATGAACAGATAGGCAACTAGACAGAAAATCCAAGATAGATATATTCTTGGACTGAAAGTATCCACATCATACTGTGTCTGTTCCACTTCCAATCTTTCAGATGCTTTAAATTTATCATATGTATCCTATTGAGTATGGGGACACGGTGGCGCTGCAGGTTAAACCGCTGAGCTGATGAGCTTGCCAATCGGAAGGTCAGAGGTTCAAATCCGCGTGACGGGGTGAGCTCCCGTTGCTAGTCCCAGCTCCTGCCAACCTAGCAGTTCGAAAACATGCAAATGTGAGTAGATTAATAGGTACCGCTTCAGCTGGCAGTAACGGCATTCCGTTTAGTCATGCTGGCCACATGACCACGGAAGTGTCTATGGACAAACGCCGGTTCTTCGGCTTTGAAACGGAGATGAGCACCGCCCCCTAGAGTCAGACACGACTGGACTTAACGTCAAGGGAAACCTTTACCTTTACCTATTCTATTGAATAAGGGGTTGCAAGAATCACCTGATTTGGATGATGTGGAGGGTCCTGATTCACTTACCCAAATCCTAATCTGTGACTGTGTTTGATATTGATAATCAGTAATTTTTTTTTCTCTTTGAAAGAATTGGATGATCTTTTTGGAATAGCTGTCTAGTACATATATGGAGCTGAAGTGCAGTAAATATCTATTACGTTAGTCAAGAAAAGCTTTGGATGCTACTGAGAAAGTACCACCAGTTCAAAGAAACAGGCATTCAGTAAGATGGAAGAATAAAAATACTGGAAGCAAAATATGACAAGATGTAATCCATATATTTACAATTCTGTCTCTTCTCCATGCAAGACTTTGGAAAGTAGAGTGTTATCAAGACATTCTGTTCGCTGCATGTAAAAATTATAGATGCATTTGATGGTGGCTTTTCAGATAATGTCCAAAATGTATTGTCTCCGTTTTCATTAAAGTGGGCTCAAATTGCTACACGTGAATCTGCTGTGTGACTTGCAGCAAAAGAAAAGGAAGGTTTTGGAGACATTTCTTCATCCAAAGAAAAGCACTCTCAAGTACAGCAAAAGTTTGCATTCAATTAGCTGAAGACTATTTGCTTCTCAAAGTTAAAGTCTTCTCTTTTGCTGAGTTGGGTCATTGGTGGAGGAATGCAACATCCATCTTGCAGCCTCCTTGAGTCAGGGCCTTTAATGAATGACTTGGGAATCTGCTTTATATTTTAAAAAGATAAAATCTAATTGTGGTTCAAATTAGACTGTCTAATGAATGTGACAACAAAGCAATCAATCAAAGGATATAGGTAAAGAATGGTGACTATATTAAATAAACCTCTTGTTTATTTTGCATAAATATCTAAACAGATTGTCACTTGCTATATTGATGCATTCTTTACTGGAATTTCAGTGAGTTAAATTATTGCATCTCTCAGACTTTGAACAAGCCTTTTGTGCAAGTATATAAATGCAGTATACAAAGAAAATACAAAAAGCATAACTCATGGAAGTAAACACCGTTAAATCACAGTGACATTAATGGAAATATCTTTATATTCTAAAATTGGCCATATTGAAATCGGTGGGATATGCAGCACAATTCTATGTGTTATACTGAAGTTATTCCTATTCAGTTCAATCAGGCCTATTTACAAGTCAAAGTACCTGGTGTAGAAGTGTCTCAAAATACTTACCCTTTCTTGCAGGATAGCATAACAGCATAACAAAAGGTTAAACTGCTAAATCTGTTTACTTTTCCTTGGTGTCATTAAGATTTTTTTTTTAATTTAGCTGGGCTTTAAGTCACATGCAGTGACATTTACTCCATCACCCTCAGGTGATTTTACAGTATAAGGTTTCATACCATACTTAAGGTTCAAGAAAGACCTTTTGGCATTCTTTACGTTTAAGAGAGAGTGACAGTCTTTGCTCTGTCAAATTTTTACCCCAAATATCCTCTTTTTTTCCTGAAAATAAAATGGAAGGAATTATATTGTGTAAAATATCAATTTCACATGCAAAGCTTTCACATGTATTTTAATCATAGCCCTGAAGGAAGATGAAAAATGAATTAATTTAAATAATCTATGTATTATTTAAAATACTGTAGAAATGAAAACATAAATAAAAATATGGGAGGAAAACAATGCAATAACATAAGGAAAACTTTTTTTAAAATCCCAAACTTAAGAGCCAGGTAAAATCGAACATAAATTTCCATTAAAGGCCTCAGGATATTGAACATTTTTCTTGGTGCTTGAAGAATAATGATGATGGCACTAGCCATGCATGTCTGAGAGAGAGTTTGGGCACAACCAATGAAAAAGCCATTTTTCTGAAAACTGTCCAATTAATCTTAGAAGTCAGATAAACAGAGAAAAGGATTCCTAAACATAATCAGACCAGTTTTATATAGTTCTTTAAATTTTCCAGGTACAGACTGTTATAAGCCTTAAAGATGAAGAAGTTATATACATACATCACAATCTTTGAGTGATTATTCGCTATCCACTTGCCACTCCTGACTTATTAATATTCCTGGAAGGTCCTTATTCTGGATGGACTAATAATCATAGAGTTTTCTAAGTCCAAAAGCCAGAGAGTCTAGGGCTTTATGGGCATGGTGCCTTACATGGATTTTTAAAATGTCTGGCTGTTTGTACAGTCCAGTCTGGGCTGTGCTTTGAAAAAGTTTTGGACAAAGTCCTTCAGAATAGTGCAACACATCATTAAAATTTTCATCTTTTTGGCGGGGGGAGTTTGAAAAAAAAGGATGTAACTGCTTTAATGAGTCAATCCATTAAAGTAGTCACATCTTTAATGCAAATCATTAAAGAAACCCCAGGCTTGTGTGGAAAAAATACATTGCTGCTTTAAAGAAGTGTGCTGATACACTCCAGAGCACCTCCTTGAAATCATTTTCAAAAGATGCAGAGCCCTACCATTTATGACGGATTCCTTAATACTGGAACCAGAGCAACAGTTACTTTGGCTTTTATTCTTTTGAGGCCAATGGCAGCTTTGGTGAGATGGGACAGTGCTTTTGACAGAACAGTAAGAGGAAAAGTGCTAAGGCCATTGCCCAACACTATGATGCCAGTTAGATTTCGAACTGTGAATAGACATACGGTACAATGTATCATCAAGTTTGATGGTCCATCATCGAGTTTCAATTATTTATTTTTAGAATTGTTTAGTTTATTGATGATCCTTCAAAAATATCCTAAAGGGAAAGGAAGTCCTGCTATTTATTTATTTAGGACCATCTAGGGATGGAGTAATGTTTCTCTAAAGGGATGGATACCATAAAGTCAAAGGAGAAATTGCCCCCAAAGACAGTCATTCTGGCTTTAAGCTAAAACTCTATACAATGGCTGCAATATTCAACAATGTCCACTATTGAGCAAAGCTATAAATAATCATAGAAAGGAATAGGTCACTATTGATTTTCTTTGGGAAGGAAGTAATTACCGTTTCCCAAACATGGTCCTGTTTTCCCTTAACAAGCAACAAAGGAAGGGAACAGTAAAGGTATTAGAAGGATGGGCAATGGCAAGGAATAGCAGATAGGGGTAGCAGATGTTATACGTTTTGGTAATATCAATCTGTAAAATAGGAGCTCTGGGAATAAAAGCTTTGAATCAGCATTAGCAAGATGGAAAGAGCGTGAGTCATGTGAGTAAACAGACAGTATATAGAACACTGACTAATCAAGCTTATAGGACGATTCATAGCCCTTGCATTCAGGTGTGTTTCAGAAATTCCAGGCAATGACAGCCATCTGTGTACGTGTTCACTTCCCTGAAAAAAAGAAAGGAAACGTATCTTTCAGAAACTACAGTGAACTCTTCTCTGATTCTGAATACATTTTATTAACATGCATCGGAAGTATTTACGTTCAGTATTTACATGCCAGGTTGGAGAGTTCAAAGTCATTGCACATTTGGTTATTTGAGAAGTCCTTGCAAAAGTCTTCCTTAGTCTGGTGCCCTATCTGTTGTACGTTTGGGAAGTTGCCATTACAACATATGCCATCTGAAAATGAAAGAAAATTGCTTTACAACAAAACTGTTTGAGTCATTATGTGCCCTCCACACACACCTAGTAATTGCCTAAAGCTGGGGACAAAGACCACTTGTGAGATCCGTATATGATCTCTGAGAGCACATTTAGCATTCCTCCCTATCACCTCCAATACTGATGTTGGAATAGAGTTTGATTAAAATACTGCCCTGTCTCCAAGATCTTACTGATGCTTGAAAGATAATTTCCATTAGTACCAGCTTGGAGCTTTCTATCTAGGCTTCAGCAGAAGTTTTTATGGAGTTAAACATCTCTTTCCATGCACTGCAGTCCTAATAAACTCATGCTTACAACTCTTATTAATGTTTTTAAAGCACAGATGTGGCTGCTAATTGTAACACTAACTGGGAACTTTAAAATCATGGTTTATTGAACACACCATGGTGAGTAGGTTGAGAAATAACAGCAAGCCATAATGATTGAGTTTACACATGATAAACCCAAAATAATTCACATGATGTTGAGTTTAGCTCTGGGAAGCAAGTTATGCTGATAGTAATAGGATTGTGCAGCGATCCAGATTAGAGGGGAAAAGGTGCTTCAGGGCATGCATGGGTACGCATGAAGTGCCTATCAGCATTAATGTACATAAAATGTCTCTTTTGCTGGGATCATTCATGAGCCCAAGAAAAGATGCAGCTGTTATGTGAGCTCCCCAGCATGCTATGGATTGATGGACCTCTCCCCTTTCCTGCAGACTTCTAACAGAGAGACATTTGCCCATGACTACTTGCATTTGATCCCAG
This sequence comes from Candoia aspera, assembly GCF_035149785.1. NCBI lineage: Eukaryota > Metazoa > Chordata > Lepidosauria > Squamata > Candoiidae > Candoia > Candoia aspera. The sequence continues at coordinate 22,052,591 of NC_086156.1, read as the reverse complement.
GTTGCTGACATATTTTGACTCAGTATTCTGTCCTCTATACCATACATCAGTGTTTCTCAACCTTGGCAACTTGAAGATGTGTGGACTTCAACTCCCATAATTCCCCAGCCAACCATGCTGGCTGGGGAATTCTGGGAGTTGAAGTCCATACATCTTCAAGTTGCCAAGGTTGAGAAACACTGCCATACAGAAGTATGTTAGTGAAATTGAAAATTATTATATTTGTTTCTTTTTTATTTTAGCTTCTAAAATGTGTTTTGCCTCACTGCTATTTGCATGTCATATTGTGCCATGATTCACAACTGTTTCCTGGTTCTTCGGCATTTGTTTCCTGCTAATAATTGTTGATATTAAACAAAATACACTATGGCTTTGGAACAAATGATCAATGTCAAACAAATCACTTTGCTGACAAGAAAAGAGATATGGGCAATATTAGTATTTCAAATCCTTCAGGCAAGGATGTGAAGAATAAGATTAGGATCTAAAAGAGATTTGATCGCCATCATCTCAACAACAGGATTTTGACAGCTAGAATAAATAACTTCTCAGGAGCAACTTGTTAAACTGGGTTAAAAAAGGGATGCGTAATGATATGGCCCTCTCCAGTTTCTCCTCCCAATCATATTATAGTTTATTACCCAGCTGAACTGTACAGCGTGATTCAGTTTGCAGTTAACTAAAGAGTGGGGGGGTGTCACACAACATAAAAAACTCATATCTCCTAGCAAGATTCTGGCAGAAATTGCAGATGGGAGAGGAAGGAGCTGGTATCAAGATAATAAAAGAAGGGGAAGCAGCTTTCTACCATTATCCAGTATTGTCCACTCCTACTGGTACAGATTTCCCATGCTCTTCCATCTGATCTGGTCCCATAACAGAAGGTCCTTTAACTGAAGAGCCTGCAGGAATCAATCTTGGGACAGCAGGAGAATGTTTTAATAGATTTTGCAGCTCTGGGTGCAAAATCTGAGTAACAACTAGATGGCAGCAAAAAGTTAAAGGGTTTTTGTTTGTTTGTTTTGCTCTCTTTGATGCCATCTAGTTTGAATTATTGCTGCCCAGATCTGATAGGCTTGGGTACCATAATAAGGGAACTAATATTCCAGTATGATATAAGGCAGGTTCTTCTATCCCAGGAGAGAAATATGAACTTTGGATAGGTTGGCATCTTGATAGCCAATTCAAGGAGAAGATACTATGCAGTTTGGAAAGAGAAATTAGAGGACCACTTCAGTGAACAAGTAACGTATTCCTAGCTGGAACCTTACACTGTTGTAATTATGGAGGAGACAGTAAGAATACCAAGAGGCCATGGTGAGAAAATATATTAAAATTAGACCATTCACGATTGCTGTGTTCTCAGCAGACTATCTTGGCGTGCTTGATTGGAATTTCTAAACAGCATGATCTGAATTCAGTCATTTAAAAAAAAAAATTTTTTTTTAAATGCTGCTCGTGCTTCATTTGGGTGTTGTGTGTGTGTGTGTGTGTTTTAATGTATGCTTCCTCCCAATAACTGTTGACAGATCTAGCCCTGTAACCATCTGGCTCATGAAGTAATGAGATCAAATGAAATGAAACTTGGGGGGGGGAAATTAATGTTCTTTCCCTAATCTATTAATAACTGAAAAGTGTTGATTTTGGTGACAGCCTGATACTTGATTGTGAAGCACATTGGTTAATTAGAAGAATCATAATGAAGGTTATATGAAAATGTGTATGCCCCTCCAGAAAGAAAATAAAATAAGAAATTCTCACATGCAGAAAAAAATGATCAGCAAGAATTTTAAACATGAATAAAAAATACTTAAGATAATTTGCTGTTCACCCCCTTTGTTGTTAATTTACTCAGAAAAATGCAGTTGTAGTGTTAAAAAGGAGTTGCTTAAATTGTCTTATGAATCAAGAATTTACGAGCGTATTTCTTCCTTCCTTCACATCCTCCCTCAACTTTCTCTGTCTCTCAGATCTTGACAGCTAACTGATGTCTGAGGTGTTGCTCGGTGACAAAGTTGAACTGGAGCCTTGACCTAAAATGGATCCTACTACCTTTCTTTTGGCTGTGATCATCCTGAGGGTGGGATGGGGGAATTCAGTGCCTAACCCACACAGATCTATTACCAGCAAAATGTTCCTCATTTTAAGTATGTCAGACACAAAGCACGGCTCTGTAAGAAGATACAGGCATTTGCTCTCCGCAGTAGAAATCCTTTCCTGATTCTTTCTGGACCAATAGTTTGGAGGCTGGGTTCACACTATGTACTAAGTCATTGTGTGCTTCATGGCAACCAATCTGTGGCTTGTTGCTTAGCATTTTGTGGCTTCCTCAACAAGCTATAGGTAAGAAAATCACAGCTTAGTAAAATAAATGAACCGGGACTATGAATCATCTTGATAGTAGACATCTTGTTTTTGGAAGCACCTGCAAGGGCACACAAGGTTATGCACTAAGGGCAGGTGTGTGCTTTCCAACCCATGGCAGACTTCACACTGGATCCAGTAGTAAATCTTCTTTCTCCAGAAACTCAACCCTGAACTCAATAGCTAACTTCAGAAGCTTCAAGGAACAGTATGGTTAGGTAAGTTGCTTTTACTGTACACAGAAAACACATTATACATGCACAAAAGACCATCATTCTATAGAGCGTAGGAATCAAACCGCTTATTCCTTTGTGCATCAGAGTCAGCGTTTAAATCCTAGGTCCTTTCTCCTCCTTTTTCACATCAACAAATTCTTAGCCACTCTTTTCCTAGCTTTGAAGGTCGACATCTGCTCTGTGTTTACACAATGGCTCCATCTGGCCCATTTCCCACCTCGCAAGCTTACAGAGTCTGGCTGCAAATGTGATACTAACTTTGGATAGGACTTGAGGCTCGGTTCACACACTATGTTAAACTAAACTATTGAATCCTATATTCCAAAGGTATTTGGTTTCTTCTGATTGTGCATTGGGTCCTATATGGTAATAGTGTCTTGAATATAAATTATGATACCTACCACATCCTCACTGGGTTTATTTATTTATTTAAATTTATTGGCCACCCAACTCTAGTGGACACAGCATACAAAACTAGGGTAAACATAAAAACAGCTAAAAACATTGAATTACATGGACAGCCCAGACTAAAATGATCCAACAGACAGCAAAAACAACAAAACAAAACAGGGACCATTGAACAAATAATAAATATCAACCCCAGGCCTGGGACCAAAGCCAGTTTTTCAAAACTTTCCAGAACCCCAGGAGAGAAGGCACAATCTTTATCTCTGGGAGGATGCTGTTCCAGCATCTTATATCATGCTAAGCTATAAAGCGATCTATTTGGTTTGGATTAATGTATTGCATTAATCAGCCATTGTGGTTTGTAAACTATGACTTAGCCATGGTTTGTTCAACCATAGTTTGCATATTTGGCAAACCATAGTCAAACAAACCTTTGCTTAGTGCAATGCATGAATGCAATGACTCCTACAGTATTCTCAGCATGTTAATGCAGGTGATTCATAAGAATATGTTTTGTTTGCGAAGAGCTTCTGCCACCTATAATAAATATTGGAATCACATACAGTTTCTTGATCATATGGAGGCCGAGTTGGTGGCCAATGCTATAACTAGATTTTTTAAAAAAATTCTTCAGGCAACTTCTTCATAATTTTAGATTATCTGGGGAATAGATTTTTGATCCATAGATATGTCCAGCCATTAGAAATAACTGTAGACATTTGTGCAAATGGTGTTCCCCCTTGCAAGCTGAAATCCATAAGAACCAAGTCAGTTTAGTAGTAAAGCAGAGAATGCCACATGAACCTCTTCCCCCATCTGACAGTAGAAGACATTAAAGAATCAAATTAGTTGCTGCCCTTTTATGATATCCAGAGTCAACTGCTCAGTACAAATGTCTAATGGCGGAGCCACCTACCTGCCCTAATCCATTTTATGGGAAGTTAAAAGCAGGGAGGGACTTAAGAATAAAGTATCTTTTCTCAGAAAACTTCAATTTCTAAAATGTTTACAGTGTGTGTGAAGAAACTTTCAGTTGCAGGATATCTTATACAAATCTTAAATAAAATGCTTTGTAGAAGATGTCAGATTTGAACTGCTTTTGATCCACAAGGTGGTGCCACTATGATAAACATTCTAAAGCAGAATGATTTTTTTAAAAATTAAGATTAAATGACAAGGTGATCATTTGTATTTGACAGTAGTTAAGAGTCAATCTGATGTAGTGGTTGAAATGATCGATTAGGAGTGGGGAGACCTAGGTTCTAGTCCTCCCTTAGTCATGGAAGCCAGCTGGGCGACCTTGGGCCAGTCGATCTTTCTCTGCCAAAAAGCAGCATCAGGCTCTGTTGGGAGACACAGAGATGATTTTGGAAAAACGATGCGGCAACAGTTACAAAGATATGTTTTAAGCCTGGGAAATGAAAAAAAGCATTAAAAATATCTTAAACAGACCCCACCTTAATTCTCTGGGGTATAAGAGGAAGAGAAGGGAAAACACAGTCAGTCTTTCAAGACTTCGTTATTCTAGCCCAGCCTTTGTCAACCTCCTGACCCTGGAGGAACCCTTGAAATATTTTTTAGGCCTTGGGGAACTCCTGCACATTCAGGCTCAAATATAGGCCAGAAGTCACAAAATTATTATATTGGTTTCATGGGTAGGCCCGTATACATACATTAACAGTGTTCTTAAACTAAAAAGAAAGAATGAAACTTACCTCTTTAATGTGAAATTACCTGAATTTGAAATAATTTTTTGAATAAGTCGTGATATCCCAGGGAACCCCTAGTGACCTCTCGTGGAACCCTGGGGTTCCACAGAACCCTGGTTGAGAAAGCCTGCTCTAGCCTATATTAACAATGTAGAATGCTAGTATTCTTGTGGAATCTGTTTCTTGACTGGGTCTACTCAAAGGGTTGACACTGGCTGAAGAACAAATCCCTGTTGCATCATGCATTGATGGCTTTGCCATATGAACTAGGCACATACAGTGGAAACAAGTGGGCCCTGCAAGCAAATGCTAAAAATACAAAAGAGATAAAAACGATAGTTATCATGCACTTGGCCTTGATCTGCACAATTTTTAATACATGATGCTCAAATCAGGAGTCCAAGACTGGTATTAGTGGGGTGTTTTCTATGCATGCCATATTTATAGTACAGCCTTGTGCATGTCAACTTAAAAAGAAAACCTCATTTTATTACTAGAAACAATGGATGGTAGAGTAGGAAGTTACCTAGGAGATCATCTCATCAAGAAGCACACCATTTTAATTTCTTTTCTAGCTGAGCGACTCACTTGCTCTTTGAGTTGTGTGCCAAGAAACAGACTTCAACAAACTGGCCAAAAACAAACATTGATTTAATTCCAACCTAACTGACAATTAAAATTAAGCTATATTTTAATTACAGATGATACCGTTCTACACATATAAAAAGTTCTTCTTCAGTCAGTCATATGAACAATTAGAATTCACTGACCTCTGTTGGAGCTTTGTGGGCCGGGGGGAGGACAACCTCCAAAGAGCTACAGGCAGCCCTGGGCCTCCTACTGAGTGCTTGCAATGGAGCTCAACCCCTTTCTCAGTGCACGATTTCCAACAAAGGATGCAAATCTGCCTTTCTGACAGATGGCCATCGAGGCTACTCCTTTAAAATATTCTCAGCAAAGCAGAACCCACCTCCTGAGGCAATCTGTTTTGCTGTTAAATAGATTGTACCATTAGGAAGTTTCTTCTGATAGTGAGCCAAAATCAGCTTCCCTGCAGTGCAGTTTCCATCCCTTGGTTCAAGTGCTACTCTTGAAAGTAACGAACAGAAGCTTGCTCCATCTTTTGCATGACAGCCCTTTGGATATTTGAAGACATGTACCAACTCTTCCTTTATCTTCTCAGAGGGCAGCATTTGCAGCTCTTTCAACCATTCCTGGTAAAGCTTGATTTCCAGCTTCTCCTCCAACCAAGTTGCCTGTCTTTTTTGACTCATTTCACTTTGACCGTGTCTATTGTAACCAAAGCGCCCAGAACTGGATGCACTGGTACTCAAAGCACCTAAAATATCACCAGGCTTGTCAAGAACAGACCCCCATATTCTAGAATGGTTTCACGCATCTTTGACACACTTTACTGTAGATGCTGCCAGGCAAGAATGCTTGTTAAGTGCTAAGGAGAAGACAGTGCTTTTCCACTATAAGCAACAAGTTGAATTCCAATTCACCATTAATGTTTCAGAGAGTCTAGCACAATGTTTCTCAACCTTGACAACTTTAAAATGTGTGGACTTCAACTCCCAGAATTCCCCAGCCAGTAAAGCTTAAAGTTGTCAAGGTTGAGAAACATTAGTCTAGCATTTCTTCTGGGTGTGCAGATTTCTGTTTTGTCCACAAACTAGGCTAGTTGTTAGTGTTGCCCTTCCCTTTTTTTTTTAATAAGCCCTCACAATTCTCTAATTCTCATATTTCAAAGCAGCTTTAATTCCAAGTAAATTTAGATCAGTTCACACTGCGGTAATTTTCAGCACCCAATATTTCATTGTCCCTCCTTGTTTCTCCCTCTTCCTTTTCTCTTGACATTTTAAAGCTACTGTTTGCTTACTTAGCATTTGCTTGCTCAAAGACCTGGGCAGCAGACAACTTTTGTCTTTCCACATATGCTCCCAGAAAAATGTATCTAGGATTTTTAAAGTGGCATGCCGTCATAGAAAATTCCAGTATTCCAAATTTATTTTGAACACATTACCACATTTATTTATTTATCAAATTTGTCACCACCCATCTCCTCCCACCTCAGGGACTCTGGGCAGTTTACAACAAAATACTCAGTAAAACAGTAAATATATAAAATACATTATAACATTACATATTATTAATAATATAAATAAAACATTGCTTGCAGTATGGTATTAGAGGATTGAAGCTACATTCACAGGTAAATGTGATTGCAAACGGGGCTGAAAATTCCATAGATTTCTCTTGAAAATGCCCAACTTATAATCACTTCCATGTCTGCAGGGGAGGGATCAAAAAAATTAAGAAGGCAGCTACAATGGTGCAATTGAGGCCCCACCTCTTTTTACATGTGTTGAATGTAAAAAGGGTGGGGCTTCATCTGCATCATCATGAAAGTCATCTTGACTTTTTTGACACCCCACCTCTGTGGACCCTCCTGGCCACAGCTGGATTTTATCAGAGTACCCCTTCTGATTAGCTTAATTATCTCATCTGGCCAGTTTTACTGTGAAGATAGAAAAGCTTCCAGGTTGATTTTACTTATTAGCCAACTTTAAATCACCTGAATTAATAGAACGCTTCTGTACATTTCTTCCAGACTCAACCCCCCACAACTTCTAATTTTTTTCCAGAACTGCCCGAGTAGCAGGAAAGGACATACAAGAATTTGCTAATTAAGTTGCTTCTTCCAGAGGGGGTGGGCTGGTTATGTCAATCTTTTCAGGAGAGAATGAATGTTCAGGAAGTAATTCATTAAAAGCTTGCTGAGAGCCATACAGAGAAAGGAAGCAACAGCCTGCTTTTAGGAGAGAAGAGAAACTTTTATGTCAAGCCAAGAAAGCAAAGGAAAAAGGAAAAAAATGCAAAAGGTGGAAAAAAGGGAAGGCAGAAAGGGCCCTTCCAATGACTGGTTCTGCGGGAGATCATGACTGAATTCTTGCATTGGAGTAAACTGTGATTTGTTTAACCATGGGTTGTGAAGAAGCCACAACATACTAAACCATGAATCATGGTTTATAAATGGCAATATACTAACAGAATACGCTGTGGTTCCGCATGGTATGTGAATCTAATCCAAATGACCATGCTTTGCAGAGCAAATCAAGCATTAGAAAAAGAAAAGGCAACCCCAAACATCATGGACTTCTCTCAAGGTCTATTCTTACAATGGCCATTTCTCGGCTAGTGACTGTGGAAGATGTCACTAGTGGGGAAAAGACTTACGACTCATTCGGAGATTTTCTGTTCTCTTCTGTAAAAGGAGGACTGTGCTGCTTTTCTGTTCTTACCAGTTATTTTTTACATCAGCCTGGATGACCTACATAGTTGAATTGCTCACACACTCTCAGAATGTGATCGGCTTGTTTTGGCTTAGTGAGATGCGCAAATGGGACCAATTAAAAAAAAAAAGCATTATTTGTAGGCTGTAAATCACAGCTGGAAGCCATGGTTTGCAGTTATTAACTGCTGCTCTGCCTTAGCGTGATATGTGAATAGACATGCATGGTTTATTGGTGGCTTCCTAGTTTCTACTAAGGTCTCTAACCAAACCTCAGATGTGCAAACCAATAACAGCTCAAAAAAGGAAGGGAAAGCCAAGCAGGAACAGGATCCATAAGGCTTCTCAGCAAGGCTGCCTGTGAGGCTCAGCATCTAAATTTGTGAGTGGATAAATGGATTGGGCTCTTTCACAAAAGTTGTAGGATATAGTTGGCAGTCTCCTTTCTCAAACTACACAGAAGTAGGGTCCATGTTAGGAAGCTGCCTGGAAAACCTGTGTTTGGCATTGCACAATTGATGGAAGATGGGCTACAAGTGCAAGAAGCAAGCTGTCGTGCTAACTTTGCTATACGGCAAGCGTTTATAATTTCAGCATTTTTGTTGCTGGAAATTATTATTCAGTAGCCCAGTCAAGGTTGGTGAAGAGAGAAGCAGAAGGTAAACATCTTTGGGGACTAAGGCTGCTTATTAGATTCAGAGTTAAGGAGGCTGAAATTTCTCCTTGGCAGATGTAGGAAGCACCAATATCCTTTCCTATGCTGAGTTCCTTCATTTTTGTAATTAAAGCCTCATTTGAAGAGCTCCTGCTGTTTCTCTCTTCTGCAAATGCTGACAGAGGCTTCTTTGAATAACTGTGACAATATTTCTAACACCTCTGCATTTGTTGTTACTGTTTTTTTACGTACATCAAGTGACAACAAATAACAGCATCTCTCTTTAAATTGCAAATCCATTAAGCAGAGGGGGCAGAAAGTCCTTGGATGGCTTTTCTTCAAGTTTATAAGGTCGCTGCTGGGGACAGTAACTCTCTTCTGTGGTTCTCCTTCTTGAAGAAAGCAAATTACTTGCCCCGGTTTATCAAAAGGAAATAAAGGCAGGAGGAGATTATTAAGGCTTTCGTGAAAACACTTGTTCTCTGATCATACCAATGACATCAGATGTTTTCTTTTGCTGGTACTCCTGTCCAGTGTAGAAAGGATGCAACAACCCATCCAACTGTTTCATGAAAAGGCAGGAAACTGGAAAACGGGAGCCTTAGTGAGATTTCAGTGACTCAGCAAAAGTGCCCAGAAATAACATTTGCAGTTTGTATTGCTCTCAGAAGTGAAATATTAGCAGGAAATGCCACCTGCTTTGATTCTCACATTAATACTCTCTTACGGTTTGCTGCAACTTTTTAAGTGGAACACTGGAAAAAGAGTAGACTCCAATGTTGCTTTCAACAGCCCTCGTCAGCACAGTCATTGGAGTCAGCTGCTTGGAATTGATAGTTCATCAACCTGGGCAGGCCACAGCTTTTCCATAGCATCCTTTGTAATGCCAGATGCTGTAGTCAGTGAGCAATCAGTAACAGATGGAAAAGTGGTCAAGGGTTGGACCAGAACCAGGAAGAGCCAGACTCAAATCCTCATTTGACTGGAACGTCACCACTTAACCTTGGCCCACTGCCCTTTCTCATACTCAGTAAAATCACAGGGAGGGAGTAGAGCCCTGGGGAAGGAAGGAAGGAAGGAAGGAAGGGGCCCACTGTCATGACGATTTTCTTCAAGAAAGGTGGAATATATAGAAACATAGTAAATAATAAGCATAAGGATTATATTCGATGGTGACTTTCTGCTTCTAATCGTGCAAGACCACGCACCCAGTTTTGGTGAATCTCCTCCCATGTTGTCTGTGCCATGAGACTTTTTTTCAAAGGATCTCTCAGTGTTCTTTTTCGAGCTCATAAACAGTTTTAGTGCTGGTTAGGGAAATTTAAAAGAAATAAAGTGCCTTGCACAAACTGAAGTAATTGCCTTATCTCAAAGTTATCACTATATACAGCTTGGTTTTTGGTATGTATGTACATATGCATGTACATATTCCATTTGTATACTACCAGATCAACTAGATATTCACAGTGGTTTATAACAACCTTAACAATAAAACATCTGCAATCTATAATCAAAATTTAAAACTCCATGGTAAGAATATTGCTAAAAATAATAAAAATAATCAAGCAAACTTAATGAATGCACAGTAAAAATGCATGTCATATTAGTAATAATACTCTTACATGAGAAGAGAAGAGAAGGCTGTGACAAAATACCCACCAAATGCCTTTGGAAAAGCTAAGTAGCTTCAGGAACATTAAAAGAGATGGGGCAAGACTTAATTCTAAGGAGAGATTATTTTCCAGGGCTGAGACTGAAAAAACAGCACCTCCAGGCCTTAATTTCCCTCCCCTGAAGTGGAGTATATCTAAGAGCAAGTCCTGGGAAGCTTGTCCTGGACATAGCAACTCAAGTAGGAGAAGGTAGTCCTGCAGGTACTTAAGCACCCATAAGATGTTTCACTTTCCTCTAAGCTATGATTGTTTAAACATGGTTTGTTGGCCACAGACTCCGTTGGGGCCACTCAAGATGCTCAGCCCTAAGTCAATATGGTGACAGTTTACAGACCATATTGCCTGGATTTGAATGACATGCTAAGCCACAAGCAAGCAAGCCACATTATGGCTCAGTACAATGGATAAAGCTTGACTGTGCGTATGAACTAGTCTTTAATGTTTCCCTTTTCTTTAGAGAAAAGACAGTCCTGAGGTTATTCTTGCTTCATGCTCTTTCAGAATTAGATCTATGGGATGGAGGGGAAACACACACTGCAAAATATTGCAATGTGTTGCCTCCAAGCCCTGAATCTAAGTTAATGGCCTAACATAAAATGCTTACTGCAGGACCATTCTTCTCTACTAGCAGTAACAGTGGTAGAAGGTCTGATACCTATTTACCTAAAAGCAAGTTATGAACTTCTTGCTTTTGTGGCTGAAACTTACCAAATGCTGGAAGATCAGCCCTGGATCTCTGATTTATTGTTCACACTGAAGGATTCTTTCTGTTAAAAGTGCTATATGTGCTCAGCCTTTCTCAATTTTATTCAGGAATTATATAGGGCAGTGATAAGATTGGCAGTTAAAAATAAATGTATGCTATGTCCATGATGATGACTTATTTTATTTTATTTTATTTTATTTTTTATCACCCTCGTTTTCTGCAGTATCACTTCCAAATAGGTTTAGAATCATCCTATGGATTTTAGTGCTCCTGAGAGAATGGCCAGGAAAAACATCCTGGCTAAAATAATTTAAGAATTTATTGACTTAGTGTGTTTTTATTTAACTAGTTTTAGTCATGAAGAGGCTTTTCAAACCATACTGTAGCATGTTATGAACAAATGATACACTGAAACCTCAAGCATATCATGAAATGTTGATATTATTTTAATGAAAACATGCCCCAGGAAAATGTAGCTAGGAGAGGAGTAAAGGCAGGTCAAGAAAGAGGGCTGAATTCTTCACCTTTCCTCTTGCTGTTCAAAATCTTCCCAGCCTGAGATGCTTATAAAAATGCATTTACAATGCCCAGAACTTTCAGTTCTGGGGCTACAAAAATCTGACCAACCACTAGATGGCAGCACAGAGATACAACCCCCCAACTCTTTGCTGCCATCTAGTGGCCATCTGTTGTTTCACAGCCCAAATCCAGTAATCCTTAATATACTGTATGAGCATAACAAGAAGGGTAAAATCGTAAGCATCTCAGAATTTATTGCCTCCAACTATATTGCAGCTTCCTATTTTATTTAAAAAATACACCCCTAGGCGGAAGCAACTGAACGAATAAGCAACAAGGCTTCTTTATATGTATGGACATACGATACAATTTTCTGCAATGCTTCCTTCCTATTACTAAAAATCGTACAGTTTTCAGCAATACTTAGGATCCAACTGGTATAGAAACTAAATTGGGCACTATTACACATAGCTTAGCAACAAGACCTATGTTGTCACTGAGTGTACATATTAAGTACCCTTGCAACATAATTTTCATGGATGTGCTTGAGTGACATTCGTATTTTTCAAATGCATACCTGTCATTTTCATACTTCATCTTTGGAAGTGGACAGTGTGAACACATTGGTTTTGCTTAATGTTATGTGTGAACCCCATCATTGTTTATAAACCATGCTGTATGGTTGAGTGTTATGCCTTAATAAGGCCTCTAGAATCTATTCACTAATCAAGATTAAAATAAATAATGGTTTAACTTTAGGAGTGTTTGAATACATGGGATTCTTGTGTGGTATGAGTGGACCTAGCAATCCTCTCATTCAGTGATTTCCTAAAATGACTTCTTCAAATCCTATAGGACAAAATTTATTAAGACAGAGATAATTAACTGGATTAGCTAGCAGAATCATTATTTAATGAAAGATTTGTGTTAGATTTTAATTAGAGATTAAAGTATTGCTTATAAAGTATTGTTAGAATCTGATGGCATCCTATATGGAATACAAAAGTGGTATTTTCATGATTCATTCATTGAATGTACTAAGAATTGTTTTTCACACTATATTCTCTTTCCTGGACTTTATGAATCAAGAATAACACATGTCTTCATTAGGTTTTCTTGGAGAAGCACATGCATGATGGTGTCCACCAAACAATCATCTCTGGCACCTGATTACCTTTGGAAAATGGGTAGTCTGGATCTCTGCACATTTGGCTCTTAGTTCATTTTGGGAAGCAACAAATTAGGAAGACTTTAAGGGCAATCTGAAAAAACTAAATCTGCAGTGCTGATGTAGGTAGTCAACCAACATGCTCATGGGATGGGGCCATGATAGAATTTTCATTTGGCCACTACCCACCTGAATGCTAATGTGACCATGTGTTCTACTGTAGATCTGTAAATGATTGTTGCTGTTTTCTAGCTTCATCCTACCATTTTGTTGCTAATATAGCAATAATGAGGACAGGCTTTATATTGCTTCAGTAATGGTTATAAAGGCACTGAAAGTTTTCTAGTGAGGAAGAATACTGGGTCAATGTTTCCAGCTCCTATTAACCATGTGATAGGCAAAGAAGTCCCCCTTTAACAGTTAATTGAGCCTTATTTCATGACATATAGAAGTTGGAATGGAAGTACTTATTCAAGAGAATGTTCCTTCTTACAAGATTTACAACTTGAACAAGCTTGATCAACACAAAGATTGGGTCACAATTTTGCAGGTAGCCATTTAAAGTGATTGAAGTATTTGTTCTGAATTTCTACATCACACATTCTCAATCTGTTTTGCCAGAATTAAGCTATCTTGGCCATTTCTGCTGGGACATATTTCTGCTTTCAGAAAGCATGGAAATAGATAAAGATAAAGATCTCAAAAACTTAGATAAAGATCTCAGAAACTTAAATGAAATGTAAATAAACACATTAATTAAAATTAGTGGCAACATATCAACTTCCCAAAAGCAATAGTGATGAAATTGCTCTTCTCCCATATTCTCCATTCTCACACAATAAGCTTGCTAAGACGTATCTGGTGATATTTTGTTTAATTATCACAACAAATGTATGAAGCAGGGAAAATTGAAATATTTCAAAAGGGTCCCTCAGAGAATTTTGCAGAAGAACAGAGATGTGAATTTAGAACAATGGTCAGATTTTATACAGAATTAAAAAAAAGGTAAAGGTTTCCCTTGACGTAAAGTCCAGTCGAATCCGACTCTAGGGGGCGGTGCTCATCTCCATTTCTAAGCCTTAGAGCCGGTGTTGTCATAGACACTTCCGGGTCATGTGGCCAGCATGACGACTCGGAACGCCGTTACCTTCCCGCTGAAGCGGTACCTATTGATCTACTCACATTTGCATGTTTTCGAACTGCTAGGTGAGCAGGAGCTGGGATGAGCAACGGGAGCTCACCCCGCCGCGCGGTTTCGAACCGCCGACCTTCCGATCGACAGCTCAGCGGTTTAACCCGCAGCGCCACCGCGTCCCGGTTTATACAGAATTAGGAGAACATAATTCTATCAATTTTGACATGCCTCCTGATATAACCACACAGAGTTGGAGAGTTGCAGTTAGAATTACTAATTTTAATTTCAGAATGATTTCAGAATTGAGGATTAAAGTTGCCAGTTATAGAGCCAATTCAGAGAACCAACCACCTTAAGGGTGGAGGTCTAGTATGAGGTCCAAACACGTAAGAATAGTAAGCTGTTGACTTGGAGGGTGTATAAGGAATGAGATCCAAAGTAGCATCTATTGATATTCCTTCCCACCTGCTACTGACAACCAGGCCAAGGTAGCTCTAAAGCTTAATGCACTGTACATGCAGTCACCTAGCAAATACTGCTAAAGGGGTTTGAATATATGACTATTATCTATGCCTGTTAGTTTCAATAAGACAAACTAGTTGCATGGTGCCTCCTACTAGTCAGTAGCAATTATAACACCTGTCTAACCTGTCATTTCATTTTCCAGAGTTTTGCCCAGTACACTTGTTTGCAGTGAAATTGAATTATTTTTACCTTCCTTTAGAGATATTTCCATGTTGTTCAAGGCAGAGGTGTTAGAGCAGCATACCTTTATGAACTTTTAAAATGACATACAGTAACAGGAATATACTATATACACAGTCAATAATGTGGTTTTTGTGTGTGAAATAGCATGGAATGCTTATATCCAAGTGGCATACTCTGGGATTCAAGTTAATACATAGAAGGGCATGACTTGTGCCTGTGAGCAACATGCCTTTAATTAGTTTATTAATTATGTTTTTCAATTTGGGGATCCTGAACTGCAGTATAATTCCAAAGATTCCCAAGAAAATATAGCAATGGGGACAGGTTCCAGGAAGGACCTGTTCTTTTCATTCATCTAGAGCCAGACCTGCTGCATAAAATGGCATTAAATTATAATAGACTTGTAGGAAAATTACTTACTTACACGTAGCTAAGTGCAGGAATGATAAATGTGCACCAAAGGACAATGAACCAAGGACAAATGCAGTATAAGTCTTTAGTGAATCAACATAATTGAGCACTTCAGGACTGTTGGAATTTCATTGAAAGATATTGTGTCCAAAGTGGCAACAGAGAACAAATGAGCTACAGATATTCTCTTCTACTGGTAGAGAACAAGTGAGCAGAGGGAAAAGAGGAGAGGGAAACACACATGCTGCATTGCCCCTACCTGCATTTTTTTCAGCTGTAGTTTTTGTTTAATATGACCACCACTTGATTTGTTCTTGCCACAACCACTGTCTGGTATATGAATGATAAGTGTGAGAGAAATCAAACTGGTAACTGGTAAGCAAGAAGGGGTATGAGAGAAGGGAGATCTCAGTTTAACCAACAGGCAGATCTTGTGCTGTTCTGCTAGCAGGAGCAGAGAACAGGATATGGTACAAGATGACACCATCAATCCCAAACTGTTGCTCTCCAGATGTATTGGCAGTTGTTGATGGTGGGACTGCAATCCAACCCATACAGAGGACATGTCATTGTGGAAGGCTGCAGTACATCTTACTTAGACAACTGTATTTTTGCCCTGTGTTCCTGAGCTGGAATCTGTAGAAGGTTTTCTTTTGGTAAAGTAGAGAAAGTAGGAAGGAAGAGTAGCCAAAACAGAAGATGTTTTTTTATCAAAATCAGGGATGAGCCACCTTTTTGAGACCAATGGGTACATCTGGTTCCTGAATGGGTGATGGATATCATGTTCTCAAATATGGGGGGAGAAAGAATCTCATTTAAATTTAATTTAAAAGTTGGGTATTTGGTGTTCTCTGGTTGTTTCCATGCAGACGTATTAAGAGTCCCCTTTTCAGGAGAGATGGGCGGTGATAGAAATTTGAAAAACAAACAAACAAATAAATAAATTATTACCAGATTAGGTAGCATCCTCCATGTACCACTGATGATGTTATTTAGCTTGGTAATGAACTAAAGTTAAATTAACCGCTAATGTATGTTTAAGAACCTCCTATTTCTTTTGTGGAGGAGCTCCTTTTCAGAGTGACTGATTGCAGAGTTAAAATAGATGGATACTGTCCCATTCCTCTGGAGGCATTCTTATTTAAACTTATTGGTATATTATCCATATATTTGTTTGCTTCATAACTTGAGCAGTTCAGGACTGTTGCTTTTAATAATAGTAATTGTATTTTGAAGCCAAACAGTTTTTCCTTAACATCCATGTAGACCTAGACAACTGTGGAGCATAAGGGCTGCAGTTTCCTTTTAATTTCATACAACTTTCTGTTTGGTATCAGCTCAGTTTCCTAGGAAGAAGAGTGATCAGGGAGTGAAAGAAAGAAAAAGAGAGAAGAGAGAAGTTGACATCCATTGCAGACTTTAGCTCCACCTTCAGCAGATGACTCCAGATTTTTTTTTTTAAAAAAAGGCCCCCACTTCTTAATTAAAAAGGAAACACCGTTTCCAAAGTGATTGAGGTTGGCTCATCTCAGACTGATGAATCTAGCCCAGCCTATCTCAACTTTTTTACCCTGGAGGAACCCTTGAAATATTTTTCAGACTTCGGGGAACCCCTGCATATTCAGGTTCAAATATAGGCCAGAAGTTACAAAATTACTATATTCCTTTCATGTGTAGGCCTGTATATATGCATTAACAGTGTTCTTTGTCCTGTTCAGACTATGAGGCGGCCAGGCAGAGTTATTATCAAAAATACTCTTTATTAACAAAACTATTTACAGCAATAAGTCTTTGAGATCAAGAGGTAGGCTGGTTCCGATCAAGACCACCTGGGCAACAATGGGAGAACCAGCAAGGTAGCAGGAGGAGACTGTGGCACAACAGCTAGGCAGGATTCACTGACTGGAGCTATGGAACTGGAAAACCCTAGGACATGGGACGAAGCTGGAACTGGAAGCAAGTGTCTGTGATCAGAAACACCACCCAAACTAGGCTGGCACCTGGAAGATAAGTGAGACCAAACTGGAACCACTGGGCTAGGCTTGGCTCTGGAGGCAGAACTGGGCTGAACTGGGTGATCTAAGCTGGACTGGGTACACTGGGTTGAAGACTTGAGACAAGACTGATGACTCAAAACAAGGCTGGACTCAGCTAGAGAACCTGGACTGGGCTGGAAACTTGGCACACAACTAGGCTGGACTGGAGGTTTTTGACTAGGCGACATGCTTGAAACCCAACTGGGCTGGACTGCAAGTTCTGGGCAAGGCTGAGAAACTGGTCTGTAACAAGGTAAGTCTGAAGATCCTGAACAATGCTGGCCCCCCAAAGCACTAGTTAACAGGCCAGGCTGGGCTGGAGATCCTGGGCAAGACTGGAGACTAGGAGCATGATGAAACTGGACTAGCGACTCTCAGCAAGGTTGAGAGCTGGAGGCATGATCAAACTGGACTGGAGATTCTGGACAAGGCTGAGAGCTGGAAGCATGGCTGGAAGCGCACCTGGGATACACAGAATGGTGGTGGTGAGGTCTGAAGTTGGACGCGAGGCTGAGGTTGCTGGATTCGGTAAGGAGGAGATCCTTTGTGGCAACAGGTGCAAGGCACAGGTCCTCTTTGGTAGGAAATGCAGGTGCTGATTCTCTCTGGCTACAGACAAGGTTTCCAACTCAGGTAAAGACTCTTCCTCTGAAGCTATGAGCTCAAAGGATCAGTTGTCTCCGGCAGCTTGTTCTTCATGTATCTGCCTTTTATGCCGATCCCTTGCACGCCTATTCCCTTCTGCAGCCAATCAAGCTGCTTTCTCCTTCACACGCTTTTCAGCAGGTCTTTCGCAAGTGCCAATTGGAGGATTCAAATCCTCCTCCGAAGACTGACCAACCAGCGTCTGTGATTTCTTGAGTCATTTCTGGGTTTTGCTTTCCTGGTTTCTGCCTGGTAAGTTTCTGTTTCCCCCTCTGACTCAGAAAGAGTTTTGTTTTCTGAGTCAGAGGCCGGCTGGAACCTCACATTCTTAAACTAAAACTGAAGAATGAAACTTCTCTCTTTAATGTGAAGTTGCCCGGATTTGATTTTTTTTAAAATAAATCATGATCTCCCAGGGAACCCCTAGTGACCTCTCCTGAAACCCTAGGGCTGCACAGAACCCTGGTTGAGAAACCCTGCTGTAGCCTGTCTAAATTCCCCCGACTAAAATGGAGTTTTGTGAAGTATTTTATTTATTTTTAATTACATCCTACCTTTTCTCTAGGACAGTGTTTGTCAACCTCAGCAACTTTAAGATGTGTGGACTTCAGTCTCCAGAATGGCTGGCTGGGGAAGGTTATAACTGCTCTAGGAGGTTAAGGAGGCACGTCCAATAATCAAAAGAAGAAAGAGGCTGAAATTCTTATTCCCACAGCAACAAACCTGTGAAGGACATTGGGCAGAAAAATAATATCAGGCCCAGAGTTTGTATTGAATGCCAAAGCTGAGTCCCTTGTTTCCTTCATATAGCAGGACAAACCACCATCCCCAGGTCAAAACCCGCCTCGGGATAGCCCATGGCATTTGAAATGATTAAACATTTGGATGTCATTTTGCCCTAGGTTTACTTAGCACTTAGTTTTAAAATGTCAGATGTTAACTGTAACTCCCTGTGTATTCTGAAAGCCTTGCAGGAAGAGATTAATTCCCAGGGTCAACACTGAGTGACCTCCCCCCACCCCCCGCTTTTATTTTCATGAGTTAAGACATTCTTACTTGAAAGATCTGCTCACCTAACTGTACTTAGCTGGAGTATTTTCAGAAACGATGGAGTATAAAGCAGTAATTAAACCAGTCTGTTTCTACAGCACGTTCTGTCTGTTTCTTCTTTTCATTATTAGATTTGATGACACATTTGCCTGTGTGGCTTCCTGCAGATGGCACAGAAATTTTGCAATCAGCTGGAGAGACTAAACTAACTGTCACCTCAGAAGACAGCTCTGCAGTTTCTTTCTTTTCTCTAATGGATCCGATCCTGCTTTTAAAAATGGATTCTGTGCTTTCTTTTCAACTGGCATTGTGACAGGGAAAGATATGAAGTTGAAAAAACCATTTAAAAAATAAAATGGTGGCTGAGAAATTGATGTAATGTGATCCTCTGGTCTGAAACAGGCCTATTGGGATGGCTAAAACTTTCAGAGCCAGCAAAGATCCAGGGCAGATTCCAGCCTTCTATCAATTTGGATCAAGAGAGTTTGCTTTTCCCATTATGGATGGGAAAATCTGGTTGTCGTCGTCATCATCATCATCTGTGCTAGCAGTACAACATTCTGCCTCGCAGGTTTTTTTTTTCCGTTTAGTTTTTCTTTCTCAAGTATATTCAGTTGTTAAGTAATTTCTTTGACAATTTTTTTTAATACACACACATTTCCCTTATGCTTTATCATACAGGAATCTGCAGTGCACACTTTTTAAAATATATTTTTTTCTAAAGTAACCTATTTCTCTCTCTTTTTAAAATGTAACTACCCTTTGGTTCCTAATTAATTATATCATTTTATATACTCTTGAGCTACCTAATGTGGGAAAGAAGAATCATAAAGGAAGAACCGAAAAACTCATCACAGCGACTCATTAGCATCTGTTATGATTAGGGACCTACATCCAAAATAATATGTGTGGCTCCCTTTATCACCTTGCACCTTGTTGCGCTGAAAGTTCACAGTGGGAAAATTAAACCTCAGGGTCGTTTAATCCTCTTGGCTTTTGAATTTAGGGAATAAGCTGTCTCCAAATTAAATTCTTTCTAGATTGGAGAGATGGTCTGCCCTCGGGATTCATTTTTCTGTTCACCTTTAAGTGTATTTGTGTTACGTATTTGTTTTATTGTAGGTTAAACCGCTGAGCTGCTGAGCTTGCCGATCGAAGGTCGGAGGTTCGAATCTGCGTGACGGGGTGAGCTCCCGTTGCTAGCCCCAGCTCCTGCCAACCTAGCAGTTCGAAAACATGCAAATGTGAGTAGATTAATAGGTACTGCTTCGGCGGGCAGGTAACGGTGTTCCGTTTAGTCATGCCGGCCACATGACCACGGAAGTGTCTACGGTCAAACGCTGGCTCTTCGGCTTTGAAACGGAGATGAGCACCGCCCCCTAGAGTCGGACACGGCTGGACTTAATGTCAAGGGAAACCTTTACCTTACCTACATTACCTCTGCTCATTTTTGCTTGCTCATCCAGCTAGTACCTGAAGTGCCGAATTGTGAGTAATTGCTGCAACATTGTAGCCATATATTAGGGCAGGACATTTGGGGCTGTGTGTGTGCAATGGGGGGATCACTGTGTGTGTGTGAGCGTGCATGCATAATGGGGGGGGGTTGTTAAGGTTCCCTACATAATGCTATTTTTTTTAGGGTGAGGCATGGGCTACCTCTCTGAAACCATCCGTATCCACTAATGAGCAGAAAGAAAATAGACCTAACAGGCAGAGAGGGCTCAGTTGACAGAGGCTCTCCTCCGGACAAACAACAGGGAATTACAATCAGTAGAAGGAAAAGGATGGGAAGAGAGTTGTTGGATATCAGAGTAAAGAAAGCCACAGACAATTGGTGAAGTCCTATCAAGAATTATTCTATGTTATCAGTTCTGACATCATTGTCCTGGGCTTCACTTGTATGCTCTCTTTCTGAACTGCTTTAGAAAATCCAGATATAACATTTGTCTTCCATTTTGCACATGAGGGGTTCAAAGGAACCTACAGGACCATTTTCAGTCCTCAATGCCTATCTGCTACAGCTTTTTGGACTCTTATTTTAAGAGGTGGGGTGTCCAGCTCCCGCATAAAGGATCAATAATACTTTCAGCATTCTAATCCCAACCAAGAGTCCCCATGTTATAGCAGAAAACTGATGCTCTTTTTTTCTTTCTTACTTCAGAAAAATTAACTGTGTTGCTGTAGGTCAGCCTTGCTCAACCTTTTGACGCTGGAGGAACCCTTGAAATATTTTTCAGGCTTTGGGGAACACTCAGGCTCAAATATAGGCCAGAAGTTACAAAATTATTATATTTGTTTCATGTGTGGGCCTGTATATATGCATTAATAGTATTCTTAAACTAAAAAAAAAGAAACTTACCTCTTTAATGTGAAATTGCCTGAATTTGAAATAATTTTTTGAATAAGTCGTGATCTCCCAGGGAACCCCTAGTGACCTCTTGCAGAACCCTGGGGTTGCACAGAACCCTGGTTGAGAAAGCCTGCTGTAGGCCGATTTATTTGTATCAGGTATACAGTACATGGTTAAGGCAGATCCTTTGGAAGGCTCAACCAAATGGCACAAAAATAAAAGGTGAAATATTTATACATCTGAAGGAGTATTTTACTAGATGCGGTAGACATGTAAAAAAAAACGCTCAAGAGCACTGGAAAGAAATACACCACCCCATTCAGAGAATTTTAGAAACCAAATTTGAATTGAAAACATATTTTTAATTAGGCATAATTTCAGGACATATCAAGCCAAAATATCACAATTTACTAAGATACTAAGATGTTGATGGTGGCAAGGATAAACTTAGCACAACTTCAGAAAGGAGATATGTTACAGATGAATATAATTTGAATTTAAATATTTATTAGAGTATGTTTTTTAGAGGGAAAAGAATTGATTAAAAAATGAAATTAGAAATTGAAATTAGAAATATATGAAAATTTTAAATGTTTATAAATACTGTATATCAGTCCAAGGAAAACAAAGGGGAAGTTAGAAACTAAATACTTGCTAAATAATATTTGTAGTAGTTTTTCTTTTTTATCTTTTTTCCTGCTAGGTGATTTATGTTTAAATAATAAAATAGTAGAGATACTGGTATTCAGCTGAGAGATGTAAAAAGACCTTTAAAATCCTTATCCTTTTTATTAAAAATATCTTAATGTATTCTGTTTTTATGGTTAATCCTTCATCAGTGATATACTGAGCACTAACTGTAGAACTTTTAGAACTTCACTTAACTGATATTATATCTTTGTATGATTTTTTTTGTTTGTTTTTCTGCTTGTCTGTTTTCTTTTTAAAAAAAAAAAATTAATTAAAAAAAACCCAAAATGGCATGAAGGAGTGTACAATATAAGCATCTGAATTGAACTTTTCATCAGGCAAGATATTGCAAAAAGCAGGAATTGGGGAAGAGGCCCAGGCATTCCAAAAGGGGTATGTCAGCCAGCCATGAGCTCTGCAATTTAAAATCAATCTCAAGAAGGAAATTACAGCCTTGGTGCGTGAAACTCTGGTAGATACTGTCAGTGTTCGGGTTACAACTCATATTCAGAGACAAAAAATAATGGCGAGCCCTCTAATCTTTACTTCCCCTAATTCCAAAAAAACAAAGGCTGTTCATCCTCAGGGTGTCTCCTGACCTAGCAAAGAGGGTAGGTAGGTAGGTAGGTAGGTAGGTAGGTAGGTAGGTAGGTAGATAGATAGATTACAGTCTTAATATGAATAAAACTACAGCACAGTTTTAGATTTAGAGGTATCTGGTCTCCTTAACATTAACTCAGGTTGGCTGCTACTCTAATGTATTTCCATAGGCACTTAAGCTGTTCCTCTTCTTCCATTTTCCTTCCCAAACACTTCCTTGTTATTCTATCCATTTCAACGATCCCTCTGTTCTCACCCTAACTCAATAATTGCCAGTTCCCATTTGACTGCTGTTCATGTGATAATTTATTCTATCTTTCCAGTAAACAGTATGATGTGAGTCCTTTCAACATCCTGGTATCCACTTGTTATTACTGTGTGCTCTGGGATTTAGTTAACAGTTCTAACGTGTGTTATCGAAGTAATAATGTATATGAAAATCTTCATATAAATAAGCATGTGTGGCAGGATGGTACCGATACAGGATAAGCAGAATCCCTTTGCTCCTTGGATCTGCTAGAAGTTTTCCTTGTTATTTCAAGGTGCAAGCAGGGCTCAGTAAACTTGTTGTGATTCATTCTTCAATATAATTATTCCTGATTCTCCCACTTTTGCAGATTATCCACAGATAAACTCTGAATTTGACAAATATGTTTGATATTTAAATGGTGCTCCACCATCCACCCAATCTGTGTTTTTGTGTTTTGTTTGCCAACTATTCCCTTGAGAAAATGGCACTTCTTAAAAGAGCACGTAAAACTTGCAGCTACACAGAAGCAAGCGGTTCGTAATTCTTCCTTCTCAAATCCTCTCTTGACTAGTATTAAGTCCAGGGATGAGCCACTCTGTGACCGCAATATCGGCTTAGATCAAGGAGTGGATTTGTCACAGATATATTACACTCAAGCTTGAAGAATCCCTCCCTGCAAGTGTACTTCCATTTTTATGAATTCTGCTTGTTCAGACATCTCTTTTGGACTTCTCAACAACAGTTTGAGATGCTTTGGGATGATAGGAAATGTAGCCCCCAAATCAGGTTGCCTGTCCTGTTCCAAAGTATAATTACATGTGTTAGACCAGTGTTTCTCAACCTTGGGAGCTTTAAGCTCTGTGGACTTCAACTCCCAACTCCCTTTGTGGACTTGCTGGCTGGGGAATTCTGGGAGTTGAAGTCCACACAGCTTAAAGCTGCCAAGGTCGAGATACACTGTTGGACCCATGCCCAATTACCAGGAACCAATACACATTTGTAGTGCTCATCTGCTAGGCTATCTGATAATGTTATGACTCATCATTTATATTTATCAAGGATGTTTATAATCCACCTTTCTACTGAGTTATCCTCACAGTGGTTTATAATCTAATGCTATAATACATGCAAACATCAGAGCCAGGTTGGTCTTTGTTATGGATGTTGTGTCATGCTCATCGTTTCAACGTTCTGTTAACGTCGTAACGTTTCACATTTCGAACCTGTCAAACCTCTAATCCGTGTATTACATGCTTGCACGTTTGCTGGTATTTTCCATTTATGCTTTGTTCTTTATCTTACTACTTCGGAATGTCTGTTTGGGTTTGCAACTCTGTTCAAGGTTACTTTCCCAGGCAGATGTAACGGTTGCTAGCACCTGGGAGGGGGTGGTTGCTAACGAGCGCTCGGGGCGGGACTGGGTTGGAAGCAAGGCTTTTAAGTTTGTATTTGGCGCGCTTTTGCTCATTCTCAGCTTTCTCTGTATTTGCATACTATTCCTTTAATAAATCAGTTATCCTTAAGCTCTGGCTGGTGAGACTGAGTATTTGGGATTAGGCAACCATTACATGTTGTTCCTGGGAGGTGAGGTATGAAGACAGACCTCCAGTTACTTTATAGCCAGAGAGTGCGTTTTTTCCAGCTCTGCAATCCCAGAGCAATTCTGTTATGAAAAGAGTTAGGAAAATGAAAATATACAGGATCCTTGTATGGTCGATGGAGACCCTCGTGGCAGTGAGCGAGTGCTTTCTTATCTCTCGAACTAGGAACTGATTAGAAAGAGAGGTAAGTCTGAACTCTTCTATTAGTTCATGCATAAACCAACTTAACCCCATGCTTTTTCATCCTTAGACCAAAATGCTTCCCTTTTTGGTTGTTACCAGTTAACAGCTTTGAAACACAAACCACTATGCCATGTTTGCTTGCCAGATTTGCACTCTCTTTGGATGGTGAGATTCTGCTGCAGGAAAAAGTGCAATATATACATATCTTAATTAAAGATAATGAAGTTTAAGAAGGAGAACAGTCTGGAAAGAAAATATTAAAATTAAATATCTGTCCCATAATTTGAAGCAATACTCTTGGTGGTTTTTATTTTATTATTTTAAATACATTGAAATAAACAGCTTGCTGCAAAATCAAATATGCTTCCCTGGGGTCTTGTTAAATTGCTGAATGTAAATTGCAATTGGAACTGACTATTAAAGATCTTGGTAGAGTAGGTTAAACATCTGCTCAATTTATTACAATTTTATTTGTACTTTGGCTGTAACTGGTGCAATTAAGCCAATCAGAGCAAGCGAATCAAATCTAATTTGCTCTCTAATGGACTAAAAAGGGAGGAATAAATACAGTCCTACTAGATCCAAATGATTAAATATGTCTCTAAGGGTCTTCCCTCCCTTCATCTCAGTCAACAAAAATCAGGGAGCTTCTGTTATAATTAACCACTTAGGAGTGAGGTAAACTAGTTTGAGCAGAGATTCATTTTTCATAGGTTTTCAAAAAGATACAAACCCAAGAGCTGTGAATATAATGAATTGGATTCTTGTGCAAAATTGGATAAGTTTACATTTCTTGTAAAATCATTTGCTTGCTATTAGATTGCTAAGTGGCTGGGAAGGAAATAGGAATATGCTAATATACAGCTCCTTTTTTTTATTACTTCTGTCAATCACAAGTGCAGCCTGTGTGCTGTAATCCTGTTCTCTTCGGGATTCCCAACACCCAGCCATGCCCTTTTCCAGAATACTCCATTTCCACTCTAACCCACTGTCTATTTTGGGGTTCTTGTCTCCACTAATTTCAGAATTCTTTAGTTGCTGACCATGTTCAGCCTTCATTTTGGATTTTTGGACTTCCTTCCTTCCTTTAAGTTGTTTAATTAATTTTGTGTTTGTTTATTTGTTCTATAAATAGGGTCATTTCTCCAACTCTGCTGAAGCCTCTGTCTTGGTTGTGGATGGTGCCTTCTTGGTGGCATAAAGATTGGCACTTGGGAAATAAAATTATTAATAATAAGCAGTCTACCCCATTTAAGCATACTCTAGATGGTGGTATGTGACAGGCTGGAGAAGGTTACTCAATAGGATTCTTAAGTTTAATTGTAACCGAACTAATAACTTGTTTTATATTGTCAAATGATAATGGAAAAGATTGAGGGAGATGACCACCTAACTCAGAGAAAAGAGTTTTAATTAGTCACTCTTTATTTGATTCTGGGGAAGGCTTTCAGGAGTTTATACTTTTGTTTTTGCTGACCAATCCATTTAAAAAAGAAAAAAAAATGGGTTCTGGTCTCCCACACAATCTCAACAGGACTGAAGGGTGGGACAACAGATTTGGGGTCAGAGGTAAGGGAGTGGTCCCACAGAGGACCAGCAGAACCAATTGGAGCAATAGGTTTGCTGACATGGGACTGCTTTCTCCTGGCACAGCAACATTCCATCGGCTGAGGAATTCTGGGAGTTGAAGTCCACACATCTTAAAGTTGCCAGGTTTGAGAAACACTGATCCAGAGGCTATGTAGATAAGATTGGAAGGGCCATTTCTAGAGCAGACCACTTAAAACTGGCCTTGGGCTGCCTCAGTTGCATGTGGATGCGTGGTCTGAAAATCATTAGTGGGCTATGCTTGTGCTGGAATAAAAAGGCTGGGTGGATTTGTTTTTTATTAAGACCTCTGTCAAACAGCCCATGCATTTCCAGGGGGAAAAATCACACGTATAATCTGGCATTGCTATTAAATGATAAATGTCAATGCAAAGCTGAAGCATTTGTTAGAAACTGAATCATCCCAAAGAAAGAGAAATTCGTAAGCATCCATCCTATTTTTCAGGCCAGAGCAGAAATGTAACTTTAACAGTTGCCTTCATGTCCCCCCCCCCCCAACTTTCATTTTCTGCAACATTATCTTTAGAAGCCAAGCATGGACAAATTGCCAAGGCAAAACCAAGATGTTTATTTTCAAAGTATCAAAAACCATTTTATAGTCACGATGCATAATTAGCTAACAAGAGAAATAGTTTATGTTATCCTTCCAAGTGCACATTATGTGCGTGGCTTCAAAAACACAGTATATTCTAGGATTTATTTGTTTATTTGAATTGTATCTCGCTTTTCTGTTCTGGCAAGTACTCAAGAGGGATAAGAAATTTATAAAAAACAAACAGAACAGAAAAAACAGTATAATCATGCACTTTATATCCTACATAAAATTTTTAAACAACTTGCGGACAGTTGAAATAATAAGTACAAATGGTAATGCTTTTTATTCACACACACAGCTTCAAAGCAATGGGATGTTTCTGCTTTCTTGTGAATTAAATAGCTTCTGTTTTAATGACTTTTTAAAGGAAAGATACGCTTCATTTGAAGTATGCCTCATTCAATTCTGTGAAACTTACTGCCAAGTAAATGTGCATCGATGGTTGCAGCTTAATGTATACATTACAAAATTGCACTAACCTGCTATATGTTTTATCATTAATATTGTTTATTATTCATTTTTATAATTCTATAAAATATTTACTTGTCATGATCCTGGATAATAGAATGAGAGCTGTAGAAAAATGATTTAAATTAAATAAATTATGAGGGTCTTTATTATTGATACGGTTTTAAAATGTATGTGTCTGATCTAAAATATGTAGGCCTTCAGAATTCTATATTATAAAGCAAGATGAAAATGATTTCAATAAATAATGGGTAAATAGATCATGTTTGAAGGTACCAGTATACATTGCATATCCTACACATATGAACATCTAAGAGAAAAAGGTTGGTCTAGGGTTTTCGCTGGGATACTATCTTTCCCCCACATGCAGAATTGTTTTTTAATTTATTTATTTGGTTAGGGACCATTCCACCATACTGGCCTTTTAAAGATTTTAAAAGCTATAAAATTGAGACATAGCAATATCCATGAGAGCCATTTAAAACCACTGCAGGCCTACAGCCCACTAAAACCAACTTCAGAAATATTAAATTTCTAGAAAACCTATCTCACTCACTTGTAAGTGAGTTGAAGAGCTGGAGTAGTAAAGCTCAGGAAAAGAAATCTGTCTGTCTGTCTGTCTCTTAAGCCTGCTAATACTAGCCCTTGCCCAGTTATAAAATCATATTAATGATTACTGCCTCTGATTGGCAGAAATAAGGCAAAGTTTTTTAAAAATAAATCTTGCAGGAAATATATTACTGTATTAGAACATCTGAGAGCAATTAAATACAGATAGTCCTTGCTTGCCAATAGTAATTGGGACCAAGAACTCCATCGCTAAATGACACGGTCATAAGGCACGATGTCACATGACTGCGCCGACTTATGATGGCTGTTCCAGCAGTTTCAGCTGCCATCATTAGGCGAACCCCGCGGTCATGGTAGTGAAGGTCGCAAATGGCGATCACGTGACCATGGGATGCGGCGACAAGATAATTGAGAGATGTTTGCCAAGCACCTGAATTGTGAGCACATAATCATGGAGATGCTGCAACGGCCGCAATTACAAGGATCCATTGTAAGTACCCCTTTTTCAGTGCCATCGTAACTTTGGTTGCTGAGTGAGTGGATGTTAAATGAGGACTACCTGTATATGAATAAGCATTTGGGGTTTGGGTTTTTTGAACAAATGGTTATTCACATTTATCAGTTGTGACCCTACCTGGGCAGGAGGCCTAGCTCCTGTAACTCATGCCCTTATCACCACTTGATTAGACTACTGTAACACACTCTACTTGGGGCTGCCCTTAAGAACTACTCAGAAATTACAGTTGGTCCAAAATGCAGCAGACTGCATACTTTCTGGCTTGTGTTGTTTAGGAGCACATAACACCAGTGTTGTGGACCTTGAAATGTTTTCTAGTTGGTTTTCGGATCCAGTTTAAGGTGCTAGTGTTAACCTATAAAATATTTCATGGCTTGGCACCTAGATATCTGCAGGACTGCCTACCCCAACAAGTACTGGCCAGACCAGTGGGAACAAATGGAGAGAAACTGTTCCTGATTCATGTTTTTGGGAGGTCCGGGCAGCCAGAAGGAAGAAAGTGCTGCTTTTCTGTGGTAGCGCTAATGCTGTGGAACAGGCTTCTGATTGTATCATGCCATCTTTACTTTCGAATTTTATGTTTGGGAGATGTTGTTTTACTGTTTTTATGGATGTTATACCATAGCTGTTTACTTGGTTTTTGTAATCGACATAAGTTGCCAAGAGTCTCTGGATCGTGGTGGGGTAGAAATGTGAAACACAACAAAGAAACAAATAAAAGGAAAGATTTGGCCAGTGTGAAGTGTCATGAGTGCCGTTGAGCTGAAGACATCAGCGCAATGGCACACATGACAATAACAAGGAAACAGGGGAAGGGGCTCAAGATAAGTAGCCATCAACTTACAAAGACTAAAGAACAAGATACAATGGCTAAGCGGATCGCGAGGCACACCCAAGCTGTTAGCGCTAGCGCAACGGAGATCGCCCAGCTGACAGCAATCACCGGAGGAATAGGGAAACTGATGATGGGCGATCCCGGAGCGCCAGCAGGGCCTCGCAACCCCTCACCTACCGGCAAGACAGCATGTTGGACAAAGGGGGGGTGACGTAACCACGAGTGAGGGGGTGCTGACCGGCGCGGGGTATTTAAACCCCGCACCGGCGCACTCCTGTCACTCTCAGCTTTTTTCTACTACTGTATCTACACTACGAATAAACCAGAGCCTGCTTCAACGGAATCAGTGTCTATGTGTTACTCGGAGGTAGGCAGCGCATGACAGAAGGCTTGCTGGATGAAGAAAGGGAGATGGTGGGAAAACTTCCTGTATACTTAGCTTCTGTAGACACAGTGGGCACATCCGCATGTGTGATGCATGTACGAAAGGTCAGGACTTCAATCACATGGTTGTGGCCATCATCTGGACGTTTTTCATCCCCTCCTATGGATGCCCTGATGTATTACCTGTAACTCAGTTGTCCCAACCGATCTCAGGTTCTCAGTTAAAATTATTAATAGGATGTCAGTTTATACAGATTTTGAACTGGCCCAGAAAGACTTTTTAAAGCTTTCTCTTCCTGTAACTGAGCACTGTTACTTAAATCATTAGTGTGCAAGTTCTATGTTGAAGGCATAGTCAGGGTGTGCCACAGTCCAAAAGTGGGTGGGGAGGGGATGATTCTGGAGGTAATTTCAGAAGAGATTTAGGGGCCAAAATAGGTCTATTAAGCACCTGCAAGGTTTAAGTGGCCCATTTTCCCCTGAACTCCTCCCACGCAAAAAAATGAAAAGAGGCACAGTGCTTGGTGCCAGCCTCTCTGGAAGCCACACAAAGGATCCTGGCAGGTTGCATGCAGCTGCAGACACCGCTTTTGACCTAAATGGAGTATGTTGTTGTCACTGTGCTACACATGGCTTATGTAGAGGGACCTTCCTTTAGTAACACCTTAATCTGTGACAGTCATGATTAGCTTTACACATGAGAAGCTATTTACATTAAAAAAAGACCTACAACAATTTAAGAAATGGAACAATCTGCCGACAAACATATTTCTACCTTCGGTTGGTAACACTCTATGTTGTTTCTCCTTTTCGCTGTTACTGTTTGCACCATTCAGAATTTCCATATTCTCTCTTAATGAATGAACAATCTGTCTGCTTGCTAAGTGCAGTCTCAGCTTTTGTTTTGACCATTCTTCCCCAGCTGTGCATCCTCCGGATGTGTTATACAACTCTGTCATCCCTGGATGGCTGCACTGATGGGCATTGTAACACAACATGCCTGCATATGGCAAGGCTACTTAGGTCTTTATCTTTAAGACCAGGACTTTTAATGGCAAGGGTGTTCGCATGATGTGGTCAAAAAAGTCAAGATGATGCCCACAGTGGTGCCATTTTATGTGCATCACATATAAATACAGGCAGAGCTTTGACCACACTGTTGTGGCTACCATCTTCACATTTTTTAAACCATATCCTGTGGACACCAGTATAGTGGCTGTGTTTTCAGGCCTCTCAGATTTTTTTTCCCCCAGTATGGATCATTTTATTTTTTACTCTTTTCCCAAATTACTCTGTTTAAACAATCCTGCATTCACACATAACACAAAGGGCCTTTCCCTACTACTGAGTTCTCCACCCACCTTTGAAATGGCTGAAAATCATCTTGGCATTAAATGTGCTGTCCTCTTGCTGATGCCTATCTTGCCTCTATTCCTAGTCACTGCCTGACTTCTCTCCAAGGTAACAGGTAAGAAAGGCTGGATTTTATGCACCTTGAGGCTGCCCTTGGAAGGGAGAAAATATATTTTGAGCCCTGGTCCAGCTAAGAATGACTCAAGGCTTTTTCACTCATGGGCTGAGGATGAGATGACAATAACACCATGACACCATGACAGCATAATGAGATTGTTCCTGTTCATGCCATGGTTAGAGGCAAGTGGGGACGTGGTCTAAGCCAGATACTAATATTGGTTTACAGTTCACACTAAGAGGAGATCTGACTTACTGCTTGTCCCATCACAGTAGGAGTCACTCCCTACTTCTTGAGTACAGGAAGAGTTATATTTTCTACCCTCTCCCATCCCAGATGTATCTCCCTCCATGTTTTGAAGCTCCACTTCACTACTGCTGTCCTCTGTCCTTAACCATGTCAAACCCTTTGAAGCAGATGGCCTGCAATATATCCTTCGGATATAGTGACAACCTCAACTCTGGCTGGTTACAGAACCTAGCATGCTCCTTCACCGCCAAGACATGATCACTACTCTATGCAACCATTTTGTCCTAAGCAGCCAGGTGTAATGGTATGTGGGAATGACCTTGGGAGACTGGGGCCAGAGACACTGCTCAGGTAAGACAGCATAGTCCACAGCTGGATAGCGGGCAGGGCAAGCGGCTCAGAAAAGACTCTCCCTAATTTCTCAGGGTGTAAAGGAGATGGCAGGAGAACTGTACTTTCAGACTTGAAAGATTCTGTTAATGTAGCCTTACAATAAAGTAGAATTAGCTCCTCTGGTCGTGTTTCCTGACTGGTCCACCTGGTACAGCTGACACCAGGCTACTATGTTTTATGCTGGTCAGCAGCTGACATCTTTTATCTTGTGGTTGATCCAACAGCGAATCAACTATTCAATTTTCCTGCCCCACCTCCCCATCCAGAAGCATCTCACTCCATTCAACACTTACATGTTTTTGGTTTCTGTCCATGCTCCCTTCACTTTTGGACCCCTTGTCCACAGTACTGCAAAGCTTCCCTCTCCTCCCCACCCTTTTCCCCCCCTTAAATCTTCAAGTTGCAAAGTGGACATATTGGAATGAAGCTACAAAGTTTCCATGAATGCTCCCTCCCTTGAAGCTGAACCATCAGTTCTTTGCTTGAAAGTTTCCATGGATCCACAGTGAAACACAGGAGTGGAAGAACAATCTGTTCCCTTTGCTTTAACCATCACAACATCAAAGCATTAATGGTACAATAAAGGGAAAAATAAAGAACGGAGTTTGCATTACTGTCAAAGGAGAGAGCCTGGGAAGGGTGTGTGAAGGCATTCACACGTGCAAGCATCTGGGCAAGCAACAGAAAAGAATGGGAACTAGGGAGAAGTGAACAGTCCCTAAAAGGAAAAGGTGGACACAGGATACCCACCCATAGAGGTGCCAGCCAAGGATGGGAAAAGCAAGAAATGGAAGAATGACCATTCGGGTCCAGTGGTGACCATACATAACCTGGACTGAGCATCAGCCTACTTCCATTGCCAAACCACTGCATCCAGTCAGAAGCAGCACAGGAGAGGTGTGGCTTAGCTGGCCATGTGGAATTGCCCTAAGCAAAGTGCAAAAAAATTATATAATGGCTTAGTATGATATAAATCCTAACACAGTCTCATTAGGACTTAAATATTCTCTTCTTCCGCTTCTGTAAATTTACAACCTTCTTACATGCATCATCAGCCTTCTGAGTTGTTGTTAACTGTATGTAAAATATCTCCTTGATTTTTCTTCTCAAATTTGTTTTCTATGAATATTCTATTCTTTCTTCTTCTTATTGCTTCCTCTGCCATCCCGCAGTTCTCTGATGCCTTCCCTCTCTGCTAACTAAAACAACCGTGCCATTGGTCTGGGTTTTGTTTTTGCTTCTGTATTTGTGTTTTGTCCGCTGTGGTGAGGTAGACCACATCAGGGAGATCCAGAAACTGGCAAGTAACTTTAGACTACAGGTAACTCTCACTTAGTGACCATTTGTTTAGTGATGGTTCAGACTTAAGACAGTGCTGAAAAAACTGACTTACATCCGGTGTTCACATGACCGTTGCACATGTCCCCACTGTCACGTGATCACGATTTGGGCGCTTGGCAACCGGTTCGCATTTATGACTGTTGCAGCATCCTGTGATCACATGATCGCCATTTTTGACCTTCCCAGCCAGCTTCTGGTAAGCAAAACCAATAGGGAACCACATGATTTGCTTAATAACCATGTGGTTCACTTAATGACCACTGCAAAAAAGGTCATATAATCAGGTTGGATTTGCTTAATGACCACTTCACTTAGCAACCAAAATGCCAGTCTGAATTGTGGTCATTAAGTGAGGACTACCTGTAGTTACTTTAGTCCAGCAAGCATCCCAGTACTCAAGATGTTGGGGGGTGGAGGGTAGGGTGTCCAAAAAGTCAAGATTGCAGTCATGAACATGCAGTTGATTCCCCATTTTTGCTACATGCATCACATATCTAACATTCTAGAAAATGGTGGGCTTTCAGTCTCATGGTTGCAGCCATCATTGAGACATTTCTGACCCAACTTCTCCTGTTGGTCAGCCCTGATAGAGTAGCTGTTGTGGGGGGAAAAGGGGAGGGCACTGTCTTGAGGTCTTCAGCTCCTGAAGGAAAGGCAGGAAATAAATCAAATAAACTTGGAGTTTACATTTCAAAGGGAAAGGGAAAGTCAGGGTAACTATAGGGAGGAGAGTCAAAAAAGTCAAGATGGAAGCTACAACTGTGCAATCAAAGCCCTGCCCGTTTTTACAGACTCATTAAAAAGAGTGGGGCTTCAATTGCATAGCTGTGTCTGCCATCTTGACCTTTTTTTTTACCTCCTTCAGAGGCAATCACACTGGTAGCAAATTCTAAAGTTTAACTAATTTACATTATATTATATTACATTAAAAACCAGGACTCAATATTAACTCTTTATTGAAAGAAAGATAAGGAATGCCCACAAAAAAGGGCAAGTCAAACAACATATTCAGTGAAAACAGAAAACAAACCTTTCACCTTCAGAATGATGCGGTGAAAGAAGTGAATTAGTTGTAACATTCTCATAGGCTGCAGGATCTGGAGGTACCTGTGATGGCTCCACCAAGCCTAAAAATGCAGTTGCTGGAGATCACTATTTGTCCTTTGTCCTGTTTGTGCTGGACTTCCAGGAGCCTCTGGCTGCTGTGGGAAACGGGGTGTTGGGTTCCATAGGCCCTTGGTCTACCACAGCAGGGTCCCCTTGTGTGCTTAATAACTTATTTCAATCAAGGCTAGTGGGCTTCCTTGTGGAGTTGGCTGTCCACAGTGAGGAACAGATTGCTGGACTAGATGGGCCTGGGGCCTGATCCAGCAGGGCACAGCTTACGTTCTTAATTTCTTATGCTCTTATTCTATAACAAGGTACAAGGTACTTTTTAGAGGGAGATGGGCAGTGATATAAATTGGAATAATAAATAAATAAAAATAAATAAATACAATGACTAGAGCTATGCAAAGCATTAGAAAAAGGTGGTTGACAATGTGGGAGAGTGAATCAAACTCGTCTCCTGAAGCTGTGAAAGCAGCCATGTCTCTTGACCCAGGCAACTGCTTCTGACTCCTATAATGTGCTCTTTGATTGCAAATCTGGTTATTCTAATAATTATTAGGTATATTGTACCTGGGCCTGGAGCCCTGAGTTGTGAAAGGTCTTATCTCCTGGTGTGCTAACAACCACTGACTGTGACATCCTCCTCAGCTGCTGCTGTGTTTTAATTTTTGTACTTACAATGGAATTTTAAAAAAAAGTTATTTTAAGATTGTTCGCCAAATAGAATGAATGAATAAAAACATTTTTATATGTATCATGGACTTAATTAGGTATTATGTATTAATCATTATTTACTTAGGTTCATACGTAAAAAATTAACTTGGAATAGAAAACTGGGAAATTCAGCATTTATTTATTTTATTGATCATATTTATATGGCTGCCCATCTCACATAGCATGACTTTGGGCAGCGTACAAACAACCACAAAAAGCAATTTAAAGAACATTCAAAAAGTACCAAAAATAATAATATTATCATAAAAGCCTAAGAGAGAGCATCCATTCATAAACAATGAAGCCACCTAATCATTAATCATTAATATTAACTGGTGTATGCAGCCCAAAGTTCTAAATAGTCTAATCCAAATGGGACTCTCAGTATAAAATGTTTGAATATAGAAAGAGGCAATAATTCCTCAGATCACTGTACAATGGACAGACCCTCTAGCCTTTTTACAATGCTAATACCATTGTCCTCCTGTTTGATTCTTGTTAGACTGGTATATTGTTCAAAATAACACATCTACAAAAGCCATTGAAATTTCTTGGACAAAAGTAACATATGAAATAACTTCTGTCCAGAGGAAACCATGATAGTATATGTTGCCTTTTCCATGCTGCATGCTGCATGCTCCATGATCACATATTGCATTTTGAGTGCCATCTCTCCATCAGTTGAACTTACCAAATTCTTCCCCCCACCCCCAGATGCAGGTATCACTAACAAAAGCAAATCGACATTTTTGTTGGATTAATCATAAGTTTAAATCTATACAAATGTAATATGAAAATGAAAAGAGTCTTCTAAAATGGTTAATGTATCAGACATTCCAATTACTTATTTCATACCTCCTTATACTCCTGAACCCCTAACTTACTGTATTCTAATAGCCATTTATAATGGCCATTATAGGCTTATTGTATTTGTAAAAAGCACTTTAAATCCTCTAATGCTGGAGGGGTTTCTGAAACACTTTTTTTTTTTTTTTTTGCTGTTCAGTTGTGTTCAATCCTTGGCAACTGCCTGGACAAGTCCCTGCAGTTTTCTTGGCAAGATTTCAGAAGTGGTTTGCCATTGCCTCCTTCCTAAGGCTGAGAGAAAGTGACTGGCCCAGGGTCACCCAGCCGGCTTTCATGCCTAAGGAGGGACTAGAACTCACAGACTCCTGGTTTCTAGCCCTTTGCCTTAACCACTAGACCAAACTGGTTCTTCTGAAACATTTAGCCTACTGTATGTCTAAACATCAAAAGGTGTTTAGACTGATGAACTTGCACTTTTTAGCAAATAATAGTTATACTGCAACCTCTAAAATAATAAAATAATAATAATTTAATCCTATTAATCAAGCTATACACTCTGCTCAAGATCTTTAACAGGATTGCTTTACTATTTTTAAGTTCTGATTCCCCCATACTGGTCCTCCAGCATGAACATGAGGAACAAATTGAAATTGTTTTCCTGTTGTATGTCACACTTTCTGAGTAGCTAATACTGTCAAGAAGGAATTTTGTATTTCCCAAGGTGATTGGACCAGAGCACCATCCCACTTGTTAAGGTATGCCAGATATGACAATTCCAATATGGTACATGAGGGCAGGTTGCCAGCTGGCAAAATTTGTCATTTATTAACCTTAGAAAGAAGATGTGTTTTATGATTTAAATCTAAAAAATAAAATTCTCTTCTACCCTGACAACTGAAGTTCCCATTGAAACTATCCAGATCTGATTTTGACAATTTAGCAGTCCCCAAAGGCATCAGTTCAGATTAGACAGCTATATTCTACCTAGAGAACATTCCAAATACATCAGTTAATTATTATTATTTTTGGGATGATTCAGATTTATCAATATATGCCAACATACCATATGTGATTCCTTATACTCTTTGCCTTCATCATGTATCAAACCATGGATATCATTTTGTCTAACTAGACTTTTGTGATTTTTCCCTCCCTTTTTCATAATAAGTTTTTAAAATTATATAGTGCCAGAATTCCATTTTGTATAGCCGTATCAGTGATCTTAACTTTCAAAACAATTAACTCCTTATGCATTTTGTATAATATTAAACATAATGGGCACATACTTAGGATAATAAATCAGGGAAATTATAACAGCAGAGTAATTACTATTATTCCTATGCCAAACATGGAACTTACTTGCTTTAAAACTTTGGTTGCATTGTACATAAGAGAGGAAGACAGGAAGCAATTTACGATTCATTCTTATGGATTAATTGGACAAGCTAGAGATTTCTGCCTGGACAATCTTTTTTCCTGAGCCTACACATTCAAACCTGATAAAATATCTGAAACTCTGGTTGTCAATGGTTACTAGGCAGTTCTTTGATGATTTTGTATAAACAACAATATCACAATTAAAGATTACTGAAACCCATACTGCACAGAAGAATAGGTTTGACTTCTTAAACTTGTTCAGTGTGAAGAACGCACATTTGGGTTAAAAGAATGAGGTGCTGACAAAATTAATGGTTTAAACCAGTGTTTCTCCACCTTGACAACTTTAGGATGTGTGGACTTCAAGTCCCAGAAATGCAAGTATAGCCAAGACTGAGAAAAGAGGACGAAGAACATCAATTTTACAAATGGTTGAAGTTGATAAAATAAAACTATTTTAATGTGTTTTGTTGTTTGTGCTCTTAAAGCATTCTTGATAGCACTTACCTTATGCAGAGTATACAAAGAAGATTACAAATTGGTCTCAAATCTTTCCAGGAGAACTTGGGAAAGACTTCTACCAGAAATTCTGGAGACCCAGTGCTGTCTTCTCTAATGTCCTCCAGGTGCATTGGAATAAATTTTATTTATTTATTTATTCATCACATTTTCTTCACCGCCCATCTCGACAAATGACTCTGGTTCAACAAATTTTCCAGGCAACATGGCAAAAGAACCTGCAAGTTAGAAATTATGAAGTTGAAATCTAATGCCTCTGGAGGGCATTAGAGGTTGGGGAAATCAGCGAAAGGCAATATTAAGTTAAAGAGATCAACAGCCTGTCTTGCTATAAGCAGTTTCCTATGTTTCTGTATCTAAAATAAGTATAAGACCAGAAAAAACGAGATAAGAATAGAGTTTTAAAAAAGCATTTTTTTGGTGATTGGTAGGAAGGAGACATATTGATTAGAACCAATATTTTGAGATTAGCCAAGCATAGCTAGGTGCTGCTATATCTCCTTGCAGTTCTTCCCAAATTAACAAGTCCCCCGCACCCTGGCATTCTTCCCTGTTATCAATGAAGAGACCAATCTCCTTGCTTGTTCATTGGATGGTTTCTAGGAAGAGAATCAGAAAGTCTCTGCTCTAATATACACAGGGACATGTTGGTTCTAACTGAAAGTAGTTTGGTTGCTGGAATTGTTATAACCTCATCCCATTCATCTCAATAAATCTTGCTTAGGAAAACAATCACTTCCAGTTTAGGTAGCTGCTAAAGCAGCTGACAACACATTGGAGCATCCCCTCTGCCTGTCTCTTCTATGCCATCTATCCACCAGCCACTTTGGCTCTGATGCCCAGCTTCTCTCTAACATTCAGCCTCCGCCTATTCCTAGTCTTCTGGGGAAGGAAGCATGAGGTGTTCTCTCCTCTGTTCTACACAAACTCTTACAGCCATTAAGTATGGCTCAGTATGCATGAGTGAAGTCCAAGGGTTAGTGTCCCACCTTTTGAATGAAGAGACCCTAGGAAGCAATTCTGGGGAAGCAGTTCCAAGAAACCATTGCAAGGACTGGGGAGACAGTCCTGAGCTTGGTGAATCAGTGCTCTAGCTCATGATAAAGCAGCAGCATTGCTTATGAAATCATCATTCCTGCTACTTTGGGTGTTAAAAGGCTCTCTGAAGATCAATCTGAACAGCTTTTCGAGATGCATGGATTCCAAATGTTCCCAGTGAGGGAAAGTATCAATACAGCACGCAACACCCTCAATGGCATTTGCAATAGTTGATCTTGCTAGCCTAGCTGTGAAGCTGCCCGTTTGAGGAAGAAGCGGGTGAGCAAGTACGAGTGTCTGTGGAGAGAGGATATAACAGGAAACATTTTCTGTTATAAAAAATACAGCAAGGTGAATGGGAGCTAGACATTTCTCATGCAGTTGTTAAAAACAGCAATGAGAAATTCATGGAATTCTTGGTGTAATTTTTAAATCATGCTTTTAATTAACTTCTGAAGAACAGATGCAGGAAGGAAGAAAATCATTGCAGCTGTTGATGGGTTTCTTTTAAAGCATATTCTCTTTGTTATAGCATTAACAGATTAGATAAAATACTGAGAATCCATGGAAAAGCATATCCCAGTGTTTTTCTTTCCTTCAGTTAATACCAAAGGAGGGTGCTTGGTGGATAGAATCCATTAGCACCTATGAAGTGCTCAGACACTGTAAAAGATCAGTAATAGCCTCGTATACAGAACCAAAGAGATGGTGACATGGGATACTGTTATCATGAAGCACTGTGATCACATTCCATTAGGGGAACTATTTCACATCCCATCATCATTTTTCCGTGTATCTTCTTTTTTAAAAAGACAAGGAAATGCTTCAGTCCAAAATGCTGGTGTCATTTTGTCTTTAAATAAAAAACAGAAAAAGTATTGCTGGGATATCCCAAATAATTATTCTTCAGGATGATTTGTGATCTTGCCATCTCTTAAGGAACTCATTACTAAAAAATAAGTCTCTAATGGCTAGGTTGAATGAATGAAAGTCATCCATCCATTCATTCCCTCCCTCTTTCTTTTTACATATTTGCTTTGATGGGCAAAGAAAGTGAAAGGTGCCACCAGACCCACAGCCAAAGTGCTTGCTTATTTATTTAATTTTTATCCCGCCTTTATTATTTTTATAAATAACTCAAGGTGGCAACCATTCCTAATACTCCTTCCTCCTCCTGTTTTCCCCACAACAACAACCCTGTGAGGTGAGTTGGGCTGAGAGAGAGTCACCCAGGTCACCAAGCCGGCTTTCATACCTAAGGCAGGACAAGAATTCACAGTCTCCTGGTTTCTAGCCTGTTGCCACTAGACCAAACTGGCTCCCCAGAACATGGAAATGGTTTGCCATTGCTGCCTTTTTTTATTTACTCATGCAATTTTACAGCAGTATCTCCCATCCAAATACTAACCAGGTCCAACCTTGCTTAGCTTTACAGAGCTGATTACAAGCTTACAAGTTGGCATCTTACATGCTATGAGATGGAGATAGCATAAGACTAATATACAGTAACTATGAGATATTTGGAGGGCATTCCTAAAGGTGTACTGGGGGCACCCTAACTATAATTTCGGAAACTTTTCTATCGCACCTTAATGTCATTGTTTTGCCATGATGTTCCCAAGCTGGTAGGAGTTAATTTATTATTTATTGCCAAGAGTCCTTAGTATGAACAATTATGGGACAGTCAATTGCTTGACCATTTACAGGCACATTGCAGGATTCAAATCACATACCTCAGTATTACATATGTAAATGACTAACAAGTCCTTAATTACAGAGATAATATTTCTAGAGCAAATATCTTGCTCTAGAAATAAAATGAATGCTTACAGCTGCAACTGGCATGCTGATGGTATAGGTTAGCTCCTAGATATGCTGCTGCCTGTATTAATAAGATACTTGATGAAAAAGCCATTGTTGATGCATTGTATAATACCGTACTATAGCCATTTATGTGCCTTAATGACTTATTTATATGAACATTTTGAGCCACTATATGCTTCTGACCCAAAGAGATGAGAGATGAGAAATTCTCTGTTTGCCTTTACAAATTTGTTATAAAACAGATATATTCATTATATGCATTTTACAGATGGGGAGCTAACATTAAAAGACAGTAACTTGTCCAAAACCAGGCTGGTCAGAGATGAACCCAGACCCCAAAGTTTCAAGTTCAGTCTATAAGTCCACAGTATCTGTCAGTGTACAGGATGATAAGAATGAGTATATAGCCCCTCTTTCTAAACTTAAAGCTAAGAATAGTTTCATATTATTGTAACTATCCTTGTGTTTGCCAACTGTCTTCGCATTTTAATGACATAATCAGCCAACAACTTAAAGCAGCCGCAACTCTTTTAAGGCTCATGCAGAAACCTGAAAAAAGTCAAGCTGCTTTAGAAAATAGCAGAGTGGGGCTCGATGATGCTTGCACGTGGTCCAAAGATCTTCTCCAAGCCATTTCTGAACTACATACAACCTCAGAGTACCCTAAAAGGAATTTGCAAATTCTTGGGAATACCAGAAATACTGCTTGCAGTTTCATTATGTGCTACAGTAAAACAGTGTTGCCTACCATTTGACCTTTTTTAAAAAAAAAAAAATCCCACCCTCCTATCCGAGCTGGGTATCCATTACAGGGTAAGACATCCACAAGAAATGCACAGATTAAACTTAATGAAATAAAAGCCATACAATTTAAAACATAACTAAACTGCCCTGAATACATAGAAAAACAATTACAAATGAATGTATTGTTTAATGTGTGTAGAACAGCTGCATTGTCTAAAATTACCTTGTCTTTTCACAGTTTGAAAGCAATTGAAAGCTATCAGACCAGTGCTTCCGTGTTCTATGTGTAGGTAGTAAAATATTTGTGGAAAATTGGTCCTGTTTTATATACTTTAACTTGAAAAGATTGAATTTTTGTCTATTTTCTGTAATGCATCTAGAAAAACCTACCAACTTCAAAGAAGTAGAATAATTTTTTCTAAAGCAGTAATGCAATTCAGAGTTTGAAAAGATATAAATGCTTCTCACAGCTAGATAGAACTGTTAAATAATGCCTATGATTCATATACAATATATTCATCACATATGGAAGGACTTCCATATTGCTCTGCCAAATGCATTTGGAGAGGAGGAAAATCAATTAATGGTTTATGATTCAATGTGGACTACAAGCAATTTTTTTTGATAATTAACACAAAATAATATTAACAATAATACTCTCTGCAGGCATTTGAACCTCCGTTGTCTCCCACTCATTCTGGCATAATTTCATCCATGAAATATTTGTGGCATTTGAGTTAGTAAAATCTTCCCGTATTTCCACTGCAGGCTTAACTTCAGTTTGTCATCCGGTAGCATTCACAGTTCATCTGTTTGTCAATTTTTAAACATTTCTTTTGCAAAGTAAGAAAATGCTTACTTCTTAAAAGAAAAAACGCTTGGAAGTCAATCTACACATTATGCGGAGTCAGATGGTAGATTGTGATGGTAAAATTCTGGATTCTGTGAGATGAAAAACATAAGTGTAAGAAGAACTGTGTTGGATCAAATCAAAAGGCTCATCTTGCCCAGAAGTCTGTTTCTATAGCAGCCAACTAGAAGCCAAAAGGAAGGCAGCAAGTCAAATCTGAAGGCAAGAACATTGTCTTATAATGGTCTCCAGTAATGGCCTCCTGTAAGGAAAGTATGTTTTTTTAAATAATAATTTTATTAAACATTACAATTAAACAGATAAAAACTAATACAAACTGCAAAAAAGAAAAGAAAAAATAGAAAGTACAGAAAAAAATAATACAGAAAGAAAAATAGAAAAGAAAGAAAAAATTAGAATATAGCAAAGAAAAGGAAAAGAAATATATAAAGAAGTGACTTCTCCTTTCATCACAATAAGTATAAACAATTTTAGCAACTTATTACCTTCTCTCTTCAGCAAAGGATCGTTACCTTGTCGTGGTGCTGGAGCTTGAGCACCTCAATGATGCCATGAGCTAAACCGTGAAGGGCCACCCAAGACGGGAAGGTCATGACAGAGAGGTCAGACTAAATGCGATCCCTGGGGAAGGTAATGGCAACCCACCCCAGTATTCTTGCCGTGAAAACTAAATGGATCAGTACAACCAGAGATATGTCGGTATACCATCGGAAGGTGAGACCCCCAGGTCGGAAGATGGTCAAAATGCTACTGGGGAGGAACAGAGGATGAGCTCAACTAGCCCCAGACGTGATGACGCAGCTAGCTCAAAGCCGAAAGGACGGCTAGCGGCCGACGGTGCTGGTGGTGAACGGCGAATCCGATGTTCTAAGGATCAACACACCATTGGAACCTGGAATGTAAGATCTATGAGCCAGGGCAAATTGGATGTGGTTATTGGTGAGATGTCAAGATTAAAGATAGACATTCTGGGCGTCAGTGAACTGAAATGGACTGGAATGGGCCACTTCACCTCAAATGACCACCAGATCTACTACTGTGGACAAGAGGACCACAGAAGAAATGGAGTAGCCTTCATAATTAATAGTAAAGTGGCTAAAGCAGTGCTTGGATACAACCCAAAAAACGACAGAATGATCTCAATTCGAATTCAGGGCAAGCCATCTAACATCACAGTGATCCAAATATACGCCCCAACCACAAATGCTGAAGAAGCTGAAGTAGAGCAGTTCTATGAGGATCTGCAGCACCTACTGGACAACACGCCTAAAAGAGATGTTATTTTCATCACAGGAGACTGGAATGCTAAGGTGGGCAGTCAAATGACACCTCGAATTACAGGTAAGTATGGCCTGGGAGAACAAAATGAAGCAGGACATAGGCTGATAGAATTTTGCCAAGACAATTCACTCTGCATAACAAACACTCTCTTCCAACAACCTAAGAGACGGCTTTATACATGGACTTCACCAGATGGACAACACCGAAATCAGATTGACTACATCCTTTGCAGCCAAAGGTGGCGGACATCTGTACAGTCGGTAAAAACAAGGCCTGGAGCTGACTGTAGTTCAGATCACGAACTTCTTCTTGCACAATTTAGGATCAGACTAAAGAGATTAGGGAAGACCCACAGATCAGCTAGATATGAGCTCACTAATATTCCTAAGGAATATGCAGTGGAGGTGAAGAATAGATTTAAGGGACTGGACTTAGTAGATAGGGTCCCGGAAGAACTCTGGACAGAAGTTGGCAGCATTGTTCAGGAGGCAGCAACAAAATACATCCCAAAGAAAGAGAAAACCAAGAAGGCAAAATGGCTGTCTGCTGAGACACTAGAAGTAGCCCAAGAAAGAAGGAAAGCAAAAGGCAACAGTGATAGGGGGAGATATGCCCAATTAAATGCAAAATTCCAGAGGTTAGCCAGAAGAGATAAGGAATTATTTTTAAACAAGCAATGCGCGGAAGTGGAAGAAGACAACAGAATAGGAAGGACAAGAGACCTCTTCCAGAAAATTAGAAACATTGGAGGTAAATTCCAGGCCAAAATGGGTATGATCAAAAACAAAGATGGCAAGGACCTAACAGAAGAAGAAGAGATCAAGAAAAGGTGGCAAGAATATACGGAAGATCTGTATAGGAAGGATAACAATATCGGGGATAGCTTTGACGGTGTGGTCAGTGAGCTAGAGCCAGACATCCTGAAGAGTGAGGTTGAGTGGGCCTTAAGAAGCATTGCTAATAACAAGGCAGCAGGAGACGACGGCATCCCAGCGGAACTGTTCAAAATCTTGCAAGATGATGCTGTCAAGGTAATGCATGCTATATGCCAGCAAATTTGGAAAACACAAGAATGGCCATCAGATTGGAAAAAATCAACTTATATCCCCATACCAAAAAAGGGAAACACTAAAGAATGTTCAAACTATCGAACAGTGGCACTCATTTCGCATGCCAGTAAGGTAATGCTCAAGATCCTGCAAGGTAGACTTCAGCAGTTCATGGAGCGAGAATTGCCAGATGTACAAGCTGGGTTTAGAAAAGGCAGAGGAACTAGAGACCAAATTGCCAATATCCGCTGGATAATGGAAAAAGCCAGGGAGTTTCAGAAAAACATCTATTTCTGTTTTATTGACTATTCTAAAGCCTTTGACTGTGTGGACCATAACAAATTGTGGCAAGTTCTTAGCGGTATGGGGATACCAAGTCATCTTGTCTGCCTCCTGAAGAATCTGTATAACGACCAAGTAGCAACAGTAAGAACAGACCACGGAACAACTGACTGGTTTAGGATTGGGAAAGGAGTACGGCAGGGCTGTATACTCTCACCCTACCTATTCAACTTGTATTCAGAACACATCATGCGACAAGCTGGGCTTGAGGAATCCAAGGTTGGAGTTAAAATCTCTGGAAGAAACATTAACAATCTCAGATATGCAGATGATACCACTTTGATGGCTGAAAGCGAAGAGGAACTGAGGAGCCTTATGATGAAGGTGAAAGAAGAAAGTGCAAAAGCTGGTTTGCAGCTAAACCTCAAAAAAACCAAGATTATGGCAACCAGCTTGATTGATAACTGGCAAATAGAGGGAGAAAATGTAGAAGCAGTGAAAGACTTTGTATTTC
The DNA here is from genome assembly GCF_035149785.1 of Candoia aspera. Taxonomy (NCBI): domain Eukaryota; kingdom Metazoa; phylum Chordata; class Lepidosauria; order Squamata; family Candoiidae; genus Candoia; species Candoia aspera. Next base: position 22,007,638 of record NC_086156.1, on the reverse strand, counting down.
TAGGTGCAAAGATTACTGCAGATGCTGACTGCAGTCAGGAAATCAGAAGACGCTTAATCCTTGGGAGAAGAGCAATGACAAATCTCGATAAAATAGTTAAGAGCAGAGACATCACACTGACAACAAAGGTCCGCATAGTTAAAGCAATGGTGTTCCCCGTAGTAACATATGGCTGCGAGAGCTGGACCATAAGGAAGGCTGAGCGAAGGAAGATCGATGCTTTTGAACTGTGGTGTTGGAGGAAAATTCTGAGAGTGCCTTGGACTGCAAGAAGATCAAACCAGTCCATCCTCCAGGAAATAAAGCCAGACTGCTCACTTGAGGGAATGATATTAAAGGCAAAACTGAAATACTTTGGCCACATAATGAGAAGACAGGACACCCTGGAGAAGATGCTGATGCTAGGGAGAGTGGAAGGCAAAAGGAAGAGGGGCCGACCAAGGGCAAGGTGGATGGATGATATTCTAGAGGTGACGGACTCGTCCCTGGGGGAGCTGGGGGTGTTGACGACCGACAGGAAGCTCTGGCGTGGGCTGGTCCATGAAGTCACGAAGAGTCGGAAGCGACTAAACGAATAAACAACAAATTACCTTCTCTTAAAATACAACAATCTCTTCGTCCTATATCTCATCTCTTATCTATAAACAGACTCTTAAAACCTCATCATTCAGTCCTGTGGTCAGCAAAAGTCCATTAAGGGTTACCAGAAATAACAACATGTCTATTTTAACCTTGATCAAATAAACTCACTTTATATTTCCTTCCTTTTACTTTTAACAATCTTAATCTTTAATCCCTTCAAATAATGTCCTAGAGCTTGTTTTCTTTTCATTTTTTCTTTGTCCCTTCTCACAAAATCTTTCAGAACTTTAACAGGTCTCTTTTGTAAATCCAATATAATATAGTTATCCAAGTCACCCTTTTGTTTTGCCATTTATGTGCCCCTTTTAATTATTAAGTCATCAGCCAGTTTCATTTGTATATCCAGTGTAACATAGTCCATATATAACTTTCCAAAATCAACTTTCTAATCACCCTTTGGTGTTTATTAAAAAAAAGTTTTTTTAAAAATATCCTTAAACTTATCTTTAAAACTTCTTTCACTAATGATTAAAGGAAACTTACCCAGTGCATATTATAAAACTTGTTGATCAAAAGGTTCTTAATAGTTGGTTGAAAAGAGTTAAGGAGCAAATCCAAAAGTGATTAATCCAAAGCAAATCCAAAAGTGATTAAGAAATGAGGCTTGGCAGAACTTTGTGTCCATAAGGCTACATTGCAGCTGTGAGCTTGGTGGAAATCCCTTGACTCTCAGGCCCTCAACTCATGAGCCAACTGCAGAAACCTCAGTTTAAGATTAAACCTACAGTTTAAACCTGTAGTTTAATCAAGAGGAGCAGCTGTCTGGAATGCAAGTGGGTGATCTCACAATCTCTCCTTTATCCAGAGAGATTTGGCCAGCCAGAAATCACTGTCTGGCCGCCAATCTCTACGCAATGATGTCTCCACTCCTTTGGAAACGTCTAGTTCACCATGAATCCTCACCGGAAGTCCAAGGAAATTAAGTTTTTGGATGCTTCATCTATTAAAGTGTCTTATATGTAGCAATTTAGCCTGTCCTTGGAAGCTTGCTCAGAATTATGGTTAGTTTGCTTGACCAGCTTGCTCCATCATGAATATGGGCCCTGGAGGGCTTCTGAAGGGCAGGAATACACAACATTGCCCTCAACCTGCTTCCAGCCCATCAAGAAGGCACCCTCTGCCCTTCTTTTTCTGTTCTGCATCAAAAATAGCACTATCTAACATTGCTGCCTAGTTCTCCTGCTTTGCTTCATTTCATTGTAGACCTCTCCTCTGGTTGGGTGCACTGTGGCAGGAATGCCCCATCCTCTCCGGTAATTGGCACTGCCATCCTTTTTTTTTTCCTTCAAATTCATCAGTGGAACAGTTAGCGAAAAGCTGGGCCTCTTCTTCCTCTTCTTTTCCTCCTCTTCATATTCCTCTCCTTTTTCTCTGGAATAGTGAAGCAGTGGGCCTCCCCATTTTTTTGGTGAAATTGACAAGTGTTCTGCCATAATCCTTTTCTAGCCTAAGAACAGGAAAGACAGTAAAACTGTTGCCTTGCCTTGCCTTGCCTTGCCTTGCCTTCTTTCCTTTCTTTTTTTTTACCAGTCCACTTTTGGATGCACCAAATGGAAAGCACAATGGAAACCATGCCCTCTGGACCCATCCACAAAAAAAATTGACTGGTGCTTGCTTTCCTGCCATGAATGGGATAGGCAAAGAAGCAGGGGAATCCACCAGTAGGGGCCTATGATAGACATAATCTGGACATAACTTCAGGCCATCCCTGTGGCCAAGGCAGAAGAAGGGATGGAAATCTGGAAAAGGATTTCTTAGGTTGACTTATTTTCCAACTGGTTTAGGCCCAGGGGTCAAGCAGCTTAAGACTACATACTATGGAAAACTTCTTTCTCTCTGGTGTGTTAGTTTAGTATACAAATGTGGTTTCTAAGATGTAAAATCATTTTCAACTATGAGAACTTCTCAGTCTATCTTCTCATGTGTTGCTGGAGACTGTGATAACTTCTTCAGCTTGGTAGCTTTCAGATACATTGGCTTTTAACTCCCATCATCTTGTGCCAGTACATAGGAAATCTGTTTGCTGGCAGACAGTCCAGAAGGATACTTTAGTTGATATTATTAAAGGCTGCTAAAAGGTGTACCAGGACAAAGATAGTTACACTTCTACGTCCTACCATAAGTCACCCATGAGAGTGACCAATGCAATTTATGTCCTATTTCCAGGCCACTTTCTCCACAATCTTCCACAAGAATGGAAGGTTAGAGATAGGATGATAGTTATCCCTGGCTGGCCTCTTGAGGAGTAGGTGGACCAGTATCTCCTTCAAGGCAATTAGAACCTCCCTTTCCTCAGATAGGCATTGATTACTGCCTGAAAGTACCACCTGGTCTCATTCCTGAATGTCTTAACTAGCCGTATGGGCTGTGTTTCACCCCACATGTGGTGGAACTAACTTACAGAGAACCTTATCCACTCCCTCAAGCTCCACTGACTCAAAGTCTTCCTGGACAACGTTGCAAGATGTTGCCTCTGTTATCTCAGTAAGCTCTAACTATTCAGCTTCCAACTTGGAGTAAATGTGAGTGACCATGAAATGTTTGGCCAGCCAACTGCAACTTAGAGTAAGTCTTCTAGCCAGTTCTTCCCTAAAAAGTTTTGGGACAGTTTGAGTAGTGTTGTGGGCTGACATTCTGCACATGCAGTAAGGTGAGTTCACTCTCTGTATTGCCACAGAATAGATTTTGATTTGAGCTCACACCTGTGTCCAGTTATTTTTCTTCTTGTTTCTTCTTGTTTTCTGCCAATGCCACTCCAGACATCATTTCTCCATTTCCTTTTCCACAGCTTTTCAGAGAAACAAGGAGCCCTTGAAGATTGACAAGCCAGGGAGACTCCACCCAAAAGCAATCTTGTGTAGTCAATAGAGCTGCCCTCCAGATATCAGAAAAGTATAATCTATCCAATCTAAATGGCACCAGTTTGAAGAAGGGCAAGGACTATGCTGGTTCAAAATTCTGGGAGTCATATACCTAACAATACTTGGAAGAACCAGTTTGGAGAAGGCTAATTTATTCTACAAAAAATCAATTGCATTTTTCAAACAAGTCCAACTCTAGAAATAAAGCTTGAATTGCCTTTTTGTACCTATATTACAGGGATAGCCAACCCATGATCTGTCAGCCATGTGCTGAGCCCTGTACATATCTATCTATCTATCTATCTATCTATCTATCTATCTATCTATCTATCTATCTATTTATTTTATTTCTTTATTTTCTATCCCGCCTTTCTTATTTTTATAAATAACTCAAGGCGATGAACATACCAAATACTCCTTCCTCCTCTTATTTTCCCCACAACAACAACCCTTTGAGGTGAATTGGGCTGAGAGAGAGTGACTGGGCCAAGGTCATGTGTGGTCCTCCAGCATTTTGAGATCATGCTGCTGAATTTTGGCAGAAAAATCATGGATTTTCAGCATTAAATTTGTTTTTTAAAAAAGCAAATTAAGGGTCAGAATGGGAGCAGAAAAGTGCTGGGAGACAAATTACCCCTATTTCATTCTTAACTCTGCCCCCCCCCACCCTTAAAATCACAATTTTCAGCCGATTTCAGTCTGTTATTTTACCATTACAGGTCTTCTTCTCATCCTACCATCCCCATTCTCCAGACTCCCATTTCTGCTCTCTAGCTGTCCCAGTCCCACCTTTAAAAACCTAAAATGGCTTTCTTGTTTTTGAACATCTATGTTAGTAACTCTGCAATACAAAACTTCTATTTCTTTTTATGAGCGTGGGAGAGTGTGAATATTTCTAGCTCTTAGAAGGGAATGTTTTGGCATGGATCAATGTATGAAGCATTCCTTAATGTTTTTCTGAAATTTTCAACTTTCCAGAGCTTATCACTGGACTCAGATTTAATTTTCATTGAACTTAGTTGCAAATTTAAGACAAGAGAAACTGTCCATATTGCAGTCTCTCACATATTCAGACGGTCAATCATAACAGATTTCACAAATGCACAGAATGTCTGGAAAAACCTTATGGGTCATCTAATACAATCTTCTGCTTAGCGCTAAATTACCCCCAGCCAGTGACATCCAGCCCCCTTTGAAATCCTCCAGAAAGGGAGAATCTATTATAGTTCTAGGTAGAGGCATGTTCCACTGCACAACAACTCTAGCCATCAGGAAATTTTGCCCATTTGTCCTTGCGTTCATTCAGTTTCAGCACAGAAGTAGTCTACGCTTTCTTGAACATAACTTTTTAGATATCTGTAGATTGCTTCCATAGCTTCTTTACCATTCCTCATAGAGCGTGATTTTGAAAGCCTTTAATATCTTGATAACTTTCCTTTGAGCCTGCTACAGTTTGCCATATTCCTTTTCAGGTGAGATGCTACTGGACACTGTGCTCCTAGGGCAGTCAGGTCAGTGCAGAATACAATGAAACTATTATCATCTATGATCTAGAGTAGTGTTTTTAACTATGTAGTGCACGATTGCATTTACCTGATACATCACAGTTCAGCTGGTGGTCAATAGTACTCTTAGATTCTTCTCATAGGCACAGCTGCCAAGCCCTGTCTCCCAAATCCTTTGCCTAGGCATTTTATTTTTGTTAAACGGACGCAGAATTTCACTTTTATCACAGTTGAGCATCATCCTGTGACCCAACATTGAAGCCTATCAAGATCATTTTGAAGCATGATTTTTGTGCTCAAAAATATTAATCCACCCTTTAGGTTAGCATCTTCTACATATCTGATTTCCACCACCTCACTTTTTTTTCCAATAATGTTACCAAGAAGAGTTGTTTGTTAGGACAGGCTCACGGGAGTTATGGGCTTATAGTAGGTCATTGGAAGTTTGTGGAGATTGTAGAGGTCCGATGACTGGCTGGAAGTTTTTCAAGTCTGTTCAGAGTTGGAAGCCAGTGCAAGAATTATCAGGATCCAGCAAAGTTGTGTGTGTGTGTGTGTCAGAAGCACCTGACAAGCACCTACCAAGGCATCATCCAGCCAAGTAAGAATTCCTTGAACGTGGAGTTGCTTAACAGCCTGTCAAGAGCTAGCTGAGTTTGTACAATCAGGACTGACAGCTGCTGGAACAGTGGTGGAGGCAGTGGCAGGGCCGAGGCTACAGCAGCAATGCTCATCAGCCACTCTGTGTTTGAAGTACCATTACTCAGCTGCACAATGTTTTGATGGCACAGTGCCAGCAGTGGACCTGTTCCTTGCCCAGAGAGCAGTGTTGGTAATGTGGTGAGGTGTTCATTCTGTGCTGGCTGCAAGGGACTCTTCTGAGCTTTGTGGTCAGGATGTTGGTGACTTGAGGAGATCTGACCTTAGTGGCCAGAGGATAAGGACATCTGGAAGCCAGCACAAAATGGTAATGAGAGCTGAAGTGGATCAGTGGTCTGTTGTTTCTGCCTGACACACATGCTCCAACAGTGTGGGCAAGCTCCTGGCCCCTTCCCTGAAACAATGCCATCTGATGGGGCCTAGGAGGCATGACTTTTCAGAAATGGTGCCTGCGCTATGGAATGATCTCCCTCCCTGAGATTTGACTGACCCTGTCCCTGTTAGCCTTCAAAAAGACTTTGAAGACCAGGGGTCAGGGCCAAAATATTAGGTGAGCATGTCCTGGGAAGTGGGGTACATGTTGTTATGACCTGTGTAATTTGTTCTTGTTATTGACCTTTGTTGTTATTATTAGGACATTGTTTTTATAGTTGTATACCATCTGGAGCTGCATTTTTTGAGTTGGGCAGCCATATAAAAAAATCTCTTTTCCTTCTCATCTTTTTCAGGGAGCTTGTTAATCATCCATACAATCCTCTTATTGCTTTTGCTATTTTAACTCATGGGGGTAGTTTCTGCTGAGTTTCCCGTACATTTTCCAGGATCTCTGATCTCTGTTCAGCTTGCATATTCCTTAGGCCGTAGGATGTGTGGACTTCAAGTCCCAGAATTCCCCAGACAGCATGAAATGGCCAAACAGGTAAGTTGTGGATACGGAGTACTTCCGGTTGGCTTAACCAGCCAGTCTAAGCATCCACCTATACTTGCCCATCCCTGCTCCACCTCACATTAAGGAGAGTGATTGTGTTTGTTTTTCCCAGCAGCTGATGACACAGCAGAAGGGAAAATGAACCCAGGAGAATTCATCACTTTTCTTAACTTGTTCCACATTAAAATGATACAGAGAGCATCAGCAGTCAAGAATGAGGTCAGTACAGTTTATGCCAGCATGATTTTCTGCTGACTTACAGACCGAAGGATTTGGCTGTGTCCATAGATGCTGTCCTTCAGGGTGTCTGACATCTTCAGTCTATCAACTAATTCCTCTCTGTTGGCTAGAATTAGGCAGGGAAGTTCCTGGAGTGGGCTGGGGGGTGGGTGGGAATTATCTGAATTTTAAAAAGGGGCTTCTTCTCAATGTTCTCCCATCATGGCAGCTGATCAGCAACAGTACCACAAGGCTTCAGCAAGCAGTGGCTGAGAGCAGGGAAGAAGACAGTGGAGCAGAAAGGAAGACAAAGCTGATAGAAACTACTGACAAGAGAAGGAAATCTGGAGTAGTTGGACTGTGATATATAGGAAGTTGTTGCACAGCTACAGAAGGAGAAAGGGGAAGAGAAGAGAAAAATGACAGCAGCGGCTGTTGTGAACAAAGAGGATGGACTTTGGCAGCAAAACTAACATGGAAGAAAAATGAAGGGAAGGTGAAGGAGAAAGAGGATGTTTATGAGAGAACAAGTGTGGAGTATGGTTTGCAAAGTTAGTTGGATTGTGGAAGGACAGGGAGATAACAAAACCTTATTTGCGATTTGTTTTGTTAGACTTTGTGTTTTTGAACGAAAAGACCAAAAACATTATTGTTTCTTAAAGTGAAGTAAATCAAAACTGACCAATTAATCACTGCTGAACAGAGTGCTGGTTCGTAGATAATGATGAAGAAGAGGAAGAGGAAGAGGAAGAAGAAGAATACAGAAAATTCACCCAGTACAACAAACAGCTCATCTGAAATTCCAGAATATGGGTCTTGTTGATGGGAGGGAAAGAGGCCCAATATTTCAAGAGAAAATATGAATGGTTAGTTGTTAAAAACAAACAGGCTATAATATATGTTGAAACTGTTACAGCTGAGGCCCAAGAAAAAAGCTAAGCAATCCTACAGTATGGAAAACGGATAGACTATTCTATTTGGTGGGTACAAATGGAAAATCCAGAAAAAATCACCAGGCATCTCTAAAGGGAAAAATAAGGAGAAAAAAATCACTCTCAATGATACATTTTGAAATGAAAAATGGTTTAAAAGACTTGAAAAAGAAGTTATTGGTTTCACTAACTGACAGCATTAACAGAACAGAGATGGACATTTTGATCTATATATTTAATGTACTTTACAGTAAAGCAAAATATTTCAGATATTGATGCTGTCTTTGAATTGCAAAGACAAAAAGAGTTGGTAGCAGCAATTGTCTTCAATCATGATTTCCAGCAACTCAACTTGTTGAACATATTTCATTCCAAATAAGAAGAAATATATTCAGAAAGATTAGGAACAAAATTGCAAATATGCACATCAATGAAGCATCAGGCATAGCTAAAAAGTAGGTTGGTAATAATTTTCCAGTGTGAATTTGATTCAGCAACTGAACCAATAATTATTTTTATTAATCTAGTTGACCTTTCTTCTACCACTGCTGAGAATATATTCAGTAGTTCACTGGAATGTTTAAAGCTGAACAGTTTTGATGAGCAATATTTGTCAAAAAAACCTCATTGCATTTGCTTCTGATGGTGTCAGCACAATGCTGGGCAGAAAATCAGATGTTTCCCAAAGGCATAGTGAACAATTTCCAAATTTCATCATATGGCACTGCTTAAACCATTGCTTGCGATTGGCTCTGGATGATGCTATCAGTGACACTGAGGAAATAAATTACTTCAAATATTTTTGGAGAAAATCTACTCCATTTACTGTATCATCAGTCTAATAAAGAGCAAACAGAACTCCATGAAATTGAGATTTGGAAATCAAATTAATTATTAAATTTGGATGAAGTACTATGTAATTTAAGTAATTTAGCAATACTTGCCGTCTAGACAGCAAATCCAAGCATATCCGAGCAAGGAAAACATTCTGTAAAGCTAAAATAATGGCAGATGTGAGCAATAACTGTTGATGAATTGGAAGACATTTCCATGCTTTGCAATCAAATCTTATAAATGGATAAAAAACCAACAAACTTTTAAGATGCACAATTAGAGTAATGCAAGTCTAAAGGAAAGTACTGGTAAACACGAAGAGCATGTTTATCAGTCAAATGCAAAACTTCCATTGAAAATATCATTGAAAATACTGTTCAAGGAAAACTCCATCTCATCTGAGGAAAACAAACATATTCAATGTGCAATTGTCAGTTTGACAGTCAGATTTTTAATCAACAAAACATTTTATTTTTAAAATAGAATCAATGAACATGAAGACCACAATGAAGAGCTTTTCATTCTTTTCAGTCTGTTGGATCTAACTGCATGGAAATTTGACCAAATGCTTTCATCATGGTTTGTAGATGAAAAGAAATTAACACATTTGAAACAGCAATCAAAATCTAAAATCAATCTTAAAGACTTTTGGGAGTTAGTAGATATACATCAGAAATCATAACTATATATTCTTATTTTTTACCCACAATTGCTACAGCAATTAAAAAAAAAAAGCTGTTAGCAATATAGAAGCACAACAAAGCTTAGACCAGTGTTTCTCAACCTTGTCAACTTTAAGATGTGTGGACTTCATCTCCCAGAATTCTGGGAGATGAAGTCCACACATCTTAAAGTTGACAAGGTTGAGAAACACTGCTTTTGACTGATGAATAATATTATACCATATGAAAGAAGTAAGTTAAACAGTTGGCCAAGTATCCGATTTAATGACTATCAAAATAATAGAAAAGCCATGGCATATTGGGATGCAGACCCTTTTGTCAAGACTTGGCACCAACACCATCATTTAGCAACTAACAGAGTTTGCCCCAGAACATTTGAGGGACCATCAGATAGGCTTACTATACCAAACCAACAGTACATATCTTTCAAAGTGCAATAGTTATGTGTGGTCTCATGTTACATACGTTTAATTTGTGAGACAGAATATTGTGTTTTATGTATTTTATATAGGTCCTACAATAGCCAGTGTACCTGACTCCCTTGTTTCATCTTTCAGAAAGGTTGATCAGAATTCTGCTGGACTTCCCACTTCTAGTTGAGTTAATTTTGCAGCAGATATTGGGGCAAAGTTTCCCATTACCACAATAATTTGCCCACTAGAGAAGCTGGTCAGTTGACTTAGAAAGGCTTTAGGCAGTGGATGTAACAAACTCTACAATGAATCAATGTTATTTCATACTCTGTATAAGCAAACCCAAAAGCTTTCAAAAGGACTTCTTCCATATTTAGGGATTTGAATGTCTTCATACAGTAATTGTATGGCTTCTTTACACAAAAAGACAATCTACCTTCCTTTTGGCTGGATCTACTTTTTTCCTTTAAAAAAAATTAAGTGCAAGCAAAGAATAGATGCTTTTCGCTCATAGAAAAGAATTGGCTTTCTAAACAATAAGCCTATCTTAAAATATATACATCATTCAAGCATTAAGGTCTATACATTCAGATATATACGGAACTGTGTGTATGTGTACGTGTATATACTGTGCTGTATCTTTACCAAGTACATGAGAAAAAAATCTTTAATTGGTGGAAAATATCTCACAATGGTTTACTATGTGCAGCATAATTAAGTTACAAAGAGAGCGTTCTTCCAAATAATAGCTTACATAATAAAACTGAATGGGTCTAGAATGTTAATTGCCTTCTCTCTTAGATTTCCAGTGCCGGGGGTCTGAAACAAATAGTACTTAACCTTTTGAACCCTGGATGAAAAGAGAGTAGATGTTTGCTTTTGATTGTCATGGTCTTTTCCTGAGCTGAATCAGTAAGTACACTCTTATAGCTTTAAGTCATGGTTCTAATTAGTCAGCCTCTAGGGTCTCATTTACAATGTAAAAATCTAAGTCCAATGTGGATTGAAAAAAATTCAAGAAGCAGTCTGAACCAATGCCAGCTCAATAAAATAATTAAAATGCCATCAGGCTGTTAACATGCTCTCCTCTCTGCCTATATATATATATTCATTCATTCTCACATACACACACATACGTACACACACACGTTCATATGCATGTACATCCTCTCTATCTCAAATGTCAAGCTGAACTTGAAATTATAAAGAAAAATGTATTTTGAAGTTCTGTTGGCTGAAATAAATTATCAGATTTAAAATACAGATGGAGATCCATAAGAAGGCTCATGAACAGCTCTGGAGACATGAAATTTTCATTCTTACACAGCTGTGATGTAAGTGACACAAAGAATTAAGTCTTTTCTCTAGGCACTTCCTGGTGAAGCAGAAGAGAAGCCTGGGCAGATGAAACATCAGTTAAGGATTAAAGCCACTGCAGCAAAGGATTTACTGAATTCTGAGAGATTCAGAGCTGAAAATACAGAGCTGAGCAAGGAATGGAGAATTTGGGATATGAATGGAAGATTGTCCATAATGTTTTATTGCCTAAGGAGAAGAACACAAGGGGACTACTTCCCCCATCCCCAGGCATTCTTTTCTACAGAAACAAATCAAACAGGTAAGCTGTCCACTCAGAAAAGCCATGGTCTCATAATCTGATTACAAAAAGCTAACTCTGGTTAATACCCTTGTGTGAGTGGGCAAATTATGGTCTGCATACACTTTCTGAACCTTTTTGGAAGGGGGGATGAACTCATTGAAAAATTATTTTTTAAATATTCTAAGCCTTAAAGAAGCTTTAAAAATGAACCTATCATGTCCACCCAAGGACATTCTTACACAGCTGTGTAAGAATGAAAATTTCATGTCTCCAAAGCTGTTCATGAGCCTTCTTATGGATCTCCATCTGTATTTTAAATCTGATAATTTATTTCAGCCAACAAGGCTAAAACCACCAGAAAAATTGTGAAAAGCTATAGTCCTGTCCAATGCAGTTCTTGGTGTTGGGAAAAAAAAACCACAGAAAAATAAAGGTATTCTCCGGCCAAATTTAGGCTGTTAGGAATCATTTACAAAATCCCTGTTTTATACATATTTTCAATATTTGCTAATCCTCCCTTTTCTGATGTAGAGCAGAACAGTAACACTGATAAACAACAGTGATTGAGGAACCAATATTACTGCCATGTTTGAACAACGTGAACTGCTGATGGATGACTGTGCTGTACAGATATACAGCTCCACAACGGAGATCAATGCCGTGAGAAAGCAGTTCTATCTTCTCTTCTGTTGGCAGTTCTATCATTTTGCAGTAAATGTCACCTGTGTAGGATGTTAGCTGAGTAGAACCTCAGACTTTGCAAAGCTTTTTTTCTTCCACTCTGTGGTGATTTTGCAGCTATTACAAATGTAGTGCTAATAATGGTCACAACTACAACCACAACAATAATAATGGGAGGCCACAGATGAAGATTTAAAGAAAGAGCCAGAAGAAAAGGTTGAAGTATCCCTGGAAGGTAGCTTGCTTAATACTACCAGTATCACTGCAAATGAACAGGCTGAATGCCTGCGTAGACCTATAGACAAGAAACTTTGTTTGTTTGTTTATTTATTTATTTATTTATGAGATGTATAGGCAATCCTAATCTGATGGATGGAGGCAAGCAATACAGTATAAATAAAGGGAACAATTGCCCCATTGGTCAGTTCCAACAGACAGAGGGAGCCATATCTAGTGTGGTCCAGAATCAGAAATTATTAGATGGATTGATACCAGAAAAGGAGTGGATGATGAAAGGAGCATCATGCACCATCTTGACGCAAACTCTGCCCCTTTTGTACATATATTGAGATGCTGCTCGCACATATGAAAGGGACCGAGCTTTCACTTTGACATAAGCAGCAACGTCCTGCAGATACCCATGTCTGATACTTTTTATTCAAGGTAGTAAAAATTACCCATTTAAATTAAAAACAGTTGGGTTTCCCCGTATATTCCCATTTACCAGGCTACTGACTTCAGTGAACAGAAGGGGAAAAATCACTGGCATAGGATGCAGTGAGAAGAAAGTAGTGATGGATTTTGAATTATTGAATTTGAAACGATGAAACGCTTTCAGCATTACCCAAGCCAGCTCTGTATCTCACTGCAAGGACCCTGCAGTTATTTCCTGGGTGCCATATGCATAGGCTTTTTAAAACCATGAAAGACCAAACCTTGATTTGGTCTTCTTCTTAGATATTCAGTGATCATAACAAACTTTTGTTGGATGTAGCACACCAAACCGACACACTGCCAGGGTCAAGGATAATAGCAGCTGCTGTCCTAACTCAGTGCTTTCAATCTTATGCTTGGGAGTACACCTATTAAACTTCCCTAGCCTATAAATTGTCCTTATTGTTAGAACTTCAGCCAAACACCCCAGAGTCCATCTGAAACAAGGACAAAGTAAATTGCAGATCTGAAAAACTTAAAGCAAGACATGTCTCTATGCTATCATGCTGCATCACACCCATCCTGTCCCCCAACAACCAAAGCTGGATCAGAAGAAGCTTCGGCACTTTGCGTTTTGAAATAATTATAAAGACTTGATGTGTAAATGTCGAAATGAATGTAATTTAGCAGAAAATGTAGTAGAAATGACCAGATCTCCCTATTAGCACTTGCTGTACATCTCACAAGACAGCTGATTCCCAGTTCTATATGGGTTCCAGCATCCAGTGATTTATTGGGTAATTCAGCATTTGCCAGTATGTCTTGTGCTAATTAAATGCATCGCACTCTATTCAGAAATGTCACAATTGATTTGTCTTCTGCAAGCACTGACTTTATTTCAATCTTCTAAAAAAGATTTTATGAGCCCCAGATAACTTAACCTGGCACATTCATCTCCCAGGGAAGCTTCTCTGTGTAAGGTTAGCATGAGGGAAAAAAAACCCCAACAGCCAGTGTAGATGTCCTGCTGGCAGCTTGTTTATCGTCAAATGTTCTGCAGCCAGCCCTACATAATGTATAGGCATTACCCATTTTATAATAACCTATAAAAACCTCCAAATAAAGCAGAAATGAACACGTGCTGCTGGTAAATTGTATTGGCTGACAGAACTGGAAAACAAGATAACTTACAGTCGGTACAAAATACGTTGATTCACTGTGTTACGGTTTAATGTGACAATTAATTAAACAATAAAAGTGGAAATAATCAGAGACAAAGGTCTGGATCTCAGCTTAGTCATACTTATTTATTACAATTATTTATATCCTGCCTTTCAGTATAGCAATCCCACCAAAGCAGCTTACTGGCAATAAAAACAATTCTAAATAAAAATGCAATCAATATTCTTTCATTCAGTAAATAATTATAATAAACAAATAAATAAGTTCTGCCTCTGTTTGGACTCCCTGGTGTAGATGATGTTTTATTAACAACTGCTGCTCTGAATTTCTTGTCCTTCTACTGAATGCAATTGTGTGGATCTGTCAGCCCTTCAAGATAGGCCCGACTAGGAAACCAAAGTCATGAAGACCGATACTACTGTTATTGTGAAGTTGTAGTATCAGAATGTGTGAACTAGGGAGGGGCTTGTTTGAGACATTTGCATATGTTATAATTTTGTACTGGACTCAGGTTTCTTTCATTGGACCATTGCCTTGGCAACGGCTCTTCCTCCTGTCCCTCAATGGCCATTCCCTCTGCCATCTACATGACCCTAATTTGGAATGTGAAATCACACATTGGGAAAGGAGCATCTAATACTTTTCCCCTGTTCTCCCCCTCCAGCCAAGCCTAACTCAATTCCTAGAGCTACCTTTATCCATGGAGAGAGCAAAGTAATAATGGGGGGTGGAGGGGGTGGAGGTAGATACTCTATTATTGTCCTATTCAAATATGGCTGTTTGGGCCAGAAACAGGGGTATAAGGGAATCCAGTCAAGGCTTTCTTACATCTAAGCCACCATTAACCTGAGTGAGGTAATCACCTGAGGAGGAGATGTTGGGGAGCAGCTATGTCTGCCACATAAACTTTAAAAACCTGCCCGCCCATAATGTTGACATCATCCAGCATCTGTTTGAGGACTTGAGGGGAAGAAGCTCCATCTTTTCTTTCCCCTCAGGTAGCAAAATACAAAACATTTATATTGGTGTTAGGATGAAGTTAAATTCAGGTTAAGCCTCAGTGAAGTCAACGGTTTGATTTAGTATCTCAGTTAATGATAGTTTTTATGGCTAGTGGTAGGTAGGGTTACATTTCTATTAAATCTAAGGGTGATTACTAGAGTTGGGGTAAATATTTGCATTAGTATTAAAGTTAGATTTAAAGTTGGGGTTCCACTAGGTCTGTGATCATTGTTAGGTGGACGGTTAGCTTTATGGTGTGCTTTTAGGGCTGGTAATAGTTTTTAAAAGTGGGTTGCTATTGGGACCTAGATCTGAAATATTGCCTAAGGTTAATATTTGTATTCGTATTATGATGAAGTTATGAATGGGGCAGTGTTTCTCAGTCTCAACAACTTTAAGTTGTATGGACTTCCAGGAGTTGAAGTCCACACATCTTGAAGTTGCTGGGATTGAGAAACATTGGATTAGGATTAGGCTTCCTTGAGGTTTATAGTGAATTTACCATAAGGGTTAGCATTAGGGTGACTTTTTATGATTATTTATGGTTATGTCATGGTTATTCAAGTTTATGTTATGCTTCAGAGTGAGTTCTGGGGTTCAGGTTACAATAAATATTTCTATTGGCTTTTGGGTGACATTAGGGCTAGGCTTTCTTGAGGCCAATGACCAGATTGATTGGGTTACCATTCTAGTACCAAGCCATATGTTTTATTGATAGAAATTAAGCTAAAATGAAAAAGAAGGGTTTTCCTTATTCGACGAGATTAGGAAGGGCTACTCTGCCTTTGAATAGTGAGTTGGCTGTCTCAGGGAGCAGATTTGGGGTCTCATGAAAATGAAGCAATTGTTAATTATTTTCTATATTTAATGTGTTTTATTACTGTTGATAGAGATGGAGAGAAATACTTGGAGGATTTATGTTTATGTGCATCTTGACCACAGAAGGCCATTTGCTGCTACTCCTCAGGCAACAAAATGTCTGGGGCCTGTGGTACACTATTTATTTTTTTAATTGTCTTTCATTGGAACCTGTACCTCAACTTTCCAGTATCTTCCTTCCCAAATCCCCTGAAATAAAGCTGCATCAAGACATAGCTGTCAGCCCTTTGAGGTAGGCCAAGTCAAGAGACAGACACTGCAGGGATTCCCAGAATGTTGCTTTTTTATAGTAGGGTATAATGATAGCATCTTGAAAGCCTGTCCACATGTCTTTCTGTTTCTCTTGTACTAAAAAAATCAAGGTAGGATTATTCTGAGTTTCTTTCTCTTGCTTGCTTCGATTTCTGGACTATGCAATTGTTTCTCCGAGTCTCCCCTTAACATATCTTTCATAACAAAGTCATCTCTAGATTCCTTTATCATACCAGGGCATTCTTCTGGAGTGGGATGATGATGATGATGATGATGATGATGATGATGATGATGATGATGATGATGATAGGAGCACCACTTGAACACTGTCGGCTTTGACAAAATTGCCATCAGTCAATTGCAAAAGGCAGCTTTACTTGGAACAGCTTACATCCTACAACAATACCTTTAATATTATTAGCAACATCTGCCTACCCCAGGTCCTTGGGAAGGACTTGATAGGTGGACAAAAATGCCAAATCCAGTCTAAACATCTGGCTGACTGTGCAACCAACCATAATAATTACGACATCCTGGGTTCTTGGGAAGAACTTGATGCAAATGAAGGCCAACACCAGCTAAAGAATTGACAGCTGTGATTTCACCTTGTGGTGATGATGATGATGATGATGATGATATGCTGGATGGCAGATGTTGACAGCTAGAACAATCCTTGCCCTAGATAGCTGCCAATATAGTTTAAAACAACAGTTGCCACCACTTTCTGTGATCCTGTTCAGGGCCACCTGTGGAGGGGGGGAAGGGGCAGTAGTATACCTCTCATAGTTGACACCTGGAGTGGATCATTTTTAACACCCTTCCCCTCTGTCTTGTTGTGCCATGCGTCTGACTGCCACTAGCCTCCTTCTTGTCTTTGGCAGTGCCTCCTTATTGACTGCACCCAGAGTAGACCCCACCCCCACCCTTGGTAAAGGTAAAGGTGAAGTTGAAGGTTCCTGTTTAGTTGTGTCTGACACTAGGCCGTTTCATGGCCAAAGAGCCAGCGTTGTCCAAAGACACTTCCCTGGTCATGTGGCCAGCATGACAGTCATGGACACTGTTACCTTCCCGCTGAAGTGGTACCTATTTATCTACTTGCATTTGCATGCTTTCGAATTGCTAGGTTGGCAAGAGCTGGGGCGAGTGTGAGAGCTTGGTACACCACTGGAAAGAGGGTCAAAAAAGTCAAGATAGTGGATTTGATTGCAAAGGCAGGGACAGAATCTTGCCTTTCCTGACCTCAGCCTGTGGACACCCATGGATCTGTTCACCAAAATTAATATATACTTTCCCAAAGTGAAAAAAATTGACTTCTATTTTTGTTATCCATGACAACACCAGACCCCTGTGGTGAGTGGTGGGAGCCATGGGCAGGATTTTGCAAAGTCCCTTTAGGAGGCATTATCAAATTGCAGATCCACTCTTTGGAACTATTCAGACAGACCATTTCTGACTTAGCAGGCTTCTCAGTTGAAATGAAACCACAGGACATTAAATAAGAACTATTTTATATAAGACACAGAATAAAGTGTTTTATTGACTAAGACTCAAGAGAGGTTACATTATATAGTCTAGAAAATCGGTATGTGGTTGCAAATGTAGATTTTTACTGAAAGTTTAAAATGTGATGTAGAATATGTGTGTGTATTATTTTTCCAATCTGTAGTCTACAAATAACTGAAATCAAAGCGTTTGTTTAACCCAAATAAAATGTGGTCCACATAAAGCTTTCTTCCTTTTGCTCTCAGAATAGTTCCTGAAAATCCTGCTTATAGAAATAAATGTGTTTACTTGGATAATAGCCTCAGTACTCTTTCTATAGTAAGATCAGAGAACTGCTGCATGTTTGATCAAATAAAATCCTAGCTAGATATTATTTTTCAGGAGATAGTAAAGTTTGTGGTAATGCAGTGGTTCGCTTGGGTGTTACACTTTACTTTCAACTGGTTGCACTTATGCAAAAGACTTTTAAGGTCATAGGCAGGGACAAAAGAGGAGACAAGTGGTTTGACAGAAATAAGCCCTTGAGTTATTTTCTGTCCCTGCAGCAATAATAATGACAAAGCTCTGCTTTTTTGAACTGGAGCACTGGATGAAAAAAAGAAGAAGCCAATAATAGTTGCCTCAGAAAAGATGCAGAGAACTTGAACCAGTTAAATTCCAAGCTGAAACACAAGAGCAGCTCTTTGAAGAAAGAATCATATTTAAATTATACACACACACAAATATATGTACGCACACAAACACACACTGACACACATGTACATATATTAACACAAACATGGTATTCAAAGCATAAGAACATTTTTAAAAGCATGGATCCATTTAAAAAGCACCCCCACTAAAAGCTAGCCCATTTAATGCTGTCCCTCTTTGTCCTTTCCAAAATTCCATTTAAGGCCAGTCATTTATATACCGCAGAAAGGACAATTTGCATAAAATGTGAATATGTTGATTTATACATATGCACCTACATTTAGAATAATACCTATAATTTAAAAAAAAAACTGGAGATGAAGAATAGAGGTTAAATTGTCGCTGGTCCATGAAGTCACGAAGAGTCGGAAGCGACTAAACGAATAAACAACAACAAAAAATTACCTATTTAAGCCATCCTATTCGTGCTATCCATGTTAACTGATGATGGGAAACTCAAATCTTTTACTTGTACTTTGTGTGAATCTACAGGTATATGAGTTGGCAGGCTGTATAGTAGAAGGACTGAATTCATAGGACTCAGCCTAAGATTTAAACCAAGACTGGATCACAGAACCCTTCAAAGAGGGGATTCTTTCAAGCAGAGTCCAGTCTGTTCAGACAGTCTTTTCAAATAAAAAAACAGCTTGTTAAAATAATCCATGAGCCAATCTAGTAACTCAGCACTAGCCTCTTTGTGCTGAACAGTTTCTGGGGGGAGAAGGAAAACCCAGATCACTGGAATGAAATTTCTATTATTACTTACATCTTTCTGCTTCCCTCTGTAGGAATATAAGGAAAGTCCACCATCAATCCTGCTGGAAGTGAGTCTGAGTGCTCTACTACCACAGGGTTACAGGGGATTGAACACCAATGTCAAGTAATGTCTGGCTAAGATAAGTCTCTCCCTAATCAACAATTTTAAAAAGCCTGAAACAAAAGGTACATTACTGTCCTGATTACCAGGAAACACACTGAGGCGAGGACTTGGTCTCTAATATTTATTAGTAGTACTTAACAAGAATCCTAACAAACTGAGAAAGCGTGGGAAAACCCAGCCATATAAACCCCAAAGGTTAAGGCGGTCCCGATCTGTGTCTCTTTGAATGGCTGAACAGTTCCTCAGTGCTACGCATGCGCTTGACAGTCTGGATGGGAGCCCCCTGCTCGCCATCCTTACTCATGACAATTACTGAAAGTTGCATGTAGATAACAGTAGTTACATTTTAAAGAAGTTTATCATGGAGGAATATTTACTATAAAAGTTTGAATTAAGGACATATACTGTATACTTCAAAGACTAAAAGCAGAGTAATTAGGGGAGGATGTCTAGAAACTAGCGGAGAGGCTCGCAAAGACTCCATATGGTACAAATTGTAAATGTTAAGTAGTTAGGAAATTTTCTACAATAAAAGAATAAAACTACAGGAAAAATGATGATGGTGATGATGATGATGATGATGATGATTTAACAATAATGAAAAGAAATTAGAATTCTGGTCCCCTAATGCCAACAATAAAGCAGATAGGATTTTTGACAACTTCATATTCCTGTTCTTGTGTTCCTTCACAGTTTGGTGGCAGATGGCCCATTGCATAGAAGGTGACATCCAGAAGCAAGAGTAATAGAAACCTACCATAGACATTTTCATTCCTGAAATGCTTCTCATGAGGGACTTGATTTTATGTACCTCTCTGGAAGGGATTGTCTAACTGAGCCAGAGCCAGCAAGCTTTTGATGAGTTTTTTTCTCCCAGGTTTCTTCTATAATTCGTCTTTTGATAACATGCAATGTAATCTCTAGACTGATTTTGTGCCATCAAGTCAGTGTTGACTCTTAGCAATCACATAGATAGGTTTTCTCCATGATGATCTGTCCCTAACTTGGTCTTTCAGATCTTCCAACAGGGCACCTATTGCTACTGTAGCTGAGTCTATCCACCTTGCTCTGGTTGTTCTATTCTTCTCTTTCCTTCTACCTTTCCCAGCATTAGAGCCTTCCCTAGAGAGCTAGGTCTTCGCCTAATGTGTATTAAGTAGGATAATTTGAGCCTAGTCATTTGTGTCTTGGGTGAGAGCTTGTTTGATTTGTTTAATGAACCATTTGTTTGTTTTCTTGGCTGTGCATGGTATTCTCATGAGTCTTCTTCAACACCAAAGCTCAAAAGTGTCAATACTTTTCCTGTCCTGCTTCTTCAAAATCCAACTTTCATTTCCATAGAGTGTCACAGGGAATACCAATCTGATCTTTGTAGTTATAAACACATCACGGCATCTGACTATCTTTTTCAAGGCCTTCATGGCTGCTCTACCAAGTGCTGGTTTGTGGTATCTTTCTTGACTGCTTGTTCCTTTGCTGTTGATGGTTGATCCTAAAAGGCAGAAGCTACCTACCACCTCTATATCTACATTATCATTTCTAAGGCTGGTTGTTGTACCTGTTGTCATTAGTATGGTCATCTTTGTATTTAATTTTAATCCCATTTTTTCACTATGCTCCTTGACTTTATTAGTAGACCTTGCAGATCTTTTGCATTTTTAGCTATTAGAAGACTGTCATCAGCATAGCACAAGTTAGCATCTCTAGACTAGAATCTCAGAATTATAACCATATTGGAAATGAAAGTTGCTTATAGCAGTATTTCTCAAACTTGGCAACTTTAAGATACAGTATATGGACCAACTCCCACAATTCCCCAATCAGCAAGTTGACAAAGTTGAAAAATACTGGTTTATAGTGATAAAATATACAATCAGAAAACTCAGTTCCCAGTCAGAAATGAAACTTCTAGTTGCAGACAGGTCATTGAAATAATTCCTGTAGCATCAGAAGATGAGAATAGAACAGATTTTCCCTCAGTTGGGAGCCTGCAAAGGAAAGACAGTATGTACAGTATATGATATATTTTTGCATGTCTAAGTAGAGTTTCCAAATGCATATCCTGAAACAGAAGGCAAAGCAGTATTGCTATTTCTTCTTTTTTATTTAATAACCGGTTGGTTTCTACTGGCCAGAGTATCTAAAATGTCTCAGGCAATCTGAATTTTGGTCCATGCTCTGCCTGTTTTTTGGAGTGGAACATACTATTTAAAAGCCAAATGTCATCCTTGACCTGAAAAAGGTTCAGGAAAAATGAGAGGGAGAAGAAAATGAGTGGGCTGCAGCAAGACAAGGGTTTATGGAAATGATCTTGCTAGTAGATTGCAGGGATCCCTGGGGGACAAGGGTGGTAGCAAATGATGAAATGTACATTGTGACAACAGAATACAAACTCTGCCCCTTACATATTTGGGAATGATGTCATGATGCAAGCACAAAGGGGCGAAGTGTATGTCTTGACATCATAACTCACGTTTCGTTATTTTGCTGTCACTGAGGTTGGGGACTGACATCTATGCAGAGGGCTTCTTCAGAATCTTGAACTAGGACTTTAGCATAATTCAAATCTTGATATAAAACACAACTCAATAGCTTACCCTGAAAAAAAAAGTTTATTTCATGGGGAAATTCTTTATATAGCAGCAAGCACTACCCCCATCATTTAGGAGGCCTCTGGCTTTTGTCAATAGGGAAGAGGGAAAATAATTCCACACTCCTTGTGATGGTCAGAAGTTGCCTGGAAGAAATCTGAATGAGACTCAATTTCTCCAGCCAGCTGGAAAGCAGAAAGAATTTCTTAGAATAAGACCTGGTGTTTTTCTATTTGCTCTTACAGGGAGTAATATGACAGACAGGTCAAAGGGTGATGCGGGAGGAGGGTAGGATGGATCCTAAAATGTTTGCATCAGGCAATAACTGCGGAGAGAATCAAAATAAGCAGAGGAAACATGGGGTTCCTGGACCATTGACTGCAGCTGGTGAGGCACAGACCACGAGAAATTCCTGTCACATCCAGGAACTTGCCTTTTCCCCCCCACCTCAGCATTCTAGGCTAGGCCTGATCTTGTGAGGCATACAAATGGTAGATACTTAGCTCTGCTCTTATGTGCCTGTCCAGCTGTCTCCTGCTGATTCAGCCACAGCCACAGTCAACTCCATGTCTAGAAGAGGAGAAGGAGGCTGGCTATCACTATGTTTGTGTAGAGCAATGCTCCAGCTTTCATGCAAACAAGTCTTCCTTGCAGGAAAAGGCTTGTGGCTACCTTAGTTGTAGGACTGGTGACCACAGGGAGGGTTGACCAATCGAAGAAGTCAAGCTGCAGAGAATTGTAGAACAGCGCACCCATTGATGCTGGGTTTTCTCTTGTAGAACGCTCCAAGTAATGGATGTCCTGCAATGAGCAATGAGATTGCCCTCCAAGACTCCTACCAGTTGTGATCCTATCCTCTGCTCCTATCAGGTCCCTGGAGGCATGATCATTAATAAGAACAATAAAATATATTAATAGAAATCATTCTTATCCCATAAAAACAGAGCGAAGGAGGTTAGATGAGCTTTCTATATGGTACAGCTGGGAGAGGGAAGATCCAGAATTATGATTGTGCCTGGGAAGCTGTGTTTTGGAACGCGTTGTTTCTGGCTTAATCAGGATACATGAGCAAGGGGACAAAGGCCAGAGCAAATGAGCATTTCCCCAGACAACCGCCATTCTTCCTTTAGTAGACATACAGCACATTTTGGAAACCTATTATGTATGGTATTTCCACAGTGAATGGCCCATGTTAAATAAACCTGCTGTTTAAAATAGCTCCATTTGTGCTTCTTCTTCTCTTTCGACAGTGATTGCCCAGCATGTAGAAAATATTCAATGCAATCGAGGGGAAAAAAATACTATCGCTAAAGACAATCAAGAGAGAAAAATTATTTCTTTATTCTCATGGAAAGGCTACCCTGCCTCAGTAAGGTCAATGGATGACAGATAGACCTGTGTGACAGTCAAGACACGGGCTAGCAGTTAGATTGCATCTCCTGGGAAGTTCACAGAACCAGCTCTGCGTCCTTTACACAGCCCTAATGAGCTTACCATGAAATGCGCTGAACCCAAACATGCAGCAATTTCACAATTAGGAGCTGAAAATGTCAGATTGTCTTACATATTGTCACACGTTTGTTTTCAGGATTCTTGGGTCCTCCTTAATTCTCTTTTTTAGTTTGGATACTCTCATTTCTTTTAGGCCAGAGGAAATAATAATTAACAGACAGGCAACATGTCACGGAAGGCCTCTAATCATCATTAATTAAATTGGAGTTGCGTAAGTTCTTAAACACATGATGCGTTAATTTAGCCTAATTATGGATCTAACTCAAGAGTCCCCAGATGGCAGCTATAACTGAGCATTAATTAATTTGCTTGCTATACTTATGGCTAACAAAACCGCACTGAAAAGAACTGTGGGGAAACTTTAAAAAATGCCCTGACAGCTCTATCAAAACCCAAACTCACAAGAAAGAGCAAAAGAGCTTTTTGTAAAACTAACCAAGTATACTTGGTCTGGTCCCAGGAAAAGAAAGCATTTCTTTTTAAAGAAGCTTGACTCTGAATTAATTCCTTGCCCTCAATTAGCTGAGTCTGGGAAAGTTGGGTCTTCTCTGATTAAGACAATGATCTGAGGGCAAATACACTCTTGTGATGTACTGTACAGGTAATTTCCTGGTCCTAGAATTCTCTTTTCTAGAAGCCTACAGAGAAAAGAGGATGCCCTTCATGGAGACAGGGAAGACCTGTTACCAAGGCAATGGGGAGATAAACATTGCTTAAACCCAGATGAGTGGGGAAGATTTTGAAAGCATCTCAGGCAGATGCCTCTTCTCCCCACAGCCCAAATTCGCATGAATATAAAAGCAGGAGGGGGAGAAGCACATTCAGTCTTGCAAGATTCTGTCACTATAGCCACTCCTAATCAAAGTAGTTTTAGGCACACGTAGCATCTGTTTCTTGGCCTGGTCTACCTTGTAAGGCTGACAAGAGGCCAGATACCCTAGTGCTATCTTTGCAACACCAGGCAAAAATGGTTTTATTCTTCCAGGCTTTTATGATTTTCACTGTTGCATCATGTGTTTTATTTACTCATTCATTAGATTTACAGCTCATGTTTTCTCCTGTAACTATAGGTCAGGGTTTCTCAACCAGGGTTCCGTGGCACTCTAGGGTTCTGCAAGAGATCACTAGGGGTTCTCTGGAAAATCATGATTTATTTAAAAAAAATATTTCAAATTTGGGCCACTTCACATTAAAGAGGTAAGTTTCATTCTTTATTTTTGGTTTAAGAACACTGTTAATGCATATATACAGGCCTACACATGAAACCAATATAATAATTTTGTAACTTCTGGCCTCTATTTGAGCCTGAATGTGCAGGGGTTCCCCAAGGCCTGAAAAATATTTCAAGGGTTCCTCCAGGGTCAAAAGGTTGAGAAAGGCTGCTAGAGGTGATTATATGGCACCTCCTTTTCCAGTTGCTGTCCATAATGGCAACCTTCTGAGGTGGGCGGGGTGGGGGGACTCAAACCTGGAACTTCCCAGTTCTAATGCAACATCTTAATCCCTATACCATACTGGTTATTACTGGTTTCCAGATGCCACTATCATTTTAATCTTGGTACTGTGTTTTGTATTCTATTATTTTGGTTTTTGAGGGCAGCGTGCAAGAAATGCCAGTTGCTAGGGTGCAGGGGTGAATGAAAGCTATCCCTCTCTTGCCCTATTTGTGAACTCCCTGGAGGCATCTAGTCAACCAATAAGTGATGCAAAATGCTGGGTCAAATAGACATTTGGTCAATGCAGCAAAGTTCTTCTTTTGTTCTACGCTGGCATAAATTGCTTTGGGAATACGACAGGAGGACAGTGAGGACATTTTTAATATAACATGAATACTATATAATCATGGGAAGGCAGAGAGTTGCTCATGACAGTTACAAATGTTAGGTATAGATGCACATTTAGAAATACTTACTATTAAACTGTTACTGATAATTAGGAGTCACCAACCCTTTCAGCTTCATCATGATCTTGTGCAATGGTCTGAATGCCCAAATAAATAACAGAATAAGCCA
This sequence comes from Candoia aspera, assembly GCF_035149785.1. Classification (NCBI taxonomy): domain Eukaryota; kingdom Metazoa; phylum Chordata; class Lepidosauria; order Squamata; family Candoiidae; genus Candoia; species Candoia aspera. The sequence goes on along the minus strand of NC_086156.1, from coordinate 21,982,520 downwards.
AATTGCACAAAAATCCAGCGATCTCCCCTAGAGATCTAGTGCAAGAACACCAAAAGCTTGCAGGGTCTAGTGACCTTGTGATTGTTTGGCCATTAAAAAAAATAATAAATTCAACAGTTATTAAAAAGAGTGATGTTACTGGTGCCATTTTAGGGTACAATGGATTGTATGTTGCACTGCTGCAGATTTAAATAGGAATTATAATAGGGGGAAACACTGTGGTCTGGTGATCCACTCAGGCTGCTTTCTAGATCCTAACTTACTGTTGTTGGGCTGTGTCAAGAAATCTGATTTTGGTTCTTGTAATTAGAAAAACTTCAGCAAAGGATCGTTACCTTGTCGTGGTGCTGGAGCTTGAGCACCTCAATGATGCCATGAGCTAAACCGTGAAGGGCCACCCAAGACGGGAAGGTCATGACAGAGAGGTCAGACTAAATGCGATCCCTGGGGAAGGTAATGGCAACCCACCCCAGTATTCTTGCCGTGAAAACTAAATGGATCAGTACAACCAGAGATATGTCGGTATACCATCGGAAGATGAGACCCCCAGGTCGGAAGGTGGTCAAAATGCTACTGGGGAGGAATAGAGGATGAGCTCAACTAGCCCCAGACGTGATGACGCAGCTAGCTCAAAGCCGAAAGGACGGCTAGCGGCCGACGGTGCTGGTGGTGAACGGCGAATCCGATGTTCTAAGGATCAACACACCATTGGAACCTGGAATGTAAGATCTATGAGCCAGGGCAAATTGGATGTGGTTATTGGTGAGATGTCAAGATTAAAGATAGACATTCTGGGCGTCAGTGAACTGAAATGGACTGGAATGGGCCACTTCACATCAAATGACCACCAGATCTACTACTGTGGACAAGAGGACCACAGAAGAAATGGAGTAGCCTTCATAATTAATCATAAAGTGGCTAAAGCAGTGCTTGGGTACAACCCAAAAAATGACAGAATGATCTCAATTCGAATTCAGGGCAAGCCATCTAACATCACAGTGATCCAAATATACGCCCCAACCACAAATGCTGAAGAAGCTGAAGTAGAGCAGTTCTATGAGGATCTGCAGCACCTACTGGACAACATGCCTAAAAGAGATGTTATTTTCATCACAGGAGACTGGAATGCTAAGGTGGGCAGTCAAATGACACCTCGAATTACAGGTAAGTATGGCCTGGGAGAACAAAATGAAGCAGGACATAGGCTGATAGAATTTTGCCAAGACAATTCACTCTGCATAACAAACACTCTCTTCCAACAACCTAAGAGACGGCTTTATACATGGACTTCACCAGATGGACAACACCGAAATCAGATTGATTACATCCTTTGCAGCCAAAGGTGGTGGACATCTGTACAGTCGGTAAAAACAAGACCTGGAGCTGACTGTAGTTCAGATCACAAACTTCTTCTTGCACAATTTAGGATCAGACTAAAGAGATTAGGGAAGACCCACAGATCAGCTAGATATGAGCTCACTAATATCCCTAAGGAATATGCAGTGGAGGTGAAGAATAGATTTAAGGGACTGGACTTAGTAGATAGGGTCCCGGAAGAACTCTGGACAGAAGTTGGCAGCATTGTTCAGGAGGCGGCAACAAAATACATCCCAAAGAAAGAGAAAACCAAGAAGGCAAAATGGCTGTCTGCTGAGACACTAGAAGTAGCCCAAGAAAGAAGGAAAGCAAAAGGCAACAGTGATAGGGGGAGATATGCCCAATTAAATGCAAAATTCCAGAGGTTAGCCAGAAGAGATAAGGAATTATTTTTAAACAAGCAATGTGCAGAAGTGGAAGAAGACAATAGAATAGGAAGGACAAGAGACCTCTTCCAGAAAAGAAGAGGTTAGAAACATTGGAGGTAAATTCCAGGCAAAAATGGGTATGATCAAAAACAAAGATGGCAAGGACCTAACAGAAGAAGAAGAGATCAAGAAAAGGTGGCAAGATTATACAGAAGACCTGTATAGGAAGGATAACAATATCAGGGATAGCTTTGACAGTGTGTTCGGTGAGCTAGAGCCAGACATCCTGAAGAGTGAGGTTGAATGGGCCTTAAGAAGCATTGCTAATAACAAGGCAACAGGAGACGACGGCATCCCAGCTGAACTGTTCAAAATCTTGCAAGATGATGCTGTCAAGGTAATGCATGCTATATGCCAGCAAATTTGGAAAACACAAGAATGGCCATCAGACTGGAAAAAATCAACTTAGATCCCCATACCAAAAAAGGGAAACACTAAAGAATGTTCAAACTATCGAACAGTGGCACTCATTTCACATGCCAGTAAGGTAATGCTCAAGATCCTGCAAGGTAGACTTCAGCAATTCATGGAGCGAGAATTGCCAGATGTACAAGCTGGGTTTAGAAAAGGCAGAGGAACTCGGGACCAAATTGCCAATATCCGCTGGATAATGGAAAAAGCCAGGGAGTTTCAGAAAAACATCTATTTCTGTTTTATTGACTATTCTAAAGCCTTTGACTGTGTGGACCATGGCAAATTGTGGCAAGTTCTTAGTGGTACCAAGTCATCTTGTCTGCCTCCTGAAGAATCTGTATAACGACCAAGTAGCAACAGTAAGAACAGACCACGGAACAACGGACTGGTTTAAGATTGGGAAAGGAGTACGGCAGGGCTGTATACTCTCACCCTACCTATTCAACTTGTATGCAGAACACATCATGCGACAAGCTGGGCTTGAGGAATCCAAGGCTGGAGTTAAAATCTCTGGAAGAAACATTAACAATCTCAGATATGCAGATGATACCACTTCGATGGCTGAAAGTGAAGAGGAACTGAGGAGCCTTATGATGAAAGTGAAAGAAGAAAGTGCAAAAGCTGGTTTGCAGCTAAATCTCAAAAAAACCAAGATTATGGCAACCAGCTTGATTGATAACTGGCAAATAGAGGGAGAAAATGTAGAAGCAGTGAAAGACTTTGTATTCCTAGGTGCAAAGATTACTGCAGATGCTGACTGCAGTCAGGAAATCAGAAGACGCTTAATCCTTGGAAGAAGAGCAATGACAAATCTTGATAAAATAGTTAAGAGCAGAGACATCACTGACAACAAAGGCCCGCATAGTTAAAGCAATGGTGTTCCCTGTAGTAACATATGGCTGCGAGAGCTGGACCATAAGGAAGGCTGAGCGAAGGAAGATCGATGCTTTTGAACTGTGGTGTTGGAGGAAAATTCTGAGAGTGCCTTGGACTGCAAGAAGATCAAACCAGTCCATACTCCAGGAAATAAAGCCAGACTACTCACTTGAGGGAATGATATTAAAGGCAAAACTGAAATACTTTGGCCACATAATGAGAAGACAGGACACCCTGGAGAAGATGCTGATGCTAGGGAGAGTGGAAGGCAAAAGGAAGAGGGGCCGACCAAGGGCAAGATGGATGGATGATATTCTAGAGGTGACGGACTCATCCCTGGGGGAGCTGGGGGTGTTGACGACCGACAGGAAGCTCTGGCGTGGGCTGGTCCATGAAGTCACGAGTCGGAAGCGACTAAACGAATAAACAACAACAACAATTAGAAAAAAATAGTAAAATAAACTGAGATCATTTTTCAAGCAGCAGATGAAAGTCAAGCAGGGTTGACTTCAATAGCCCTTCAAGCGAAGGACTGATCTCAAAGAAGAGCCCTTGGACAGCCTAAAGGAAAGAAAGTATAACTGCTCTCTCTTGCTTATATTGACTTGTTTAGTGGGATTAAGCAAAGAAGCTGTAATAGCAAAAAGGAGCAGCAGCAGGGCTGAAAGTAGACAAGGTGGTTTAGCAGGCTTCTGTCAATGTGCACCTTAACGCCGACTCTTCCTTGTTGTTCCTGCAGGTGTAAGAATTGGGGCAAATCCCTGACATTTTTAAATAAACAGGCCAAGTAGCAATTAGTAGGGAAAGCTATTTGACAGAAAACTGGGTGGCCTGATCCAGTATGATTTATATTAAGAGACAAGTGAGGCAGTAAAAGGTAGCCCTGTGATTCTGGCTTTAGGGACTCTAGCCAAAGATGCAACACTTAGCTGACTCTGAATTCAGTGGCTAGACTTCAGAGTGGCAAGCAGCAATCCTACACTGGGAACAAGATGCTTCAGCACTGCCATTACTTATGACCAGAATCAGTATTCAGTGTGCAGTGCCTTTTAATGCAGCTGTTCCACATATTGAGGTTATTTATTTATTTATTATTCAAATTTAATTACCGCCCATCTCCCCAAAAGGATTTGAGAGGATCTGCAGGGCTCACAGGTACACCTGAAATCTATTAATCTGAAATCTATTAATCAGATACCAATGGCAAAAGAATCTTCTCAGGGTCATGAGGATTGACTCAGGATGGGCTGTGGAATAACTCTGGCTCCTCCTCCTCCTTGGCACCAAAGGATGCTGTGTCTGTACCTACTACGTTTAAGAATTGCCAATGGTCCAAGTACATGAAACTGGGCTACAAGATGGACAAAGGGTCCAATCTATTGATACGTCTATGGCAGTTTCTGTCAGCCTCACTAGGCAGCACAGACCAGAAAATCAACTACATAAGGAGACTAGAAATACTTTTATTGAGATTGACTATAATAAGAGAACCTTGCAAATCTAACCAACTGAATTGTGGCTAACCAATTGAACTGTTAGTTCAATCATTAAAGATTAGCATCACTTTGCGTATAATCGAATCTAAGTAGGTCACTCTGCAACAAGTGAGGAGGCTTAATTATGCAATTGTTTCGTCTCTCCACTGTTCGGTACCTTGTCAGTTATCTGCCAATTACATCTTTAGTAAGGGACATGCTATAATACTCAGTAATAGAATTCTTAACATCATTGACCCACTAAAACAAGCACAAGATAATAAATCATTTACCATGACCAGAACTACCGGATTGCATTACAAGTTCAACAAGACCTTAAATGGTCCTCAGCCATGAAGAAAGAAAGAATGGGATACCAGTAAACTTGGAATTCATGAGAGAAACTTCTTAATTTAGCATTTATTTATTTCCAGTGCCATGCATCAAGGTAAGGTTGGCATATTTAATTGCTTGAAGCTTCACCCAGAACATCTATGAGGTTCATTTCTACCTCGTCCTCAAATCTTTCTTTAAACTTTAATATTTCTGGGAAGTCTTATCTAGGATGGCCAAGAGTCCAATTTATAGAAGGATGCAGCTCCATTTTAAGGTGGTCAGTCCTCTGTTTGAAGGCATCCTCTGACTGACTGAAGAGTTATTCTCCTACAATGAATTGTAAGAAAGCTGAACAGGAGACTTGAAATCCCCATAGCAGTTAGGCTTTGTCACATTCTTCCTCAGCATAGCAAGATGAATTGTATTCTACTTAAAGTATAGTAATTATGTCTCAATTTACAACTCTACACATATATCAGCATATGCACATTTTATGCAAATCTACCCATTTCTCTTCTTTTTCATCTTAGCTGCACACACCATTTAGTATTTCCTTTTTCTGTGCTGATTTTAGGCTCTGTAAGGTTCTGTCTATGACGTCTTCAGGGGATGTGCATCTCCTTGCCGCTATATCTACTGCCTGTTTGCTTTGTCCCTTTTTTCCAGTGTCCAATCTGAAAGGGAAGAACAAGGTGGGAGAAGCTACAGTTCACAGCTTTGACTAGACTGTGGTCTCTTCCTTGAGGCTGTACTAATATGCATTTCCCTAGTCCCTGAGTTGGCAAAAAAATATGCTAGCTTAATTTGCACCCAATACCAGAGTATGCAGTTAATCCTTACAGTTTTACTGCAGGACAATTTAAGGACAATGATTCGTAGATTTCCCGGGCTTTGTTTCCGCCTACTCCCTCCCAGCCAATTACCATACGTCACCGGTCACTTTCTTGATGTGCTAAAACCACTAAGTGTTTAAAAATAGATCTAATGCTCTTTCAAAAGAATGCTGTACCTGTATATGTGAGGATGGCTCTATGGAAGCCAGGCATGTGATCTCTCTGGTAGTCCAAGCCAAAATTGCCATGGAGGGCTAGGGCCAGCAATCAGAGGGAAGGGACATGCCCACAGCAGTGAAGAGCAGCCAGCAGGAGTTTGGCAGATTTCAGATCCTGAATCATCACCAGCACTGACAATGACCATTCATGTAGCAAGACTCAGTTTGGAGAAGAGGAAAAAATATGCTAAAAGCAGAACAGCTAAACACAAATGTAAACTGTCTCTTGGTGGGCTGGGGATGAGATGAAGGCTGATTATGAGGACATACAGCATCTTGTAAAAAAAACCCCATGGCTAGTGGGTTGTGAAGATGAGCCCTATAACTCATACATTGCATTTTCACAGGAACTGGCACACTCAAATCATCAGTGAAGTTCAACACCAACAACAAAAATGGGGGAAGATGAGTATTGTGTGCAGTCATTGCTTATGATAACACAAAGTAGCTGAAGCAACCTCTGAAGAAGACTACGGTATTGTTGAATATTAGAGCCACCAACACTGGTGTTTAGCCTAAGGGCTTTGTTACTTGGCTGAGATAAATGCTTCGAAAGCAACAGTGTAATCCTGCAAAATGAATTACTGAAAAAGCAGAGGGAAGGAGGTGGGCAGAGACCATTCCATCCAATGACTGATATTTGTTCAATATGATATGAAACTGAGTGCATCTTGCCTATAGGGATAAAAATCACTGAAATACCTCTCTTTAAAAATTCATGCGTATTTGTGTCAGTATTCCTCTCAAGAAAACAAAGTTAATAATAAGGGGGGGGGGAAATACACATGAGCCCATGTTGCAGAGTCTTTGAAACAAATCTTTGCGTAATGCATGCAAATCTAACACGTTGAAGCCAAATAAATAGAAGAAGTTATTTCCCACTGCGCAAGTGCTGCTGAAGCTTTCCCGTTCAATGTGAACCAGATGATTTAAAGTTCTTTAAGAAGAATATACCTTCTGATCTAAGTCTCTCATTCCACGCTGCTGAGAATCTAAAATAATATAGGGCAAATTAAATGTTCTAGGAGGACAGCAGTCTTTGGAAATGGTATTACATCCATTTAATATCTGCCTGATCAGTTCAATCTGGCAAGGTCGGCATGTTCCAAGTTCCATCAGTTAAACAATGCCACCTATTGAGACCATAGAAGCACACCTTCTCTGTAGCAGCGCCTGTCCTCTGGAATGAGATTCCACCCAGGATTCTAATACAGTGCTGGCTGGGGAATTCTGGGAGTTGAAGTCCACACATCTTAAAGTTAAGGAGGTTGAGAAACACTGTTCTAATGGCTCCCATCCTACTGGTATTTCAAAGGGCCTTAAAGACCTGGCTCTTCACCCAGGCCTTTGGAGAGAATGACTGATACCTCTTTCTTCCCTTCTGTTCCCCTCTGCAGGATCTATACTGCAGCCCCTTTTGTTTCTGAGGCTGTGCCAGTATTTTTTTAAAATACCATTGCTGTTCTTAGGGCACACGGGTAACACAGTGTCTGCTGTTTCTCATGCAAGCTACTGAGGCACAGCTATTGTGGAAGCAGTAGGCAAGAACTGCACGTGCTTTATCTTTTTGTTTACCATGTGACTGAGTACCAAAAGCTACATCTCTCGCTGCAGATGTAGGAGAAGAAGAAAATTCCATCGGCAGTTCAGCCTATGCAAGAATGTACGGTTGTCTCATCTGGCTCCACCAGAGTGCAATGATTTTCATTTTCCTTTCCTTTCTCCAACTGAGTTTTTAAGAAAATCCAGAGTTTTAACTTCCTTTCTAATTGTGCTATTTCAGGTTGCTTTAAAAAAAAAAAATCTGGCAAGTGCATGAGTTCCTTTGAAGTTCTGCAGAATGTATGTTTAAAAGGATTATGTAGTTGATTGCAACTATGAAGTTATATAGGTGCATAGCAGGAAAAAATGGGGGGTGGAGAGATGGGAAATAATTGCTAATTTCCTGCGTGCAAAGGAGAAGGTGGGGCAAAGTTTACAACATCTAATCTGGGGCGGAGTGGGGGAGATTTTCTGCCATTTTCCAGTGTTCCAGAATTTAACCCCCAATTCCCATAGGCTTAATGACTCAGTATCCATGGTTTGTTATGCATGTTTAAACATAGAATGATAACCCCACTGGATGAAGTCTGCTTGTGTCACATTCTAACATACTGCATCCTTGGATAGTACTTCATATGGTAATGTTGGTGTTGTTTGTTTCTGTGTTAGGAGCATGTGTATGTTTACTCTGGAAGACAGCTAGCAGTTCCTGATCAATTCCTATATAAAAACTTTGAAAGGTTTCCGAAATGTTAACATGCTGTGCTTGTGGGCTTTCTGTTTTAGTGAGAATTCATGAAATATGGACTCACATTCCTGAAGATGAAGGATTCATCTCTGTATCTCTTTCTAAAAGGGTAGCAAGGCAAGGAAGGCTGAATTGTACCAAAAGTTCAAGTGCTCAAAGTCTGTTAGATTTCCTGCCAGAATACACTGAATTTAATAGATCCCAGGAAGCCACTGCCTGTGATCCAGAGAACATTTAGCATGCTGACATCTCTTGATATAAAAATCTCCCTTGCCCACAAAAATAACATGAAGGATGTTTAGAAAGTGTTTCCTTGTTTCTGTTTTTTAAAACTGTGTTAAATCTTTTTTTAGATATTACACTACATGTGAAGAGTACAGGCAGAAAACAGCCACTGATTTTCAGTATTCATGCTGGCTAAACTTCAGAAACTTTGGAAGTTACAGCAAAGGGAAAATGTATAGAATTTATACCATGAGAGAGAACGCTGGGCAAAGTGCAAAATGTAGCCTACTTTTATGCAGGCTTACTTTAACTTAATCCCTTTTAAAATCAAATTAGTGACATTAGAGTGCAACCTGAATATCACATGCATCCCTCCTTAGAGGAATTGTAAACTATGCCTAAGTTCTACTAATCATGAGTGCATGGGTGTCTGCAGGGTATGGTCAAAAAAGTCAAGGCTGCAACAGTGCAATTAAATCTCTGCCTGTTTTTTTAATGGGTGATGCATATAAAAATAGGCAGAGCTTCACTCACACTGTTGCAGTCGTCATCTTGACTTTTTTGACTACACCCTGTGAGTGTATGTCTGTAAATCAAAATGCTTTCATATAGGGGAGGCGATGCTCACACCAGGAGGCCTATACTTTAAAAAAGAGCCATCTTGTTCTTTTAAAAACATGTCTAAATGGATACCAAATAAGATCATGCTGAGAATGTACGTCTTCAGATCCTAATACTAAAAGAAGCTTCCAGGGAACCCAGAAGCTCCAGTGATACTGCAACCCTTAGACCAGACTTCTCTTACAGCCTCTTGACATGCCATGTTCCCTAAAAGCTGATTTATATTCCCAAAGGCATGACTACTCTCCCTAAGCAAAGTTGTCATCCAAATACTTTTTCTGAAATCAAATATAGATGATGACATTTTATTTAAGCAATTAAACGCTATTAATTGCTTTGGTATTCACAGGAACAATAATAATTAGCTCATCTGAATATAAGACATCCTTTCCCTGAAACACATGGATTGCCAGGCAAATTCCTAATCAGATTTGATAAAGAAGCAGATGAAATCTCCTGGGTCAAGTCTCACGTTTTTGCTTATGAAATTAAAGTGAGATAACTTTGAAATATAAATCCCCTTGAAAATCTGCAGATTTTCCTTTGGATAAAAAAGGCAGGCATCTTGGTTTAATTGGTAAAAACAACATTGTTTGCATTGAAGTTTGGGCAAGAGAACCTAACTTATGAGGCTAAGATGGATGTGTCATCCCATTTGTTTGTTTCATACCATTTGCCTACTTTGTCTTTGGAAATCTGACAAATGTTGAATATAAGTGATATTTAATTAGTCATTTAATTTAATTATTCAGGTTCAACCCCTACTTTTCAGCTCAGTGGGAGTTATCCTCTGGGAAGCAGGCATTAGTGGAAAACCCTCATGAAGAAGACATTCTGCTTTGTGTCTCTACTGTGATCCCGTTAGCGTAGGAGAAAATATAAGCAGATTCACTGGCATTGGGGGAAAAAACATAGCAGGATTCTTGGGACAAGATAATTCTGGGAGTTGAAATCCACACATCTTAAAGTTGAGGAGGGTGAGAAACACTGTTCTAATGGCTCCCACCCTACTGGTATTTCAAAGAGCCTTAAAGACCTGGCTCTTCGCCCAGGCCTTTGGAGAGAATGACTGATACCTCTTTCTTCCTTTCTGTTCCCCTCTGGGTTTATATTCTTTGCCTTCGTTGTTCTTTTGTCTTGTGGTGTTTTTGTGATGTTTTTGTTTTGTTCTTTGTTTTTAAATATTTTAACAGTTGTAAACTGCCCAGAGTCACTGGGGGTTGGGTGGCATATAAATTCAATAAATAATAACAATATTATATTAATTATTACTATATTAATAATTATTCCCTCTTTGGAAATGGATGGATTCTCTCATCTCTCTGGTTGCCTCTGCCTCATGGAGAAATATCACTTTGAATGCCAAAAGGCTGGATTTTATAGTGGTATTACCATAGTAGAAGCAGCACTAGTAACAAATGTAGTATCTTTGCTAACAATATCCCAGTTAGGCATTCAGATATGCCTTAGGCCAAGATGCTAGGAACCAGAAGAGCCATATATTCACTCCTGAGCATATTTAGACCTCATTAGGCTAGTTGTTTTTGTAAGTATCTGATGAGCAAGTCTGCAAACCCTGGACTTCTCCTGAATAACCTGATGCCCTCACTTCCCTCCACCCCGCCCCCCCAGTAGCATCTTTTTGGCTCCAATCCTGCTGATATTTACCCCCTGAGTTGGCTGTTAGAGTTGCTATTGTTTAATTATTTACTTACTTGGGGCCTGACACCTCTCTGCATCTATTTTCTTCTGCTATACTCTTTATTTTTCCCCCCTACGTCATTAATGTATTAAAGTCACAGTATCTTTATACTATTATGTAGTGACCAATATTCCTATTAACTTTTTAGAAAAAGAGTTGCTGTACATTAGAGGCCAATGTCCAGAAAAATGGCCAGACTTCGATTTGCTAGAAAGCAGGAGCGAACACCTCGTTATGCTAATATTGCATGCTAGAGGTTTGTCGTACACTGTTCTGATGCATCCATTCCTGGGCATTATTGGATATAGAATGACTGTGCAAGGTGAGCCTTTGATGTGACACACAATGGCACTTCATTTGCTCCCATCAGTGTTACATGCAATTGCTACAGCAAACTGCTAAACTCAGCCCTGCCACTGGTTATACTGTAGCTGCTCTTCAGATAAATAGAGTTAAATCTCTGGGGCAGTTAATCTGACACTTTTCATGAAAACTAAATTCACACCATAAAGAGGCAAACAGGAAAAATAACCCAGCCTGATTTTAAAAAATGATGCTGAGTTGTACAGAGCTGTAAGAAAGTAATAAAATTGGGGAAGCAGCTCTATTTTCAGAACTGCTGAAAAGATGTCAGACGAGCACACTAAACAAAACTAATTTATTCTGCTGGTGTTTGCAGATGGACAAAGGCATTCTGAAAGGAAGCCCGTTTAAATTTAGTGGTAAGCTTGCAAGGTCCTTGTGAAATTGGAAAACAAAGGGAGTGGTCTGGCTTTTGCAAATAGTAGCAGAGATGGATATGGATGTGTGTCTTTGTGTATGTATACACACACACACACACAATTCTTGTTATGTGTGCAATAATTGTGTTTCTGTATCAGTCACCTCCTTAATAAGACGCAACAATCATTGCTACATGGAGCTTTACTTCTTCAGTCAATAAAATTAGAAGAGACAGGCAGTGTTTTAAGGCACTTGGTACAATTTACTTTGACATAATACGGCCTTTCTGGAAGACTGTGGATAAAAATACAAGTCCTACAATAAATTCCCATTTTACTTTAGTAAGTTGCCTCTGCTGCTTTTCACATTACTGGTTTTGGAAACTTTAACCCAGAAGAAATGTGTGTCAGCATTACAGCACAGGATTCCAGTTATCATTGTATGTGATTTTGGTTCATTCCTTTCTCTGTTGTTCATCTCAGTATACTCCAATTAGATTTTCTTTCTCATGTATTTATTTATTCATCAATTTTTTATCGTATATATTAAACTCAGCATGTATCTTTTTCATCTGCTACTGTACATGGGTGCCACAATGTGTTAAGCTCAAAAATAGTACTCATTTTTTTAAGACGGGTTGTACTGTTTTTGAGCATTAATTTGGTCTCAGAAGTTTGACAATCCCAGCTGAATGACATACACCACATACTCATGAAATAAACAGCACATCAGGCATTTGCTGTGAAACATGATTTAAAACAGTGGCTCTCTACCAGTGAAACACGAACCACAGATGAACCTCAGAAGTAGTCAGTTAATTAAAAATTAAGTCTTTAAACCATAACATACATCATAATTATACAGTGACAGAATACTTGTGAACAGATAACACTTTTGTAAAAAGTGAGCTTTTTGTTTCTATTGCAGGGTATAAAGTGAATAGTGGGACTTAAGATATGAAAGTGGAGAACACTGATTTAAAAGATTTGAGGCAAAGTTTATCATTGTCTTCTGCTCTATTGGCATTATTATCTTCACCCACTTTCTCCATACCAGCACATTGCCAAACTACTTTATAAAACATAGAAAGCTACTTAGGGCAATGTCAGGCTATTTCTCTGGCTGGCAATAGCTCTCCAGCGTCACAAAGCATCACATTTTATTTACTTCTTTTTTACTGGATATGCCAGGGGTTGAACTTGGAATTTTCTACATATAATTTTCTACTACTGAGCTATTGCCCTTTTGGACATTCCTGGGGTTAACAGACTATCTACTCATCACAGTTATCCTGTAACAAACTCCATACTGCCAAGTCTGGGCAACAGCTACAGATGAGGGAACAAAAGCTGCTGGGTTTTTATTCTTACTTGCAATAACTTTCATCTTCAAGTACGGCTTCAAAAGAACAAAAGATTGCAACCTTACTAGCATTACTACCAGGACTACTGCTTATAATAAGGATAGAGAATTAGAAGCTTAAAAGCATATCCTGCACTGAATATATCCCTGATTTCTAGAATCCCCACATCTACCGCATGCAGTTAGGCACCTTTGCAACACTTTTCTAACCTGAGACCTAGGAAAGCATATTCTTTAGTTGAGCTGTTCATTGCTTTAGAAATAATTCAGAAAAGATATTTAGATCATGCAGGAATTCAAATGTAACTGTGCAGATCTTTAAAGCAGCTGCATCTTTTCCTGGGCTCATGCAGCTATCTTGTGCTTCTGAGAAGAGATGTAGTTGCCTTAAAGAGTTGCAGGCAGGTGGTACATTTGTTCTTGTCAGCCCTCCTAAGCATCTATTTGGAATCAGATCTGAAACACTGCCCACCCCCATTCTTTAGTTCCCCTTTCCTGAAAACAGTAATACTTATGGAACTGTCTCTCCCCCTGTCTCTCCCCAGTGGTGTCTACCCATCCTGTCAGGTCCAGTAGGAGAGGCATGCTCTGGGTCCTGTCTCCTAGGGAGCTACATCTGGCGGGACCCAGGAAGAGCCTTTTCTGCCATGGAGCCCCCCCTCTGAAATATCATTCCTCCTGAGATTATGCTTGCCCCAACTCTGCTAGCCTTTTTCAAGACATTAAAAATCTGGCTTTGCCATCTAGCCCGGGGCACTGATAATATGGGTGAGCCCATCTTATGGCTGATTTGAATGTGGCACGTTGTGAATGTTCTCAGCAGCTATTCTATGCTCTTGGTGTTAACTGTGATTGTTTTATCCTGTTTTTGTTTTGCTTTTACTTGTTAGCCGCCCAGAGTGGATGGTCCCAGAAACGTATGAAAGAGAGAGAGAGAGAGAGAGAGAGAGAGAAAACAAACTTAGTCTAATTCTTGTCTCTATTAGGCCTGACAGCTACCCAGCAGTGGGCATGATGATGTAAGAGAAAAATAGCATATATCTGAGAATAGGATGCCTGAAGGAAGGGCTCTGTCAAAGGCTGTGGTAAGTGCATTTCATACTGAGGAAGAGGAGTTAAACTGGCCTTTATTTGAATCTCAACCCATGAGGGAATGTGCCAATTGGTAAAGCCAATGTTGCTGGCCCTTCAACCCTTGCTCGTTGAAAAGTACAGATTTACTGTTAAAAATATGTTGATGCTCCTATTGATATCATTCACTTGTTGCCAAAACTCATGCTCCCATTGACCAATATCACATGTGAAATTTGTGTTAGGCAGTGCCTAGAATATTTCTTATTGGCTGCTCTCTGTCCATAACCCTAGCAACAAAGAAGCATATACTTGCTATCTTGAATCCAGTATCTATCTTATGAAGAGTGCATAGTACTGGGTGCTGAAGACCAAGCTTCTTTATTCCGATCGAACTTCCAGATTCCTTGTGTGGTCTTAGCAGTTGTTGTGTGTGCTTGCCTGTCTGCAGTCGTCAAGTACACAGAGCAGCACGGTACAGATTTCATCCTTAAAATATAACACCCACCACACTATTTCCTTTTGGAGTAAGCAGTGTGGTGCAAAAGGTGTTAGAAACCCACAAGAATAAACAAAAGAAATTATAGATATGAAATAAAAAAGAAAGAAAACATAACTACTGGAATTCTAGTTTACATCATTCACTCTGTTTCTCCATATATTTCTATCTTTGCAAACCATTCTTTCCTCCACCATATTTATATACCACTCCATACATTGCTTTTTGCTCTTTAACCTTCTTGAACTTTTTTTAAAGGATCTCATAAATTTCATTGAATTGGCATCATCAGATGGGCCCATCTATATTGATCTCAACCAAAACAGTTGCTAGTAAGACAGTGAAGGTATAGTTACCAGTCGTAGTCATATCCATGCCATATGCAGCATTTCCCTGCTAACTGTAGTAACAGTGTTTTGGCACAATTTTGGCAAGTAGCCACAAGTGCAGCCAAAATCCATTTGTCTTCCAAGCATGCTCATTCCATACTAAGCAAACTAGGGCTTGCTTTGCAAGCCAACATACTGTTGCCCCATCTCACCAACTAGGAGGTATATGCTATGTATTGACACACTCAAGATTCAATAGAAACAAAGAACATCACAATTAGAACAGAAACAAAAATCTTATTTTCTTTGTTTCTCAAGGGACCCGATAGGTAATAAATCACGGCAATGGAGCAGCTGTAGGGGTGATTGTTTTCAATTAAAAGAAAATAGACCTTGCCTCTCCTTGTCTAAATATATATCTATGAACACATTAAATAATCAGGTTAGAACTCCTACTTCCATACAGAGAAAAAAAAAAAAAGGAAAGGTATCCATGAATATAAAATAGAGGGATGAAACATTTTATGTACAACAATATCTTAAATCAGATATTTATTAGCAACAAATTGCAATGTAAACATATCTAATCAATCTTATGCATGCTTACTCAGAAGTAAAAGGATTTTTTAAAGAAATGTTTTAAAATAAAATAGATATAAATACATCACTAGAAATACAAGTGGACTTACTCCAAAGTAAATAGAAATGCAGCCCAAATCTACATACTCTCATGGATACTATCAACTTGCAATGCTAATAAGTTAAACACATGAAGAAAACCACCCAATTCAACAGATGCTCTTGAGAGCCCTGCCAATTTTTGTAGTTCCTCACGTTATTTCGATATATTTTTC
This sequence comes from Candoia aspera, assembly GCF_035149785.1. NCBI lineage: Eukaryota > Metazoa > Chordata > Lepidosauria > Squamata > Candoiidae > Candoia > Candoia aspera. The sequence goes on along the minus strand of NC_086156.1, from coordinate 21,966,887 downwards.
CCTGAAGATGACTATTCTAATTTTCTTTGGATAGGTTTTATGCAAATATTAGACCCCCCCTTCTCTTTCATGATCTATCAGACTATAATACTGAACATTTTCTAAAACCTACAATCAGTACTTTACTGAATTTAGTGCCTTTACTTATATGATTTAAAAAGAATTTACAAGGTATTAGTCACAAAATGGCACTAGAGTTCTTTGTAGTTTAATGTCAAAAAACTCATTTCTTTTGAAGTCGTTGGATCAACTACATTTGATATTAGGCACTTGAATGGACCTGGATATATGACACCTGTAAAAGTATTTTTAAATGTTTCTTCTTACAGTGCACCCCCCCTCAAAAAAAAGAAGAAGATCATAATGAAGTTACTGTTTGTTCCAGGAGAGAAGCTTTCATCCTAGAATACCACAGATTTATACATAGGAATACATTTGCTTCTTTTGAACAGGAACAAACAGACAATCTGTGCTGAGTGGTAACTGTATGCATATGCATTTCATATGTTAGTCGTCTATTTTCTTTTATCAAGACCTAAAGATACCATTTTTAAAATTCTTGCTTCTTTCTTACTGTAGAATGAAAAGGTACAAGGCTTATCTGTTAACATTCTTAATAAAAAACCTATCTGGAGATTTTTATATTGATTGTATTTTTGACAGTATGCACTTTAATCCAATTGCTGGGAATATATTTTTCCCTGCCATACGTGTTAAATCCAACAAACCTTAGACTCTTCAATAAACATCTAAAGGCCAATCATTCTGTCTTCCCTTGCCTCAAAGCAAACTTAGTGTGTTAAATCTTAACTTGGTCGATCTCCTTGGATTACAATTTATAAGAACAATGTACAGTATTTAAGTCATTCACTCAACTTCTCTGGAATAATTAACTACAATTTAGCACAGTCTTAGAATACCATCTATAGAAGTTTTGAATTCTACTTTATTTAATGAATCACTTATATCACTTTTGACATTTTACATATTAAACGTTGATTGTATTGAAAGACCGACAATAGCATTTATAAGTTTAATTTATGCTGCATGCATCATTAGTGCATAAAGGTTCTGACTGACCTCAGAAGACTGAGATAAAGATTTGAACACAGGAAAAAACGTCACACAACATAAGATGGAGTCCATCAAACCCTTTGGATTTTTTTTCTAAAGGTTTTTGTTGGGGGAAACAACCCTTCACCCCTCTTTGTTCTAGAGAATCCCATTGAGTTAAATGATTTGCGTTAACTCAGTAGTTAATTCTTGGTCTTGCAGTATTAAAGATTTTCTATTCAGAATCTTCTTTCAAATATAACATTTACTCCCTCACTTCTGTGGGTGTATTAGAAAGAGGAACTACTGGGGAGAAATATATGGAGGGAGAAATCAAAGCAGCTTCTTCTAAGAGAGCAAGCATTGTCCAGTATACACAGTCTGGTATCAGGATGCAGTAGAATACAAGAATGGAGAAATCCACATCCATAATTGTGCAGTAGTTATAATTGTACTGATTAGTGTCCATAACTATGCCATCCTATAGCTGGGCAATAGAAGGATGGGAAAGAAAGCAGACTGACAGGTTGGAGTGCAATTGTTTATCCTTGCTTCTCCAACTAGAGTACCACCGATGAGTCAGTGGCTTCTGCAGGTATCAAAACAGAGCAGATTGTGGTTGCAGCATCATGATCATAGTCCTGCCCCTTCATATACTGTATGTGTGCAACTTCAATGTATATACAAAAAAGACAGGGTGTCATTGCAATGTCACAAGTGCCAATATACCTGTTTTGACCTCTCCCCCCCAGATGCCACTGTACAAGAAGTTACCGCTTACTAGATAACTGTAATTACTTCAAGTGAGACTATTTTTGTCCACATAATTTTACTCTAAATTGGGAAGAACAGTTTTGTTTTCTATCTTTAATGCAATGAGGGGAAGGTGTCTTAAATTTAGGACCACTTTCCTTCAGGTATATATTGGTACACAAAACATACCATTTGTAAGATTACAGTTACAACTGCAGCAAAGCTTCAATGACTGTGCAGGCATAACTTTGGGTTTTTCAGACACAGGGATAAGGCAAATGCAAGATTGTGTGCTTTATCCCACCTACCTGCACCCAAAAGGAAGTCACTTGCATATAATCAAGTGTTTGCAAAGTTATTACATGTTATTACTATGTCTGAATTATGCACTCTTGTATGTAATGAGCTCTTTTCCAAACTGATTTGGTGGTGCTTTAAGGAAGAAATCATGATGTAGGCAGTGACAATTTCCTTTTTCCCAAACTTGCAGATGTTTTCAGGATTCCAAAGCTACATGGTCAGGTTCACAAATCCTAATGGTGCAACCAGTTCACATAATGAACATCTGCATTACAGCCTAATGGGTACATCTGGTAGTGAATACACAATGTACAGATCTGTCATATGTCCCTAAAGATTCTCTAATGCTAGGACAGACATCTCTGCTCACAGACAAATTTCCTTAAGCCAAACTGGGTCAGTCCGGCTTGAGGGAACTTGTCTCTGAATGTTTAGGGTTATGGATTTGCCCTTTATCTGTTATGCATTTACTATGGGGAAATAGAAGTAACACAAACAAAAATAGCAACACAAATTGTTGATATTTTTAGATATCTACTCAAAGTTGCTGAAAGCTAAACATTTATGTAGAAGCGAGTTTACAAGACTGCATAGTGGCTTAGAGTAAATGTGACTGTAACTGCAAGGATTATGGAAATAACTCATTCCCTATTTGTGTAGGGTAGTTGCAATCTGATTTCACAAAATCTTCCAAGAATACCTACATAATTAGCAAAGAAAGACTCAGACCACTTTGAGTGCTCCCTGAGTAGAAAGGCCGGATATAAATCAAATTAATACCAATACTAACAATAACTATTAGTTATTATATACCCCAGTGTTTTTCAAACTTGGCAACTTTAAGATGTGTGGGCTTCAACTCCCAGAAAGGGGAATTCTGGGAGTTGAAGTCCGCAGATCTCAAAGTTTGCGAAGTTTGAAAAACACTGGGCTATAGCATGGGAATAATTGGAAACATGCTTCTAGTTCTTCATTCCAAGACTCCAAACCCAAAGAAATATCTCCATTCATATGACACACTTATCCATTGGTTACTTTATTATTGTCTTGAGCAAAAAAACACACAATGATTTCAAACACTGAAGCATATTTTGGATGGAATCCTGCTCTCCACAGGCTTGGTCAGTTGCCCCTTCTTGCCCCCTCTCCCTAAAGGATCTGGACATAGTGTTGAAAATGCCATTGGCAAAAATACTTGACTCCGAAAGGTCCTAAGTGTAACACTAGGTACACTTTGCACACTTACTAGGAAGTAAGCCACTTTAAAATCAAGCAATACCAAGTTCTGAGTAAGCATACAGAAGTCATAAAGTTAAAGACTCGCTTGAATTGGGGTGACTTCTTGGAGAGCCCATGTAGTGGCTGGCAGTGATGGAAAAGCAATTCTGGTCTTTTTATTTGGACTTCCCAAATCTAATTTAAGAGTCCTGGGATTTCCCACCCGTCTCTCATCCAAGTACTAACCAAATCCAGCCCTGTTAAATTTTTCAATCAGCCAGAGCCATTAGACTGCAAATCCTACAGGTCACTGGGACTTCTGCAGTGACATTTCTCCAGAGGATAGGCTTTCTGGACCAGCGTTTTCCAACTTCAGCAACGTTAAGATGTGTGGACTTCAACTCCCAGAATTCCCCCCCCCCCATGCTGGCTAGGGAATTCTGGGAGTTGAAGTCCACACATCTTAATGTTGCTGAAGTTGGAAAATACTGGTCTAGACAAAGATGATAATAAGTCTGAAAATAAATTCAGAGCGGGTTAAAGTCGCCCTCATTTATTGAACATACCCGGAGAACGGACGGGCACACACCGCCCTTCGCTTTCTGACAGGCCGCTCATATTCCGCCCCATCTTTAATCCGGCGAAATGCCAGCCAAGCGCGACGCCGCTCCACCTGGGCCAGGCCTACGCGGGAGGCGGAGTTGCATAGGCGCTCCGAGGCCCCCTTCCGCGGGAGGGACACTCAGCCCGCGGTGGGAGGCGGCGGAGCAGCAGCGATCGTCTCTTCCGACGCCCTTGGTAAGAGCGAAACTAAGCGGGCGGCCGACTAACGGGGACGCGGCCTTCTTCCGAAACACCAGCGGAGAAGGCTTGAAGGTCCCGAGAAGCCTTGAAGAGCCCACGGCTTAGTGTCGCCGATCGGCCCCCGCTTCCTCGCCGCTTGGTAAGGCAGTGACTCCCCGAAAGTCCCTGGATCAAGGCCTTGGGCTTTTCGCGGCATGAAGTAGCTGAGTCAACGCAGTCGAGACCTTTCGACGTCGCGCAAGCAAGAAGTGTTTCGAAGTAATCGCTGGATTGTACTTTTCACTTCCCTTTTCTGTGCCTTTTAACTGCTGAATGCTTAATCTGAATTAATGAAAATCCTGAATTCTGGGTTTGCAAATCAAAATCATAATGTCTTATCTTACTTATAAGTTATATAAGTTATCTGACTAAGAGTTCTTACATATACTTGATGTATCTATATCAAATTTATCATTGACATTTCTGCTGTACCTCAAAAAGAGTGGGGAGTTAATTTTCAGGACTTTGCCTACTGTTTTCCAAGTGGGTGATGAAAATACGTTCCTATTAGTAACTCACACTGAATACTTTGTTGCTTTTTATGGAGCCAGTGTTGACTCCTGGCAACTGCCGGTGCAATTTTCTTGGCAAGATTTTGGAAGGGGCTTGCCACTGCCTCCTTCCTAGGGCTGAGAGAAAGTGACTGGCACAAGGTCATCCAGATGGCTTTGTGGCTAAGGCTGGACTATAATGCTCCGTCTCCCACTTTCTAGCCTGATGCCTTAACCACTACACCAAACTGGCTCTTGCTTTTAATTTACAAATGGGGTAAATACAGATCAACTTTTGCAAAGTGGTAATTTATGGTGGACAAATCTGAGCTGCAAATATCTCTAGACGGCTAAGCAGCAGCAAAGAGACATAAAAAACTTCATGTTTCTCGAAACATCTTGCAGTTCTAGTGCACTAATATTCAGAAAATGCAGGGAGCAGCCAACTAAATGCATATCCCTCCCTACATGTTCATTTTAAGAGCATGGGAGTTCACATTTTTGGCAAATTACAAGGTAATGATTGTAGGTGCCTTTGTGAATGTCCTATCCTCCCCATTTTTGAAGGCCATACTTAACTAAATGTTATACTGGAAATTTTAATCCAAAATGAGTATTTATTTACTGCTTGAATTATTCTATATATCCTACACTGTAATAACAACTCATAGTGTGAACATCTGGTCAAGCAGTGGTGTCTGCAGGGTTGGGGGATCAAAAAAGGAAACATGATGGATGCAGTGTCTGCCATCTTGACTTTTTTACCCTCCTGTCATGAAAAACACTGCTGTGCTCAAGAATATTCTCCAGTAGAAATCTAGTGGTAAGAGACTAGGGACAAGGGGACCTCCAGCCCAGCAAAATCCCATTTTTAGATATTTATTCTTGTCTTTCCTATTTGAACTTTTTTTTTTTAATTGCTTGTGCAAGATCACAGTTCCAGTTACCTCATCTTACACAGTATTCACAGTTGGTAACTACACTAGTGTCAGTTTTCTGAATTAGTACTTTTGTTGGTACTTAGTTTATCACTTGAATGCTTCAGTCATTGACCCATTCTTGCAAACCACCTGTGTCTTACCACTTACCTCTTACTGCTTGGAGATTTCTACTGAATAATATTTTTGACCACTGCAGTGTTTATGGGAGAGAAAGAGGAAGGATAGAGTTAAAAACAGCAAGATAGTAGATACTGCATCTGCCATCTCAACGTTTTTTTTGACAGCTTGGGAGGAAGAATGCTGAGGTAGCAGGTGGGTTTTTATCAACTCACTGTTGGCCCCTAAGGGTGAGGTGGTGAGTGGGTCTTCCCACCTAACTTAATGTACAGCGAGCCTAACTAACATGAAGCTGTTTGATGAACCACCCTTTGCGAATCACTGTTCTAACCTTTTTCTGCCATCTCATGGTTGTCCAGATTTTTGCAGCTCAGATATAGTAATCCTAGTGGAATGCTACTTAGTAAAATGGCAGGCTGTTTAGTATATCAAGTGAGAAATGAAGCATTTATTAGGTTTTACAGAACTGATAAAAAATCTGGAGGAACAGTGAGTGGTAGAAGATTGCACATAATTTGCCAAGGTAATACATGTGGGTATAAGTACATTGGTAAGCTGCCATTTGGCAAATTATCTTGTATTGCTCCGCTGCTTCTTACATATTAATTTTTGCTGCTGCATTGTTTGTCTTCTGACACATTCATTGCATTTTATCTCTATTACTACTATGTAATATGGCTGTGTTGGTTTGTGATCGAATTTGATAAACACATACATATTTGATAGATAAATAAATAAATGAATAAATCTGAGTGATCCTGGAGTGAGGATAGGGCTGCTAGATCTAAGCTGAAAGAACCCGAATGACCACAATATATATTACTTTGCTACTGCGTTTTGCAGGCCAAATCTAATGGTATTAGTGAAGCCTGCACAACCCTAATTATGTGAAAACGAATTATCTTGTAAACTAAGAGGAATTCGTGCAGACAGCTTTCATCACAAGACAACTTAATATTCAGCAGCAGGAAATGTTTAGATAGGTTTATTGGCAGTGGCAGATGATGGAAGGAAGGCAAGGGAGGGAAGATGCTTGAAGGGGGGCAGGTGGGTCTGGGCACTGGGCATGTGGCAGAAGAGGAGAGGGGACATTGTCCACTGACCTTGTCCTGTTTGGTCTATAAAATCATTCTGGGGTTTCTGTTTTGGCCAAAATCCAAACAAGCAAAATGTCTAGGGTTTTGTTTCTCTACTGATCTCAATTGGTTCTGGCAGAACTTTTGAAATGTGATAGCTTATGTTACACTCAAAAGATATATTCCATTTCATACATAGTCCTACACAATGCTATGGTAAGAGAAGCTAATGGGAAAAGGAGCTTCAGATAGGTGGGAGTTCCTAAGAAAAGAAATACTATAAGCACAATTGCAAACAGTTTCCATGAAAAAGTGAAAAAGGGAGGATAGTGTAGGAAGCTATTGAGCTTAGTGAAGGACGTATCTAGGAGATGATACCAGATCAATAAGAAAGAGTATAGACAGGTAGTCTGGATTTGTAGAAGTAATATTGGCAAGCTAAATCTCAGAATGGGCTGAGGTTAACAAATGATGCTAACAGCAACGAAAAATTTCCTTTAGCTATGTTCTAAATAAAAGGAAAAGAAAAGAAGTACCTGCTTAGTGAGGATTGCAAAATGTGAACAGGTAGCTAAGGAGGCACTGCTTTATAATGCTGCTGCTATTTCAATGTTTCTCAATCTCAGCAACTTTCAGATGTATGGACTTCAGCTCCCAGAATTCCCTAGCCAGCCATGCTAGCTGGGGAATCCTGGAAGCTGAAGTCCATACATCTTAAAGTTGCTGAGATTGAGAAAAACTGCACTATTTCCTGAGTGAATGGCTCCAGTTTCAATTGGTTTTGGAGGAAGAGAGGTTGAGTCCTTGGGTAGTACAGCATGAGACTGAAGGGGTGAAACAGACTGAGACTGAATCCCGGCAAGATGGAGTTAGTGTTGGCAGAGAAATTCTCTGAGTAGTTCAGCTATTGCTCTGGACAGGGCTGCGCTGCCTCTAAAAACCTTGTGTGTAGTTTGGCTGCTCTCTTGGATCCAGTGTCTTGCTGGAATAGCAAGTGAAAGCTATGCTGCCCAGAAGAACCTTTGGCCACATCCAGTAGTTATGCCCATTCCTGGAATAGAAAGTGTTGAAAACAGTGACTCAAGTTCTTGTCATCTTCCAGTTAGACTACTGCAACACACTCAATGTGGAGCTACCCTTCAAGGTAACCTAGAAGCTGCAGCTGGCCCGAAATGCAGCTGCTTGTTTGCTGATGAGCTCTAGCTGGTTGATCAGAACAACACCTCTGTTGCAAGAGCTGTATTGGTTGCCAGTAGGCTTCTGGGCCAAATTCAAGGTGTTGGTTGTAACATGTAAGATCCTTTTTGATTTGGGCCCTTCCTACTCTGGGGGCTGCCAGGTAGAATCTTCCTGATCCCCCAAGCAATCTAGCTGGGAGAGGAAGCTGTGGATGCCCATCCATAGAGACATCAAGCGGCCAGGATCTGGAGAATGGCATTCTTAATGGCACCCCTACCCATTTTGGCACAGCTTGTCCAAAAAGTTAGTCCCTACCCTTTTATCTTTTCAGAAGCCAGTTAAAAGTGTCTTCTTCCACAGGGCATTTGGTGAGGGAGATTTTAGGTGAAGACAACAACAAAAGTTTTAAGGCTTTAATGTGATTCTGATGTCATGAACGTTTTTAATATATGCACAATCTAAGCTGCCTAGAGTTGCTCAAGAAGGCAGCATGCAACTAATGAGAGATAGGGCAGAGCTGCTGGCATTTTTGTTCAACCTCTCTCCACAAAAAAGTAGGTGTTCCACTGGGAATTTGTAAACACTACAAAGGGGCAGGACTGAATCTTGAGACTGGTAAAAAGATTGTTGGAATGTTTACTTTAAACAAATTTTAAGTCTCCAGATGAGGTAAACTGCATCATATGGTACTCAGGGAACTAGCTGATGGCTGAACATTTATGTATTATCTTTAAGAAATCATCGATTACTAGTGAAGTACCAGATGACTGAAGGAGTATAAACATCCCTATCTTCTAAAGCGGGAAAAGCAGAATCCAGGCAACTGCAGATCAATCAGTGTGACATTAATAACTGGCAAGATTCTAGAGTGGATCACAAAGAGATTGTTTTCAATCTTCTTATCGATCAGTGTGACAGTTACCAGAGCTCAGTGTGGATTTGTCAAGAACAAATCTTCCTAGACTAACCTCATCCCATTTTCTTAATCAGGGAGCATCCTTATTAGAAACTATATATTAAATGGCTTTGAAAAATCGTAGAGTAATCATCAATTGTTAAGAGCCAGTTTGATGTAGTGGTTAAAGCACCAGGCTAGAAACTGGGAGACTGTGAGTTCTAGTCCCACCTTAGGCATGAAGCCAGCTGGGTGACCCTGGGCCAGTCACACTCTCCCAGCCCCAGGAAGGAGCAATGGCAAACCACTTCCAAAAAACCTTGCCAAGAAAAATGTAGGGACTTTTCCAGGCAGTTGCCAGGAGTCAGTTCTGCCTCGAAGGCACAAATAAATACATAGTCATTAATGGTTACTCATCAGACTAAAGTGAGTATCCTCTAGGTGCCACAAGATTCACTCCTGAGCCTCTGCAGTTCAGCACTTTTATTAATGACTAGGAGGAAGAGAGGAAGGGAATCTAAGAACGCTTACCAAATTGGAAATGACACAGAATTGTATGGGATAGCTAGTATCACAAAAGAGACAAATACAATTCAGAGTGATCTCACATGGTTAGGAAATAACAGAATGAAATATAACAGACAAACGCAGTGTTCTTCACTTAAGAAGGATAGCAGTCTTGAAAGGATTTCATAAACCTTTTTTGTTGAAGAGGGCAAGACATGGAATAGTGAATCTAAGTTCTAGGAAGGCAGATTCTAATTAAACGTAAGAAAAAAAAATTACTAACACCAAGAGTTCCACAGTGGAACCAATTCCCCAGTGAGGTGATATCCTCCCCTTCAGAGGATGCGTTCAGGCAGAGGCTAGATCACCATCTGTTGGGGTTGCTTCATTTGGAATCCTGCACTGAGTGGAAGGTTGGACTTGTTGGCTTAAATGCCCCTTTAAGCTCTGAAATTCCAGTTGTAGATTTAGACAATAATTTGAGATTTATTGATTAAACATCAGGATGATCTATTGCTTTTCTTCTTTCGTTACTAAAGTGGGAAAAGAAGTGAAACAAGGAAGAACCCCAGAAAGTAGCAACATGTGATTCTGGGTGTGAATGAGTTTGTCAGTTGTAGATAGCCAATAAACAATCACTGCTGTAAGGTGTTGCCAGTAGTAGTGTGTATACAGTTTTTTTGGGACAGGAGAATATTGATTGTACTTGATGGGTTAGGGTTCATGTCTTACAGCTTAACAAAATAGAAGGGATTGGGTTAAAAAAGCTGCACTTGCTGCCAACTGTCGCATCTTAATTGATTTAAAATAGATGACTACCCCTCTGTCCTGGAAAAAGTGACGTTTGGGGGTTTGACAGCTTTGTTGCAGAATGTAAGTCTGGTAGGTGAATTATGGACAAGCTCTGAGTCACCCAAAGATGAATGGTAGCATGATGAGCAAAGTTGTTTGCCGTTATTAATGATTTGGTAAGTATATAGCCATATGTCAAAAACAGGTTATGTTTTCAGATCAATGCTTCCGTTCTAGCCAGCATTCAGTTGCAGGCACCATGAGAGCTGGTGATGCAGATAAATTGAAAAGTTACAGCCTTGACTCCTTGATTGAATACTGTCCTTGTGGATAACATTGGAAAATAAGTGTCATGACTAGACTAGATATATACCATTCTAATTTAAATGTGTATAGAGAACTAAGCATTTAAAATCAATATGCCATGACATCAGATTAAGAGCTGTTCTGATATAACTTTATTCTCTATACCTTGCTTTGGCAAGAAACTTAGAGAAAATTATATTTTAGAATTGGAAATCCATGATTGTGATGATGATGCTTTTGTATTTTCCGTAAGGACGTCTAAAAACACTTGGTTTATAAAAGCAGGAATTCCAGAATTTCTAAAGTTGGGGGAGAATAGAACTGATGAAAATATATTTATAAATAAAATACTGTTGGATGGTTTGACATTCTGTAATTAAGGTATAGTATGCATATGAAAAGAATCAACAATTTCGCAGTGTTACTATTGAATGTATCAGATTAAGTGTCTAGTTGTCACCTTTCATTGATTTGTATAGCAGCATTTAAAAATACAGAAGAAAGTGGATTGTGTTGATAAAAATATGGATAGGAACATTTTTAAATTTTAGGAATAATTAACACAGAGTTTAATTTACATGCAAGATTTTTTAAAAAAAGATTCTTAGGTGTATCATGCTTTACAGAATAATAGAAGCAAAAGGATAGGTCCTTCTTTAAGTTTAAAGTCTTACAGTTTAATCAAGGAAGTATTTGTTTTCCTTTTTGCAGATGTACTGTAAATACATCTGAATTAAAATGCACGTAGTTTGCTTATTTATTCAATTACTTGATTTTTTTCCCCTTCCCTTTTTCTGGTGAGTATTCAAGGAGGTTACAATTTAAAATTAAAAGAAGCAAAACTAGAATACAAACGTTTAAAAACTCAGATTAAGTTAATATTAAGAAAGGTACTAAAACCATCTAAAGTTTAAAAGCCTGGCAAAAGAGATTTATGTCCATATTTTCTAAACATGCAGAGAGCAAGGGATTGAACACACTCCTGAGGAAGTGCTGCCCATAATTTGAGAGCAACGCAGGACCTCTCCTGCATGCAAGAAGATAGGCCTCTTGACAGTGTTGAAACCTTCAAAATGGCCTCTCCAGCAGATCTTAGCAGCTGAACGGATTTATAATGGGAGTGGTCCCTTGGATGGCTATACCTTAAGCCATTTAGGGATTGGAAGTTAATTGTGGAGTCCTTGGTGCTCTCTGAGCTTGGTTGTTTGCTTGGGGATGTTTCATTACCCAACTAGGTAATCCTACCTATTCTCTTCTATTGCTATTTGAAGTTAATGCTGATACTTTAAATTGTGTCCAGTAACCAAATGGCAACTATTACAGATCTTTCAGTGTAGACCTTGTACGATCCTTGTACCTTGTACTAATTAGCAGCTTAACTGCCACATTTTGCACTAATTGCAACTTCTGGACCACTTTTTAAGAATAGCCTTACATAGAATGCATTGCAGTGGTCAGGATAGGATGTAACTGATTGGTGGAAAATGGCCCAATCTGACCAGCTTCAGAAGGATTGCAACTGAAGCTCTAGATGAAATTATGCCAAGATGATCCTGATCGCAGCCTCCATCTGTGAATGCCTTGACAACTGAATTTAAGCAGGTGGGAATGTGACCTTCCAGAGAGAGCACTACTTTGTCCAGAGCAGACTGAACCTCAGTTTAGCTTTATATTTATCAGCACTCTGCTTCTTTCATCGGATTTAACGTCTTCTGTTTCATCCTGCCCATTAACAAATTTAGGCAATTTTCAAAGGTACTGATTGCTTCCTTGGAGTTGATGACAATATCATAACTGTACTGCTGAGTACCATTGCCCAACGAGAAATTATTTTTGGCTAAACGGTGAAATGTTCTCTCCAACTTTAGATTATGGATGGCTTACTGCGCTTTCTGTAAAGGAATTTATGATAGACTTAACTAAAACTTTGCCATGGAGTTTGACTTCATTCTTCTGAAAGGTGCTCCATTCCCCCTTTTTGAGCCTATTTGATTAGTTTCTAGTTTCGTCCTTAACAGTTGTTTAAAAGTTGGTGCTCTTGTGGTATGTAGTTGCATTAAATGAAGTGAACCTTGTAATCAATAACTCTTCAATTTCCTGTGAAGTGTTTTAGGACTGTTGCACTGAAGCACTATATAAATACCAGTTGTTGTTATTAATGCATTCGCTGCAGTTCGAAATCTAACAGATATTTTCCAGAGAGACACCACAGTCACAGTCAGTGCAGTTGCTATAATAGCATGTGGCAGGGTCACATGCAGAGGTTTAACCACATTTTTAAAAGTGAATATATCTAATTTAAGAAAAAATACTAATTGACTTGTACAAATACTTCTTTTGACCATATTAGAGTGGTATAAAGTCAATTTAAAATATTGTTTTTTTATTTGATTAAGTAATGGAAATGATGACTGAGGTTGCTTCATCATTAATACGTTATAAATAACTGCTTCGTGGAGGAGGACCTATTTTTTTTTAATTATGACTTCTTGGAAACCTAATTGCTAACCTAAACAGACAGCAATTAGCATCATTCAAGCCAAAGATTACATGTGCATAACCGTAAAAGGACTATGGTAAATGTGCGCGCTATGCGGAGCCAGGACCATCTCCCTGTGATTCTGCCATGGCTAAGTGTATTGCCTGAGTGGAAAATGCGTTACATTACTGGCTGCTGCAGACAAAGTATCTGTATGGTTTTCAGTAGGTTATTTCAGAATAAAGCCAGAGCAGCCCATTGGAACTAATGCCACCCTTGGACTTCTGGTGGGGACAGTAGTGGCTTAATCTGGTTTTTTCTGCTGTCTGTGGACTGACCTGTCAGAGCGGGTTTTTTTCTTGGGCTCAGGCAGGCTTCCTTGGAGGCCAGAAGCGTTCTCCGGATTAAGGAGAACCCCAAGAATCACCCTATGTGTTCTCCAGATGGCTGGTCACAGCCAGAAGACCACAAAACGGCATTTGCGATCAACCGGTAAGCAATCAGCTGGGAGGCGGGGCCGTCATCTTCTTCCCAAGCCTCCCTGAAGGCTTAAATGGACCTTAAAGCTGCCCGCCCCGTTTCTACAGCACTAAGGTTTTTTTGTTTGAATTTTACCAAAGAGGGGCTTTCTACAACAAAGAAATGTGGAATCTCTTGATGACTCTCATTATTTTTGAAAATTATTAACTTGGTAATTTGGCTTTTTATATATAATTTGTTAAATTGAAATTTAAAGAATTTTGTTGGGGGGGGTTTTTTTGGTTGCTTTTTTATTAAAGTGATTTTTGAGGAATATAAAACTTTCTCTTCTTCCTTGAATCTGTGGATTGGAGTTCTGATCTGTTTGCTTTCACTTTCCCATGGGAATGCTGTTTGTTATTACCTTTTGTTTTCCTGATTGGCCACACTGGAGATAAAAAGGCTGGAGAGAGTGTTCAGTTACAGCGTTAATGACTTTACCTTCCTGAGGCACTAGAGGGTGCCATAATCTATCTTACTGTTAAGAAATATGGGGGAAATTAATTTGATATTTAAAGATCTCTACAATGCTGTTATTCAAGTCTTGGAGCATTTCTCAGAATTTGTGGAGTCCAGATTTTCACAAGAATCCAGAGAAACTGATAAGGCTGAAAACTACCTTAAGAGTAAAGAGGTTTCTCCAAAGAAAAAGATGAGAATTGGTGACTTAAGTTTAAACAGTCAAAGGAAAATTGAATTGTTGAAAGTTGAAGATAAGAAGACAGTGTTGCCACCACACCATGATCAAGAAAGAGAATTAAACTCTAGAGGCTGGAAGATTTTGGACAAATATTTGGGCTTTTTAAAGCAGGTTGTAGAATTTGAAATTGACTAGAAGAAAGCTCTGTGCATAATACTGAGACATGTAAATGCCTTGGTTTACTTTGAAGTGGGATAATTGTCTAAATGTGTTTATCAGGATGGTTTCTTAAAGGTTTGGATAAATGTTTATGCTGTTTGGATAATTTTAATATTTTTGGTTAATGTTAGTTTAGTTGGCAGATAGGAACAAATTACAGTGAAGAAGGGTAGTGTTTGTTACTATATTAGGTTCAGATTATGTTTGAAGAGTTTTATATGTTTTTCTTTAATTGGGAGGGTAACTTTGTTTTAGAAGGGAATGTAATAATGAGTGTTTAAATGCTTTATAGAAATAATGTTTACTACAATATGAATTGGAGTGAGAGATTGATACTGATTTATGTATATCTTTGTTATAGAAAGTTGGAAGTCACTTTGTAGTAGTTTGTTTTGTGTTTTTTCACACCTTTTTAGTTCTGTTTCTTTTTCTTGTAGGCTTCCTTGTTTCAATCTTTTTAGTTTTTATGTATATTTTGAAAAAGCTTTAATAAAGTTTTCTAAAAGGAACTAATGCCACCCTACTTTCCCTTTTAACTTTTGTCAAACTATGACTACACTTCTCTTCTGATGCCCATAGGAGGAACTGAAATAAGCAAGCAGTCATCACATAGTAATTTTAATTTTAATAATAAATTGATGTGCAAATAGACTTGAAGTATTGTTTGCTGAAATTAAACTTCAAACCAGAAGGAAATAATTGGGCATTCCAGGAACTTCTAGATCTATGCTCTGTTAGGATTTCAGAGAGAGACTTTTTGGCTGTAATTCCAGATCAGATAAAGCCAACTCATCCTTCCAGGTAAGTTAAACAAGTTAAGCCACCTTGCTTTCAGCTGTGTTGAATAGTTGTAAAAATTTCAACTATTAAATATCAACTTAGACCAAATTACTGCTTCCATAATTGCTGTTTCTGCTGAAAAGCTACAATATGTTTGAATTGAAATATTTCAGTTGTTAAATTGCTTTAGTTCTACTAAACAGAAATTTAAATAAATAGTTCTAATTAAAACGGTAATCTCTTAGTCTAAAATAGCTGTAGGTATTTAAGAGAGAGTTGAATGTTCCACAAAAAAAGAAATGTATTGGCCATACTTTAAAAAATATCAAATTCTTTATTAGGATGATACCTTGATAAGGTCAATTCAAAATGGTGGGCATGCTTTCAAATTTTCATATTTGCCTTTATGAAAGTGATAGAAGCAATTTTGAATAAAAACTGGGTTTTACATTTTAAAAAATTGAATAGTCAGGGATTATTTTTTTGTCCCTGCAATCCTGAAAAGGCCGAGGTAGAACCTGATACCATCATGCACTCTAATAGGGACCAAGTGGAATATATGTAATTACTTTCCATTCGTCATCTTGAGTCAGTGACCCAATTCATTCTCCATGGCTTTATAACCTGTCCATGGCTTACAACCTTCCAATTCTTTTTGCCTCTAAAGAAGAAGAGTTGAAGTATTACTTTTTCAAATGATACAGTCTAGTAGTAGCTATTTAACAATCTGCAAACATTCTACAAATATTTGGGAATAAATTCCAGTACATTCCATTGGGGTCAGTAAAATTTGCATCATATAGGATTGCACTGAAACGTCATGGTAACCTCTGTTTTTGCAGACCCAGGAAAGAAATCACCAGAACCCTAAGGATTAAAAATTCTTAGTACTAGAGATATGCTAATGTTTTATATTATTGTTGTATAACTATCTTTGTGAAAAGTTCAGTGAGGTATTGAGGGCAAAAGATATTTCCAGAGAATCGATGGGTGCAATCTTTTTCTTCCCTGAAATGTAGAGAATTAGCAACCAAGGTTTATCTGCAACTTAACATTGTGGATCACAACAATTTTGATTTAGAATTGTTACAATTTTGTATTGCATTGACAACATAATGCATTCTTAAGATACTTCAATGGAGAACCCAAGCTAATAGCATTAAAACATGCTTCCCAAGTCAAAATTACTATAGAAATTGTTACGTGATTATCATAGTGTAACCACAAGTACACAGAAAATCAACCTTAGAAATACTAGTGTTTCTTCCAAACAGTGTTATAATATTTCTAGGCTGATATGTGAATTATTCTGCTGGTACAAACCTTATTCAGAACAATGATGTCTGTGCTGTTGTAGTATCTAGAGAAACAAAATCTGATGGCATCCTTCTGTATGTGGATGTTAAGACGCCTGTTTGAAAATAAAAAGCAGGTTTCTTAAACGATACACTCCTTGTGTTTTATAGATTGAGATTATATTAATTAGTGATTCTGAAAACTGTGCTGTATGGACCATTAGCTTTCCACAGGTAACATTCAGAGTTAGTTGGTTCAGATGATAAATTCTAAATTAGAATCTATTCTGTTTGATTCCATATCAATTTGATCTCTCTTTCCCTCATCTCCCTTTGTATTGGAATATAAAAAATAAAAGAAAATCAATAAAAGAAAATGTAGTGCTGATCTGCTAAAAGTATTTTGAAAAACTGTAATGGAGTCTTGAGGATGTACAAAATAATATTGGCATGACCTTTGGTGGACCAGTCTGCTTCATTAGATGCATGGAGTATTTTTCTGGAAAGGGAATAATATATATTCACGTATGTTTGCTGGGGTCAGGGGTAATAGTAAACACGGGAGAAATAAAATGCAAGAGGTGCAGATAGTGATCATCATCCATTTACACTTTCCAGAGAAGTAGTTAAGTTCTTCTATACTACAAAAAGATATAAGGTACCTTAAAGACTAACAGTGATTGTACGGACTAATATACAAAAGTTAACTAACACTTAACTGAGAGTCTTGTGGCACTCAAAGACTCTATTGAAAATGGCTGTTCCTAAAAATATATTTGGACGTGGCATATACATTCTTGCATTGCTTAGCTGGCTAACATATGTAGTGTGATAAGAAAAGAAGTATGGTTGTATAATTCCTCTGAAATTATATTACACTCTATGAATCTCTGTGACCAAAAAGGGGATATTGAAACTGACTTATGCTGTCAAGATTTTCTACTAAAAAAGTCTCAAAAGTTTGAGAAGTTGATGAAAGCCTTAAGGAAATCGGGTTTATCGAATTTATGCTGATATAGTAAGACCTGCTATATGCAGCTAAAATAGCATACATCTTTCCAGATTGAAATAACCTGGGACAGATGTTGACTTAGTTGTTACATAGAAATAGTTCAAATCATATGTGAATCTACCCTAGCACTTTGCACAGTTGATTTATAAAGCTGTATATTTATTTAAGGGACACGGTGGCACTGCGGGTTAAACTGCTGAGCTGGCCGATCAGAAGGTCGGCGGTTCAAATCCGCGTGACGGGGTGAGCTCCCGTTGCTAGTCCCAGCTCCTGCCAACCTAGCAGTTCGAAAACATGCAAATGTGAGTAGATTAATAGGTACCGCATCAGTGGGCAGGTAACGGCGTTCTGTTTAGTCGTGCCAGCCACATGACCACGGAAGTGTCTACGGACAAACGCCGGCTCTTCGGCTTTGAAACGGAGATGAGCACCGCCCCCTAGAGTCGGACACAACTGGACTTAATGTCAAGGGAAACCTTTACCTTTACTTATATTTATTTATAGTGTAGCAGTTCTTTGCCTTTACGGAAAACTTTAGGCTGATAAATAATAATCCTTTTAACATTATACATCTATAAGCATTAAAATAGCTTTTAGATATTTCAACATTGTTTTTTAGATTACACTTATTTTGTACACTGTTTGCTGTTAGCAAGAGAGTCATGTCTGTTGGATTTCTCTTTTATTTGTAATGCATTGGCCAGAAGATTGAGCACAGAGAAGTTGTTTTCCGTTGGATTAATTTTAATGTAGAACTCAGTAGGAACAAGGGATTAGACTTAGGCCAAAAAAACTAGTTTTGGAATTCTAATACCATTTTAAATTTATGTTGCTTTCCAGTTATTGTACTTTATTGTTAGCTGCCATAAAAACAACTTTTTAGTAAAACGGTAAGCTATACATTTAATAAACTTATGGCAACTCAGTCCCTAAGATGTTGATGTTAAATGATTTTAAACCTAGAATGACAATTTATATTTATTTTGTCAATAAAAATTGTAGATATGAATTGGGTGGGGTCTGGATTTGAAACTGCAGTGCAAGTCAAAGACATCTCATCCGCCTTGCTAATGTTGTATCTCAATCAGATGTTCTCTGCTTGCTTAGGAGTAAACAAGAGGGAGAGAGAGAAAGCAATCTAACCAAATAACTTGTTACTTTAAAAATACGGTGTAGCTCGGCCTTCTGGCAACCTGTTCCTGTACTTTCCAGAAGTGCTTCGACTGTGTATTGTTCCTTGTAAGCCACTTGATGTCTTCAGAACTGGAGCAGCATATTAGCTGAAGTGCTACATAAAATAAGATAAATGACAGCTTCCAGAATTTCCATCCAATGTGGACAAGAATTCTAGTTGTTATCCCAATCCAGATGGAAGGCACTGGTTTAGGGAGAGCTGAGCTACAAGTTCAGGGAAAAAAAAAGATATTGTTTGGTTTTCATGTTATTGAACTGAACTTGGGAGCCTTAGACTGCAGAATCATAAATCTTAAATATAGATCTATATAAGATTTAGACCACATTATTGTAATTAATGGCAAAATTAAAGGAAGATGACAGAAATAAATCAGTGTCCATTTCATCTTGAAAGTCAAAGGTGGAAGATTTTTTAAAAAAGAAAATAGCAGCTTCCATAGTAAATTACTGTACTCTCTTTGTGTAACGTATTTTTGCGTCAGCATAAATTCATAAGATAGTTTTCCATTGAGAATCAGATGGAGAGCCAATAGAAAGATTTGTGTTGAGATTGAGTTTAGATTGATATTTAAAATGTGGTTTAGATTGATGTTGAAATGCTGTTTGATGAGCAATGGCAACATACCTTTTAAGGGAGAAAAGCCAGAATAGTATTAGCCTCTTTTCCCTTTTGTCTTGACTATAAACATGCATCAGACCACTGAACCTTTCTCAGATTTTTGGGCTGCTCTAACTAGAGGCTGGATCTCATCAAGAGTAGTCAATTAATCGCTGGGTTGGGCAACTGGAGTTCAATCAAAATGAACAGTGGTTGCCCAAAAGAAGCATTTGGCTTTTAATGACTCACACTAGAAAAATCCCCTTAGAGATATTAGGCATTGCTTTGTAAACTAGGAAATACTGTAGGTTCTAATGAGTGTTGTTTTATCTGCAGTAAGCAAGATAACCTTTTGACCCATATTCTATAATCTCATTTTGGTGCTATTCTTCACTGTTGTTTCTCTTTAGAATAGGATAGGTGCACCTCTCTGCCTTCATTTTTTCTTCCAAATGAAGTTTTTTTCTAGCTTTGCCTGTCAAACATAAGGGTAGTAGGCAGCATATATAAGTCATGACAAATTGAAAAACATACATCCTTATGCATAATGATATTTTTGCAAAGCAATTCAGCCAGTCACTGCTTGCTTTGTGATGTGGACTCTACTTGGTTGGTTGGTATTTCCCTTTTGTAACAGCATGTTTTGCATAAGGTGCCAATTAAATGGTTTGTTAATTTCCTGTAGAAGAAATGGACTTCTTGGGCACTCTTTTATAGACAAAAAGAGAATGCTGAAAATTTCGTCCGAGAGCTTTTTGCAAGTAACAAAGAAATGTTTATGCTATTATGCACTAAAAGGCAGTCAGAAAGGCTTCTGTTTGATCAATAATGTATGCTCCAGTTAGCCCTATCCTCTGGACATCATTAAATAGTAGTTCGTTTCATAACTGATCATTTTGGCTGACTAGAATTTATAACTATCTCCTCAAGCTTTTGCAATTTCCAACAGGCAAATGTGAATTGAAATAATCAGTTATGTTTAGTGTTAATATGGAAAATAAAGTTGAAAAGAAGTGAGAGTTGGAATTAATTATTAACTGTTGAAAGAGTGGTGTTGCAAAAGCTGATCTCTTGCCTTTGTTCATACTGGGATGATAACCTTTTTAAAAAATATTTTGAACTTCCCCTAAGGCTTGGGGAAGCTTATTAACAAGCTTAAAACTTTGTATATGACATATCAAATTAAACTGTACATTTTTTAAAAAATGATAAGCCTTTTAGATTTACTTAATAATTTTAATAGTTAACCAAGACTAATTTTTAAGTAAAAAATATTAAGCAAAGGACAGCAAAGGATAATGCAGAATGTTTAGCACAACAAAATCAGTTTTGCTGTGTATATAAGATAGAACCAACACAATTGCAAATTTTATGAATGCAGGATATATATCAATGTAGAGGAGAAAAGTTTGTGTTTTGTGCTGTTTAAAGCCTCTGTCTGCATGAACCAGGATTAGATAAACCATGCTTTGCAGACTGCCTGTGTGCTCTCTATATAACCCAGGGAGTCCTGCCCAACAGATCAACCATCAGCTGGGTGGAGGAGAATAAAATCAATAGGGAAAATCAATAGGGAAATGTCTCTCCTTCCCTTGATCATCTGCAGCAGAGTAACCTCAATCAACCCAATGGACAATCAAATCATAATCAGAACAAGATTAAACACGATGCTGGAATAAGATCTCCCAGGGCAGAAAATACCCAACAATCAGAGAGTAAATACAAATAGCAGTGGTATTAATGAGGTGGCTGGATTAAAGCTGTACAGACATTTAGCTGCTGAAGTGCCTAGAATCAAGATATATATCAAGCAAAGCAAATGTTAACCATAATTATATTTTATTGGAATTGAAAGATCTACATTGGTTTCTGGATTGTTTCCAGGCTTTATTCAGCAAAATGCAGGGTAGAACTTATAATTTCTTATAGACTCTGAGTCCAGATAATTTGCTTGTCTGTTTACTTTCATCATCAGCAAGCGGTTTTTCTCTTTGGAAGTAAGGGATTTTCTTGTAGGGCAATGTGGATAAAATTTCTTACATGATGAAGTTGTACTTTCTCCCATTTATATGTAGTACAATCCTATGGCATCTAATCGGAAATAAGACCCATTGAGTCTAATGCGGGACCCCCAGGTAATTCTGTAAGACTGCATTCTCAAGCACACTGTAAAGGACATCTCAGCTCTGATCAATATCATTATTTATTATTGTTTTTCTTAGTGTTCTTGTTGAATTTCCGTATTATTAAATATTATTTGGTTCTCTAATATTACTCATTTTATAAATGTGTAAATTGCTTTGAATTACTGAAAAAAATAGAACATAAAAGTTTTAAAAATTAATGCTCTCAGAAACTCTCTTAATTGTATTCCAGAGAAGGAAAGTCATTTAAAAAACACCTTCTAGTCGCCATGTACTGTATGTGGTACTTCAGTTGAGAAACTGGCAGATCTAAGCACACACATCACTATAACTGGCTGCTTATTCTCAATAATGTGTTGTTGGTCTCTTTTTATTTTGGCCTAAGATAATATAAAAAATATTTTTATGATAAAAGAACAGGCTATTTAGGACAACTACTTCACTATGCCCAGACTTCCCTGTTTAGGAAAGAGCTTGGAGAATTATAGACAATTCTGGATAAAACTGATATTTTGACTGTTTACGGTCTGGTTTCAGACTCATATATGGGATTAAAGTGGAATTGATCACTCTTATGCATGGCCTTTGTTGGGACCTGTCCTAGTCCTGTTGGAAATGTCCCCAACATTTGATACCACCAACTGTGGTATCCTTCTGAACTGCCTACAAGGGTAGGAGGAGGGAGTTACTATTTTCAGTGTCCTTATCCAGTATCTTCAGACTGTTATGGATTGGATGGAATGAAGCAAATTCAGATTGAATTGTACCAAGATAGAATTACTGTTTGTCTAGGAACCATCAGAATGGATTGCCTGGTCCAGCATTAGCTTTAGACAGAGTCACACTCACCCTGAAGGAACAGATCCACAATCTGTTTCTGGACTCATGCCTTCTGCTTGTTTCTAATGCTGTTTTAATATGTATTTCGATTATATTTTTATATGTTGTTAGCTGCTTGGAGGTGTTATGGCAAGGGTGGCCATATAAATAGAACAAATAAAACAAACAGGTGGAGCTCATGGCTAGGGAAGCCTTTGCCCAGGTTTGTCTGATAATTGCAACTGGACCCCGGCAACAACATCTCATGCCTTTACTACCTCTAGATCAGGTTACTGCAACACCCTCTGTTTGAGGTCATTTTTTAGGATGATTCAGAAATTTCAGCTAGTGCAGAATGTGGAAGCACAGAAGCTGACAAATGAAGACATTTAGCAGAACTACTCCAATGCTATTGAACACAATATTGGCTACCTGTTTGTTTCTGGGTCCAATTCAGAATGTTGGTACAGTAGACTCTTAGTTAACCAGCACCCATGGGGATTGGTAGATGCTGGATAAACGTAGTTTCTGGTTGTTGAGAGTTACTATTAAACCCTAATACCCACTAGATGGCAGCAGAGAGATACAGATTTTTTTTTGCAGGTTGCTTGAGAGTGCCGGTTTTTTTCCAGTTCGATTTTTGTGCTGGTTGCTTGAGTTCCAGTTAACTGTGAGTCTACTGTAATTATCTACAAAGATCTTCATGCCTTTGTAAAAGTTACCTTCAAGTCCATCTGAGTAGAATCTACTCACCCAGGGCAGTTAAATCAGGAAGGGATGCTCTGCACTCTTGTCTCCCCCCCCGCCCACCAGCCCATCGTTTTGGGATAGGAGGGAGGAAGCAAGCCTTTTCTGTGGCTGCCCCAGTCCTGTGGAACAGCTTGCCAGTCAAGCTTTAGATGACCCCCTCGTTCCTTGTGCTGGTTTTTTTTTTAGTTTTACTTTAACTAATGATAT
The DNA here is from genome assembly GCF_035149785.1 of Candoia aspera. Classification (NCBI taxonomy): domain Eukaryota; kingdom Metazoa; phylum Chordata; class Lepidosauria; order Squamata; family Candoiidae; genus Candoia; species Candoia aspera. The sequence goes on along the minus strand of NC_086156.1, from coordinate 21,943,760 downwards.
TGCTGCTGTAAAACTTTAGTTTTAAATTTGTTTTAATTGTTATTTAACACTACTAAAAGCCCCCTAGAGACTTTTGATTTGGCAGTATAGAAATGAAATGATATAAATAAAAAAGTTCTAGACTTTGCAGAAAGGAAGCCACTTTTTGCAATAATCTATCCTGTTTATAAGATTCATCCTTCATCCACATCTGGGTTGTTACTGAAAGCAGCTGTCTGTCTTGGAAAGATCTCCTGCATAGAAGAAAAGTGCAGGGTTTTTTTCTTGCTGAATATTCTCTCTGCCTGTTCAACCAGTTTGCAGCCATTTTATCTTCCTGAACTGTGCAGATCCTCCTGTGTCCCTTTATGACAACATTTTTTGTTATCTCTTCATTCACTTGCCGCACCAAAGGTAGCTGGTCAGTTATTCTAGCATATGATATCATTGCTTCTGGTTTGAAAAAAAAAAGTCTTGAAGCTGTGTTTCTCTACATTGCTCTCATGTATTCCTTCTGCCCCCATAGAAATGCATTATTTCTGGTGGTCTGGCATCCACATTCATATTCCTTATTTCTCTCTGCTGTGGTTCCTTTCCCAGTTGGACAATCATGCAATTGCAGTTATAAGTTAACAACTTAGGCCTTTTAAAGACCTGTGGTTTATTTGATTGATCAGTGTAAGCTTCTGGGAGTTTTCGATCTAAGAAGCAATGACTAGAGAAAAACCAGTATCATTCTCACCATTTGTTTCTTTTCATGAACTGTAAAGCTTTGCTGTGTTTATGCCTCAGAGAAAAGGTTCTGTTTTCCCTTCAGTTATGCCATTGAAACAGCCAGCAAGTACTTCAGATAGCACAACAGATTTGTAGGCAATAAGTGTGAAGGAAATTTCAGCCTACTTAGATCTATTTATTAGCAGCTGTTATCTTGCCTAATTGTAATTTGTCTTTCAGTCTTCAAAAGATTCCAGAAACCTTATCAAAATACTTTAAAACCATAATTGGAACTGCATATGACAAAATAGTTTGAGAGGCCTTGGTATCCACAACGAAGCTTAGTGTCCTAACAGTCAGGCATCACGCTGAGATGAGGAGTAGGTCTCTAGTGTTTATTACTGCTACATAAGACAGAATCCTAACAAACTGAAGAAGCATGGGAAAACCAGACAGATAAACCCCAAAAGTCAAGGCAGGTCTGATCTGTGTCTCTTTGAATGGCTGCTTAATTCCTCAGTACTACGCATGCGTTTTCCCCCCTGGATAGAGGCCCCCTCCTGCTCGCCATCAGTGCTCATGACACTTAGGCTGAATAAAATAAAATAAAATAATAAAATATTCATCTTTGCTTTCACAAAAGCTCAGGATTCTTTTTCATTTAATAGCAAATCAGAAGAAAAATACTGAAAATAAATTCTTACTTGTTTTTACAGTGTCTTTGTTACTTTAAATGTTACTGTGTACAAAAAAGTGAGTATGTAATTTTTTTTTCAATCTTTTCCCACAGAAAACATATTTTGAAACTATAAAGCGAGAAATGTCTTCACTGAAGGGTAAAGTTCAGACTGTGTTGGGCCTTATAGAGCCTAGCCAGCTGGGCTACACTATGACCCATGAACACTTGACGATGGGCTTCAGCTGCTTTTACTACCCACCACCTCCAGGTCAAGAAGCTCTCTCTGAAAAACCCATTGAGATGAAAAACTTGTTTTGGCTTAAACAGAATCCATACAGCCACAAAGAGAATCTTCTGCTGTATGAAGAGATCAGTGCCGTGAGAGAAGAACTCCTGCATTACAAGGCTGCAGGTGGTGGGAGCATAGTGGAAAATACAACCACTGGGATCATGCGGGATGTGAAGATGCTAAAACAGCTTGCAGAAGAAACTGGTGTCCATGTTATTGCTGGGGCAGGTTTTTATGTAGAAGCCACTCATTCTCCTGAGACAAAAGCTATGTCGGTGGAACAGGTAGGTATCAAAATGATGTCAGAAATTGTGCATCCATTTTGGACACTCCTGGATAAACCCTGTGTATGATACTGTGGCTGCATTCACACATAATGAAGGGGTGGAAGGATATTTCTAGATTACTGCATGAGAACGGGAATGCAAATCCAATAGCACAAACAGAGCGTTGAAAATACTCTTGACACAATAACAGGACCCATATTTGCACTAAGTTCTATTGTGCAAAGTAGTAATTGTCTCACACGTATCTCAGGAGCTAAGGTGTTCCATCAATTTAGGCAAAAATGAAATGTCATGCATGAAATGATTTAATTGTGACTTTTCTTTCAATAAGAACCTAACAACTTTTAATTCAGCATGTAGCTTTCATGCCTTTTAATATAAAGGATTGCTTTCCAAATAAGCATATTATATGTTGCAAATGACTCTTCATTCAGGACTGAATCTGTTCGTTCCTGAAATATTTATTATGTGCCTGTCTAATATGAGTAGTGGTTGTTTGTTATTCAATGAGAAGAAAAGACATTTTTTCTCACTAACATAATTATGTTGATCCTGTTGATTCTTTCAGTATTTACAGTATTACATCCACTCCTTGTTTAGCAGCCGAGTTCTGTTCCAACGACTTAGTCGTTAAGTGAAATGGTTGTTAAGTGAACACGTGACAGAGAGAGAGACACGAAGGTCACCGGTTGCTGCCGTCTCATTCAGATTAAGTTATCTCGTACAGCTATGCCAGCATTACTGTCAGCACCTGTTCATTTGAGCATTCACACAATCACAGTCAGGAGGCTGGGATCCTTTAACTGCTTTAATGAAGTGAAATGAATGGTACAGAAGTAAAGCTGTGAATGGAGAGTTCCCTCTCAAACCTAGATTTAAAACTACATTCCCTTAACTGGTTCCCTTTCCCATGAAAGTATGTCACCCCCCCTCCCATCCAGGTGATGTTCCTGGGGTATCTCAAGCAATTGTCCTTGATGTCTCCCATAGCCATAATAATACACTTCACAGTCCAACCTCGCACCCCCTCCCATCTGGTGACACAGAGTCTACACCCTTTGACAAGGAAGTGATGGCAGATGCTCCGATAAGGGGTTCTGTGAATCCTTTGATCGGGGGGATCTGACAATTACTCTCTCTCCATTGTGTGTTGTTGTCAGGTTCACAAAATTTGGTTGTAAATGCATGCATTGGTAAGAAAATGAATTGTTTATTACCATCCTATTTGCAAATTGTTGCTAACCAAGGTAGTCACTAAACAAGTAGTGGGTGTATTAGCATTGTGTTACCTATAAAATGTGGTACAAATATGCCCAAATCTGTCAAAGTTACATTGTGGGAAATATTCAAGATCAATATACACAAAGCTACTTTTATCTAGAAAGATATATTGTTAATTTATTAAGACAATAATAAGGCTACATTTTGAGATTCTATATGCACCACCACAGTCGTCAGTGGTGGATCATTCCATGTTTAAGATATCCAACTTGTGTGCATATCCGTTAATACATATCAGGACAAAAAAGCCTTAAGATCAGAAGTCAATATTGTCAAAATACATTGTTAAATATTCTTGCTATGATACTGTTTATTTTGAACTCCCCTATTTTAAAACACATTCTATATCAAGAGTTTTCAAATTAAATCCAATCTTTACTATGGTCATCAACCAGCATATCAAAAGTCTTCACTAAAAGTTAGTATAAGATTATGAAAAGTCAAATTTTTCTTTCAAAGACATTCCACATTTGCAAGAAAAAGAAAGTTCTCTGGTTGATTGATTTATCATAATTTTTGTTTCAGGTGTATAAACATAATGTAAAATAATTCAATTCTGAGGAAAATTGGGCTTTTCCCACAGGGAGTGAGAAATCTTTCTCTCAAGGAGCACATTTCTCAAGGATAATCTGTTGATTTGGGGCTGGTGGTGAGCAGGGTCAGAACCAAAAATGGCGGTCCCTCATTTTGCCAGACATACTGCTCTTGCTAGAGGCCTGACTGATTCATTATGAGCAGTTAGAGCAATTTAATACGGATCTTTTCAAAGCTGCATACATTGGGTATAATTATTTATTTGAAGTTATTTGTTTCAGGGAAGAATACTGTATTGCTATCTAAGTATCTTGGGGACATGACTTCATGACAATGTAATTTTGCTAATTACAAGGAACTTAGCAAAAATGAAAGGAGTTGCTTTAAGGTTAGGTTCCAGTGCATTTTTATTTTTGGATTGCTTAAATTATACTTCATCCTATTTTAATAAATAACATTTGTTTCTTGCAACTTTCATTTTCCTTCCCCTTGATGACATAACAGAGATGTCATCTTTATTTGGAAGAGCATTGGGCTCTGTATGATAGCGTTTGGTTTGGAAAACAAAGTACTCATTTGACTGGTGGGAGGAAAAGGATGAAATTTCCTTTTTGTCTCTTCTCACCACAAGTTATACAAACCAAAGAGAACGTTTACCAAAAATAACATTTGTTGTCTTTAGTTGACAGAAGTTATTGTTAATGAAGTTCTCAATGGAGCTGATGGAAGCAACATCAAGTGTGGTGTAATAGGAGAAATTGGTTGCTCTTGGCCTCTGACAGAAAGCGAAAACAGAGTCCTTAAGGCAACAGCACATGCCCAGTCCCAGCTTGGTTGCCCAGTCATCGTCCATCCAGGTCGAAATAGTGATTCACCTTTCCAGATCATTCGAATTTTGCAGGAAGCTGGGGCGGACATCTCAAAAACTGTGATGTCTCATTTGGACAGGTAAATTGGCTATTTGGGGACTGCGTTCATATTTATGTATGTGTGTATTTTTGCATCTAGAGAGTGGAATTTTAAGGAATTCGTTAAATCTGGATAGGCACCATGTTCTGATGTGTCATTAGACAGAGGATTGCTTAAGTTGTAGTTGTAGTGCTTAGATACTGGCAGATCAACTATCCAGAAGTTAGTGACAGATCCTTTGAAATTATTCAAACTATAATACTTATAAAAGAGCACTTAATTCTGCTAAAATCAGATTTTTTTTAAAAAAAAATGCCTGCCTAACTGCTGAACACAAATCTTTGCCTCCTTATGGTTGTCTGGGTATTAATCTACCTAGATGTTTTAAATTAATGCAGACTTTTGTAGCAAGATTACAGTATATTGGATGAAAAGCTGGGTGGCCTAGCAATTTTTCCACTGGGATGTAGAAATACAGTCTTGAAGTTATCAGTCAAGACAGACTAAGAACCAGGCAAGTTCTGTCAAGTAAATATGCCTTGGGCCATGGGATAAGCCAATTTATGACCATATGTGCTGGCTTCATGTAGAATTGGTGTACCATAATACATGTTCCTTCTCAGAAATTTAGAATTCTACAAAGAAACAGTAGTTAAGTGGTAGAGTGTACAATCTGCATGCAGAAAAGTTCTAAATTGAGTCCATGATATCTCTAGGTAAAATTTAGAAGAATGCCACATTGAATTCTGGATAATTGTCACCAGTCAGTTTTGACAAGTGCCTCTGCTTGTGAGTTGACACAGCTACTTCTTTTTTTAATTGGTAGCTCCTGAAAAGGCAGGGCCATCTTCCTGTTAGCCTTCCCTGAATCACCTGGCAGAGACCTGAGCACTTTTACAACACATTAGAAATATATCTGCAGAGCAAGTAACCTTCAGTAGCTCAAAGCTATCTGTTGGAGGACAATGCTGGATCTTTATCCTTTTCCATATTTTTTAATGTTTGTAACAACCAAACAAAGCAAATACAAAAAATAATCTATGTAACAGTTCAAAAAGACAGTGGGCTGTGTTAAATAACTCCTTTTGTACTGGAACAGCAAGGTATTACTTCTGAAACAAAAACAATAGTGCAGTTATCAACACTACAGCATTGAATGTCCCCTTTCTTCAACTGAGAAAAATGATATGTATGTCCAGCCCTCTATGTGGCTGAGATCTGGCAGTTTGACAATTATTGATTAGCATTACTGACAGATGGAAACTGTTAGTACATAGAACTATCGCGAAAATGTGGATGCCCTATTCTTTCTCTAGAACTTCCATAATAGCACTGCCCTTGCATAAGAAGGAAGGATTGGCACACTTGGCAGAGTTTTTCAGATTTGTTGAAAATTCTGAGAAAAGGGTCTACAACAGTCCAGTAAGGAGAGTCCCATGAATTGCAAGAGAAATAGAGACATAAGCTGGGAGGGAGAACAAAATGGCACGTTCTAGAGCAGGGTTTTAAATTTTTTGCTCTCAGGAACCACTTTTAAAAATTATGGCGGACTCCAAAACAGCTTTGATTTGTATGATTTGACAGACCCCTTAGAGGGTCTTGGGGGATCCCCAGGAGTCTTCGGACTACACTTTAAGAAACACTGTTCTAGAGGCATTGCTGGCTGAAACAATAAGCCCAAGTAGAGGTCATGGTATTGCAATGTTTTATTGTAGATCCATAAAGGAAAGTAAATATGCTACCAGCCTGTTTTTCCATTCTACTCATCTGCAAGGCATTGGAAGAAAAATAAACTTTTTTCCAGATTGCAAATACTTCTCTGTCTGATTGCCTAGAGGTGAACCTTGATTGCCTCAGGTAATCAGGCTGGTGGTTATTAACAGGCCTGATTTAAATGAATTCCCTTTTCCTTTATATGTTAACTAAAAGATCGCTGGCATAATTCTTTAATTTGTGATATAAAATAAAGACAAAATACTCTATGGTTCTTCAGTATAGACATTCATCAATTTAATATTTTTGCCCAATACATTATCTAGAGCTGTGTCAATAGTAAGCGAGAGCCAAAAAAAGTGCATGGCACTTTGAAAAACCTATTTATTAACATTTCTGATTTGTGTAAATTGTGAAGTTTACTGAAAAAACAATTTTATTAGTTAGAGTTGGCAGTAGCAAGATTCCCACTGGTGGCAGTTATTTTTGAACAAGGGGTTTCTTTCATCCTACCTGTTCCTCCTCCTTGATCCTGTTCTTATGTCAAAAGATTGCATTTGTGTCACCAGTCATTTTCAGAATAACACACTATGATGCAATTAATGAACACTGAGAACTCTATGGCATGAAGTCCAAGGTCACCAAAATAGCATGGATAAGAATTTCTATTCAATATTAGAAGTCTGTGAATTTGTACTCATGAATTATTAGGGGAAAGAGGTAGATCTGAAGGTGCAGATAGTTTTTGCATGTTGTTTTATACCTGTTTTATGCCTGTTCAATATGATTCTTTCCTGGATCTTCAGTTTAGTAGCACTCATACACAAATCATAGGAATAGGGACTTTGTCACATTTGTTACATATTATCATGCAGCCAGAAATACTTGATCACATGTCATATTTGACCTATGGAACACTTCCTCTCTCTGCCTTTGGATGAATGCTAAGAAGATTAATCAAATCAGTCACCAAAAATGGAGAGAGTGTTGCCCTTTCTTTGCTCCAGGTTAGCCCTATTTCAAACCAAATGTGCACATTAATGCCTAGATTAGTATTTCTCAAAGTGTGGTCCGAGGACCCCTGGGGGTCCCCCAGACCCTCTCAGGGGTCCACAAAATCAAAATTATTTTCCAGCCTATGTTGAAAAATCCCATCAACAATCATGAGAAGTGGTAATGGCAGCAAATGTATCAGATTTAATTTTTTATACGGTAAATATCGATAAATATAACCCATACAAACAAAAGCTCTTTTGGGGTCCTCCATAATTTTTAAAAGTGGGAAAGGGTCCTGAGAGAAAAAAGTTTAAGAAACAGTAGCCTAGAGGGACTATGAGTAAATAAAACTATTTCTGTTAGAAGCAGCTCAAAGTTGATCAAAAATCAGATTCTTGGCCATCAGTTAATTAAAAAACAATTTACTGGAAAGTTTTATTTATCTGAATAATGAAAGATAAAGCAATATGAGTTTCTCACTTCATTCTTTGTAGTGTAAATATAGAAGAACACTAACATTAGATCAACCCCCAAAGAAGAAAAGGAGCATAATCTGCTCCTAATGGCAATACAGTGGTTTTTAGGATTAGCTCTTGCTTTAGAGATAGACAGACAGACAGACAAACCTTCCCAACTAGTTCATTTAGCCAGTCATTAATGGGTCATCAACTTTATGTTCACAAAAAAAACAGAATCATGGTTTTAAAATACGATCACTTTTAATCTCCCTGCTTCCCAAATATTAACAGCAATTTTTATTTAGTGAAATTACATGTTTCTTTATTTCACATATATGTTAGGGGAAATAGATACACTGGTTTCTTTTTATTATTGTAGCTTAAGATAATCCACAGTTATAAAATTTTCTTTGGTGTATATACTATGCATGTTGCTTTTGTTAGGCATTGTTAATTCTGCCTGTTGCTTGTAACGAAAGTTAACTAGGACTTTCCTTGCTCACACAATTGAGAAATTTGCTTTCCCCTGTTTGCTTGTGTTTTTTAAGAAATCAAACAAGCCTCAAGTATTAGCTTGGAATTATATTTTAAAATATGTGCCTGGCTATATATTTTTTTATTATTCTTTGCAGATGTTTTAAAAATTAATTAATTGGTTGAGGAATGTCTTTGTACACATATACACATACATATAGACATAACTGGTTTTGTACATCCTTATTATTAAGCTTGCCTAGTCTGCCTGGTATTTCATACTACAGAACAATACAATGCAGTAGTTTTTTTGGGTGTGTGTGTGAATATAACCAGATTTTTAAATATTCTAGATATTTATGAATTGATTACAGTTAAAAATGATCTGATGGTTGTTGTTTACTTTGAAGATAGATGCCTCCCCCCACTCTACCCAAGGCAAGTTGTTTTTATTTAGGAATTCCAAGTCCTGATGGTGACAAACGTGAAAATATTCTGAATAGACATAAAGTAACAATACAAGAGAGCAGTACAGGAAGATTTATTTATTGTTTGGAGTACTTAATTTTGTCTTAGGACATATATTGCTAAAGAGTTGGAAAAGATAAACACTTCAAGTGATGGCCAGTTACTCTACTGATAAACAGGATGTACATTAAAAAGCAACATTTATAAATGTGACTAGGTCAGAACCGCTACACGTTTTTAATTTATTTTGGGTTGATTTGAGAGGGATTTATTAATTATAAAGCAATATATGCTATATGTGTAGACTTATTAAATGACATAAAACATTTCAGTTGATTGTGAAACCAATTTATGGCTTGTGCAGGACTATATTTGATGAGAAGAAACTATTAGAGTTTGCCAAACTTGGATGCTACTTAGAATATGACCTTTTTGGAACAGAATTTATTTCCTATCACTTGAATCCTGGTGTTGACATGCCAAGTGACAACGATAGAATTTTAAGGTATGCCATAACTCTTTTAGACTGGAACTTCTGTTGGTGATAGAAATGTCATTGGAATCCACGTTTTAAAAGGGCCACAAGATTAGCCACTTGCATCATCATGATATGTGTGCTGGCTTTTCATAAATTGTATTATAGGTTACTTGAAGTATCTTTTCTTAATTTGTGAAAGACCGTGGCGCATCTATATCTTTCTCTCTTTCTAAACTGGGATGCCCAAGGATTTTGTTCACTCCCTAACTGGGAGCTCCTAAACAAACAGGTAGCTTGGGAGCATAACATACCTTTTCTATTTTATATTTATTCACATCTGTGATACGGTTGTCCACTTTAAAACATATAAAATGTATATTTTATTATAAATGTGTTTGCAGGAGAATACATGTATTATTCTTAAGATTTTTGTGCTTATTTTTTCACATATATACCCATGGTTAATTAATGCAAACACAGAACAGAACAGAACAGAACAGAACAGGCTTATGAATGAGCAAGACTGACCTAAATCAAAATTAATCTGATTAACCCAGTCCTTCTGCAGTCATGGTTCAGAGAGAGGAAGCTGGGAGGTTTTCTTTTCATGTGCAAGTTTCTTCTCTCCTTTTGTAGACACTGTTAACCATGGGGCAGAAAGGGGTTATTCTTTCCAAGGGCAGGAGACCAACTCACTCCCCCTCCATCTGGAAGGAAAACAACTATTGTGAGAAATCTAGCATTAACCCCTCCTGTGAATGCATGCTGCCCTTTGTATCATTTATTTAAAAAATGGGCATGATTCACGTTGGAACTTCTGGTTTGACTTCTTGGTTATGTGTTATGCTAGATAGCTTCCTTCTTAACTATAGTTCACAAACCAGCCTCATCATCTGCTCATAATAGGAACCCTAGTTAGTAGCAGTCATAGTTAAGCCATAACTCTCGGGGGAAAGGAAAAACAAGTGCCTAAGTAAATGGAATATAGAGTCTTGAACTCAAAACCTGGAGATTCTACAAGAGTATTATATTTGCATTAGATGTCATTGTAGAAAACTGCATCTCCCTATCCAAAATACGGGACACCCACAGAGAACATTTGTATGCACATATTTACATATCCATCACGCTGTTCCCCTCAGGGTAAGCAACGTTTTGCGAAGTGCAGGAAAGAAGTAAGTAGTAGTAAAGAAAAGAAAAGAAAGTAAAAGTCAGAGATAAAAGAAAGTCTAATTAAACATAGTATATACCATATTTTTACATACTTTAACAAAATAAATGCCAACATGAAAGTTGTTGAAGAAGCCACTTTCTTAATTCTGGGACAATTTTAGAACCAGGTAGCTGGGTCATATAAAAATCTAGCTCAGGTTGATACCATTTTGCTTAATTTTTTTTGGAAAGGAAGTTTAAGTACAGATGTTATGGTCTCTGTTTCTGTTTCTTGTCAACCTGTCCTATAATTAATTAACATAATATGAATTCATTCCTACATCATCTGCTACTTGCTCTCAGTTATCTGATAGAAAATACTCTTTTTAAAGTCCTGAGAGCCAATGTTGCAATTTCACCCTCAGCCACAAAAGTTCAGAATTACTTTGAACCAATGATTATCAGCTTGGCCTACCCCACAGAGTTATTGGAGAGAAAAATTGGAGGCAGGAGTGCTATATATACCACTTTGTGCTCCTGAAAGAAAAGTGGGGTATAAGTCTAACAAATAAACTGAATAAATGCATGATGCAGCTAGATATTCTCATATCAATCATCCTGCTGCAGTTAGTTATGAGAGCTATACTGTAGTTCTATTTCCAGGCAGTCCTCGGAAAGGTCCTGATTGAAAGTGGCAAAAGGACTATATACGGAGACAAAATGGCTTTTATGTGCTCACTTATGCTAGAACTGTCCTTGAATGGCTTTCTGGGACTTCAGTTATTTGTTGCAGAAAACCCTGGTGCAGCTACCCAACTCCTGTTATTTCAGTATTGTTTCAGTTGGCCTCATCATAGTCATACAAATCAAGTTGACCTATGTGTCTGTATAAAATTGGAGGGGGGGACATTTTTTCAGATGCAACTCCCATACAGCCTTGCTAATTCGGAAGGGGTGGGTGGGGAATAACAATCTAATTTGCATGCAGATCATTTCAAGATGTGCCTTGAGATAGCATAGATTTGTACAAGGATCCTTCTGTAGTTTTACAAATGTCATTGAGGAGCTGAGATGATAATTCTGTTATGGTGAGAAATTATATGGCAAGAAACTTGTTTCTCCTTGAGCAGGATAATTACAGCCAGATTGCTTTAATTACACTAGTTATCCAAGGATGTTCGACATAGGACAAACTGCTACCTTCTGTAATAATACATTAATATTTGTCATGTTTCATAGCTCACTTGTGGTTTTAATGGTTGCATGAAGCTCAGTCTCATCCATCAGTAAGCAAGATGGGCAACTCCCATTGCTTGAAGTCAAATAGTCCAGCTTCATTTCTCTCACTGTGATTGTGAGGTCTCTTCGAACGAGGAGTTGGCTATTCCAGAGCCATCCAATTATCTGAAGTTCAGTACAGTGCAGAAAATTGGTCATTTTCCAATTACTGGACCATGTAAACGTTCTAGTATTTATTTGTTTAAATTACTTTCATGCTGCATTTGTAGGGAAGGACATTCCCCAAGTGTGGTGGTTTACAAAAGAAAAACACAAAACATTACTGAACCTTTTTTGTTAATCAGACAGCTCAGCTGCACAGATAATAGAAGACCTTGCCCTCTTAGTCAGAAGTGTAAGAAGCAGTATTTCTCATAATGGCTGTCATCGCATCTGTGTTGTTCAGTGTTGAACAGCTGTGTGGGATATCTGAGATGGAATGCTCTTAGATAAATTGTTCATGTGCTAGTTCCATGCACCAGGAAGTTCAAAAGGGTGTGCTGATGTACAGTAAAAGTTGTATAGCTGAAGCCCAAGCCTCTTACTTAATTATCATAGAACTGAAATATGGCAGATTTTATTGTTTTTGTTAAACTGTGCTTCATTTTATGATTTAAGTTGTCCTGCCCATTAGACCAACCCCTCTTCCCATTCAGCTATTGGCCTTCACTAGTATATGCCCCTTAGTTTATCTAGATATTTTCAGCCAAACTGATTTTAATTTCCCTCACAGAAATGGCATCATTTGGAAAAATTCTGTAACTCTTGAGCGAGTAGAATACTTATAAATATTCCATTAGCCAATAGTAACCCTTGGGAAACAAAAGCTTGGAGGAGGGGTTTCTACTCTAGCCATTCACACATTCTTGAAAATTCTGGCTTAACCTTGAACAAGCAGATTGCTAGTGTTTTGCTGAGCTCATCTTGCTAGCAGGAATGCCTGATTTGCTCATCCCTCTGTCTGAAGCGGTAATTCTGCTTGTTTCTCTAAGAAGTAAGAGTCATGAGCCAAGAATGCATGTATTCCAGCTTGACAGTAGAGAAATATTATTTTATTTTTATTTATTTACTTTTTGTCCCGCCTTCATTATTTTTATAAATAATTCAAGACAGTGAACATACCTAATACTCCTTCCTCCTTCTATTTTCCCCACAGCAACCACCCTGTGAGGTGAGTTGGGCTGAGAGAGAGGGACTGGCCCAGGGTCACCCAGCCGGCTTTCAGGCCTAAGGCGGGACTAGAACTCACAGCCTCCTGGTTTCTAGCCCGTCGCCTTAACCGCTAGACCAAACTGGCTCAGAACTCAGAGTTCTCAGCTCATGTATAATGCTAATCAAATCACAGAGTTGTCCAGTTTTTTTTTGCTATCATTGAAGTGAGAAGGGTTGTAGTGTATATTATGAGAACAGTAGTAATTCATGATTAACCCAGGATTGACAGATCCTCTATTTTGTGTAAATGCAAGTCTGATTTCTTTTAAACATACAAGAACAGGTGATTTCAGTAAAATTAATGTTGAAATGTTTCCAGAAATTATTTCTTTAGTACCATAAATTAATATGAAGTATTTATTCAGAAACGTGTCCTTTTTTTTTCTTGCAGAGTTCAGATGTTGATTGAAGAAGGTTATGATGACAAAGTTGTAATTGCTCATGACATACACACAAAACATAGATTAAAGAAATATGGTGGCCATGGCTATTCTCATATTCTTGAAAATATTGTCCCAAAAATGCTCATGAGAGGAATATCTCAAAATAAAATTGATCAGCTATTGATAGAAAATCCCAAACAGTGGCTGACATTTAAATAAGAAAAATTAAGTGTGGCTGTGATTGTGTTTGCTTCAGCGAAAGTAAAACATTGAAATTGAAATACTTTTTGGATTGGGGCAAATGAAATTGTACTTTTGGGGAACAGTACAAGAAAATAGGGTTTTTAATGTCTCATCCCCAACTTTTTGATTGTATGGTGGCAGTTTAAAACATTTACAGAATATATATATATATATATGAATTATGTTTAATGATGATACATCAATAAAGTGAAAATGGAGGATATCAGATGAATGTATCAAAATATTTTTAAATGGCCTTGTATGGGGTTAATTGGATAGAAAACATGCATTTGAATTAATCAGGACAAGAGGCTTCAATCATGCCTGGCCTCAGCTGAATGTAAATACCATTGTTTTGTGCGTGGTCCTTGACAGAGGGAAATACTGATTTTCTAAAAATGTTTTGTTTAAAAAAGACACCCTAACATGAAATGCATTGTACTTTAAGTATGCCAAGCAATAAAGCCTCACTTGCCTCACTTCGTACTGCCTGCATGTGTCTCGTTATAGGCTCAAATGAGCAAACCGCATATATTAAAAATTCCAAATGTGTAGTGGGGCTTTCCATTTCCAGAATACTGTAGCAACACCTTGCATTGCATTTCAAGGTACAGTTGAAACTTTTGCTTTCCTGAAAAGTAGCCTCTGCATAGATCCATCTACTTCTCCGAAACATGATTCTTCTGTTGCTTGAAACATGCATTTTGACACTTCGGAGAAAATTCCCAAAGTTTTGCTGTCAGTAAGTGTAAATTGCATATCCCCTCCAACAAATGGAGTTGTGAGATCCATAGCTGAGTGTCAGAAGTATCTTCATTAAAGAAAAAAGAAAAAAAAAAACAGTTCTAGCATGCTTACGGCAAACTGAAATAAAAATAATCTATCATCTTACAAATTGGTGGCATCCTCAATAGAATTTAGATAGGATCATCAAAGGTCGGTGTACTTTAAGATACATTGATACGCTGAGATACTTTTAATGCAACCCAGAGTGCATAATGACAGAATTCAATTGTTCCTTTTAGAAAGTAGACTTTACCAAGAAAACTGCAGGGACTTGTCCAGGCAGTCACCAGGAGTCAAGACTGAGTTGAAGGGAAAGGGAAGGAAGGAAGGAAGGAAGGAAGGAAGGAAGGAAGGAAGGGAGGGAGGGAGGGAGGGAGGGAGGGAGGGAGGGAGGATAGGGAGGCGGGCGGGCGGAAGGGTATGTTTTGGGAACCTATAAACTTAATTTTCAAGCTGAAGTTAAGAGAAGCTATTAATGGAATTAATCTAGGTTACTCCTCTGTAATATATATATGGGATTGCAGTGTAGGTATGTTTATGAAGAAAAAGAACAGTGAATTCAATCCAATTTCTGAAAATAGATATGGATAGGAGTGAATTGTAAATAAATGAATTCCTTTTCACTGTGGATGTTCTCAACATGTTGATCCAAAATACACTAATCGGACAGATTTTTTAATTGATTTTGGCAGAAATTACTTTCCTGCAAGTGCATTTAAGAATGGATATTACAAGCATATTAGGAATCTACTTCTGAGGTGCACTTTCATGGTAAAAGTAAAGATCCTCGAGAGCCAGTTTGGTGTAGTGGTTAAGTCATCAGGTTAGAAACCAGGTGACTGAGAGTTCTAGTCCTGCCTTAGGCACAAAGCCAGCTGGGTGACCTTGGGCTAGGCACTCTCTCAGCCCTGGGAAGGAAGCAATGGCAAACCACTTCCAAAACATGCTGCCAAGAAAACAGCAGGGAGTTGTCCGTGTAGTTACCAGGAGTCAAGATTGATTCAAAGGCACACATACAGTTTATAAACAGATTTATAGTGGTTATTTGTTCAGTCATAGCAGCACCTGGCCAGGCTTGTCTGGACTTGGAAGTTAAGTAGGATCTGTTTAGCACTCGGATGGGAGATCACTATGGAATTCCAGGGCTGCTGAAAAAAAAAAATCTGGGAAGAAGGCAAGACTGTCATGTTCTTGCCAAGAAAATTGCATAGATGGAGGAGTCAATCTTGGAGTATCTATTTTTAACTTTTTCCATTATTTCAAAGCATATTCTCTATTAAATTTATGGAAAAAATGTTTATGGAAGTATAACTGAAACAGTTCTATTGTGCCTCTTGATCTCACAAAAATAGGCTTAAACGTACCATATTTGAAAATCTCTTTATACATATTTTACACAATCCTATTATTTCACATTCTCTGAACATCTCTTTGCATTGGACTAATAATGAGACAGATCACATTTACAAGTTTAGCACCTTAAAATATGCACTCCTGTACATTAATACTCAGAAGTAAGTCCCATTTGAATCACTGGGGTTAATATGTGGTTAAGTGAGTAAACAGATTCAAGTCTAGAAGTCTCAACTGGTTCAGGTTCTAATTATAGGCAATGTTGTTGTTTATTCGTTTAGTCGCTTCCGACTCTTCGTGACTTCATGGACCAGCCCACGCCAGAGCTTCCTGTCGCAATGAGTTTTTTAAAATATAAAATCTTAACACTGACATTAAACAAAACAGAAAATAACTAGAAACTTACCAGATTATTTGCCAGAGACTAATCATTTTTAGATGACCTTACTCTATGGAAAGTAGTATTTTACTATTTTTTCGTATTAACATAAATTGGGAGCAAGAAAGAAAAAGTAAAAATTATGTAATGACTTCAAGCCTGGATATTCCAGCATTCAGATATGGATCCTAACATATCTTTGATATATAGCTTTGAGCCTTAATTCCACAACTGTGAAACTAAGCTAATAATGTCTCCTCTACAGGATTATTACAGAAATGATAATGGACAAGTGTTCTGGTCACAGTCCTAAATATACTTGATAGCATATCTGATCATGAAGCTTGTATGGCATTCTTTTGATGCAACAGAACAACAAAACACCACGTCTTAACATATATAGCAGACTATCGTATAAAACGGGTTATTTCTGAGTAGATATGCATAGGATTGTGCTGTAAGCCGCCCCCCCCCCCCATTTATACAGCTAACTGTAGGAGAGATGCTTCCTGAAGTGCTAAGCTATGCAGAATTAGCCAGTGCAAATTAGATAAGAAAGCCTATCTAATCAGTTCTACCTATAGCTATCTACATTATGTCACTGCTCCACCACTGGGGTGAAGTTTGCATACAGCTGTCATTGTAAATTGAATGCAACAAATGGCACACAGGATGAAATATGTAGAAAAGAGCAAGCTTAAAAATGTTGAAGGATGCTACTGAATTCTTTAGTAATTGGGAACAAGGTAGACCCAGAAGAACTGAAACCTTTTCCCACACTGTTGTAACTACGATGCTGCCCAACAAAGACGATTCGACATTTGACTCGTACCAAACTGCTGCGCCTGAGTATCCACGTCATAAATTCTATCCCTTCCCTCCACCCTTCCATAAAAGTCAAGGGTTCCCATTCAATCATGTGGGAAAACTTGCCATTTGGAGCCACTGTAACAGCAAGAGCAAAACATGCGCATGACACTCCAAGATGCAGCCAGCCTTCCCCATAACGGGACTAAAAGGCATGCATTTAAGTAATTTCTTAAAAAGAGTAAACACCAAATTTTATTTTTAATAAATATTAGAAGCTGTACCTCCAGCACTCCTAGTCCTAGAATACAGGTTTTCTTTTTGCTTTTTTAAAATTTCACGTTTTGTTTTCAGGGAATGCGATGGTTTCATTATTTTCTGTCTCTTGCTGAAGCTTAGCATACAGAGTCAGAGCCCTGCATGTCATTCAGAATGCCTGTGGCCCTCTGGCTTGTACAAACTGCCCACTGACTTCATACTCATATTCATGGGTAGGTCTTCCTTCGTTAAACTAAAAAAGGCAATCCTCCTGGTGCTAGAGGGGGTCCTACGCTGGGCTGAAGCAAGAACAGAAAGGGAGACAATTGTGCTGTAGCCGTATTCTCACCTAAGTCCAATAACATTAAAGCTAAGCCTTGAAGGAGTTTGGTTTTCTATTTCTAGGTAGCAAAGGAATGGAAAGATTAGGCAAATATATCCTTTGGAGGGAATAGAAGAATTTCTGTTACATCTTCCTTTTATTGAAAAACCATTCTTCACCATATACTGGGAATTGGTTCCACCCTCATCATAGTTAGCAGATAAGTCACAAGCACCAAAGCTGATGGATGGAGAAAAGCAGCATGAAATCATAGCACACCAAGGGTATTATATATGCTGAAGTAATTCGGTGCTTTTTTTTTCTTTTTTCTCTCTATAAAAATTGTGATTTATATAGGACTTCATTCACATGAACATTAACAACAAGGACTATTTTGCTTTGGCGATAGTGGACCACACATCTGTTATACTTGCTCTATTTTTTTAAACACATCTTTCTCTGGGTTGTACAGATGTGAGTCAGGTAGCATTTGGCCTCACTACTGAAGTGTCTACGACCGGAATCCTCTGGGATTTCTTGATTCTTTCATTTTTGCCACGAGAATCCATTGTTTAGGTCATTTAGTTTTTGTTTTAATATCAGTCAGCATAAATTATAAATCCAGAAAATGTGCTGTATTTGTTGTTGTTTCCTCCATGTGCTTTCCCACCATCTAATTTTATATAGACTTCATCTCCTGGTTCCAAATGTAGGACTACGCTGTTGCTGGCATAATCGTAGTTTTGATCTGCATCTTGTGCAATGGCACTAGCTCGCACCTAAATAAAATACAGAAAAAAGACTGTTCACAATTTTAGTACTTGTCAACACTCAGGAATGAAACTGTATGTTCAGTTACAAGTTCCAACTTGCACTTATATTTTTGGTAATTTTTTCCCCTTTACAGCTGCAACCAACATTTCACAGAAAAGCCAATTTTAGCTGTAGTAACACCCAGTTCAACTACCAACCAATAGCTGGTTTGTTATCTGCAGATTCCATCCCTAAGCAAAAGTAGTTAACTCCACTGAAATCCCTTCCAGCCAGTAACCTGACGAGTTACTTGTTTAGGTTTCACATTCATATACTACATTCTTAGAAGTACCCTGCATGGAGGTTACTCCATTTACTTCCATATGACATGCTGAGACACAGTGAGTTGTGATGATACGCTGGATTCAAAATAATCACATCACATCTCCTACAACCTGTTTCAGTGAACTGCCACCCTAGACCTCCTTTCCCAATCTGGCATTCTTTAAATATATTTGGGCTTGCAAACTCAACACCTCTACAAATTTCATTGGAATTTTCCTGGAACTACAAAATGATGCATGATAAACGGCTTTTGAAACTATGGGAAATCTTCAAAAATAGCTTCTGATATGATATGGGGAATAACAACAACACAATAAGAAAAGACAAAGAAAATCAAATATTTCACTAAGCTAGTGTAATGCTTTTCTTTTCTTTCTTTTTAATCTATTCAATCATGTCCGATTCTCAGAGACTGCTTGGACAAATCCCTGAAGTTTCCTTGGCACGGTCTTTCAGAAGTGGTTTGCCATTGCCTGCTTCCTAGGGCTGAGAGTGAGTGACTGGCCCAAGGTCACCCAGCTGTCTTTGTGCCTAGGACAGGACTAGAACTCACGGTCTCTCGGTTTCTAGCCCAGTGCCTTAACCACTACACCAAACTGGCTCTCAGTGTAATCCTACAGATGAGCTTAAACTGATTTTCTTCAACAGGTGAAACTAGAGGTATCTCAATCTGACATTGCATATGATCCCTATCAGTTCTGGATCAGAATCAGGCCTTGGTGATAAGAGAAAGAATACAAGGTGATTATAGAAATGTGAAAGCAATCAGCATGTAATCCCTTGATACTCTTAGATCTGAGTCAATAAACTTTTTACCCTCTTCAAGAAAAAATATCAAATTGAAACGCAGTATGACAATGCAACTATCAGTGTTGAAATCACAATATAACTATCACTATACTCATTAATAGTGAGCCTCGTGTGGCATAGAGTGTTGCAACCAAAACTCTCCCCATGACCTGAGTTTGATCCCAGCGGAAGCTGGATTCTCGGATGGCTGGCTCAGGTCGACTCAGCCTTCCGTCCTTCCGAGGTTGGTAAAATGAGTACCCAGCTAGCTGGGGAAGGTGACGACTGGGGAAGGCAATGGCAAACCACCTCGCTATAGTCTGCCAAGAAAACGTTGTGAAAGCAGCGTCCCTCCAAAGGGTCAGACATGACTCAGTGCTTGCACAGGGGACCTTTCACACATACTCATTAATATTAAAAGACTCATAAAATTAAAATACGGAATAACTATGACACAGTCTTGATTTCCTAGTTATATATAGTTCTTTAAGCCATCAAGCTCAAGATTTGTTTTAAAATATAAGCCATACTGAATCAACTATAATTAACAAATGGGCTATTTGAAAACTGCCAGCACTCCTGATACTAGTTCAGCATGTAATCAAACAAGAATTGCATCAGATCATTTACACACACTTTGGATCCACAGGTAGAACATTTAACCTCTTATTTGTACATGATGGACATTACTGCAATGTATCTTCGTAACATTTTCCTATCCTAGCACGGATCTGTGATTTAATGGTTTTGAATGCCTGAACTAAGAAATAATGCAAGATTGGCATACAATCTTCTGGATTTTTAAAATATTTTTGGAATTGGAAGAAGTACAATAAGTCAAAAAATGTCCATGCATGCCTTTCAAAAGTATAAATGATAGGTTTTCAAATTAAATTTTCATATGTGGCTCCATATTAGTACAGAAATATTAACAATGGATAAGGCTTCCCACTGTGCTAGATCTCACAGGGGATTAGAAAGCTCAAAAACCACAGAAGCAGGAAAAACCTCTTCTCCTGCATTATACAGCAATCTTCAAGAAGGCTTATAAGATTTGTAATTACTTCGAAAATGTACAGTAATATTCCAAGCAGTCCTATTTTCGATTCATTGCTTCAGAAATATTTTACTATTTTTTAAAGTGATCTATCTTGACCACTCTTTAAGCAGTAAATATCGAATAGGATATTTCCTCAGAATGAGGAAGCTGGGAGTAGCTGAGAGAACAGCTGAGGGCCTTAAGAGCATCAATGTCTGAAATACCCATCCTTTGGAACTGTGCTCTTCTGAGATTATTCCAAATAACAAAGAGAAAGAAGATACGCTTTGGCGTATCTGAATGACTATTGCATCATGAGGTAAAATGATTAATGCCTGCATTTCATTAGGCTATATTCAAATTCTATGTGTGCTTCATTTAAATATTATTTGTTGAAATTACGTAACACGATATTACAGCTGATAATACCGTTGCTTCTGCCATGTGACATAAACTCTAGCATTAAATGCTGTATGCTTTGTAAATTATGTATGCGTATGGAGAAAATGGACAGATACTACAAAAAGGCATATTACTTACACTACCAGAGAATAGAAACTATAGTGAGCGAACTCAAAAAAACAGTTTGCGCAAAGCAGTGGCTTTGGATTTAGCTACTGGGCCTTACATCTGCATTAACCTGAATCTGATACTCAGTGTACTACCTTTATAGCTCTCTCTCTCTCTCTCTTGCTGTGGGTAGATAGTGCAATCTCTTTTTAAAGCCTATAAGAACAGCCTCAGAAGAATATTCTAAGCTGTATTGCTGTACATGTTAAAGGTGTCTCCAAATTAAAACAACGTGGTGTACATTACGTAAGTTCCATGACCACTTACCTCATTGGGCTATAAAGGTATACAGGGACAGTCAAAGTGCAAACAAACCAATTATGTTGTAGTCTCAGCAGTTCTATATTTATGCTAACTATTAAGGAAAGCAATGAGCTACATGGGAATCCTTGAGATATTCAATGTTTCTCTTAAATGTTTTTCCCCCTCACAAGTCACATGCATTTCAGGACTGATATTTTCCTCATTGCTGCACTGAATCTATAACACTTTGCTCTCTTGGTAAAAGACAATGTGTCCACCCTACCAATAATTTGTACAGAAAATTCAATTCTCACAGTTCATTAGCCATCAATGTTGTAAGATCAAATCATTGCCCCCAGAACATCAATGCATTACAGCTACTCACCAATATAAAAAAAATGGCTTAAGGATTGCTTATGCCTGCATAAATATGAACTGAGTTCAGTACTGGCATGATCAATATTTGCCTGTTTGTACAGTGACTGAATTAATTTATAAATGTCCGGAGCTGTGTACTTAGTCTGCCTTCAAGCTAATGTGAACATTTGTTATCATAAAACATGCCATGCACTATGTTTTGTTCTACTTTCATTTCAATCAAATTTTAAAGAGAAAAAAGTTTTCCTTGTATTCAGATTTATGTGTGAGACATGTACATTAACTGCTGTAATTAATGTTTACCAATATAAATATAGTATTTATGACTGGGACATTAGTTTATTTGATTAATTACTACTTATGGTTCCATAATTTTATTTTTCAAGTACCAGTGAGAAACCATAAACACAAGGTTAAAAGCCATGTATGATTAATTTATCATCCTCTGATGATCCTATCTGCAATACTGTATTCAACCCAAAGCTGAAGTAACTAAAAAGTTCTCTGGTTACAGCACACTGGTATTCTGCAGAAAAACTTCAGTAATTTCAGGTTTCATTGTTCATCTTTTCAGGAAAAGGGTACCTTCCAATTCCTGTATTCCATCTTTTGCAAGATATTAGTCAAAATACTGGAAAACCATGCTCTTTGTTCTATCTACAATTTTAGCATAAACGTATAAACAAAAAGCAAATATTAAATATTTCTAGTTTCTGTAAATCTAGAAGCAGTAATGAGCAAGCCCTCAAGAGAAAGAAGTAGAAATTTATATTTTCAGTACAGCAGCTGACACGCAGTTTGCACACACCATGCTTACTTGTAAATATAAAACTCTGTAGTACTTCCTGACATGGATTGTGAAGTTAACATATTTAGTAGATATAAGACAAGTCTTACAAGTTGGCATAATGTCATCAAATTATAATTTCATTTCCACTTTAGTGGAATTATTTGTGCATTCACTTTGCATGTTTTATTTTCATCCATAAACCACTGAACTTTTGTGGGAACAAACCCATCTAGGCATGAATACTATTTTTTTCTTACCCATACAATTATCAATCTTGCTTACACAGACATTAATGAATACAAACAATTAGCATATAGACGACATCTATACAGTTGTATGCATTCATTATTGTCCATGCAAGCAAGATATAGAGAGCGCACTATTTTAGAATAATTAAAATGTATGATTGCTAGGATGTTCAATTTTATAAACTTTCATGATCTTTAATATCGGGAGGGGGGACAGGAATTCTGCTTTGACTGTTTGCAGAAAACTTGGGGGAAAGCAGGACAATTCTACCTTCTCTTTAAAAAGTAAAGATGCAAGAATGTGGCAACACAATCTGCTTTCTGACAAAACTTTACCCTAAGGCCAATAGATAGATTTAATAAATCAAAGAGAGTAGGTCCATTAAAAACAACCGGGCCTAGATTAATTATACCTTATCATTGATTTCACTGCATCTATTCCAAGCATTGTATAGCTAGTGATAGTTAGAATTAAACTTGCAGATGCCAATTCTGAATGCATTTACTAATCCCACTAGGAACTGCTGGAACTCAATAAGCATGCACAGGTATTGCATTATGGGATCTTAACGCGCTGGCTTAATTTCCTGCTTATAAAACTGGGAATAGTTCGCCCACCTTTCCAAGCTCCTCCAGAATTTCCTTTCCTATTTTTCCCCCCCTCTTCGCACTTGCTCTCCCACTCTCTTAGACTAGATCTCCCCCAACGGAACGCCGAAGCTGGGACGCCGGCGGAGAATCCCCCGATCGTTTCCCATCCTCGCCCATTTTCTTCCTGTCTGCTCTCCCAAGGAGGGGCCCGTAGATTTGCCCTCGAACCCGCTCGCGTTTATGCAGAGGGAGTCCTGGGCGCACCTCCCAGGGACGGAGAGTCCTGTCAGAAACTGGGCTTCGAAGGAGAGAGGCTGGCGCTTTTGGCCCACTCAAAAAGTCTGCTCTTCTCCGGTACACGAGTGTCGGGTTAAGAGCCCCCGGGAACATTTGGGACTAATACGCGAAAGCGTTTCGAGTCAGCCCCCTTTTTTTTCCAGTCCAGCAGGCCCTTCGCGAAAGCCCGCGCTCTTCCCCTTCTCTCCTCGCCAGGAGCGACTGAAAGAAGCCGCCCAGCCCGCAAACCGCGGCCTTTTGCCTAGGGCCAGCAGGGCCGCCTCGCGCCCTACCGTTCAGCCCAAGCCTGCTCTGACGCGCCGGGGCTTCTAGCCAAGCCTCGGCAGCGCTTCGTGAAGCTGTGGGGAAGAGGCGGCGCCTCGGGCAGCGAAAGCGGCTTTAATTCGGAGGCAAACGCTCTGAAGGCGGAGGAGGAGGAGGGCGCTCCCTCGGCGGCCCAGTTGAACCAGGCGTGCCTGGCTTCCTTCGCCCTCCGCAGCCGTCTCGGATCCTGGGGCAACGCCTCCATTGTCATACAGGAGTCGTGCAAGCGCTTATTCCTGGGTGCGCGGACGCTTCGGACGGGCACAACTCCCGCGCCCAGATGTTTTCGGTTTTTCTGCTTTATTTCTCCTTCCCTTCGTATGAGAAGGCTCATCGCCCGCTTGCCGCTCAGCCTTTCCCGCGGGTATCGGAGGGACGTCTCCTTCTCTCCACTGGCCCGCTCCTTCCCGCACCCGTCTGGGGACTCCAAATTGCTCTTTCCTTTCCGCGCTCCAGCAAATGCCCTCCGGCGGGGCCCGACGCCCGTCCGCCTTACCCCACCTCGCCCAAACCCTTGCGACGCTACTTTCCCTCCCCTGCCCCACCCCGGAGCTCCTGTCCCTTGAGATTTTCCACTCCCGTGCCTCCCTCCCTCCATCTCAGGACACAGTTCCCCGTGCGCAGATTAAATCTTCGGCCCAGGATCGTCACCCCCCACCCCCCAGGTGTCCAAGAGCCGGCGTCTTCCACCGGGAAAGGGCAGGTGCTGAAAGAGGGAGGAACCGCCGCCCTTAGCAGCTCTTGGTCACTTGCTGAAGGGTGCAATGCCAAGTGACTCACGGAAGAACAACGCGGATTCCCCAACCGACGCCCTCCTTGGGCTATAACCCCCGTGACTCCTAGCATGGGCAACGGGCACCCTGCTTGGGGAACAGAGGGAGGTTGTGATACCGTTGCCTACCACCTCCGCTCTCCGATCTCGAAGCCAGCTGGAAGGTCCTAGATTAGGGGAAGCTCCAGTCGTCGCAAGTAGGCAGCAAACTTTCCCCCGCTGCTCACACACATCCGGGGAAGCCCGATGAAAGTCCTCGACTTATTCCCGTGTACACGACGATTACCGATAGCCTGCGCAGTGTTCGCACAAATTGTTAGCTCCCGGTTACCCAAACAAGGGTATGCTGAAGTAACCAATTTATCTTGGTTCGCACAACACTGAGGTTTTAAAAAAGGGGTCCGTCTGTTTGTTTGTGTGTGCGTGTCACTGTTCCAGAGAAAAAGGATATACCCCTGCCTCCAAGATAACCGGCACTCCAAAATCAAGGCATTCACTGCCTTTAAAGGCCACCTTGTTGAGATTCTGTTGTCCTGAACAGAGCAATCAAAAGCAACAGCAGATACAATCGGGGTAGGCAAGGTTTTTCCCGGCCTGGGGCCACGCTGAATTAAGGTAAATCAACGTTTTCACTGAAGCGCTGAGCCACTGCCTGGGCCTGCCCTGATAGTCCTACTCGGTGCGTGCGCCTGGGGTGGGTCCAGGGCGCGCCGTCTCCCCAGCCGCACCTCGCCAGTCTGAACTCCCACAAGGATGCTGCCTTCTAGGGTACCGCAGCGCCCAGGCGGCGCTCCTCTCCTGGGTTACCTTCGGTTTCCTCCCAGCCTAAAGCTCTGTTGGCAATGCCAGGATCTCTCCCAGGACCTTCTTTTCAAGGGGGCGGACTCACCTCTGTGCAAAAATCCCCAAAGGCTGCAGGGTTCCGGTTCCCGCAAGGAGGAATGTATTTTCGCTCCTAGTGGATCTTCAACTTTCTAAGCTATTCATACAGGGTAGGATCTGCTAACACTTACCGGTCGTACTCAGCGTCCCTTGAGATTTCCTTTCCTCTTATTCTTTTCTGTCCGCTTTCTCTTTTCAGTCGGCGCTCTCACTTTGGCAAACTTTTTCTGGCCCGGGGCTACTGCTGGCGAGGCGACAATTCAGCCTGCAGAAGTTCAACCAATGCAGCTCTGCCCCACGCGCGCATGCACTAATTGAATTTTTGCCCCTCCAGGAGAGCCTCGGCAGAAAAAATATCGATTCCCCCCTTCCGCCTGGGCCCCCTTCTGCGCCCCCGGGCAATTCCCCGTCCCCACCTGGTTATTCTTGCAGAGGTCAGCCCACATGCTGGTGCCGTCGCCGCCCCGCATGAGCACGTGGTAGGTGAAGAAGTAGATGCCCGGGATGGAGCAGGTGAACTTGCCCGTGGTCGGATCGTAATGGTTCCCCAGGTTGGTGACGACGTCGTCGAACTTCAGGACCTCGTAACCCTCGTGCTGGCGCTTGAGGCCCGCGTAGAAGGCGATCTTGGGCACGGTGCTGTAGGTGGCGGCGCTGATCGCCCCTGCCGCGTTCAGGCCCGGCGCCCCGGGCAGGCCGGGGAGTCCCTGGCGCCCAGGCTCGCCCTTCTCGCCCGGCGGGCCCACCGGCCCCGGCGGACCGGGTTCCCCCGGGGGCCCCCGGGGGCCGGCTTTACCCGGTCGCCCGGCCTCGCCCTTGGGGCCTTGGATGAAGGTGGGCAGCGACTGCATGAGGCCGCGATCGGGCGTGGCCACCGTGCTGGGCGCCTTGGTGCCGCCGTAGGGGTCGCAGACCATGCGGCAGGTGCCCAGCATCTCGTAGTGCGCCGATGTGCCCGCCGAACTCACCAACACCGGAATGAGGATGACCAGCAGCAGCACCATGACCACCCCCAGCGCACCGGCCGCGATCAGCCGGCGCCTGCTGCCCACCAGGCGGCTCAGCGCAGGGCGATCCTCTTGCCTGCTTTTGGACAAAATCTTGATGGTGGGTCGGGAACCGCTTCCAGCCGAAATCACCGCGGGGTAGCCTCCCCGCGTCCGTGGGGCCTTCTCGCCCTCTTCCTCCCGCCGGCGGGGAGGGACACGCGGGCAGGTCTCCTTCGCCAGATCCCGAAGCCGCGGGAGCCTCGCTTCGCGCTGTTGTCGCGGGTGGCTCAGCTTCCCGTCTGGGGCACCTGTGGCTGCCGCTGCTGTTTCGCTGAGAGGAGTCGCTCGCACTTTTATGCTGCGGCGGGCGATCGACTTTTTTCCCCGTCTGTGCCAGCTCGAATCAACTTCCCCTCTGCTCCCCCCGATCGCCTCTTTTGCGGTCTTCTCGCGGCCCCCCCCTTCCCTCCCTCTCTCTTTTTTTCGTTTTCTTTCTTTCTTTCTTCCTTTCTTCTTTCATTCATTCATTCTTACTCTTCTGCAGCGACACCAACTCTCCGAGGGCAGCGGGGGAGAGCGCGGGGGAGCCTGGGATATTCCTGCTCGCCACTCGCGCCGGGGAGAGGGAACGAGACGGAGGTTCCTCTCAGCCCTGGCTGGCTCCTTCGCGGTGCCGCCGAGGTCCCCAACCGCGACGCCCCGCTGGCTGGAACGGAGCACCGGCGTTGAGCGCACGCAGCCCGCTGCCGCGACAAGAGGAGGCTAGTGAAGGCGCGGGGGTAATTTATAAGCCCCCAAAGGCGCAGGGGAAAGAGGAGCTGCTTTGGCATCTCATGCCAGCATCTGCTGCGCTCATCCCACTCACCGAGAGTTTGGCATCTCTCTGACAAGTGTGGGGAAATGTTTTCCTCCCCTCGTCTCTTTCTCTGCCTGCCCCTCCCTTTTTATCCTTTCTTACTGAGCGGTGAAATTGTGAGCGTTCCTCTTGCCGATCCCTGAGTGAGATGGCCGTTTTCGTGCTGGAGTCGCTCAGGGAAGGCAGAGAGAGCTACTTAGGACCATCTTCCAGTCTCTGATCCTGAATATAAAGGTCAATGCTGCTCCTTACTTAATGGTTCCCCCAGTGGCCTCCGTCTGTCATGTGAAATATCACTTTGAATACAAGGGTAGGGTATTACAATTCACCAGACAACCCAGCACGCGCGTGCACACACACACACACACACACACACGTGCACACTCACTGCTGTATCTTGAAGTAACCCATGATTTAAAGCACACAGAAAATCTCATTTCTTGCTTTCTTGCTCTTTTTCTGGAAATCACAGCCAGAGAAAGATATGGCTACCACCATCCCTGGATTCAATAAATTTTTGAGCCCTGACAGGTGTTGCTTCCTGGATTCCTCTTTACTTAAACAGCTTTCTAGCCCCTCCCTGCACTTTTGGCAGCGGTGTTTCCTAGCATGGTGAACACCCATGTACCACAACCCTTCTGCCTTTGGGACAGTGTTTCTCCAAAGCCGGGAGCAGCGAGTCTCACTTCTTCCAGATGCAAGGCAGAACAAGGCCGCATTAAACCACACAACCCATTGATTCTAAATTATACTTCTGCATTCAGGAGCAATTGAGTGTCAATCAACTGTGGGGTGACATTTGCCTGTCAATACAGAGATGATGGTTGAAAAGAGTGTGAGTTATTAGAAGCAGGGCAAGAATCTGAAATAAGCAGAAAAGTGGCCAGTGGGGAAACAGCCCAGTAATATCACACCCAGTGAGTGTTGACCAAGAAGCTATGATCTTGTCCAAGTTGTTGCATTTCACAAATCTCTTCTTTACAACCTCCTTACACTTGAACTCCCCATTCTTCCTTTTCTGTTCCACAAGACAATAAGGTCAAAGAGGCAGACAGCAGGAAACATCTATTGATTCTTCCTTTTAAGCAGAAATGTCAGGCTTCTCGCATTTTTCCTTAAGAGAATCAAAAGGCAAAGGAGTGTGTGACCACTGCAGGCCACAGAGATGGGCTGACCCAGCTCCTTATCTCCTCAACAGGCTGCTGATAAAAATAAAAAAATAAAAGTCCTGGTTTCTTGCACTTGTAAATATTCTCACCTCCTCTCTTTTTTCTGATTTTTGTCAGAGTTCAACCTTTTGTAAAGTCCGTATCTCACAAGCACACAAGCCAGTTGGCAGATCCCTTGGCCTTCAACCCCCCACCCCCGGCACATCTTGAAAGAATTGGGGGGGGGGGATGTTGTTTGTGCTTATCGCAGTTTCTCCCAAGAGGAAAACATTCTGAAACATTTCGTCTTTGTAAGAGGAAAAACATAATAAGTCTTGAAAAGTCAGACATGCATTGAATTTTCCAAAGTCCTCCCATAAACACGGTGTTTTCATGACATTAAAGTTGGCTATAAACCCCTTATGTTCCATGTGCTGAGATGAAGGTGTCTGGTAAGTGTGGATCTCTGGGTAGCTAAAAAGCAGCACTTCCCTACTGGAGGGGATGATCTGCAGGCTTCCAGGAAGAAGATTTCCTAAATGCAAAGGAAGAGTGATAGAAAAAGGAAACCTTAAGAAGAAATGCTCCCCAGAAAGAAGAGAGATTAATTAAATGGAATAGGTGATTGGACTGGGGAGGAAAAGAATGGCATGCCCTGGAAAAGGGGATGGCTGGCTGACTAACCCTGGTTACACTGCGCTGCAACATTGTGCTGCAGCTCTTTTTTTGGTCTTCTTTAGTACCAATCTGTAAATCTTGGAATAGTCTATATACGTCATTCCCAGGAAACATCATCATGCCTTAGGAAACTTTAATGAGGCTCAGACAGTTTGATAGATGCCCATGCCTACACACTGGTCTATAACCTACTTGTTCAGGTTAAATATAGAGAAATTCTCTCTACCAGTATTACCCCCTGTTAAGCCTGCCTTAAATGTTTGGGCTATTGCAAATTCTAAACTCTTCTTTGATTCTCCTGCCAATGGGAATGACTAAAGAAACCACACAAGCAGGTTTTGTGGTATATGTAGAGTGAGGCACAAAACTCAGGGTTTGTTCACCTCTTTGCTAGTACAAACGATGACTTCCAAGTCTAATTAGCAAGCCAAAATGGTTAGTTAACATGTAATATTGAACAATCTATAGAAGGAACTTCCGCAGTCTGCTTAGTCATGGACATGAGAAGCCAAGCAGGAGTGATTTGTGTTAAGCCATAATTCAAAACGATAGTTGAGTTGTGCGAATGCAGTTGATGTTTAAAAAGATGATGATGATGATGATGATGATGATGATGGTGGTGGTGGTGGTGGTGGTGGTGGTGATGATGGAGGAAGAGGAGGAGGAGGAGAAGATAAAATAAGTCAGAACATCAGTTTTTCCTTCTGTGGATAAAATTTCACATTTTAAGGTCATACAACACATTTTCCAGCAGTTCTCGTACAGATTCTGCTTTCAGTCAAGCTATGCCTCCAGGTTTCAGATGCCCCAAGCTTTTTCAATTCCTTTATTACCAAGATAGGAAAATGCATGCAGTGCATGGTGTTTTGAAGTCTTTCCAATCTGTTTACCAGCAGTGGCTATAGAAGTGGTCTGTATTTTCTGCATAGTGAAGTAAAGTGTGGTGTGTTTCTGCTCATCCTTCATGTTGAGATTTTGTGGATTTTCCTCTGTATGCCCTGGCAAGCAATGTCCTTCCAATCTACTGCCCTACTGCTGTGCCATAAGGATGCTTGGGGGAACATTTTGGGGAAAAGTTTTCCTCTCCAGACTTCACCAGATTGGACCATTTTCAAACCTGATCTTTCTTTTCCCAGCTTCTCCATGCATACTGAATTTATCTCGTTCTGCTTAGTTTTCTGTGAGTTAATTTCCTGATGGACAAAGAAATGGAGACCTGACCCTTTTACATAGTTTCTTTCCAATGTTCTGTTGGAGTAGAAAGAATAAAATGTATAGTCTATTAAGAGGTGTTAATGTACCATCCTGAAAGGCTAATAAACCTGGATATATATCACACGTCTGTGTTAGATCAGTGTTTCTCAAACTTGGCAACTTTAAGATGTGTGAACTTCAACTCCCAGAATTCCCCAGCCAGCCATGAATGAAATGCTGATAATTGTGAATGAACTGACCAGCCCATTCACAAAAAGATGGTAGATATTCTTGCACTGCTTAACTGATTTGCATATGCAAGAGGATTATAAAACTAAATATTTGAGGATGTGGACCTGAATCTCTTGATGAATTGTGGTTCACTTATTTCGTGTAGAATTCTGTCTCTGAAGTTTCTGTATTTCATTTCACTCTGATCAGATCAATTCATTCCTTAACCTCCAATCATGGGTGTACATGTGTATCTTCCTATGTGTCTACAATTTAGGATAACTCTTGAGGCATCTGATAAAGTGGGTCGTATTCCACAGCTAATGTGACAATCTTGGGTTTTGAGGTTTTTTAAAACAACAAAATAGCTATTGCTGCCATTTTTTTTGTATTTTCAATATCCTCTCCCCCCCATTAAAAAAATAGATCATTGCATTCTAGTATGCATTTTGAGAATTCCTACACACACACACACTTTCTCTACTTTGACATCTTTGATGTAAGGAAAGAAGATACACATTTACTTACTTTTTTTACATTAATACCTTTCTATTTGAACCTCAAAGCAGTGCACGTTGATCTCCTTCCTCCCTATTTAATCCTTACAACAATCCTCTGAGGTAGGGTAGCCTGAGAGATAGATAGTAGCTGCAGGCTTTATTTGATGTCAGCAGGAATCCATAAATTTATTCTGCTGTAGGTATTGGAGAAGCACTTCAAATCTGACTTTGAAGCTATCACATATATTACACACGCTGCAACCCTTTTTGCATTTATCTTCTGATCTCATCTCTAAAAGTCCTTCCACCTTCTTTAATGTCCATAATCTTTGTTCTTAACCTTTGATAAAATACTTCATTTATTAGGAAATGCTTCACCTTGCACATTAGTTCTGATCATCTGTGTGGTGATTTCCCTTTCAAAGGCCTTTTGTCTTTCAAACTTGGACATGCTAATTATCAGTATTCAAAGAAATCAGTCATACCTTACAATAATTTCTTGGTTTAGCATGCTGTAAAGGACCAAGATAAAATGATCACAAATCAGCTTTCGGGCTGATGGGAAATCTGTGATCCTACACATGTTGCTGTACTCTCATTTTCAGAATCCATCTTCTTTGATCTTGCTTCGAAAGGATGCTGGGCATTATAGTGTCATCAACATTGGGAGGACTACAGATTTTCCATTTTTAATTTGTGGAAGATTTTTTATTTTAAATTATAAATGTTATTCACCACCTTTTCCTCCTCCTCCCTTTTTCTTCAGAGTCTATAACTACTATTTCTACTGGAATAATTTCTGTCCATGTGGGAGCAGGGCGGGCAAGTGACTAAATGTGCATCATGACCTTACGTTGCAAACCACATGATTTACGGACCCCTGGAGGGAGAAATG
The DNA here is from genome assembly GCF_035149785.1 of Candoia aspera. NCBI lineage: Eukaryota > Metazoa > Chordata > Lepidosauria > Squamata > Candoiidae > Candoia > Candoia aspera. The sequence continues at coordinate 21,911,837 of NC_086156.1, read as the reverse complement.
GCGGACTGAAGACAGCTCTGTGAAAAGTGGAGCCAACCACTGCGGCAAAGAATGAAGAACTGGTGAGTAGACTGGCCCTTCAGAACCTCTCTAGACTAGGAAAGAATGGGAGATTGCCCACATGTGCTCCCAACAGTTGCTTTTCGCGAGGAGACCACAAGACAGCAGTCCCTGGCAGTCTTGAGCACTGTGTAATGGTATGTGGGAGTGACCTTGGCAGACTGGGTCCAGAGATGCTGCCTAGGAGACTGGGTCCAGAGATGCTGCCTGGGAGCCTGGGTCCAGAGATGCTGCCTAGGGAACTGCCTATCTGCAGCTGGATAGTGGGTGGGGCAGGAGGCTCAGAAGAGACCCTCCCTAATTTCTTGGGGGTAAAGGAGACAGCGGGAGAATTGTACTTTCAGACTTGCAAGATTAATGTAGCCTTATAATAAAGTAGAATTAGCTCATTTGGTTGTATTTCCTGTCTGGCCTATTCGGTAAGGCTGACACATTGGGAGATGATGGCAATAGCCATCTTGCTTGGAACAGCGGTCAGTGCCTTTTAAAGGACACTAAGTCAGCAAACTTCCTTTTCCAATCATGTTCAGAAATTGCTTGTTAACTACTTTTAAGCTATTAGAGATACTCCTATAGACAAGTCTGAAGATGCAGAGTGAGTTTTCCTTCAGTCCTTAATGAAAGAGAATTTTAATTGTAAGTTTAAGAATTTTTTTAAAATTGAAATAAACAGCAAAAAGCTAAATAAGACTTTGATCCCAGAAAGTTATAAATGAATTAAAGGTCCAGATAAATTTGGAATAATATTTTGGAATTAATTATAAAGAATCCTTCCCATGGGAAATAGATTTGTTTGTACTTTTGCAAGACAAAATAAAGATAAGCAATTTTAAAAATTGGACACTAGATGGAACTAAAGATTTTAGTTAAAGGAGAAAAATATACAAGTCTGATTAACAGGTAATTAACTGGGATATATAAAATGACGTAAAACATTTTAACATTGAAAATACTGAAGGACACTTTTGAAAACTAGAATGAGAAGTTAGTATCAACAATGTCAATAGTGATGTTTGCTTCTATGGATAGACTGTGTCCAAAAGATGTTATGGAAGAATGGCTAATGAGGACCAAGTTTTATTTGACAAGACAGAGTTGGCATCAAAAATGGATCTAGAAATAACAGGTTACAAGAATGAAATGGAAAAGGATGTCTTACTGGAGATATATTTTTTTTATTATTGTCCTAATCCAGTTCCCTCTTTTTAAAAAAAAAAACGTGTTGCTTCCTTGATTCTTCATACTCTATGGCATTGTTTCATCTATATGCTACTTGTTGGTTCTGCCTCCTCTTTTTGTCTGCCTCTGTTTTGAGTCTCCCTCAGGTCAAACTCAACTACAGGTGACTCAATATCTATATCCTTTTCTTGATGACTGGAAATGGTTTGCCATAATTTTCTTCCAGGTTTTTCAGAAGTCTGATTTACAACCTGGGCATTTCCTGGTGATTGCCCATCCAAATAGTAACCAGATCTGATCTTTCTTAGCTTTCTGAAATCAGTTAAAGGTTAGCTAGTAGCTTCATCCTGAGTAGAAATCTTCATTTTTGTTTTGTTGTTCTTGTATAACTCTCTCCTTCTCTTCTAAGTTCATGAGTGTATTGGTTTTACTTTGTTTTTTTTTCTTTTTCTTTTTTTTAAAGAAAAGACTTACCTTCCATTTATTCAGCATGACGACCTTTTCACATAATGGCAGTAAAGAGCTTTTAGGATCTTCATATCATTCGTATCTACGTGTGAATGCTATTAATCTGGAAAAGAGTAAGTCATCTTTAAATTTAAAAAAAATTCTAGCCAACAGATAGAAAGGAATGGAAGGGAGCTTTTAAAACCAATGCTGGAGCTTCAGTAGTTCCTGATTTTCTTGTGGAAGGAAATCCAGGAGAAATGATCCTGGGGAATCTGCCTTTAGCCTCTCTGCTGGTATTCCCGTTCCAAATCTCCCTCTCTAAAATGTGTTTGTGCTTTATGAAAGGATAGAGACATAACTACAATGTGATATAACTAAAATAATTAAGAAGAAAAAAGTATATAATATGTAATAAATATATAATAAAATAAAATATCAGATGATTGACTAGATTAGATGAAATCTTCCTTATTCCATTGTCAAAAAAAGAAGGAAGGAAGGAAGGAAGGAAGGAAGGGAGGAAGGAAGGAAGGAAGGAAGGAAGGGAGGAAGGAAGGGAGGAAGGAAGGAAGGAAGGGAGGAAGGAAGGAAGGAAGGAAGGAAGGGAGGAAGGAAGGAAGGAAGGGAGGAAGGAAGGGAGGAAGGAAGGAAGGAAGGAAGGAAGGAAGGAAGGAAGGAAGGAAGGAAGGGAGGAAGGGAGGAAGGAAGATAGCATACATCAGCAAATCAAGGATAGATTTACCCTTCCAATGTCATATAATAATACTTTTTAACTGTTATATTAGGTTAGTCTACACACAAAGACTGTGATGGACTACAGTAATGCAGCTGGGTCTCAGGAAGGAGGGAGCACATTCCAAGGAGGGGGTCAGGACAAGAGACAACCTAGCCCAGAGACAGAAGATGGGAAGACAAAGAGATTCAGAGCAGCCCCGCCCTAGAGCCTTCCAGGTTTTTCCCCTTAGCTTAGAGTGGATTTAGTTTAGCAAGATTCTGTCTGCACGGTGTGTTCAAATAGAGAACTGAAGCTTGGCTGGACTGATTTCTCATCGTTCTCGTGCTAGGCCTGACAAAGAGCAAGCTTTCTTTTTCAGACTTTCCTTCATTATCATACAGAGCATGGCTGGACAATGGAGCTGTGATAGAGAGGGTAGGTACTCCATTCAGACAGGAAGATTCCAGTTCAAGATAGAACGGTCAGGGAAACTGGAGGAGAGGGTCTTGGATAGAAAGACCAGGAAAAAGACTTTGGGAATCGAAATCTAGTACTGACTCTTTCCTTGAGAAACCTGCCAAATCCTCATTGTTTTCAGGAACTTCTTTACAGTGAACAATTATGAGAGCAAGAGTTCCTGTTACCCAGACAAGGAGCATGATGACTTCTTCTTATGTGATGGTGCACAAACAGGCTTGTCCTGTGGGAGACCTATTCCCACAAACATCTTTTAAACGCTATTTTAATGGTGAACACTTTGACACCGCCGGGCAGGGCAGAAAGAGGCAGTAGGGTCCCAGGCTAGAACAAAAGTTGCTTATCCCACTGGGTTTTTGATTGCTCCATTCAAAAAATCAGAATCTTTCAACAGATGGCTGGCGGCATTGAATATCTGAGGGTTCTTTTGTTGCTGTTATAATTGATTTATCAAACCATTTAAAGGAACAGAATAGATAGATAGATAGATAGATAAATAAATGGAGTTCTAATCCCACCTTAGGCCTGAAAGCCGGCTGGGTGACCTTGGGCCAGTCACTCTCTCTCAGCCCAAGAGCCAATCAGGCATGGTATGAGAGTTCTAGTCCCGCCTCAGGCATGAAAGCCGGCTGGGTGACCTTGGGCCAGTCACTCTCTCTCAGCCCAAGAGCCAATCAGGCATGGTATGAGAGTTCTAGTCCCGCCTCAGGCATGAAAGCCGGCTGGGTGACCTTGGGCCAGTCACTCTCTCTCAGCCCAAGAGCCAATCAGGCATGGTATGAGAGTTCTAGTCCCGCCTCAGGCATGAAAGCCGGCTGGGTGACCCTGGGCCAGTCACTCTCTCTCAGCCCAGCTCACCTCACAGGGCTGTTGTTGTGGGGAAAAGAGGAGAAGGAAGGAGTATTAGGGATGTTCCTCACCTTGAGTTATGTATAAAAATAATAAAGGCAGGATAGAAAATAAATAAATAAATAACATAAATAAATAAATAGATAGATAGATAGATAGATACATAAAAGAAAAAGAAGATAGAAAGAAACATAGTGGATAAAGAATAAAATATCAGTAAATAAACAAAGAGTTTACAATTATAAAATTTAAAATTCATTCATTTATTCATTCAGTGTATAGAGCTATGTCATCTTCAGAAATAACTAGAAATATCTATAGAACTCTGAACAAGATAGTAGTATTGATATCACTACTGTTCGTCATAGTTCCAAGGATGACTGCATGTAATCGTGTAAAGAGAAAAGGAAAAAGAAAAAGGGGGGGTACAAAAAATTAAAAGAACAGAATTCAAAAAGAGAGCAAAATCAGTAAAAATAATATTGGGAAACTACTGTACATAGTTTTAAATTCCCTCCCATTGTACCCAACTGACAATCACATCAATATATTTATACAAACTGAAATTGTTTCTAACTACTGTATGTCAATTATTTTCCCTTTAAAAACTATACTCTAAGTGTCTGAGTTTGCCTTGTACTGTGACATAAGATATATAGTGGAGCCATTCTTGCTTAAATTCAGTCAAACTTCTGTTCTGAATGAATACTGTTAATTTTTCCATTGCTGTGTATTCCCCAAGTTTGGTTTTCCAAGCTGATATTGTAAGCAAAGGGTCTCTTTTCCAACGTTGAGTCAAATATGTCCTCGTGGCCATATGTCTTAATGAATTGTGATTTTTTAAAAATTTGTTCTGGAACAATTCCTGGCAGCAAAAATGAGGTTTCAATTCAAACTTTGTGTTTAAATTTTTTTGAATAATGCTTTGTATTTCTAGTACTCTTGAGATTGTTTTACATGACCACTGCATATGACAAAATGTTCCTTCTGCATCACAACCCTTTCCAACATTATTGATTATATGATTTATCTATTTCTGGAATTATGGACAGAGTTATGCACCATCTGTAAAACATTTTGTACCAAATTTCCCTTAAGTTATAGCATGGAATAAATGTTATTGAATTTTCCATAAGTCCTCCCATTTTTGCATTGTAATTATTTCTTTAAAATTTTGCATCCACTTTATAGACCCACTTGTTGAGGTCGGTGGCTATAGAAATCAATCAAACAAATAAATAAACAAACAAACAAATAACTTATCATACAACTTCTTTACCAAAAAAGCTTCTATCAGCTGCCACCATTGCCCCACCTCTCAGTGCGCAGGGGTTCTTGAATGCTGGTTTTTGGGGGGAAGGAGGTATCTCGTTTCTTGTGAAAGTACACTTTTAAACATAGAGTGTGCAAACTTGATGCATTGGCATTCCTAGGAAACCTCCTGGATATGCAGAAAGCATGTCCTCTAATTTTCCATGGTGGTGTTTTGCTCCCAGACTAATTGGCACTCCACCACCTAAGGCTGGTAGAGATGTATGGATTGCCTGTGATTCATCTTGACGAAGTACTTCATTTCCTGAAAGCAAGTTGTTCCTTCCTGATGGGCTTCACACAAACATGTCAACCAACCTCAATTAACAGGTAAGCCTAGGCTGCTTTATTGCAGCCACTCCACTAATATGGCCTTTGTTAATATAGTTTCTGTACATACTTTTCTGAAAAGTGAAAAATTTTGCTGTTTGTGGCCAGTTTGTCTTGATAAAGGGTAGGGGGAGGTGTTATGGCTTCACAAGTTCACTTCAAAGCGGTGATTAAAGGTGAAAGCGTCCATGAAGTGGGCTGCTTCGTTAAAGATCTGCACAGTCCTAGAAAGTGATGTTAAAGAGGAAGAAATAGGAGGATTTATTTATTTATTTTCTATACTGTCTTTTATTATTTTTATAAATAACTCAAGGAGGTGAACATACCAAATACTCCTTCCTCCTCCTATTTTCCCCACAACAACAACCCTGTGAAGTGAGTTGGGCCCAAAGACACCCAGCCGGCTTTCATGCCTGAGGCGGGACTAGAACTCTCAATCTCCTGGTTTCTAGCCTATTGCCTTAAGCACTAGACCAAACTGGCTCTGTCAAACTGGACTTGCTGCTGTCGGTGTGTTTACAGGTAGTCCTTGCTTAACAACCACAACTGGGACCGGAATATTGGTAGTTAAGCAAAGTGGTCATTAAGCAAATCACCACATGCATTCAGAGAACCATATGGTCATTAAGCAAATCATGTAGTTCCCCATTGTTTTTGCTTGCCAGAAGCCAGCTGGGAAGGTCGAAAATGATGATCACATGACCACAGAATGCTGTGACAGTCATAAATGTGAACTGGTTGCCAAGTGCTCAAATTGTGATCATATGACAGCAGGGATAGTGTGAGGACTAGTCATAAGCCGTTTTTCCAGCACCGTTGTAAGTCTGAACTGTCACTAAACAAATGGTTGTTAAGTGAGGATTACCTGTAATCTCTTTTGGTTCTTGCTACCAGAAAAGTGTTAGCTTGGATTTGGGGTAGGGTGGGGGTATATTTTTCCTGTCCTGGATTTTGTCAGAATTGATCCTTCTGTTGTAGGCAGTGTTAGGGAGGTTGGTTGGGGAGAAGTACTCTGACTAGATCATGTCTGCTGGTGGTACATTACACAACAGACCCAGCATCCTATATATTCCATGTTTTCCTTTGTTCACATAAAAGTAGAAATGCAAATATTTCACATAGTTTTAATGGGATTTTTTTTGGCTTCTTGTGCTTTTTGCCTTTTCCTTCTTTGTTTTGCAGATATGATGTTTTCCACTTCTGATTAAATCAGGGATGCACAATTTTCCAGGCCAAAGGCTAGATTTATCCTTTGAGTATTGGAGGTTATGCTCTAAAAATAACAGGAAGGATCAGGGAGGGAAATGGTTTTACCTTCATTTAAATGCATTGAAATTACGCATAGTTAATAAGATTAGTTTCCGGTTATGTATTTAATAATTTTTCTCCACTGTCATCTTGAAAATTACCTTTGGGCAATAACTTCTGGAAGTTTCTGGGTCCACACTCAAGGCCTGCAAAGGTAATTCTGACTAAATGGAACAAACGTTTCTGTGACATTTTGGAGGATTTTACTGATTTTTCAGATGCGTGTATATTTGCCACAATAACGTAATTATAGTTTTAGGGACAAGTCATTAAACAATTAAAGAAAATATTTTTTAATGATTAACAGAACTGGCCAAGGATTCATCACCCTTCATTTCTATTCAGCTTCAAATCTGATTGTTATTCAGTTACGGAATAAGATTTTCAAAAAATCAAACCTTTTATAATCAAAATCTATGGCTTTGATGTCTGAATTACCACCTATGTAAGATATTTAATAGCTACACAATAAGACTAAGCTTAAGCAGTTAATAGTTAAAGAGTATATATTTAATATATCAGGTTTAATAATGTAAAATTTTCTATAATCAATATATAATAGCCCACCACTGTTTACAGAAGTAATACAATGATAGTAATAAATTCCAGTTAAAATAAAACACAGCAGAATAAAAGACTATGTAGCCAACATGAATAATTGGAATGTACCGTATGTGGTTATTTTCATAATTTAATTTAATTTTCATATTAAAACTTCATTAGTTTTATTGTTTAGTTGTTCAGAACAATGCTTTCTCATTCTTCTGTTTAAGTTATCTTTATTACTGTTATTTATATTTGTTTCATTCTCTATTTTTCTTTGTTTGAGTTCCCATCCCTTTCATCTATGCAGCCATATCAACTGAGTGGTCATCTGCTGGCAGCTGCCATTTTGTTTTCCCACACTGTCTAGGACAATGTTTCTCAACCTTGGCAACTTGAATATGTGTGGACTTCAACTCTCAGAATCCCCCAGCCAGTCTTGCTGGCTGAGGAATTCTGGGAGTTGAAATCCAACATCATCAAGCTGCCAAGGCTGAGAAACATTGGTCTAGGAACATTGCATTGTCCTAAGGAATTCTGGAGTGAAAATGGCAACCATTGCTTCCAAAAGACATGACACCTAGCATATTCTTGCTAAATAATGTGGCTATAACAAGGACACTGTCACTGAAGTCATCTTCCTGTACCAGAAAAAAAATATTTCCATTCCCAGTGGAGTGATTTCAGATTGGATCATGGAAATGAACTTATCCATACCCATATCTGTTTGTTAAGCATTTTGTATCAGAAATGCATCTGTAACACATCATAAACAGTCAATAAAACCAAAGAGGCAGGGCTAATAAAAAAGGTAGAGCACCATCTGTCCATTTCTTTTAAGCGTAACTTCTTAATAGCTTCTGTCTCCCAACACTATCATGTTGGCCAGTAGCTTCTTCTGAAAAATACCTCACATTCTAAGCCTTTGCTTCCATTCATACTTCACTGTCGCTAGCCTACATCTCAGACTCCATATGTCATTGCTGGAAAAAACACAGCACAATGTCTGTAGTCATTATCCAGTGTCTGAGGATGTTAGCCCAGGAATATTTATTCAAATAGCAATAAACTGCTTGCTTGCAGTGAAAAGGCTTATTCTTCTTTCTTCTTATTATTTAAACTAAGAAGCAAATAATAAACCTGAAGTGTGTGTGAAGGGGGGAAGTTTGGCTGAAGACAAATGCTTTTTATGAAGGGCTAAAATTAAACAGGCATCCCGAAATGTATGAATAAGCTGTAATATAAATCATGCAGAATTTTTATTAAAAGCTTTGTCACTTGTTAAAGTCAGTCATAGGGAGCTGTTGGCCATGAAAAAGGGATCTGAGAAACTTTGAAATTGAGATCTGAATGCCAGAGATGATGGTGATGTGACATGGGAAGCTGGAGAAACAAACACATCTCTAGTATCTTCTGCATTTCTCTTCTGTCTCCTTAAAACATGCTCGATTCTCATTTCTCTAAATCTGCAATATTATGGCATGATATACTGTGGTTCTTTATATTCATCAGGAGTTTGATGGATGTGCAATAAGAATGGATAGCTGGGAGTGGAGAACTCAAAATTAAAATCCTAAGAGTGGTGAATTGCCAGGAGATTTATTTTTTTCCCTTGTCATCCTTGCAATATATTATTCTCTTTGTTCTCTGCTTATTAATTCTCGAGTCGTTAATAGCGTAATTTACTTTGCAAATTGCAATCATTTTAATTATTCATTTGTAAAACTTAAAATGATAATAAAGCAGAGAGTATTTCAAACCAGGGAATCCTCTTTCCAGATAAAGAACAGCCAATGGCCATGCAGTCGGCATCTGGAAGATGTTGAGTGATTCTAATACGTGTCCAGAATATTTTGAAATTTTGCAAAGTCTTCTTGAGAACTATTTCATGGAACAAAACCTGTCTTCCTAAAGTGCCCTGCAGGATTGGCAGAACATTGTTTTGCTAAATATGTGCTTGTATGCCCAGTTTATTTGATACACTAGAAGAGCATATCTGTCGCTCAGGGTTGAACTGTGGAGTCCTTGGTGCTCTCTGAGCTTGGCTGTTTGCTTGCAGACATTTCACTACCCGACTAGGTAACATCATCAGTGCAGGTGATGATGTTACCTAGTCGGGTAATGAAACATTCGCAAGCAAGCAACCAAGTTCAGAGCACCAAGGACTTCATATTTGATACACTTGCAGGACTGACCTGAAATAAGGCTGATTGTTGGTGTTATCTTGTTTTTCTATACACAAACACACAAATACAATTTTAACACTTAGAAACCAACAAAAACCAGGAAGTAAAGAATACTACATTTAAAAATCTAAAACCACTGAGGTTATAAAAGAGCAAGACTAAAAAAGGAATTCAACTGTTTTCAGAAGAGCCACACAATTTTCAGCGGCATATTGAGGGAAATTCCCAGCAGTGTGGCTGGGGCCAGGACAAAACCATATTTTATTTAAAGATGATTATAACTTTATTTATTTACTATTTTACCATAAATGTACTTCATGAACATATTCCCTGCATATGTAATAATGTTCCTCTTATTTCATTTTAAAGATTACAAATCCTTTGGAGGAACTCTGAATGCTGTACATAAGGTTTTGGAGGGAGGGCGGATATGGCCTTGGGATTGCAGATTGGCCACCCATCAACTTCAATTTTTCTAAAGAGAGCAAGCCACTAAACTATAACAACTAATTTGAATAGATGAGTTCAATATATGTCTAAACTGAAGAGGTGATAATCAACAAGTTTTGAATGGAAATGCAGGGTCAAGAACAGATATTATTACTTGGGTAACTTTTGTGTGAATCACCAGAATGCTCCATTTAGGTGATTCACATAAAGGATACACAGGAAGTGGGAACATCTGTTCTTGACTCTGCATTGGATCTCTTTTTTTCTTCTTTAATAAGGGCAAATTCAACCTCCAGAGTTGTTAAGTGCATTCCTACCTCACCTAGATTGGTGAGGAGTTCCAATTATTGTGGCCCCAAGGAACATCAGTCCTGCTGGGCCCATGCCATTAGGAGAGAAAGATGGGAAGAACAGCATTTCTACATTAATTTCCCCCAGTCCTTAAAAAAAAATATTAAGACAACCTCTTCCACTGAAACAAGTGGAAGAAATTCATCTGTGCAGCTGTTGACCTAGCTTAGACTAAAAGAAATTTGGGAAGTATTATTAGGTCAGAAAAATGCCTGCCATGGTCTGGGTCAGCACACTAATCTGCCCTCTTTTTTCCTTTTCTCAGGTCTGCTGAAATTTCTCCAGAAGGTAGGATTGGGCATCTTAAATTAGATCTCCCCCCCAGAGATCAAAACTGTCTGTTTGTAGTTGACATGGGAAGATCATAAACTGTAGTCTGATTTTTTTTTAAAAATCAGCAAACTGGCAGATTCAGTCATGGAACTTCTGTATCACCATTTTGACCTATAGATTTCAATGGTTCTAGTTAGTATTGGTCTGCGTAACAAAAGGATTGCTCAAGTAAAGTCTCTGTATGGAAACAGTGGAAGCTTCCATTGGTCTTACCTTTGCTTCCTCGTAATTTCAGCCATTGTGGTAAGATATTCAGATTTTAGAAATAATGAGTTGTATAGATCCTTGAAGGCACATGAGCATGATCACCAATGGGAGCCTTCATTACATGTTCAAACAGATTTCTTTGACAAGACCTAATATATACCAGGCAAGTACTAGAAAGAACAACAATATGCTTTATATATTTCATCCTCTTTCTATCTAGACCCTTGGAATTGAGATCTATTTCCTTAAGCTATAAAGAGTGTATAATTGACAAGGAGTAGTGTGTTACATTGTAGTAGCATAATAGTAGCAGGACTAATACTAACAATAATAAACCTGAACTTCCTACAGAAGGTATGCTCTGTCAGTTACTTCATTCAGTTTAATCTTACGAGTGTGGCTATATAAATCACGCATTGTCAAGTTCTCAAGCTTTGATCCATGTTATGTTTTGTGTGAGAAGTGCTCTTAAAAATCCTAGTGATGCCCCTTAAAAAATGCAAACCATACAGTGGTAAGGAAACAATCCAACTTGCCCTGTTATAAAGAGGAGGCAATTGTCTTTCATGGTGCTTATCTGTGCCAAATTCAGTAAAGTCAGATTTGTTCCTGTGCCAGGCTTCTGGAGTTTTCTTTTAAATGGGTATGTTTGCAGACTTACACGTGGGAATCGTAGGAGGCAGAGCGGAGAGTGAAAATTCCAAAGCCGGTCCTTCTGAATGGGACAGATGGCGACTCTAGCCAAAAATAGCTTTTCAAGAAGTAGAACACATGGTAAATTGCATTAATTTTAATAATTGCTTTTGTATGCTTTGATTAAAAACTGGCAAGGACCTCTACTCAAGATAATTTACATACCTCCCTGTTGGTGCTTTGCATGTTGCTATTTTTTTAAAAAAATATTATTATTGCAAACTTTCAGTTACTGAATGCTGCCCACATGTTATGAGGATGATGCTTATGTGTGACTTGATGAAAGAACTTAAAGGCCCTAGACGTCCTACTTGTACCTAAACCTATTTCTGTTTGTACCCTATATACCTATACCTATGCTACATACAGTAATGGGATTCTGTGTTATCTAACTTTCAGTGCTAAGTGCACACATAAAAGAGGGATGGCATCTTGGTTGCATTGTTGTAACTGCCATCTTGACTTTTGTCACCATTCCCTGCAGACACCCTGGCTAAGTGGTAGAAGGCCAGCCCTAAAAGCCTGTTGGTACAATTGTCAAGGAAAGAGAAAAATTTTAAGGCCCTTCAGCCATCTAATTTATACAACTGCAAGTGGCAGAAGGGACCAGGGACTCTATTCTTCAGTAACTTTTTATGAAAGGTACAGGGTATCTTCAGGGAGGGGCAAAAAATTCAAGATGGTGGACACAACCATGTGATCAAAGCCCCACCCAATTTTTATGTGTGGTGTGATGTAAAGGTGGGGATTTTAGGAACCAAGTGGCTATGATGTTCATTGGTCACAGCCATTACTATGCCTGAGCTCTCCCCACCCCCCGGAGTACCTCCCGCCAGAGAGAAGATCCATGCCCTCTATTTTAATATTTAAAAAGCTTTTTAAAAGATGGCATTTTCAAGAGGCATTTGGGGACTGAGGCATGTGTAAGCAGAGCTTCCTAAGAATGTGACCTATTTTCTTTTTGTGTGACAATTTATAGGGCTTTGGTTTTGAGATAATAGAATGTTATTGCATTTTATTCTTTATTGGTAGGTAATTTGGATTATTGTACAATTAGGTGTTTGCATCAGCCCCACTATGCAGCTCAGACCAGGAAATCGACTCCACAGGAAGGCTGAAACTACTTTTATTGGGACTGGCTATCATAGCAGGATTTTGCAAGTCTGGTTGTGCTGCACCTCCCCCTCCTTCTTATAGTTCAGTGACTTATGGAGGTGTCTGAGCAGCTTCCGAATGTTATGACTTAAAAAACATTTCAGCCTCTCTTGCCTAGGCAACAGCTTCCGCAGATCTCCATCAAGGTCATCTTCCTTACAATTTGTATGTTGCTGCTTGTGAGCCACTTAGAGTCAAAATGTTAAAAGCAGCATAAAACGCATGCATAAGAAATATTCCACTGAAATTGCAACCCTGGTCCACTGTTTATTTCAGGATGAAAAAGAAATTCACCAATCTGCGTCTGCTTCTGAACACTGTGACTGAATTGCAAATTCCCAATTCAAATATTGTCTCTTTCATAAGTCAAGAGCACACCTTTACATACCATTCCCTTCAGAGTTGGCCCTTCTTTTGGGAAGAGTGAGGAAATGGCCATGCTGGGTGGTGTGCCTATGTGTCTTTATCTCCTAAATTGTTGATTTCCCACAGCCTCAAATCTGAGAGCAGAGCTGATTCAACTGATAATCCAGTCACATTCTGTAAACAAAATAGGGGACATGGCTTTAGGGACGAAAGTGTATTGCAAAATCACTGACCCCCATAACAGCAATAGGCAATAACTTTAATAATGACTTCCTCACTGGGTTCCTATAAGGCTTCCAACACAATAATAAATGGCCATGTTCATGCTAAGCTCAAACCAAACAAACCATATTGTGGCTTTGTGTGTTGTATGAAACCAGGCATTATAGCTTATTTCAGCAAATTATGATTAAGCAAAGAGTTACTTACTATAAAGTATGAATCCAAACTTTAAAAACTGAACCAGTACAATTGCAAAGTATATTAACATTATTTCCCTTTTGAAATAATGATAATAATGTACAATCTGAGTTTATGTTCAGAGATTTGTATCAAAGGATAACTGCTTGTGTAAAGAGGGCATTTTTCTCTCTTGGCTTCATTGCAGCAACATTATCTCCATGATCATTATTAACCTTGGAAGATTTTTAATATATCTATTGCCAATAAATTATATTCTTCTACACCCAAGTGTACATTTGTGGCCTTGAAACTCTTGTGGTTCCTGACCCCCCAAAGATGCATGCCAAATCATAATTCTTAATAGGATAGAAGAGGAAAATTATTAAATGCATGGGTAACAACCATATGTGTTGCATTAATCTAATTTAAATCAAACTGAGAGATTTTTTTTGGCTCCACCCAGGTCTTTATGACTATAGAAAACCAGCATGGTGTAGCCACTTTCTCTTGACTTAGTCTACCTCACAGGGTGATCAATGTGAGGAAAAATAAGAGAAGGGACCAGCTGGAGCTCCTGTATGAAAAGAGGGCTCTAAATCTATCAACTCTTTAAAAACCAAGTAGGGCCCTTGACCTGAAGGAAAATCGACAACCTGATCAACATATTTCTTTCCCTAAGATGATGGAGAGTCTTTGCTTCTTGTCTTGGTTCTAGTAATCAGCCTCACCTTCTGGTACTTCATCTGGAACTTCAGATTGTATATACTGTATGTTGCTAAGGTCTCTGTATCTTGTTTCCTTTTCCGTGTAGCCACTGGATTCTGCTACAAGTTCTCATTGTTATGTACAAAAAGCACATTGTATCATTGTACATGGGCAAATACATCATGAAATCCTCTTCAGACAGAGTCATTTTCAGCCTTCTTGAAGGAGGGAGAGAGAGAAACACTGTCAAGTGGATACTTTTAGTTAACTCTGGAAGAGGAGTGCAGTATTGGTTTGGGTGTCTGGACTGAAATACCCAATAGCAGTTGGGAAGGAATATGTGCCTTGTGTAGAAATCTATGGTTTTGATTTTTACCCGCGATGGATGCTTCAGCAGGTTGAGACTTAAGAAAGCCAGCAGAATATAAAAATAGGTGAATGGGAATTGGGGAGGAGAGTGGACTGTTGCTGTTAGTCCTTATGCTGCGTTTGACAGGATAGCCAGTGAGCCATGATTAATGATGTTTTCATAGTGTTTATCCTGCAATATTAGGTTTATTGTGTGTATTGCATTCATCCTGAGGTGAGTATTCAATGAGATAGGAAGGCTCAGAAGAAAAAACACAGACACACATACACTCACACATCATCTAACCAGATATGGGATGCAAGGAAATTGATTTGTTTATTTATTTATTAAATGGATATCCCATCACAGTCCAATTACTCTTGTCAGTTAACATGATAAAGAAAAAAAAAAAGTTTAGTAGGACTAAAATCAGCATAAAATCAAAACAATGTGACAAAGGAAAAACAATTCAGAACATCAGCTCAGAAAATAAATCAGAGATGGTCCAATCTACTTAGAATACCTTCTGTTTTCAGCTTCTTTCTGAAGGCAATCAGGGAAGGGTCCAGACTGGTTGCCACAGAACCAGCATTGCTGCTGAGAAGGGCCTCCTGGACTCAGCTCTTTCTACCTCCTGAAAGTCAAGCGCCAGGAACAGTTTCTCTCTAAATGACTTAATCGGTTGGTTTGACTTTGGTTGGAGCAAGTGGCCAAGCCATAAAGGCTTTATAGGTCAAACCCAGCACTGTAAATTGCACTTCAAAGCTAAGTGGAAGCCAGTGCAGGGCCCACAGCAAAGGTGTAACATGCTCTCAGTGGCAGATGCCAGCTAATACATACAGTAGGTTGCTCAACTTTGGACTAACTATAGCTTTAAAGGTCGTCCCATGTAAAGTACACTGCAATAGTTTACTCAGGTGGTAAGAAGGGATGAGTTACTCTAGTAAGGTAAGGCTAAGATCAGTGTACCAGCCAACGCTGGGCAAAGGCCCCTCTTGCCACAGCTTCCATCTGCTGTACTAGCAGGAGCAGTGAATCTAGACCAGTGTTTTTCAAACCTGGCAAGTTTAAGATGTGGGCTTTAACTCCCAGTTGAAGTCCACAGATCTAAAAGCTGCCAAGTTTGAAAATACTGACCTAGAAAGATTTGCAAGTTACAGACCTGCTCCTTAGGGGGAATTGTGTCTGCCTGTCCAGAGATAATGCTGGTGTTGATGGAGAACATTGACAGATAAACAGCATTTCTGCCTTGTTTGGGTTCAGCTTCTGTCCCATCCAGACTCTTAGAGCTTCCAAGCACTGAGAAAGGACATCAACAGCATCTTCCCTACAGCCTAGAATGGCAGTGTAAACTTGAGTATCAGGAGCCTACTGATGATACCATAGTCTGAACTGTTAGATGACCTCACCAAATGACTCACCCAGAAATTGTTACTCTGACACGTAATATTTGGAATAGTAACTACAGAGATGCAATTATACTTTGGAAAAGTATTGGAAGTTATGGTCTGGGATGAATTATGGGGTGAGTTTCCTATCCTTTTGCCTAAGAAATAACTGCAATGCTCTTTTAGGGTAAGTCCTCATACGCCCAACTCTTGCTCCACAGCAGTGTTTCTCAAACTTGGCAACTTTAAGATGTGTGGGCTTCAACTCCCAGAATTCCCTAGCCAGCAAGATGCAGTTGGGTTGTTTTGCCTGAGCAGGCATTTGGGCTATTCCAAAAGCACAAACAAAGGAGACAGTATGGTATATAATTACTGTATTTCATTTTTTCATAGTGAGGCATTTCAATTGTTTTCTGCCATCACCAAGATGTCTTGCATCATCTTATGATGCCAGAGGATCTGCCAGAGCATAGGCAAGAGATCCATGGAAGGTGTGGTAAGCACTACAAAATTTGGGAGGATTAGCCTTATGAGTGAAATCCATCAACATATAAGCTACAACTTATTTTAAGAGTAGCCCCAGGTTATCTAACTTTTGATGCTTATCTTGTGATTTCTTAAGGAAAAGGAAAGCTGCGGTCCATACAGCAAATAAATACTGCGTTAGTAATTTATGCAAAGTCATATGGCCTGTGGCTTTCTTAGGTCTCTGCTCAGATTATATCTGCCCTCCTCCAAATGAGCATCAGACTTCTAAATGACTTTCTACGTAAGTTTGAACTCAAAGAATGATGTTGACAAGGCATCCATCACTCTGGATCCTGGCAAAGAACACTAGAGATGTGATTGGATCAATTTATTTAATTCAGATGAAAAGAGACTAGTGTTTCTCAGTGGGGCATTCATAGAATTGATTGTAATGGATAAATTGCATTAGAGTTAATTTCTGCTGTTCAATGCTTTACAGAAGTTTCCCCCAACCTGGAGACTTTAGCTTAAGCCATCTCCAGCCAGCAAAACCAACATTCCTCATTCTGGCTGACTGGGAGTGATGAATTGCAGCCACACCCATTTTGGGGAAAGCTGCTTTATGACATGAACATTACTTTAAAATAATTGATTATATCATCTCCAAAGTTTATTTTGAGTGTATATTTAACACAGCACTGGACTTTTGACAGGATAAACTTCTTTTATACCAGCTGTAAGCTTGCAGGCAATAACATAAACAGCTGTAAGGAAAAAAAGCTTACTTTTGTCTATTTATAATGCATTTTAATATGCATTGTTCTGTTTTAAGGATTTCTGCATGTTCAGAAAGCTGATAATTCTAAAAAAAAAATTGTTATGACACAGTTTGAGGTTAACAGAAATGGGGTCTATGTGATAAAAATAGACCCTGCTTAACATTCTGGGACAAGAAGTGAAGGGTGTTTCATGCCTTTAAGTGTCATGAAAACACATCTGTATTAGCGGTGCTGTATTTTGAGACGATGATTTATCACCTGAAATTTCCAAGTCTGGTAATCATAATCCCATTATGACTGTAATGGTATGTGGGAATGATCTTGCGAGACAGGAGGAAGCACTAAAGACTAGACAACGGTCAGAGAAGTGGCAGCTGAGTCCGCAGAAGGAACGGGGGCATGGTGAATTCTGTCCTAGCAGCTATGTTAGTTGTATCGTGGCATTCTGCAAATTGGTCACTCGTACATCTACGTACAGCTAGTGTTGCAACAAGGCTGCTGCTAGGTTAGGGGAGTCCCCTGGGGATCAGAGGCCATTTTTAAAACTCCAAGGGGGATCTTCCACCTCTCTTTGGAAGATAGTAGGAGACTTGCAAGATTGGTGTCAGCCTTGCAAGATAGTTCAGACAAGAAGTACACCCAGAAGTACTAGCACTAATTTTACTGTAAGGTTACATTAACAGAATCTCGCAAGTCTGAAAGTACATCTCTCTCCCCTTGCCTTTACAGGCCAAGAAACTAGGGTGGGTCCCTTCTGAAATGGTTGCCATGCCCCATTACTTCTGTGGGTTCATCTGCCTTTTATCTGAGAGTTGCCTAGTCTGCAGCTCTTTCTCCTGTCTCCCAAGGTCATTCCCACCTACGATTACAATGACTGAGCCAAAGCACTTCAAATCCAGCCCTGGCTTGCATTGGAAACATAGAACATGGCAGCTCCTGTGCACTGAGGGAGAAAACAATGTTCTTGTCAAGGGTTGCCTCAAGTAAGTTTTGCCGCTTATTTCTCTCTTTCTAGAGCAGTGTTGGCAACTTTAACATGTCTGTACTTCCACATGCTGGTTAGGGAATTCTGGGAGTTGAAGTCTACACATCTTAAAGTTGTCAAGGTTGAGAAAAACTGCTCTGGAGAAGGAAGGGGTGTGAGAATCTGATCTTGGAATCACTCAGAAGGTAGTCTTTCCACAGTCAGAAGTTCTAACATTAGTAAAGAGATTCAGGAGGTAGATGGGTCTCCTGCTACTTCCTGGAACGCACTGTCTAAATGTATTCCCTCCCATTGGTCATAATGAGAAGGCATCTAATTTTTTAAAAGAGGGAGGGAATGTAGGAAGAACCTTGAATGTAACTCCTTCCTTCCATCCTGCAGGCAGCAAGTGTTGTAGGATTATCACTCTGGCATTGGGTGTGGAGTTGCTCTGTTGGTATTAGAGATACTCTGCACCCACTTCCAAGCTCTTGCATTTTTAAAGTCAAAGTTTCCATCTATTCAGTTGATCAGCAAGTAGGCTTGGCTTCAAAATTGCTGAGGTGATGGTCTCACCCAGAGAATGCTGCAGTTGCAAGGGGACAAGTCTTAATGAAGATACATGAAGGCTATTATCCTATTAGTGTTAATGGAAGGGAGAGACACCGATTAGGAGAAGAATGAGCACCAGCCAAAAATGCACAGCTAACATTCTGGGATTCAAAGGTGTTTCTTCTGAGTTTAAAGCCTCTCTTCCACCTCCATCAGTCATCTGAAAGTCCCATCTCTGATACTTTTCCTTGCTTTTATTTGCAAAAATGTTGTGCTTCACCTGTTTATTGTTTATATTTCTTACAAATATGTATGTGACTATATCTATTCTAGAGAGCCAGTTTGGTGTAGTGGTTAAGGCACCAGGCTAGAAACCAGGAGACCATGAGTTCTAGTCCCACCTTAGGCACGAAGCCAGCTGGGTGACCTTGGACCAGTCACTCTCAGCCCTAGGAAGGAGGGAATGGCAAACCACCTCTGAAAAAACCTTGCCAGGAAAACTTCAGGGACTTGTCCAGACAGTCTCAGAAAATCAGACACAACTGAAAAAAAATCTATTCTATCTTTCTTACCTGAGTTTCTAATAATACAAATGTAAAATAAGTATAAAGCAAATGCTTCTGGATTGAATTTCTCTCTCTAAAGGATCTGGAAAGCAGTTTAGGAATTTAAATTAAAAAATCAAACAATAAATAAAGTACAAAATACAGTGGTCAGCAAAGCACAACACCGCCCCCCCTAGATGTCATTTACAGAACCCCAGCAATAAAATATATATAGGGAGAGGGGAGAGGGCAGTTAAAATGACTAACAAGTATAAGATTTCTAAATCTTGTGAGATGTTCATGGTTTGCTTAGATCTCATGAGATTTCAAGGAACAATCACAAAGCCTCATATGAATCCAGCATTCTCATAGAAGATTGGTCAGGTTTTCAGGGTCTGAGGTCTCAGTTTAGGAGATGTAATAATCTTGTGAGATACCAGTTATCCTGATTTTTTTAAATGATGGATTTACCACTTCATCAGATCAAATAAAGCCTCTTGTTGTTTGCCTGAACAACTGCTAATTTCTGGATTATGGTAAACCATTTTACATGGGACTGCGTTCAGAAATGTCTTGGAAGCTTCAATTGGTAGAGAATTTGAATGCTAGAATTCTGGCTTGTTTAGCTCTATTACATTGATTTTCAAGGAATTCTGTTGCCTCCTAATTTCTGAGAAGTGCAATTCAGGCAACTTTTGATGCCTAAATATTATTGGGTCAAATATCTGAAGGTCTTCCTTTCATACCACTCAACCCATGAACCAAAATGATCCCAGGAAACCGTTTCAGAATTCAGTTGAGAGATGTGTATTATGTACTTACAAAACAAAAGCATTCAGCATCATTATGCTGTGACTCTGGAATGCCACCCCAAAGCAAATTTGGCCAGTGCCAACTCTTGACTCTTCCCCGTGCCAGAGTATGACATTTTTAAATGGGCATTTGAAAAATAATTGTAACTTGCTGAGACAGATATATCTCCCCTTATTAAAAATGGATTTAATTGCTCTGTGAGTGTGTGTGCGTTACATATTTGTGTGTATGTGAGTGTGTAAAATATCACACTGATTGCCAAGGAAGTGGGGGAAGGTGTTTGCATTATTGAAAGTACAGAACCTCCAATTAGCCTAATATGAGATTTCTCACAATAATCTTCCCCCTCTTCCTGACAAATATAGGGCGGAGTTTCTCTGTGGGAACAAAAGCATTTAGCCACAGTACAGGAGAGCTGGTTGCAGAATTATCATGTGAAATGTGGCTTTGAAATGAAGGGCGACCTCCTCTTTGTAGCCCTACAGAGTTCTCAGGTGGAACCCACATTCTAGAGTAAAATATAAGGGCTGTTTTGAGCTGATTTATATTCCTAGAAATTGACAGATAATCACACGAGGAGGAACTTTTACCTGTCCTCCTTTTCAGCCCCATGTCAATAAGATTCAGGTCACTTGAATCCTGCTGTAATTCTTTTTGTTATTATTATCATTGCTGTGCATGATTACGCAATACGCTGTTGCCCTGCAAGCCTAAAGGAGGTTCTCACAATATTTTGTGAATACTGTGGATGGAAATGTCAAATTGTGCTCCTGCTTGTGGACTTAAAAAAAAAAGGCAAAATTAAATACTGTAATTGACTGCTTGCTTGTTTTTAAATAATGCTCCAAGCTGTACTGTCTCCTACCTTATTCAACATAAATGTAGGGCTGGCTTTCATAAAATTACAGACCGTATGTATGTATGTATGTATAATGGAAATCAGAGAAACTGGTTTAGCACAAGCAGAAGGTAAGGGGTGAATAAATAGGGTGTGGGGCTGGCAAGTGTGCTGAAGACCAGACCTATATGGGGTTTCTTCATTCCCTTTTTCTTTTCAATAGTGGCAGGCAGCCCATGACCTCTGCCCAGAATCATTGTAGCTTTTGTGTAGCTTGATTTTACAGTTCAGGGTCCTCCCCCCATCTGCCTCACTTAGCCACTTTGGGGTTATTCTTATACCCCCAGGGTGGACAACCTGTGGCCCTGGGTCACACACAGCCTTTCTTTGTGGTTTCCAGAGTTCACTCTGGCAACTATTGCTGAAAACCGGTGATGGTACAAATTCCCAGCATTTTGACATAGGAAAAAAAGAGAGAAAGAAACTGCTGTAAGGCCTAAAACAGGTCTGACAGGGTTTAAAAAATAGGGGAAATGCCAAATTCTTTTGGGCTAAGCAACTCTATTTGCACAGCAAAGGGTTAATTGTAGCAACTAGTACCTTGTTCATATATCTAAGTTAGGTGGTCCCTAGATGGTTGTGATGTTCTGGAAGATTCTCTTGAGCCCACTCTTTTGTTGCCCCTTTTTACTCTTCCTTTCTTTTTCTCTCCTGATATGGTGATATAGAATAATGTCTTTTTTCTCCCATTTCTTTGTGAACTTTAGTATTGCCTGAGCTGTAAATAAAGTACATGTTTGTTTATATGAAGATGGTGTAATTCTTTACAAGGGGCACTTGCTTCAAGGAGGAAGGAAGAAAGAAGAGAGGAATGAAGACAAAAAGCAGAACTGAGACCAGTTAAAGTAGTACAAGATTATCCAATGATTTCTGTTCTTTATCATGTTTTTGCTGCACAGAGTAACTCATACCATACAACAGATTCCTACTTCCACTTAGGAATAAATCTGAGCATCCCACACCTGCCTCATTAGTTCAACCCTTGCCTTCCTCCCACCCCCAATTAAGTATGGCTCCTACCATCAAAAGTAATCTGCAGTCCTTGGCTAAGATGTCTTCTCACCACAGTCCTGCACTGTTACCATAAAGAGAGCCAGCAAGGTGTAGATTCAGGATCTAGTCCATTTTCAACCACAGAAGCTTCCTGGGTGACTTTGGGCCAGTCACCTTCTCCCCACCCAACCTACTTCAGAGAGTTTTGTTGTGAAGAAAAATGGGAGGAAGGAATGCTATGTAGACCATCTTTTGCTCCTGAATGAAAGCCTGGATATAAATCTAGCCAGCCATACACATTCAATATTTCTGACAGCCAGGATGCTGGACTGGGGGCTGGGCGACCCAAGGTCTAGTCCACCTCCAGGTACAGAAGCTCCCTAGAGAACCAGGGGCCCAGGCTGCGATGGTATGTGGGAGACAACCGGAAAAACCGCAGCCAGGGCAACAGTCAGATAAGAGGCAGCTGAGCCTGCAGAAGGAATGTGAGGTGGCAAACATCTCAGAAGGCACCCTCCCTATACCTTGGGCTGTAAAGGGAGGGGGGAGAAAAGTACTTTCAGACTTGCAAGATTCTATTAATCTAACCTTACATAAAGTAGAGCTAGTACTTCTTCTTGTCTGGAGTACCTTGCAAGACTGACATAATCACTTTCCGTCAGCCCAAGCTACCTCACAGGATAATTGCTGGGGAGAAAAATGGGACAAGGGAGCACCATGTGTGCTGCCTTGAGCTCCTGTAGAAAAGGTGGGATACAAATCAAACAAATAAACAACAAATACAGGTAGTCCTTGCGTTAGGACGGCAATTGGGACCGGAATTCTGTTGCTAAGCGATGTGGTCATAAAGCATGACATCATATGACTGCATTGCTTAGTGACGGCACTCCTGGCACTCCCTGTTGCTGTTGTTAAGTGAACTCCACCAGTTGTTAGCTGAGGATCCACCCAATCCAAGCCATTCTGGGCTTGGCCCCTCCAGTCCTGAGCCTCAGTAAGGTAAGGGACTGCCTCCTATTCCCCCCACCCACCTATCTCCCCCATCTCTGCCCTTTGGGCCACCCTGCATCCTGCCTTGTGGGGTGGCAAGCAACCCCAGAACCCCACAGCTCTGGGGCTGCTTGCCTCACCCTGGGAAGCCGCAGGTGCCCCAGCCCAGTCCCAGTCCCAGCTGCCCTCACCACCCTGCCCTCTGAGGCCCCTGCCTCCTGCACTATACCACCCCAGCTGGCCTTTGCTGTCCACTTGCTCCCACTGCTGATGAGGCTGCTGGGCCAAGCTGGGGACTGGGCTTTGCACTATGCTGTGGTTCTGGGGCTGCTTTTTGCAGCCCCAGAGCCATGGCACACCAAATAGCCTCTTTGAGCCATGCTCCTGGGCAGGTCTGGGCCTTGGCATTCGCACTGTGGGGGAAAAAAAAGGCAAAAAGCCCAGCTCTTTCTCTACTGCAGGTATCCATAAGCTGCTTGACTTATCCTGCTCTGGCCACAGATTCTGTTTCCTGCTCAGGAAAGATTCAGCCACAGCTCTTGGTAATACGTCTACTCTGCTTGACAATTAACCTTTAGGGAGCCTTCCCTCTGCAGCCGGCCCACTGATTTAAGGCCGCTGCCTTGTCAGTAGTTCTCCCTGCTGTCATGGCCGACCAACCCCTAAGCCGGCTGAAATTTATCTACCTGTGAAATGTTGAGGGAAGGGTTGGGGAAGCAAAGTAAAGGGCTGCTTCTCAAGACAGGGGCGGCCTTTACGTTGGGATGACATAATCAGAAACACAATGTGGTTGGGCACTTGGGTTGGGGCCAAGTTTTGTATCAGCAGAAATTTGGGGTCAATCCATAGCAAGGCCATACTGGTTTAATTTAGGTAAGTTTTGTCATTTCACATCATCAGTATCAGTTGAAGTTATTTGGGTAATGCAAATGATGTAATTATATCAATTACATGATTATGGAATATATGATGAAAATTGATGCCAAATGGTATAAATTGGCTTTAATGGACACTCTTTCCCCCAAATGATCCATTAATTACAGGATTTCCTGGAGTACTACATTCTTTAATGGATTATCTTTCGCTTGTGACCTGTGATATTGGGGCTTAGTACTATGTCAAACCCAGGCCTTTATGGCTTGTTCAACAAATAATGTTTTGTAGAACTTCCTGGACAGAAGCCAATATTGATACAAGACAAGGACTGTGCATATGACTTTTGGGAAAGTAGTTGCAGCCAGGCAGAAATTCTTCTCACCCCATTTCACTCACTCACTCACTCACTCACTCACTCACTCACTCACTCACTGCTTTACTCACAAGCATTCAAGCCGGCATTCCAGCTGCCTGTGATAATTGAGCCTCCCCCGGCATTTTCAAGGATGTCCAGAGGCAGCCTCACCCCACCCAGGCCCTTAGCTTACAAAAGCACATGCTAAGACAGAGGGGGGAAAAGGTGTTTGTAGGTGATAAGAAAACACACATAGATGGGGAAGTGGAGGTGATGTCTGGAGATTGGCAGCTATCGCAAGCAGGCAAGAAGATTATCAGGCAACTGCCAGGACCACAAGTTATGGTGAGCAGCATATCCTGGTGGGAGTCCTGCCTAGAGCTTGGAGCTTTGCCAGGAGCTCAGTAGCAACTAGAAGAAGAACAATGACACGGAGGCAGCACCTCATCCCAACTAGAGTAAGAATGTTTGGAAGGAGGCGAAGCTGGTGTGCCACTTTACAGACTTATAGACTTTTGCTTGAACTGAGTATTAAAGGACTGAGTATTAAAGACATATTTACATGGCAACATCACCTTGCAAGTCCTAGATGGATGGAGAGCAATAGTCTGTTGTTGGGGAAGGTGTGTGCTGCAATAAAGCATTTTGTACAGATTTGCTAGGTTGTGGTGCGTCCAGTCCTTGGAAAGCAAAGAACCCTCACAAGGACAAGTGTGAGAACCTGTCCTTGATGGTGACTACCATAGTCAAGCATCCTATCTTGTCTGACCTGTGGCTGTGTTGGGTGTGAAAGATGATAGGAATGGGACTCAAGCAAACTCTGGAGCACAAGTTCCACACTTCTGCTCTAAAAAAAGTGTGAGCTTCTGCCAGACATTTTGCTGACCATGCCCCTTTGAATGAAAGCCATTCTCATGTCAGTGCAGGCATTTTCCACCAAACTGGAATGGCAGTGGATGCCCATGTGGTATCCAAGTGCATCCATTGGATCGGGGCTCTTTTGCTTGGAATGAAGGGGGGGGGGGTGACAAGCTAGCTCAGTGTTTCTCAACCTTGTCAACTTTAAGATGTGTAGACTTCAACTCCCGGAATTCCCCAGCCACACTTCTTAAAGTTGACAAGGTTGAGAAACACTGAGCTAGAGATACATAAATTCATCCATGGCATTCCTAATGTAGGAAGAGTGAAGGTTTTTGCTTCCTACTTACAGTGACAGGACTTGAGGTCATCTATTGAAACTAAATGCAAGGAGATCCAGGATCAATAGGGAGAAGTATTTTTTTTCCAACAGCTCATAATTCTTTCTTCTTTCTATTTTTAAAATAGAGGGGGAATGCAAGCCACTCAGTCTTTTGGGACTAGAGTGACATCTAAGCCCAAGTGACTAAATCAGTAATAAATCAGTAAATAAATTAAATAGCTAAAGTTTGGAATTTGCTGTCAGCAGTAGGGGTAATGGCATCCAACTGGGGTGGATAAAATGGGAAATGGACAGCTTAATAAAGAATCAGCCTGTCGGTGGTTAGTAATATTGATGGCTGTTTAGCACCTCTTGGATCATAGGTGATATGACCTAAATACATTGCTGGGAAATTCTTGTGAGCTTCCCAAGTGTATCCAGCTGGTTACTATGTAACACAGAATGCTAGACTGGATGTGCCAAGGGCCTGATTCAGCACAGCATTCTTAAGTTTTTAAATCAAAACAATGTTTTGTGAAAATGATAGTTGTAAGTGCTACTGAACTACAATTCCCAGCATGCTGCACCATTGAGGAACAGCTGGAAATTGTAGTTCAGCAACATCTGCACTACTTCTTGCATTAAAAGAATAATTGGTAGCCAACTGCTCCTGGAAGTTGTTGCATCTCTCAGATGTTACTATTTCACCTTCCAAAGATGTAAAATTCACTCGGTTAATGCTTTGCATATTTGTATCAGGGATGCTCTGTGTTGCATTTTTGACCTAAGCACGATAACAGTGTTGAACACGGGACAAAGACAGCCCTTTTGTTGGGACCTAGAAAAAGTGAGACTGAAACACTAAATTAATACTTAAGGTTAGAAAATCTGGTGTCTAGAAAATGAAGATGCCAAGAACATCTGAAATAGGTAAAAACCACATTTCCAAAAGTCCTCTTTCATTCCTTTCCCCTCCAGGTTTAATGGGTTTTTATAGAGTTTAGCCTCTCTTCTTTTGACAGATTCTTCTTTTAGATGTTATAATCTAGAGCAGTGTTCCTCTACCCTGGCAACTTTAAGATGTCTGGATTTCAACGCCCAGAATTCTGGATGTTGAAGTCCAGGTATCTTAAAGTTGCCAAGGTTGAGAAACACCAATCTAGAGAGGAGAAAGGACTGCACTATTTTTATAGTCTTGACAACCCATCATGCTTATACCGCTTTTCTACAACTCACTTGCTCTGTAGAAGATTGCCAGGAACCATTTTTAACAGGACAGATAGATGCTTTATGCTGTGTATGCATTTATCTATAGTATGTGAAGTTAGAATACTTTCAAAAAGGAGGTGAGAGATATTTAAAATAACCTTTCTCTATATTAATATATCTTGTGATGTGAGTTTGTGGACCAAAGCTAATATAGAAAGGGGGTTATAACTAGCTGGCAATTATTTTTGATCCCTGATTTATTTCAGAATATTAAATTCTGACTGGTACCAAAAAAAAAAAAGGCTTGAAATTAACTGCATCACTCCTGGAATCCTGCATTCAATTTCCTTGTCACTTGATAATTCTTTGCATTTTGGCCATGCTAAAACATACAGGATATAGTTCTCCAAGATCCCATTGGTTGCTGTCTTCTTCAGCAGACGGTCTCTGCTTTGAGTTCCTGGGTTGTAACTGACTTACCTGCCTTGTCTGCTCAGCCCTGACTATCCCTGTAAGACTCAGATACCTATAGAAATGCATGTCTCATGATAGTGTCAGTTAGTGAGACTTGCATTTGCTGGTTGTTTTTTCTGAATACTAAAGAAGAGGGTGGAAAATATGAATGCGAATGACCCTGGTCTTGTGGGATCACATCAGGAAGAGATTTCCTACATTTGCTTTCTAATTCAAGCTGCCAATACTCACCATTTAGTATAGAATATGATTAATTTAAACTTGCTTGCTACAGAAGTTGATCTCAAACGTATATTGTGGTTTCAGAGAATACTTTTAATTGAAACAAACATTTTAACATTATCAAAATGTTAAATGGTTAAGCCCTTTGTTTTAAAGGACAAAACTCATAGGAATTTGATACCACCTAATTGTTAACACTAGGCTTGATCAACATTTTTTTTAAACATTAGCCAAAAAAAAAAACTGTCAATACAATTATGCAGGCAAATGATGTAGCTGGATGTTGTTCAGCATTAGGCCTTCATACTTTGACAGCATTTCAAAATGACTCTTCAGTGGTGTGCCTGTCCTCCTTGAAAGGTTTGGCTGATTAATTGTCACCCAAGGAAGTTATTGATGCATGACACTGTCATCTGCACAGAGCTTAATTTGAGCAGCAGCTCAGCCCCTGAAACTTTTAAACACCAGGGCTCAACTCTGAAAAAAATGGAGCCTCATCATAGCATTCCTGAGCACACGCTAAGAGCTTTCCCCTTGATACAATGAAGCACCTCACTCATTGCTACTAAAGATGGCTCAAATTTAGAAGATAGGACATCCAAACAGGGGCATAAGATAACTTGTCAATAAAACAGCCACATTAGAGGAACAATACTTACTTGGTTCAGGATTTCAAAGGGAGCTACAATTATCACAAGACAGCCATGCCTCAGTGGTAGAATACATGCTTATATAAAGTTCATTCTTTAGCAGCGAAATCAAAAGCTTAGGTAACATATGATGAAATATCTTGCCCAGTCCAGGTGTCTTGGAAGTCTGATGTCAGTCAGAAAAACAGCAGCAAATTAGAAGAAACAAGGCTGATTCAATATCAAGCAGACTCAAGTGATATTTAAGCTCAATAACTATGCTTGTTTTCCAGGACATAAGTCGAGAAAAAAAATAAAGTGAATTCATGATGCCATTCTAAAAGGAGAGCAGTTTGGTAGAAAATACCCAGTTTGGTGGCAGATTTTGAGATAGTTCTGGAGGCTGAACAAAGACTTTTTTTTTCAAAGATGGAGGACTTCTTGTGCAACTCTGCTTCAGTTATAGATGACCAAAGAGGTAGGAGGAGCAGGACAGACCCACACATGGATATGCAGTACTCAAGTAAGTGAATAGACTCCCTTAGGAAACAATGGGAATGAGTAGACATGGCAGACCACAAATGTAGACTGAAGAACCTTAGTGATGTAGTGATATAAAGAAAAATGTAAAACAAGAGATGTCATTAACCAGTTTTTTTTTAACTTAGTGTGTTGTGTGAACAAAATCATGTACATTGGCTATTTTGCTTTCTGTGCCAACTAGCAGTAGCCAGGGCAAATGAAGGATAAATATTACATTTTGGATGTCTCCCCAGCTTCCTGTTCTAATAATACATAAAATATAGACCTCCTGACAATTAAGTTTTCAATGAGGCCTGATTGTTGTAAAGGCCCCAATGATAAGTCAAAGATTTGATTTTTGTGTCCAGCTTCCGAATAGATTGCTATTGAGCTCCAGATTAATGAGCTACATATTAAGTAGCTGCAGTCCCATTAATGAACAGTAAATAAACAAAATGAAAAAGCTAAGGATGTCCAGGAAGTAATGAAAAGGCAGGCAACATTTTGTGACCAGAGGTTGCATTAATTTTTTTTTAAAAAGTGTTGGCCAGCAGAAGGCACAAGACAGGACAGAGAGGCAAAGACACCATCAGAGGGTTGGGCTGAACGGTATCAGACCTTTCTGTATTTTCAGTGTAGGAGAGCAAAGATTGTTTTTTTTAAGAAATGTAACATTTATTTAAAATATTTTAAAATTCTGCTATACTAATTTAAAAAACACCCAACATGGAGGCTTAAATGCTGATTTCAGAACTTAATCCCTTATAGTCTGAAAAATTGCATTTTTCTGCTGAAGCCTGGCATGGCAGTCTTGGTGTGAACTATAGAGAAGTACTGGATGGCGCTAAAAAGAGCCTAGAAGGCCCCACACACAGCCTACAGGCTGTCAATTGTCCTTTCTTGGTGTACCAGCATGCAGGATATAGAAGTGACACTCTCCAGACTTTATCCATGAACTTTGGCAGATGCAACCTAACTTCAAAACAGGGGAAAGGCTCAAGGCAGCTAACATGACATTAAAATTTAAAATCAAAAGGGCTTGCCACAGTACTAAAAAGACAGTTTGCAGGTGATTCAGGACACTTAAAGCTGAGATGCTTACTCTTCCAAGCTTGGCCTCTTCCGCTTCGGTCACAGCTCAGCCTCTTCCTTCCTTCCCTCTTCCCGCAGCAATGCTCTATCAGTGGGACCTAGAAATGCAGCACTTCTTGATCAATTAACTATGATCACCACAGTGATTTTTCTCTGCCCAATCATTGGGGCTTAAGCCAATCCTCGGGGGGCTCCCCCGCCTGTAAGTGTGCAGCCACCATCCCAGCTCTTAGGCAGCACATCCTGCCTGCAATCCTGCCCACGGGGAACACCAGGGACCACTTGCCTGGAGAGCATCGGCTCATCTCCCAAGCATAACTTCTGGCCCTCCCTCAGCTAGCGATATAAATCTAGGGATCTGTATGCCACTTGCCAAGAGGGCGCAGGGCTTTATGTTTCTTATGGAGACATGGAGCAGAGATTCAAAGTAAAGGCTTTAAAATATACAACCTTAAATAACTCAGGCTCAGATGATCTAAAGAATTGTCTTCATTTCTATCGGATTCCTGTGATGGAGGGTCCTACGCACCATGTCATGGTTTGGCCAGGTTGCCATAGAGTGGCCTAGAGACAATTTATTTATCTATCAATCTTTGTACACCTCTGTAGGGAGGCCTTTTCTGCAGTGGCCATCCCTGTCTAATATCCAATTGGCACCAGGTCCCAACCCTGATGCCTTTTAGGCACTTTTTCGTAACTTCCCCCAGCTATTTACGCTTAACATTTGTCCTTTTCGGGGATCGTTTTAACTGTTTCTTTCTGGCCTATCTTAAATTCTATTTTACTTTAGGTTTCTACAATGATAGTTTATCAGTTTGGGATTTTGTAAATAAGCAGCAGGATATAAAGTAAGAAAATAATAAAGGCAAAGTGTTTAATTCTGCTCTACCATGCATGGTGCCCAGAAGGGACCATAAATGCTTTTGCAGTCTAGCCTGCAGAACTGTGAGGTGGAGTTCTTGGGCAATTATCCTCTTCCCTCTCCTGCCCATTAGCACAATTTGTAAAGGGAATCATACACTTCACATCTGATGGAGGAAATACATACATAAAGACTAGTTTTCCTTAATTACCAGTTCCCCATTCCCCATTTCTGCTTGTAAATCAGTAGCCTTTTCTTTTTTAACCTTTTAAGGATGTCTTGTTAATATTTTGTGAGAGTACTTAGGACTTTCAAGCAGTAGTAGCTGGTTTAGTCTATTGATTTTTAAACCAATGCTCAAGTTCCTGAACATTTTTACTGTAATGAACTTGGTTATCTTCAAGGTGCTTCAAGTCTCTTTTCTGTCTCTCCCTCACCTAAATTTATCATTTTTTCAGAGTAAAGAAGTTAAATTATTTGTGTCCCGTTTTTCTGCTAAAGAATAGCACTGAAGTGGGCTAGGCACCCATCTTATCTCCATGTGCACAGGACAAAATGCATGGGCTTGAGCAGTTAAGCAACACATAGGGTCTAGTGTTTTAATTCGTATTACTGAGTGTTACACCAGACAAGAACTGGGGTTGTTATTGGTACGGCATGCCAGAGTGTATGAACGGATGCTCAGCTGGTGTCCAAGATGGAATTCAGAAAGAAGAAACCATGGGGAGACAATTCTTACGTATTTGCTTTATTAATACATTCAGTCACCACTTGTTTAAGCTATTGTACTGCTATGAATTGGAGGCTCTACTTGCATGTCCATGTACTTACTGTAGTGTTGCCTTATTTCTCTTGATCTTTAAAGGTAGAAAAGACGAGGACGAAGACATTATTTCTGATCGAGGCGGCGGCTGCTTAATCAACTACAGTTTCTGAGTTTGGATATAGTGTAGGCTTTATGTAACTACAGAAACCTGCTCTGGCAAAAAAGTTAGCAGAAACCTTCAAACCAACTCCCTCCCACCTCCCACCCCCCCAAGGGAAAGGAAGCACTATTAGGATCCGCTCTTATTTTGCTACATTAAAGGCATGGGTAGGAACACTGTTCTTCAAGTGAGAATGTTTCTTCCAGAGATTGCAGCTGGCAGTCCTCTTCTGAGATGATGTTTTCCGATTTCCACCTAAATTTAGGAATGAGGAATTGGGAGGTAGCAAGGACTGAACCTCAAGGAAACAATAGCATCTCAGTAAAAAAAAAGAAGGGAAGCTGAAATAATTTCCAATACAGAAAGCTCTGTGTTTTCACTGACTCAGAAAATATGCTTGTTATCAGTAAAAATAAAGGCAGTGGTTTTTGTCCCAGCTGACATGCATTCTGGGAATGGAAAATATTGAGAGGGTCTCCCTTAATCCTAAGTTCCACAGTGCTGTAGGACTGGGCCTGTATTCATTCTCTGCCAACATGTAAAGAGGACTCCTGAGAATCTGCCTGAGATTCTGCTGTGCTCCTCAGGTGCTTTTCCTACTGCAAGAGTGGGAAAAATGAACTCAGCTTTTTCGCAGGATGTTTTTGTCTGGACTATCAATTGAAAAGCAGAGCCAAAAGATTTGAAAGCACAAACTAGCTGAACCTTAATGGCAGCAAAGAGGTTTTAGAACACTCTGTTCTATAGGCAAAAGGGTCTAGGTCAGTGTTTCTCAAAGGGTCAGTGTTTCTCAACCTCAGCCACTTCAAGATGTGTGGACTTCAACTCCCAGAATTCCTCAGCCAGCATGGCTGACTGAGGAATTCTGGGAGTTGAAGTCCACGCATCTTGAAGTGGCTGAGGTTGAGAAACACTGTTCTAGGTCTCCAGGTAAAACATGAATGGAGAAGCTACAGACTGCCCAGTGTTGTTGAATTCCAACTCATATATCCCATTTGCTGTGCTCACAAGAGTTCACGAGAACCCAACAAACAGCACCTCATCCTAGACTAAGACAAGGCAACTCACTTAATTAAAAAAAAAATCCAAAATAACAGTTCCAGGGAACTCACCCACCTGAGATCTGGGGAGAACTAGGGGTAGTAACAGGGGGTTGCACTGGTCTAGATCAGCTAGTTGACTTACTCAGTACAAACCACAGATCCTTTCAAAAATGCTTTTTTAATGCTATATTTATTAATAATAGATTGCACGCATAATTGAAACTTCCTCTGAAAGAAATCAAATGATCTGAAACTTCCTGGAATGGAGAGAAGGGGCAAGAAGAAAGCAACATATGGTACAAAATGTTTTTTATTAACAAATTTAGAATATAACATAAAATATGAATGATACATGATGTGATGCAGCAATAAAGTGTAGCCAACTGTGGGAATTAATTTTTTTAAAAAAGAAGCATTTTACATATATATTTAGAATAGATTAAGTTATTTATGGTGAATAAAATGGCTATATAACTTAAGCAATTAGTGGTTAATAATTCTAACAATGGATTAATTATTGAAGGCAGTTTGTACTTTTCTGATAGCTATGGATATAAAAAGGTATTTATTTCTTTTACTTTATAAAACACCAGCTTCCTCTGATAGGAACATAAAAATTTAGGCACATGCAAAAGAAAGAATGCAAGAAGGATGGCATATACTGATGCTCTATTTATTCTTAGCTGCTAGAGGTTTACGGCTGATCTTTTTGGACTTGTCGTTGTTCTTTTTTGGAGGTTCAGGGTTTGCCTGCATGTGTCTTCCATAAAGGCTGCAAAGAGATTACATAAATAATACCATTAGCCCTATCGCTAACTTAAGGCATTCAACATAACATGGAAAACATTTCGTCTAACAATGCAAGAACGTCATTTTATGAAAAACAATCAGTCCAGTAAGTTTTGAAATTCCCTATGACATTCACCCCTTAATTTTTTTGTACAGGAGCTGGAAGGAACAAGAAAGGAGACAGAAACACAACAGGGGGGGACAAAATAAGAAAAGCTTCTGAAATTCTTAAAGGTTTGGAAACACTGACAAAAACTGGGTTGAACTAATAAGACAGAATGGTGATATCAAAGAAAGTGAGCTTGCAGTCTAACTGGAATACTCAAGGGCTTGATAAAGTGACACCAAGCAATACTGCTGGCTTCTCACACATGATGGATTGCTGGAAAAGAGCTACCAACACATCAATGCCACATTAATACAGACCCCCTGATTAAATGTTGACGAAGTATCCTGCAATTAAGATTGCTGGCACTCACAAGAAAGCTAAATAGACTCTAAGGCTGAGAGGATTTACACTGAACACCAGAGAGCAATTAATGGATAATTTATGAGTAATTCCTACTTAAAGTAAAATTAAAAGTCTTCAAAACAAGCAGGATGCAAATATAAGACTTGCTCTGTTGACAAAGTGTCTTTTGGAGGTTGTTTGAGGTGTCAAGAGAGAAAGGGATCTCTAAACTTTCTTACTTGGACAGCAGCCATAACCAACCATAAAATATGGTAACAAAAGCAAGCAAAATCTGGTATCTGTTATATATTGCACATATGCCACCAAGCTCAACACATTCAACCCTCAAAACAAATGTTTCTACTGAGGCTGTGGGGACCAATCAGAGAGGACAATACTGGGAAACCTTAAGAAGGTAGCTTCATAAATTCCATACGTGTGTTTCATTCAACTAGTCTAGTAGGTTTTGATTAAATGTGTTTGAGGGAACATGGAGGGCCTATGCTGATAACTTCTTATCTGGATTCATTATTGCTTCAGAGGGCAAGACCAAAACTTCAAGATTAAGCTAGAAGGAAGCTGGTTCAGGAAGGACATCTAAGCTATCAGCCAATAGAACAGGCTGACAAACGAAGTCACAAGCTCTCCTTCACTGGAGGTCTTCCAGCCGAGGCTGGATGGCCATCTGCTAGGCATACGCTAGAGAATCTTGCACTGAGCTCTAACACCCTTCCAACTTTATAAATCTAATATTTGTGACTCTTCTCTACATCTGTTCTTTTTTAAAATAAAATCTTAAAGTTTGGTGCCCAGAACTATACATAGTAACATCTAGTAAAACTGTCTGCAGCATATAGTGGAACTATTACTCCCAATGAATCAGAAATTATTAGGGTTGTGCAAATCCTTCAAAAAGGTGCTTTGGAATGCATAGCAATGAATACAAAACACCTCTTTTTGAATTATTAAAGCAGGCCTGCCACTTTATAGACTCAAGTGGAAACTGTTCCTGGCTGGCTGCACGTGTCTGTCTCCACTTGGAAAGTGGCTGTGCACACACATGCATGCAGAGAAGCTGCTCCCAGCTGTTTGTACATCCACAAGCAAAGCGAGCTTGTATGGAAACTGCTAGGAAATCTTTGAAGCACTTCTTCTGAAAGTTAGAAACAGTACATCTATTGATGCAGCCTAAAACTGCATTTGCCTTTTTAGCAGCCTTATCATACTGTGGCTCATATTCAGCCTGTGATCCAATATAGGTTCAAAATGCTTTTCATATGTATTATTACCAAATGTCTTGGAGCAAGAAGTCTCTGTGGAACTAGGATCCACCTACAAGTTCCCCATACAAGAAAGTAAAAAGCTACTGGTGCTATAATTGTAACTGATAAATAGCAGAGTCTTTCCAAACCGCTGGACAGCCAGATCTATGATGTGATAGACAGCCTTCTTATTAAGAAAATAAGTACATTGTTTTCCAGATTTTAATGTCAATCTGAAAATATATATATATAAAAAATAAACATCCTGGTAATAAGGTTTTTCAAGCTTTTTACTTTGGTTATAGAGGTGGTTATAAATACATACTTGCTGTGAAACACTACCAGATGAAATATGCAAATCTCTTTTTTTTTTAAAAGGTACCCAACTTGCTAAAAAAGCTTGCTGTATTCTCTATCCTGCCCCACTGAGAGTAACAAATGAGAGTACTCTGGCTGCAACAGCAAAACTAACAATAAGGGAGAAAGATGCTCATTAAACTTCATCATTCTGTCCACTTTAATGATGCCTTTACTTAATAAAGATTCCCTGAACAGTTGCAGGGATATTAGGCAAGGTCTTTGGTTATGTATCAGAGGTCTGAGCTGTCAGTGGCAAAGATGCAGTTCAGGAGCCGCATTCCCAAGAGGACGGAGCAAATACAACCTCCTTGTAATAAATGCAGAGAGAATCAATAGCTGCAGCCTGGTACATTACTTAAGCATTTAAGGAAATAGGTGATCTGTCTAAATTAAAGTATGAAGTGCTAAATGCTACAATTTAAAACATAAATCACCATACCTGAAACCCTCACATGTTTTAGCTATAAATCTTGTTATTAAGGCTTATAACTTTAACAAGCGGTATAAAGGGATTGGGAAATATGGAAAATATCTTGAATGAATTTTCCCTTCCTCTCCACTTAAATCTTTTGCTAAACATAGCAAAAGCCACCAGCTACATTCTCCAAAATGGGTAGGGTAAAGAGAAACAGTGACCCCAATATTGGTAGAAATGGATTTGGTATGCAAGGGGCAATGTCTAACATGTTTCTGTATGCATTACTTTCATCTAGCAGTGTGTGTATGTGTGTGCACACGCATGGTACTACCTAGGTGATGAAAGCTTTACTTTAGGTCAGGATTTCTCAACCTTGACTTTAAGATGTGTGGACTTCAACTCCCAGAATTCCCCATCCAGCATGCTGGCTGGGGAATTCTGGGTGTTGAAGTCCACACATCTTAAAGTTGCCAAGGTTGAGAAACACTGCTCTAGATTTTAAAATCTAGAATCTGTCGAAGAAAGAGGATAAACTCTATAAAAAACTATTAAACCTGGAGGGGAAAGGAATTAAAGAGGACTCTTTTGGAAATGCGGTTTTTGCCTATTTCATATTGTCTATTTCAGATTCATGCTGAGTGGGGAATTCTGGGAGTTGAAGTCTGAATATCTTAAAGTTGCCGAGGTTGAGAAACACTGCCTTAGGTTATGAACATCCGGCAGTGCAACATTCTCCATTAGCAACAGGAAGCTTTAATTCTCAGTATTCACTTTTTAGGGATGTTTTAATGAAATGTTTTATAAGGCTCCTGGAATCATACAACAAGATGGCACAAAAATATTTGTAATAAATAATAATAAATTGCATGTATTCCTGCAGGAACTCAGGGCGGCAGACATAGTTCTCGCCAACCATTTTATATTCCCAACAATTCTGCCAGCTGGATTAGGCTGAGAGATAGTGGACGGGCTGGTGAGCTTCATGGCTGGATAGGGATTTAAACCTGCTTTTCCCTGATCCAAGTCCAACATTCTAACCAGAAAAGCTCATTATCTTTCACTTATACCAGACAAATGATGGGGAATAAACAAGTGCTAAGGGATATGGATGCATAATCCTTTTCTCTCTTGTTATCTTTCTGCTCTGGGTAAATTCTTTGAAAGTGGTGCTTCCTCTTTTACATTTTCTTCCCTTTCCTATTGATAATCCCTTTAAATCATGCATGGGTGATTAGTTATTATCCCTTTAATAATTCTTTAATCACTCATGAACTGTAGATGGGGGTTACCCTGGACCTCTGTGAGAGTAATAAACCTATTAAGAGGGCCCACCCCAGGTAGCTGAAAGATCCTGAAGGCTTTCTGAGAGTGCTGGGGGAAATCTCGGAATGATCTGACAGGCAGTTCTGACTTGAGCCTGGTAGTTCTCTGGCAGAAGGACGTAACCTGAGCTCTAAATGAGATTGCCCCTGTAATGGCCTGCTCCCTGGTTTTCAGAAGAGCTATGGAAGACAAAACAAATGAAAAGATGCCTAGAAATGACAGTGGCGTAACACCAGCAATGAATATGACTGAGGACTGGGAACATGCCCTACACAAAACACATGATCAACTTTATCCTTATTGCATTTGCAGATTTCTACTCAATGTCCTTCAGAATGACTCAGACCCTTCTGGGGAAGGATAGGCCTATAGGTCACTGTGATTTCCCCCCCCCCCCCCAGAATTACTCAGGGTTAAAGGATAGGTTGCTTTGTAATTTGAGCACTGCAAATTGTGGTCTGAATCCATGACAGGCTTTGCTTCTTCAGGAAGCCAAGGGTATGTGGATTCAGGAGATAGTTACTGGCTCTTTGAGGGAGAATAATAAGTTACTTGCCTTGAAAAAGGTGGTGTTGCACCTTCTCTTGAAGAGGCCATCTTTCAATGCAAGCTGTATTTGTCTCGTTCCATTAAGTCCCCAATTTCCCCTTTTTTGGGGAAAGTTATTAAGAGGGTGGTGGGGAATGAGCTACAGAGGATCATAGAGAAAGTGGATTAACTAGATTCCTTTCAATCAGGATTCAGGCCCAGACATGGGACAGAAACAGCATCAGTCACTCTGGTGGATAACTCCTAACCCTATTTGACCTCTCAACAACATTCAATATCATAACCATGGTATCCTTCTGGACCACCTGCAAGGGTTGGAGACACAATTTACAATGGATGTACTCCCACCTGGGTAGGAAGTTCTAATTAGTAGTTATGGTGGAAGAACAATTAAGCCTACATTACTCCAATGGGGGAAGTCCAAAGGCTTGCTCCTCTCCCCCATGTTATTTCACATGTATATGAAATCACTAGGAGAGAGAAATATCCATTTCAGTTGAGGTATCATCATTTTCCAAAAACATTGATTCCAGTGTCGGCTCTAGATGGAATCATGCTCTGTATGAAACTGTGTGACTTGTGGGTCCTGCTTGAACAGCTGGTAGAGGCCATGGCTAGAAGATTTTGCCCAGTGTTGGTTGGCGTGCCAGACACAGCCCAGGAGGACTTGAGTGATAGTTGGACTACTACAATGTGCCCTCTGTGGGTCTGCCTTTAAAAACCTGGAAGCTAGAACTGGTACAGAAAGCAGCAGCCAGATTGCTAGCTGGTGGAATCTGCTATTGCAGAAGAGTACCTATTTTATAGTTGCTGCACTAGCAGTCAGTAAACTTTTGGGACCAACCCAAAGTGCTGGTTATCACCTAAAAAGCTCTATATGGTGCAGGGTTAGATTAAGAGCTGTCTCTTCCTTGTCCAGAATGATTTTGCTGGCCCTGTCTAGAAAGGATAAAATTATCTGCTCCAGGTTTCCCCCATGAAAAGAGGTACATGGGCCAGAAGTAGGCCTTTTCTGTGGTGGCCCCAACATTAATGGAACATGCTGCCCCGCGAGAGATTCTTGGCCTTTTCACTCCTGGCATTCAGAAAAACAGTTTCATTTTAAATGCTTTTGATGCCCTTGACACCTAACTTTGTAGGGACTGGGTGGCCACCTTTATTATATATTATGTTTTTTTTAATTGGGAGATGGGATTTTAAGATGGCTTCTATGTGGATATCAATGTGTACACCATCCAGAGTAATATAAGCATTTTGTTAACACACAAACAAGATCCTAATCTTTGATTTTAGTGCTGGGCATATTATTATGAACAAATTGCACTTAAAACCCCAATATACTACATCAGTGTTTCTCAACCTTGACAAATTTAAGATGGGTGGGCTTCAACTTGCTGGCTGGGGAATTCTGGCTGTTGAAGTCCACCCATTTTAAATTTGCCAAGGTTGAGAAACACTGCACTACATCTACAACATTATGCTTTATAAGCTTTTAGGAGCTTAGCCTTAAAATAATCTTGTGACGTAGTCTGGCTGAGCCTGGAAGGGGTGGCGGGGAGAAGATAGTGCCTGCCCCCACAGAATCTTATGTATGCCTCATTCATGTGTAATTAGATCAAGATTTCTACTTAAATGCATTTTTAAAAGTTTAAAAATTGGTTGGATTTCCATTATTATGAAAAGACACCTATGCATGGTTTAGGGCAATTATAGAAATGGTACTTGCTTTTTTTTATGGCAAAAGAAGGATTGTGCTTCAACAATATATTGTATGTTAGAAGGGATTTAGAACTATAGTTTTATTGCATTATTGTGTACACCATTAAATAATTACACAAAGCCTAAACTGAAGAATGTAAGTTACCTTTACCAACCTGAAAAGGAGATAGTTAAGTGTAATTAGAGTCAGGTTCCAATCCCTTGGTAATTTTCCTTTCCAGTCTTAAACCCACATTTTAAACTGCTTGCCACATTATTGTGGTTTTACAATTTATACACTGAATTTTTTGTAAAAGCCGAAGATTATAGTGGGGGTTATTGACCAGGCCCTCCTAATTAGCAGGCATTCCCATTATCAGCTGAGTTGCTCCCTCAGTTATATGGTACAAGATTGTGTCAAAGTAGCATGGGGGGGAGGGCTTTCAAAACAAAGCAGTACAGTATTAATTACAGCGTAACACAGTTATCAGAGAGAAGGCATCAGCAATTTTTCATAGCAATTACCATGGAAGCAAGGTGGACTGAGAGGCTATGCAGGTGAGACCATCACTGTGCCAGCCAATAATCTTTACAGTAAAACTGCAGCGTAAATGTCACTTACTGTAACAAACACACATCACTTAAGTCTCTCTCACGCACACACTTCTCCACTATTTTTCATTAGATTTTTTCCCCCTTTCATTTCTTATATTTTGAAGAGCAATCAGGGAACTAATCCTCAAGCTAATCAGTTCCTTGTTATAACTACTTAAATGTAACCAAGCACTAAGGAAGGAGAGTGCAGGTAGGACAGTTGTTTATCTTCTGGTATTTAGCTTTTTAGATTGACCTTGGTCTCTATGGGCCACCAAATCAAATGAGAGGATAATGAACTGTAATAATATTAAAACAAAGAGAACCCTGCAAGAGAATCCTGCAGCAGGTCTAAAACCGTCATGCTGGGTCCCAGTGAAAGAACTCCTACCCAAGATCCAGAGCTTCCAGCTTGTTGTGTCCCGTTGACTGACGGGAGGAGAAGGAAGTCTGTCCCGCTCCTTCATTACAGAATTCTGTGGCTGCAAAGCAGATGCTGCCTTTGCTTATTTTAACCTTTAACAGCATACCATGGAGTCCCTTATAATAGCCCTCTATGCCTTCCAGCTCTAAACTGTATTCTCCAGTCACTTACTGGCTGTTCAGCAATTATGTACAAAATATAGATTAGAGCAAAATATCACTGACTACATCAGGATGCATCCCACCGTTCTCATTAACCTGAGGTGCTCATCTGGCACATTCAAGAGGCATAAAATATCAGCTTCCCCTCAATTCCCCAATACAGATCTATGGTAACCCCAACTTATGCATATGGGTTGCAGTTTGCCAAGAGAGAGCTGAGAATCAGATGCTGCGCAAGAAACCTGGAGCTTTGTACAATGAAAGCACATGGAGGAAAGATCCCTTTGTAGAATCCTTATATGTGAAATTGATACCAGGAGTGTAATTCAAAGAGCTGTTTTAGTATCTGCAGGACCACATTCTCCAATCATTTTCAACCTACACTACTTTGGGCGTCCTGGGAGAACCTGCTTGAGATTACTCACTTCCTTGAAGTGATGGGAAGGCCAACGTTCAAGTGCTTTTTTCCTATTGGTGTCTCTGCTGTCTGAAACACCCTTCCTCACAAAATTTGATCAGCTCAACCCCACTTCTGGCAGGAGTCTATGAGTTCTAGTCCCGCCGGCTGGGTGACCTTGGGCCAGTCACTTTCTCTCAGTCCAACTTGGTGCAATGTAGACTAGCTTCCTTGTGGTGTACCCTGGGCAATGTGAGTTGTCATGGCTAAACAGTCTACACATCTGGCTGCTGGACCACACAAAGATTTCCCAGCAAGAAAAAGCAGCATGAACACCAAACTGCTATGCCATACGATTAAAAAAAGAAAAAACTGATTGGTTTATGTTTAATAGGGGGCTATATTTAATTTTTTATCGGTATATCACAAATGCTTCATCATATTTTTATTGTATTGTATATTGTAAATGGTGAGTAGAAGCCTAATAAATAAATATATGAAATGAAATCACCCTCAGTGTTAAACTAAGTAACAATGATCCTTCCATGATGAAGAGAAGTCTTTGACTTCTGTTAAGAAGATAATTGCTTTGGTCTTTGTATGGAAATCAAAACATAAGAATGAGATTGCATAAACAAAGGAAGCAACCCATTCTGAGAGTATTCTGGGTCTATCTAATCCAAGAGTGGGCAATATGTAGCCCACGGGTCACACATGGCACCTGTCCCATTTTTGGAGCATCCAAAGAATGTCTGAAATGTAGTGATTTGTTTCTGAGTAAAGCAAGGAGCATTGTGGTACATTAAACATACATTTCTTCCTTTAAATTTTAACTGCTCAATTTTTTTAAAAAAAAGTTAAAAATTTAGGTCAGCTCCCTGGTCACAGAAATGAACTCCTGTGATGCAGTTACCATATGGATAGATATACAGGTATAGATATGAGAATCCAAATCATAGTCCCTGCATACTTCTGACCAACTCCATTGTAATGGACTAGATTGTGATAGACTGGAGGCTTAACTGGATTAACACTTGCTTTTTTGTTCAGACAAAACATAAAATGAGATAATCTGAAACCTCTTCCTTGTTTAATAGGCCCTTAGAACAGCCTTTCAGCCCCTGCGATTTCCAGTTATTTTGAACTATAAACCCCAGGCAACAGCCTGTTTGTCTGCTGGTTGGAATGACAGAATATGTATTGTAGTCCAATTCAATTAGATTAAAAAGGCTTTCTTAGGACATGTATATACTCCTCAAGATGGCTACCAAAAACATTCTGACCTCATAGGACAATTTATTTAAGTATCTAATAGAAATCATAAGTGCAAATCCTACAAAATGTAAAAAAAATGTACAGTTGATGCAATGCTTTAAAAACTGTAATTAGCCACAACAAGTTGTCATTTCTTACAAGGATATATTGTTCATTTATACAGTTATTAAAATGTATTATATTCAATTCCCTTGGTTAAATGCTTTAAGAATCATTGGCTATAGTTTAGTACTGACATCCTCTGAAATTTTTGTGATGCTATTGATTAGTTGTATAAATTGCAATATATTAGAGTAGAAGAAATGTCCGCTTATGAGTCCAAATAAAATCTGTGGACATAAGCGCATAGGAATAGCAAATGTTTCTCATATTTCTGCCAACATACCTAACTAATCATAAAAGGAAAGAAAGAAAATGATCTTTGATGCGTCCATTTGCTGATGGATGATTAGAGGGAACAGAAACTCAAGCATGAAATCTTAATCCTGAAGACATTTTCATCTGCAGCCAAATCACCAGGGAAGGACTCAAACAACTTCATCCAGCAAAGTTTGTGACAATACAGTTGACTTGGCACTGCTCTTT
This sequence comes from Candoia aspera, assembly GCF_035149785.1. Taxonomy (NCBI): domain Eukaryota; kingdom Metazoa; phylum Chordata; class Lepidosauria; order Squamata; family Candoiidae; genus Candoia; species Candoia aspera. The sequence continues at coordinate 21,869,352 of NC_086156.1, read as the reverse complement.
TCCTTAGTTTATCTTTCTATTGATGCTCAAATATTTATTACTGAACTGCAGTTGATGCAGACATCCCTGTTATATCAGGCCATGTTTTATCTCAACATGAACTAAAACAATAGTATTTGCCAGCTATAATTCTGAAGTTTATAATTCTATCTATCCACCCATCTACCCAAAGAAATTCAGCACCATCCATGTCCACCGCAATGAGATTTTACACTGAATGTCTGTAATAGTACAAAACTGCCCCTGGAAGCTGACAAAATCTTCAACAGCTAAAAACAAACTATTTCCAAGTTTGGATGAAGACACACAAATATGATTATTCAGAAGCAGTGAAATACAGGAAGCTGCTTTCCATGTCAACTTAGTTCAGAGTTCAACTGCTAGTGGAGAGGAGCATGCTCTGCAGATCTCTGAAGAGATGTTTTGCTTTGTTGGAGATATATGGGAGAGTTTTCTGTGTTGGCTCTCTAGGAAGCAGGAGAACAGTAAGTTTATATGTATAGGGTGTGCATGCATCCATGTGTGATCCATGTATAGATATGTGCATCGGGCAGGGGTGTGTTGAAGGTATGGAAAAAGAGTTGTATATAGAATTAGTATGTTTTGGGCATCAGGAGACTGTTGTATTCAGAGAAATGGGGAGGAAGTGGGATAGGTATCTGCCCTAGGGGAAACTGGATGTATGTAAGTATTGGTGTGGGGGATACACAGAACTGTACTGTGCAAGGAATATGGTATACCTGTGAAGTGACAGATTTGTGAAGTGGGACACATCTGCTACTCCACAATATGCCTATGGGTAGGTAGGTGATTGATAAAAGAGGTGTGGGTATATGGTTTGAACAAATCCCTTTTTATTGGCATTTCATGACATCATGAAAATGATTCTTTTTAAACAGGCATCTGGATGCTAATGGTGGTCTGGGCCGCCTTGTAGCCTAGGTTGTTTTTTGTGGGGGATGGGATTTTTTACACCAACCAATTGTTGGATTCTAGCTGAGGGGCTGATGAGGTTGGCCGAGTGGTTTTTATGCTTCTATTTTTTTGTATCATATGATTGGACGGTATATAAATTAAATGCTTGTCCCAATTAATTAATTAATTAATTAATTTTATATAGCCATTCATCTCATTGCCACGACTCTGGGCGGCTTTGTTGTTGTTGTTTATTTGTTCAGTTGCTTCCGACTCTTAAGGGTTAGGGTTAGGGTTGCAGCGGCTTACAAACTTAAAAATACAAAAGGTAATACAAAAACACTCACAGCAAAGGATCGTTACCTTGTCATGGTGCTGGAGCTTGAGCACCTCAGTGATGCCATGAGCTAAACCGTGAAGGGACACCCAAGACGGGAAGGTCATGACAGAGAGGTCAGACTAAACGCGATCCCTGGGGAAGGTAATGGCAACCCACCCCAGTATTCTTGCCATGAAAACTAAATGGATCAGTACAACCAGAGATATGTCGGTATACCATTGGAAGATGAGACCCCCAGGTCGAAAGATGGTCAAAATGCTACTAGGGAGGAACAGAGGATGAGTTCAACTAGCCCCAGACATGAGGACGCAGCTAGCTCAAAGCCGAAAGGACGGCTAGCGGCCGACGGTGCTGGTGGTGAACGGCGAATCCGATGTTCTAAGGATCAACACACCATTGGAACCTGGAATGTAAGATCTATGAGCCAGGGCAAATTGGATGTGGTTATTGGTGAGATGTCAAGATTAAAGATAGACATTTTGGGCGTCAGTGAACTGAAATGGACTGGAATGGGCCACTTCACATCAAATGACCACCAGATCTACTACTGTGGACAAGAGGACCACAGAAGAAATGGAGTAGCCTTCATAATTAATAGTAAAGTGGCTAAAGCAGTGCTTGGATACAATCCAAAAAATGATAGAATGATCTCAATTTGAATTCAGGGCAAGCCATCTAACATCACAGTGATCCAAATATACGCCCCAACCACAGATGCTGAAGAAGCTGAAGTAGAGCAGTTCTATGAGGATCTGCAGCACCTACTGGATGACACGCCTAAAAGAGATGTTATTTTCATCACAGGAGACTGGAATGCTAAGGTGGGCAGTCAAATGACACCTGGAATTACAGGTAAGCATGGCCTGGGAGAACAAAACGAAGCAGGACACAGGCTGATAGAATTTTGCCAAGACAACTCAATGTGCATAACAAACACCCTCTTCCAGCAACCTAAGAGACGGCTTTATACATGGATTTCACCAGATGGACAACACCGAAATCAGATTGACTACATTCTTTGCAGCCAAAGGTGGCGGACATCTATACAGTCAGTAAAAACAAGACCTGGAGCTGACTGTAGTTCCGATCACGAACTTCTTCTTGTACAATTTAGGATCAGACTAAGGAGATTAGGGAAGACCCACAGATCAGCTAGATATGAGCTCACTAATATTCCTAAGGAATATGCAGTGGAGGTGAAGAATAGATTTAAGGTATTGGACTTAGTAGACAGGGTCCTGGAAGAACTATGAACAGAAGTTCGCAACATTGTCCAGGAGGCGGCAACAAAATACATCCCAAAGAAAGAGAAAACCAAGAAGGCAAAATGGCTGTCTGCTGAGACACTAGAAGTAGCCCAAGAAAGAAGGAAAGCAAAAGGTAACAGTGATAGGGGGAGATATGCCCAATTAAATACAAAATTCCAGAGGTTAGCCAGAAGAGATAAGGAATTATTTTTAAACAAGCAATGCGCAGAAGTGGAAGAAGACAATAGAATAGGAAGGACAAGAGACCTCTTCCAGAAAATTAGAAACATCGGAGGTAAATTCCAGGCAAAAATGGGTATGATCAAAAACAAAGATGGCAAGGACCTAACAGAAGAAGAAGAGATCAAGGAAAGGTGGCAAGAATATACAGAAGACCTGTATAGGAAGGATAACAATATCGGGGACAGCTTTGATGGTGTGGTCAGTGAGCTAGAGCCAGACATCCTGAAGAGTGAGGTTGAGTGGGCCTTAAGAAGCATTGCTAATAACAAGGCAGCAGGAGACGACGGCATCCCAGCTGAACTGTTCAAAATCTTGCGAGATGATGCGGTCAAGGTAATGCATGCTATATGCCAGCAAATTTGGAAAACACAAGAGTGGCCATCAGATTGGAAAAAATCAACTTATATCCCCATACCAAAAAAGGGAAACACTAAAGAATGTTCAAACTATTGAACAGTGGCACTCATTTCACATGCCAGTAAGGTAATGCTCAAGATCCTGCAAGGTAGACTTCAGCAGTTCATGGAGTGAGAATTGCCAGATGTACAAGCTGGGTTTAGAAAAGGCAGAGGAACTAGGGACCAAATTGCCAATATCCGCTGGATAATGGAAAAGGCCAGGGAGTTTCAGAAAAACATCTATTTCTGTTTTATTGACTATTCTAAAGCCTTTGACTGTGTGGTCCACAACAAATTGTGGCAAGTTCTTAGTGGTATGGAGATACCAAGTCATCCTGTCTGCCTCCTGAAGAATCTGTATAACGACCAAGTAGCAACAGTAAGAACAGACCACGGAACAACGGACTGGTTTAAGATTGGGAAAGGAGTACAGCAGGGCTGTATACTCTCACCCTACCTATTCAACTTGTACCCAGAACACATCATGCGGCATGCTGGGCTTGGGGAATCCAAGGCTGGAGTTAAAATCACTGGAAGAAACATGAACAATCTCAGATATGCAGATGATACCACTTTGATGGCTGAAAGCGAAGAGGAACTGAGGAGCCTTATGATGAAGGTGAAAGAAGAAAGTGCAAAAGCTGGCTTGCAGATAAACCTCAAAAAAACCAAGATTATGGCAACCAGCTTGACGGATAACTGGCAAATAGAGGGAGAAAATGTAGAAGCAGTGAAAGACTTTGTATTTCTAGGTGCGAAGATTACTGCAGATGCTGACTGCAGTCAGGAAATCAGAAGACGCTTAATCCTTGGGAGAAGAGCAATGACAAATCTCGATAAAATAGTTAAGAGCAGAGACATCACACTGACAACAAAGGCCCGCATAGTTAAAGCAATGGTGTTCCCCGTAGTAACATATGGCTGCGAGAGCTGGACCATAAGGAAGGCCGAGAGAAGGAAGATCGATGCTTTTGAACTGTGGTGTTGGAGGAAAATTCTGAGAGTGCCTTGGACTGCAAGAAGATCAAACCAGTCCATCCTCCAGGAAATTAAGCCAGACTGCTCACTTGAGGGAATGATATTAAAGGCAAAACTGAAATACTTTGGCCACATAATGAGAAGACAGGGCACCCTGGAGAAGATGCTGATACTAGGGAGAGTGGAGGGCAAAAGGAAGAGGAGCCGACCAAGGGCAAGGTGGATGGATGATATTCTAGAGGTGACGGACTCGTCCCTGGGGGAGCTGGGGGTGTTGACGACCGACAGGAAGCTCTGGCGTGGACTGGTCCATGAAGTCACAAAGAGTCGGAAGCGACTGAATGAATAAACAACAACAATACAAAAACAACCAGAAAATAACACATTAACAATAAAACTGTTAAAACCATAAAAAACATAATCTGCAGGAGAGTACCATTCATTATCCTAAAAGTAGAACCATTTAGCAGGCTCTCCACCAACATTATTGGATCATCAAGTCAGATGGCAAAGCCATGTCTTCAGGCTCTTTCGGAAGGCCAACATCTGGGCTGGGTGGGGTGATGTTCTAAAGGGTGGGCATTATGGAAGAAAAGGCTCTCCTCCTGGGTCCTGTCAGATGACACTCCTTCATAGACAGGACCCGCAACATGCCCCTCCTGCTGGACCTGCTGGGACAGGTAGATGTGATTGGGGTGAGGCAGTCCCTCAAACACCTGGCCACATGCCATTTCTCAATCCCTTCAAAGCAATTCTGCAAAGCAGCTCCCTGCTTGTGATGAGCAGAGGGGCCATATTGCTTGGTCATAGTGGCCTCTGTACATAAGCAGTGCCCTGACAGAAGCCACTGAGGGAAAGTGGATTACCCCACCCTGACTTTGGAAAACTTCTGATTTTTTTATAGCCATGAAGAGAAGACTATACAGTCTTATAGTCACACATGCAACATAGGCTCATATATACTGAAATTGGGCAAAATAACTTTTCTGGGTTTTTTAACCCAAATAAGAAGAAAAATAGGCATGTTAAGTTTCCAACAAGATTCACACTTTTTTTTTTACTGCTTGCCCAAACATCTACAATTTCAGCCCCTCCTTGCATCTCTACCATGCCTCCTAGGGATTTGAGATGCCTGTGGCCTGAAAAAGATTGCTTGCGCTTACTTTAAATGTTAAGTCTGAACCAAGCTTTTGTGGCTCATACTGATGACAGAACAGCTTTCAAATAAACATTCAATGCAGTTTACAAAAAAAACAAAAAAGCAGAACAACAATATCAGGGGTACCTAACACCACATATACTTATTTATTAAATGCAAATTTGTTAGCACTGCCTGCAGGTCTTCCTATACTTTTATCATGTTCACCTAGCTAATGTTTTTGGATAATTATATCTGACAAATGAAATAATTAACTATTTAATATCTGCAAATCCAAAAGTAGTATTGTATTCCCTCAAAGTAAAGATCTATAAAAAGATTTGGAACTCAATAGTTTCCTTATAGTGGTCAAGTTCCTGACTGGTACCATAATATCTGGATTACATATACATCCCAATTAACCTATTGCAAAGTAAGTGAAATGGGTTTTCAGTCAAATACATTTATTGAAACACAGACAGCGTTCATTATGCACCATAGTAATACATTTCTCAACAGAATGAAATGCTTTGTTTTGTTTCCTGTAAAACATTTATTTTTTTGATATGTATATTGCCTTTTGAAAAAAAAAATCTAAATTAAATAGCCATGAAATCTGAAATTAAAAAGCAGAATCATTCCAGAGTAGTACAGAAAGTACCCTACCATTCTGACGAGGCTTGCTTTAACATGTAACATCAAATGCAAAGACGTTCTGCTTAAGCAGTCACTGATACAATCCACTGCATTGAACTCAAAGAGGAGAACTACACTGAAACAATCCTAGCAGTACCCTGCAAATACTTTTTCCAAAGGTGCACTAATCGATATTACACTTCCAGCTGAGTGTTTGAATCCAACCTTCCCAGTGTCCAAAATCTGGAATGTGTCTACTATGGTGTGCAAGTCATATCACACAGCCTTCTAAAAGAGCAGTAGGTGTCTAGCCCAAGACTCAATGATGGTTAAGTGCATTATAAGATTGTGCTACAAATAGCAGGGACAATGTATTTAAAATTTACGTAATTTGCTACAGTGACATCATGATGCATATGACATAACTGTCTTTCTACCCCCAAAAGCCCATGAATGGGTCACTGTGGAACTGATATGCTTTGAAGACAGTGACCTAGCCTGCAAATCATGTTAAGCATGCAATCTTGGCTTAATAAATCAGATGATGCCAAGCAATGTGCACTTACACACAGCTCTTTCTCTTGGCATTTTTGTTCCTCCCTTTATGTAAATAGGAAAACATGTTAAGATTCCATGGTTAAACTCAGATTCCCATTATGTGCAAATTATGCTTAAGGACTTCCAGATGCGCCACGACTGGATGTCATCTTTAAACCAATGTTTTAAGATTCCTTTTGTTTTGGAAGCATCCAACCAAGGTTCCTTGTTTGTATGTAACAGATAGCTATAATTATGAATCCTGGCTTACTTCCCTACCTTTCCTGATGCATATCCTAGCTTATTAAGCAAACAGTTTAGGTTTTTGTTTACATGTGAACGTAGATACCCTTGAAGTAATAAGATAATAGTGCAAAAGATTCTGGCATGTTTTTTTTTTTTAAAAAAGAATCAAAATATGCTGGGGATACCACTTGGTTTACAAACTGTAGAACTCAATAAAAATCAGTATTGATTAAAAGTGAACACGACTGAGATTGAGGTAGCTAATCTGCATAATGCTAATCTGCATTAGGATGTGACGAGATACCAACACAGGCAGCTGACACTGATCCTGAAAGAGTTCAGCTCAGAACAGAAGAGGAACCTTATTTCTTTTGTTGAGTTTGCAACCTTGGAAGAGAAGAAATATACTGTAGCTCACTGGTAGAGCACATGCTATACACAAAAAAGGCCCTACAGTCAACTGTCAGCTGCTACAATGGGAAGTAACTGGTGCTAGCTGGATCCATCCAGAGACTTCAGCTATCCACCCTGCCGGTCAAGTAGGTAATGCTAGGCCAGCTGGACAAATTTGACGTAAGACACCTTTTTCTCCCTTTGTTGAGGCACTTTTGTTTCATTTTAAGTATTATAGCAATCTTATATGATAAATAAAAAAAAAAAAACAATGACATAGCATTTCCATATTTGCTCATATGTATTTTTGCAAGTTGCATTTTTCAATGGCAAAAGCTTAACAGAAGATTTTTTAATATAAAACATGTAAAGGCATGGCAAAAAAAATATCACCTTTTGCCTTCAGTGGTTTCAATTTACCATGGAGACCTGAGGTTACAAAAGGAGCTACCAATGTATCCTCTGAGGAGCATGGGGAGGGAAGGGGGTTGTCAAGGTAAGCAGCAGGGAGAAGCCAAAGCTAGGGGAAATGTTACTGCACCTCTCCTCTCCCTCTTGCCAGGTTTCCAAAATATACCAGAATAGGTGGGATGCAGAGCTGCAGTAGCAACAACTGGACTGCTTAATCCAGGAATCATATTCTTGCATTGCAACCAGCATCAAGCCAGCTTCCTGCAACACCAGCATACTATAGTCATGTTTGGATGATCTCACCTTTAAAAAAGCAGTATATGAATGTGCCTTTTGGTCTTGCATGCATTCCCAGTGCTCATCCCTTCATGAGAGTAAAAAAAAGAGGACAAAAAAACTAGATTCCTGTTTTATCTAAACAGGGAAGCAATGATTAATGACTTGAGAACAAACCAGGATATGAGCAATGACTTAAAGTGAGCCTCACATCATTATCTTTTAAAAAATGAAGTAGTTGCCCATAGTTCCCCTGTTCAAAGAAATGAAAGCATGATGGTTCGTGGAAAGACTTTCTCCTTGTTGGCTTCTATTGTTAAATGGGAATGAAGGGTTGTATGTGCATTCAAAAGGATGAGGTAGTCCAATGTAAGCATTTCAAGTAACAATATAATGAAAAGCCTTTATGCTGGATGTTTGCTCCATCTTTTGTGCCAAATATTTTTAAAACGATGCTAATATTACTCATTAGCTACTGTTTAAATTACATATGTTTTATGAAAAGCATAAAAATGTGACTGCAGATAATTGTGGCTGTCCCATACAACTAATACCATGCCATAATCTCAGGCTTGGAGAATTAAATGTCCCATAATACCCAGCTATCTGAACTGGAATAGACACATCCAGACAATATCAACTGAATACATAAAATAAGGTGACTCAGGGAAAGGATAGTAAGGGATCATCTCACTGAACAGAACAAAGGGGAGCATTAGATATTTTCAAGAATGATGGATATGCTTCAACTGAAGAGAAAAGTTCGGCTAGACATGGGCACCTGAAACAGATCTGAAAAATATTTATGGACTTCCTGTAAGGAAGCTGCATGCTCTTAACATAAATCTTTTATCTTTGATTTTTCTGTCTTCATGCAGGGGAAAGGAGAAGAAAGGAGGAAGTAATCTGTATTTCCTGTAGAATGCAGGTGGACAAGAAAAGCCCAAGAACATCAGTCTTCCAGCCAGGGGAAAGCAGAGGAGCAGGAATGAGTGGAACAAAAAAGGGAATCTCTGGCTTGCTATCTCGACATCTAATGCCTCTAATTATCAATAGAATACAAAGTGCAAAGAATCAGTGCTTAAGGAGCTACACCTGCAAGAAAATTAATGCAAAGAGGAATCATGTCCTCTTTCTCAAGAATTGTATAAATCAGAAAGGTAATTGTTGTGGTCCTCCCCTCTGACACAATCATCACATCATCAAATGATACTATGATTTTTTAAAAAAAGAAACTCATATAAAGTCTGCATGGGCTGCTCTAGAAGAATATCCAGAAGCTGCAATTGGTCCTGAATGCAGCAGTGTAAGCAATTATTGGCATACAGATAGTCCTTGACCTACGATCACAACTGGGACCTGAACTTCTGTCGCTAAGCGAGGCAGTTGTTAAGTGAGTCATGCCAGATATTATGACCTTTTTGCTACAGTCATTAAATGAATCACTTAACTAAGTGGTTGTTAAGTGAATCTGGCTTCCCCCATTGACTTTGCTTGTTGGGAGCTGGCTGGGAAGGTTGCAAATGGCGATCACATAACTCTGGGTCACTGCAACCATTGTAAATACATGCTGGCTTCCAAAAGCCTGAATTTTGATCACGTGACTGCAGGGATGCTGCAACTGTCATAAGTGCAAGGACCAGTCACTTTTCCCAGCACCCTCATAACTTTTAATGCTCACTAAATGAATGGTCATAAGTTGAGGACTACCTGTATCTTGATATACTCATGTTACACCTTTCTTTTGCAAGCTACACTGGCTCTGGGGGCAACTCAAGATGTTGGCTTTCAGCTATAAAGCTTTTAATTGGATGGAGCCAGGGTATTTAAGGGGCCAACTTTCTCCAATTGTTTCTACCCATCCCATCAAGTCTGGCAGGAGGGGCTTGCTCCTAATCCTGTGGATTAGAAAATGCCAAGCAGTGGGACCCAGGAAGTATGCCTTTTCAGTGGATGCACCCTCCTTTTGGAAGACCAGCCCCGCTCCACCACCCACCCCCGAGGTTAGGTTGGCCCCAACCCTATAGACCTGTCCTGACTTAAGCAAAAAACCACGCTGAGACAAGGACTTAGTCTCTAGTGTTTATTATCTGTTCTAGTAGACAGAAAATCCTACCAAACTGAAGGAGCGTGGGAAACCAGGACATATAAACCCCAAAACTCAAGGCGGGTCTGCTCTGAGTTTCTTTGAAGGACAGGTCAAAGCCTCTAAACTACGCATGCATTTTCCCCCCTGGATAGGGGCCCCCTCCTGCTCACCATCCATACTCATGACAAGACCCTTTGGAAACTCTTTTAAATCTTTAGATCTTTTCCTGGGCATGCAGTCAGGAGAGTCTGTATTGGTGGGTTACACAGTTTTTTGGCAGCCATTTTATATTTTTGGCTGTACCTTATTTATTGTACTGTTTTTAATTTTTGGTAGCCACCCAGTGTTTAGTAAGATGGGCAGCCATATCAATAAATTGAAATAAATAAAGAGCAGGACTCTGCAAACTTAAAAATGGTCAGGATGAAAAAATATGGTTTCACCATATGTATAATTTTTTATGGCTGCTTGAAAGCCAAGAATTATAGGATATATATATATATATATATGAATTTTTATTCTGCCTTTATTATTTTTATAAATAACTCAAGGCAGGGAACATACCTAATACTCCTTCTTCCTCCTCTTTTCCCCACAACAACAACTCTGTGAGGTGAGTTGGGCTGAGAGAGAGGGACTGGCCCAAGGTCACCCAGCCGGCTTTCATGCCTAAGGCGGGACTAGAACTCTCAGTCTCCTGGTTTCTAGCCTGGAGCCTTAACCACTACACCAAACTGGCTCTCATTATTATTATAAAACTTAAAAAATAATGAAAAGCCATTCAGAATATAACACGTATATAAATCTCCATGCATACAGGTATGTAAGCTATGAAAACAGATTAAAGATATAATCACATGGACTTCAGTTCATGATTAGAATAGCGCCACTGACATCAAGGGGACATATCTTAGACCTGATTGCCACTGAGTTTAGCATTAACCCTAACCCTAATCCTACATCTAAATCCAGATCTAGTCCAACAACATGGGACAAGTTTCTGACTGAACATATACGGTATTGAACAGTAAATTTTCCTCAGTTGCTTGAATAATTGTGCATTTATTTCATTAGTGCCAAAGTTCAGATAGCATATGTTGCACTAACAGCACACTTCTGCACAATTCTACTTAGATATAAATCCAACAGGATCAAGAATGGCAACATGTGCTCTCAGACACCATTTTGCTTTGCATTCTGACCATTACTGCCAAAAGTTGGACATTAGTGTCAGGACAGTTTCCTACCACTCTTAAGCAAGAAACACAGGAAAATTAAGAATCACACAAAACAGATACACACACACACACACACACAAACCAGCTCCAGCCAATTGCATGATGCAGCTTCACCATTCTCCACCGCTGTGGGAAGGGAGAATTATTCGGAAGCGAACCAACCTTGCCACCTTTGGATGAGTAATTTCCACTTTTTTTTTTTTTTGCATATGGTTGACTGAATGGTTAGGCATTTTATGAAGCACGAAGCTACGTATTACTTATTCTTCTTGCCACCAAATGATGGCAGTAAGATGGTGTGTATGGGGAGGAAAGGACACCTGTAAATTGCTCATTCGTTAAGTTTGTATCTGATACTTTCTACAGTGACCAGATAAATTTCCAGTGTCACTGTTGCTGAATCTTGCTGCTATTTATATTTTCAACTGACAGAATATTCAAGCTGACAAATGTGGCAGAACAGAAAAATTATTAAATGCTTCTATTTACAGCAAATAGTGACAGTTGGCTTTTGCTGCTCATAAACCAAAAGCCTGGAGTTGTAAATATGCAGGCAAAATAGAGGCAGCATAACAGGAGATTTCAGGGAACAGTTTTCACATATATATCCCAGATCAAAAAACAAAGCAATGTAGTCATCAAAGAATATTCCAGCAAGGAAACTCAAAGCAAAATGGATACCCCTTTCACCATCCCCAAGTGCAGAGGAAGTAAGATGTCCATTTCGATATTTTTAGCGAAAGCATTTTGCTGTCACAAGGGGAGTCACTTAATGGCAGCAGTGGATATTTAAGACTGCTATTGCTGCCCTCCAATGTTCTAAGGTAGCATCAGGCTGTCTTAGGATAAGGCAATTAGAACAATACACTGGAAGAAATGCAGCAGGAGAGGATGAAACAGGGTTGATAAAGAGCTACCTACCCCAAAATAACAACATGCTTGACCTTGCTATCCCTAAAATGAACTTTGCTTTGTTGAATGGAAGAACAGGATCACATGTATGTGATTTCAGGGGCAAATTCTGAAACTAGTCAAAATTAGCCCAACCCATGTTAATAGTAGTACCATCGGTCTATTTAAAGGGTTGATAAATAGACATTTCTGCTCTGAGATACACTTTGAAGAACACTCAAATTGCTTGTATTATTTTCCTCCCCTTCTGGAAAACCTCTTTTGCAGATTTCATGAAAACCAAAGTGGTTTAATTGGTTCTAAAAGAATTTAAATCTACATTATACACATACAATACCCTGCAACCAGTGTGGTGTCTAAAATCAAGCTTGTTTATCGAAGAGGCATGCAACTGCAGTGTCTTAGAACTGAGTTAGCTGTGCTATGTTTCTAACCCTCACAGTTCAGGCACACTAGGCCCTTTAACCTTCTTTTGACCAAACTCTTGATTCATCTGGCAGAGGACTTATGTTATGCATATAGATTTCCAGACTGGCTGTGCACAATTCCATGGATTCGTATACTGCACTAAGATAAAATGTGGCTTCCTTGTTTTTGGCTTAATAAGCTTTATGACCCTAGGACATTATAGTTTGTAAAACATATTTATTGCTTAGCTCAACCCACTCTGGCAAATCCAATAAGCCATGGTTAATCAAAACTTGGCTTAGTGTGCTACATGCACCTGATATTTATAGTTTCTGGGATTCTATGCTTTCTTAGTTGGGTGATGGCTGGTGGGACAAGATGGATTGCTCTTCATGAAAACAGAAAAAATTGCTTGGCTACAGCATATCACCTTTTTTCCAGGAGGGCTTTAAACTGAGCTGTAAACCGTGGTGGGGAAATGAGATAGAAACCCAGAAGAACTTCACATAAGCATTTGTGCACTTCAAGAGTAACTAACTATGGCCTATTAAATCACTCAGTGAAAATTCAGGAAGAACACTGACTCATAAAATTCATGGCTTTTGTTTTCTATATACAATGCAAAGGGTATGGAAAATAAACAAGATGAACTTGAGCTCACACTACAGGAAATATGATTTAAAAGCATCACTGAGACCTGTTGGGATGATTCTCATTATGTGAATACAGCAAACAACTTGTGCCGAAGAAATTGAAAAAAACAGAAAAAGAAGTTTGTTAAAAATGCCTACATCTGCATAGAAATCCAGGGAACAAACTTGGTGGCACTGCTGAGAGCATCTGGTTTAAGAAAAATGGAAAAAAGAATGATAGCAGTATTCTTGTTGGTTACGACTACCAGTCACTGAAACAAGGAGAAAATGTGGGTGATCCCTTCTAAAAGTAAATTACCATTTTTTTTAAAGAGGTATAAAGTAGTACTGATGGAAAACTTTTATTATCCCAATGTGAGGAATTTTAATTACCTTATCCTTTGAAGAAATTTCCAAGAAAGCTGTCTTGCTAGTTAAAGGATCAGTATTCCATGTAGAATTCGATAGACATATGGTCAAGGAATAGCTCCTGACCTAGGAGGAGTTCTTATCTCAAGGGTCAAATAAATTGTGTCCCAGTCTTGCTGGTTGGGCCAACTCTCCATCCATGATCTCTGAGTAATCCTGGAAAATGGGTGAAGCACCTGACAAGAGGAGCAAGATAAATACTGTCCCTATCTTTTCCCCCAAAAAGAGGAGAAAAGGAGGACTAAGAAAAGCAGGTTAGCCAGTCTGACTCTAGAGTTAATTCTGGACACCATATTTTAGGAAATATTTAGAGAAACCGAAACAGCTGAGAAGATCAATGAGAATGGACATGGGACTGAAATATAAGTCCTACAAGAAAAAACTATGGAATGGAGTATGAGAATGGATGAGAATAACAAAGTATGAGAGTAAAGTTGCTGGCAACATGTCATCATCAGAAGTAAAATGGCCACAAAGCAGACCATTCCGTTAGACCTTCACACCTGATTCCAGTCTCTAGCCTCCAAGAAAGCTACTACAAAAATGAGCAAGTTACAAAAGACACCTATCACCAATCACCAAAAAGAAAGGAAAGTTGTGATTATAGACAACTCCATTTGAGAGCACAGAAGTTCCTATTTATTGGCCAGATCCTTCACCTCAATATGTATGCTGTCTCCCAAATGTCAAAATTTGAGATGTGACAGAAAGACTGACAAGTCTTATTGGACCAGCTGATTACAGACCATCCCTGCTAATCCACGTGGGCACAAGCAACATTGCAAGGCATGTCCTCTAGCATATCAATAGTGATGTTATGGCTTTGGAGACGGGGTGAAGGATCTTGTGGTTTGTGTCATCAGTACTTCCCACTGAAGGCAAAAGTCCAGCAAAAATTTAAGTAACTTCCAGTTGCAATGTTGGTGCAAGCAAGAGAGTTTTTTCAACAGTGGTACAAACTTCAGGGAAGAGGTGATACTTCACAGGTGTACAATTCATCTTACTAAGGAAGGAGAGTACATTTTCAGCTGACAGCTGGCTAACTGGTCAGGAGAGCTTTAAACCAGAATTCAAGGAGTCAGGAGTCATAAGATCATTGGTTAGTAACAAATTGGCAAGGAATGGATTGAATACCAGCTGAAGCTCTGGTTCTGGGTAGGAAGCTGGTGTCTGTCTATACTCACAAAAACAATTCCATCTATCCTCCAATTTCCTTGCTTCAAACACTTTTGATATTTTGCAAGATTAGTGAAAAAAAATCTTTTGGCAAACAAAAAGATTTTTTTGGATTTGCTCATATTCAACTAATCTGTCCAAGAATTGTATGGGGTGCATTCCAGAAAGGAAGAGCTAAAATATAGAATATGACCACAGACGTTATTTCAACTGCTGGTGTTACAAAGCATCTAACATAGAAATTGTCATTGGAAAAATGGAACTGTATCATATTGTGTATATTTGTAATCAAACATCAGTTAACTGATAAATGATATAAAATATAAAAGGGGACAGTAAGAAGTAATATAAAATTGACTGAAGAACTTCTCATGGTAGAAAATGAAGCTTCAGCAACATGCATGCAGCAAAGTGCTTCAGCCTAACAGATATTTCACTGATCTATAAAGAACTACATTTCCTAACAAACAAGTTAATAAATTGACTGGTATTTTAAACTTGTCAAGAAAATAATTCAGCAAGACCTTTTATGAACTGACCATAATTCAAGTTTATTTGCAGCTCTGAAACAAAAGAACATGGTACTGGGATAATAAAGCTGGTGCTGCGACACTAGTGAACAACTAAACAAATTAAGCAGTAGTAATTAGCAGACATGCATATTGAAGGCATGCTGGATAATCTCCAAGTTTCTATTCTGAAAGTGAACAAGGCTGTGCTTAGCTCACTCCATCAATCTTCCCTAACTTGCTGCACTCCAGATGTGTTTTCACTTCAAGATCCATCATCCTTAGCCATCAGATTATGTGAGTTGTAATCCAACACACCTGGAGAGCACCAGATTGGAGAAAGCAAGATTATGGCAAGTTTCACAAGTAAGCTTTTAATTCTCTTGGTCTAGTGGTTAAGGCAACGGGCTAGAAACCAGGAGGCCGTGAGTTCTAGTCCTGCCTTAGCCATGAGAGCCGGCTGGGTGACCCTGGGCTAGTCACTTTCTGTCAGCCCAACTCACCCCACAGGGTTGCTGTTGTGAGGAAAATAGGAGGAGGAAGGAGCATTAGGTATGTTCCCAGCCTTGATTTATTTGTAAAAATAATAAAAGCAGGATAGTAAATACATACATACATATATACATACATACTGTTTTAGTCCTCTTAGTATCCTTTCAGCTCAATTCTTTATTGACCATGGCTCTACTGTTTAATTCAAAGTGCAGGAAGTAGTGTGGGGGTAAATATTTATTTCTGAAATCGGGGATTGGCAACTCTAGGTAAGCAAAGAAACTTGGCATTTCTACCATGTCAGAGTTCATTAGGACTCTGCAACTTGTGAAGTACAGTAATAGTAAAGAACACAGCAAGGCTGAATATGACTGGAGTAGCAAATGGGTCCTAATCTGAAAAAATAATTATTTTAGCCTGTATTCAGTCTCTATTTTTTCCCCAAAATAACATATTGTTCAGTACACCAAGTTTGCTGTTCAGGATAACATAGTTCTTGAGGCCATCTAAACAAGCCTGAAGTGCTTTGTCTTGTCAACATTTGTTTATAAGTGTTTTAGGGAGATTCAGGATTGACAAAAAAAATGCCCCCATTTTTTTTACACAGAGCATACTTAAACTGTGGAATTTTTTTCAGTACTAGTGATAATGCCAGTTTATTTGGATGGCTTGAAAAAGGGACTGTACAGCATTATGGAGTATCAGACTATCAAAAGCTACTAATACTGATGGATGAAATTGTGTATCAGCAGCTGCGAAGTGATAGTGGAAAGGCGCTAAAACCTTGTAGCAAAGCTTTGAGAACTTAATACTGTCTTTCACATGCAGATCAATACGCTTCCTTTCTGCTGATGGTGAGTAACACTGGTGGGAGAGTGGAAGACGCTTAACTGAAACCTTTTTGTGTTGACCATTCCTCATATAATAATGGCTGAACAGGGCTTATTTCTCTTTCTTCAAAAATAATAATGATGTAAAGAAATGAATTGGTGTGCATTCTAGTACATGAGTGCCCAATATAACATCCTCCAAATGTTGCTGAACTTCAGCTCCCACCAGATCCACCATGGCTAAAAGCAAGGGATGAGGAGAGATGATGTTCAGCAACTTATGGAGGACTGTTATGTTTGTGCCCATTGTTAGAGAGTGGGCTTGTTAACTGGCTATTTTCTCTTTCATAAGAATGAATTTGCCTGTTTTTTTTCTTTTGTGTGCAAATCCAAGCAAATTTTCTCCCAGTTCTGTCAGGCAGGTGTTTCCCAAATAGCAAAATCAACTGTGCATGAGTCTCCTGTGTGCATGCTACACTTCAAATATACTTAGATCAGCTCGTAGCCATATACATGTATACCAAAGATCCTGTGCATTATTAAGAAACAAATCCTCTAGCCTTTATATTTTTGTAATTTCTAAGGCTCTAGCAAACAGTACAATGTACATATTTTTCATAAATGACTCTTTTCTGTGACATATAGCATCATGGAGTGAATAAATATAAATGCAGATAATAAATGCTTGGCTCCCATACATTACAAAAATATGTAAATTCTACATAGCTTCAGTTCTAAAGCAGACTGCCTTTCTGTGTGCCAGACTGGCAAGCTGAAAAGCAAAATATGAATGTCAAGTGCACTTATTTAGTTGATTGAGAACAGAGAGAGAAAACCAACCATATTATTCTTTTGCCGTTTGCCCAGAAACAGTGCAACTCAAAGACAGAAATATCTTGATTTAGTCTACGGTGGTATGGATTGATAATCAGTTTTCCAAATACAAGTTAGAGACTTTGTTTACAAAGTCATCGCTTTTCTCACATTTCCTCTACACTTATCTTACTTTTGAATCCCCCATTTTGAATTTAAGGTCTTTATTTTAAATGTTTGCTTTTTGGATTGTGTGGATGAAGCAAACACAGAACCCAAAATACCATACATTTTTTTTCCAAAACTTACTGTGACCAAAAAAGTTAGCAGATAATAAAATATTTAACTCATGAGGTGTAGCTTCTTTGTAGTAAGAAATATAGTTACAGGCAACTGTGTGTAAATATGTAAAATTCTAATTTTTTTTTAAAAAACCACTTGCATGCATTTATCCAGCCATTCACACCAGATTTTAATCTGGCTAGAAACGGCTTCATGAAAATTGAAGCATCAGTAAATATTAAAATGGGACTGTGAATAGAAAGATGAAGGATGTGAGTTACAACTACCTACTCCATCCCGAGCACCCTGTGGACTTCGATTTCCAGTATTCCTAAAAATGGTCCTATTGGCTAGGGAATTCCGGGAGTTGAGGTTCAGACACCTGGAGGGTATCTAGGCTGGGAAAGGCTGACTTAAGAATTCTACATGTCCTTATTAGGTGTGCATGTTCTAAGTAGGTGTGTATGGGGCATGGCAAAGTGAATTAGTAATAAATCTTTCTTGACTCAAAGTTAATTGAGTTTGGTCTGCCATATTCTAATTAGCAAACAAAAAATAATTTTGAGTACATAACTGTAGAAATAACTATTTAATTTACTTTGTCAAGTTTCACAGTAAGAATAGTAACGAAATGTGCACATTTTTCTTACCAAAGAGCAGAATTCTGCTGTTTTTTTAAAATTCTACATAAACTCAGTTACTTTTTGTAAACCAGAAAAAAATAAATCCTCTTGCTGTAACATTTAAAATCTACCACATAGTTACTTATTTTTTTGATGCTTACTTTTTATTTGAAAGTCCGCAGAACTTCTTTATTAGACATACACATACATACACACGTCCCAGGACAGGCATGTTTTATGGGGCACTGAAAATGCCACTGGATTTTTCCCCCATGGATCAGTTGAAAATTTACATGATTTTCATTACAATGATAAAGTGGTCAAGATAATATATTGGCTCAAGAGACATGAACTGCATAGTTCATCCAGGCAGCAGCCAGTTATGAATATTTTTAATAAATATGCAAAGATGATATTCTGTCACATAAAATAGCTAGTCAGTGGTAAACCTGCAATACATTCTCATCTATAACATTCCAATTCTCAGAATTAAATAATCATGTCTATGAATACACGCACACGCTTTTGCTCCTCAGTATCTACATTTTGCACCAGTATTCATTTAGACTACCACAGACTTTTATTTATAGCTATCTATCTACACTTGACACATATTTACTTGTAACTCCAATTTTTATTTATTTTTTTAAAAAATTCACAGCTGTATTTTATAATGTGAAAATGCTTTGCCCATTAATATCTAAATTTTCTCTGGTTCCCAAGTCAGAGTAAAATGGAATCCAATTATTTGATTCTTTTGTAGGTGGCACAAAATAAAGGAACATTCAGGAAAGTGGGGCAATCTAAATAAATAGCTGCATGATTACTGGATGAACGGGAAGTTCATTGGTTGTTAAACATTCCAACCTTAGCTACTGCAGTATATATAAACGATAAGAGTAAAAATGTCCTTGACTTGCTTGACTCCTAGTGAGCACATGGATAGATCCATTCTTGGGAACCCTATGGTTTTCCATTATTTCCTTCTGCAGGCTTTTTTTTAACTTCCCAAACTAGCCTACATCTCTGGAATAACAATAACAACAACAACAACAACAACAACTCCTCCCTGACAGTCTCCCATTCAAGTACTCAACAGGCCTGAGCCTACTTAGCTTTCAAGCACAGACAAGGCTGACCAGGTACTGCTATGCAGTGAGCCACAATATGCAGAGAAATTTAATATTGCTCCAAAGAGTTTTAGCATCCAAATCTTACAATGTTAACTTTAAAATGTGCCATAACATCTCCTGCCAATGCAAGTTGCAGATCATATGTTAACCTCCCACCGTTTCTGAAAAATGCAAGAATAGTGCACAAAATAGCACCCCCCATCAAACACAGGTTCTTAAGTGTTATTGTTTTCTGCTTTTTTTATAAGAGGAAAAATTAAGGGTGTTCCTTTAGGTCAGGGGCATGCATTATGATCCAATATACATCCAATACAACACAACACAAAATCTTCCCTCTTCATAGAAAATAATGCTGTGACAGAAAAATGTGAAACTAAAACTCTATTCTACTGTATATTTTCTGTGTGCACGGAAGGGCTGGTAAGAAGGGTCTGAAGCATTAGTATGCATCTGATCTGCAAAACTGGAATGTCGATACAGAACTTTCATGGCTCCCTGGAAACCTGGGAAATGGAGTTCCCAAAGACTTCTGACTCAATCAAGTGAGCTGGGGGAGTTCAATTTCCCAAGCACCAAAGCACCATGAATATCTAGCCTTTGAAAACTAGACCTCTTTTTTATTGTCTCGACAACTCACAGAACATTCAATGCTACCAGGAGACCTAGAAAAACTCAGGGCAAGGGGTTGAGGTAAGAACTTCCCGGTGCTCTGGGGAGAATTGGCTGGAATGAAAGGTCCTGGCACCCATGAGAATTCATTATAAGCAAGGGCCAAACTTAAGTAGAATATTGGGTTCAGCTCCAAATGGGCATAGAGTCACAGAAGTTTTGAATCTCCTATGGCAAGGTTTCAATTAATAATCAAACCCAAACAGTCAATGCAATTTAGTTTTAAGTCTAACAGATAAACAGTCCCAATACTTCTACACAAACCTACCAATTTCACTCAGTGAAGCTTCACAGCTGCTCTTAAGTCAACAGTGTAAGTTATACTAGAGCTAAAAAACCCCAGTGCTTTATCCTATACTATATAATACCACATTCATACCCCTATTTATATCCAGAATACTTTTACTCCATATATTGAGACAATGCAGTTCAAATTGTGTAAGTAAGGAGGAAGACTGCCTCTATCTTAGCAGGTGGCAGCATGTGACAGACCTTGTTTAGGTTCAGAAGCTTAGCAGTGTTGGGCCTGGGTGGTACTTTTTTGGGAGATCTCCAGACTGTAGTCTAGATTGGGAAGTTGGAAAACATCCCAGAAGAAGACATTGGCAAAACATTTCTGTATAGTTGCCAAGAAAACTGCATGAATGTGTTCATGAAATCACTAAGTCAAATTCAATTTGAGAGAGGCTTTATCTTTTAAGACTGCTGCTAAGTGTACTCCAGACAAGACTTATGATTCATAGAATTCATAGAATTTTACAGGAGACAAAATCATGCCAAGATTCCAGTACAAAAGTGGAGATCCATGCAAGCAGGAATCTCCTCATACAGTTAAACGATTAGATACCTGTAAGATCACACTGTACCAAGAGTGGGCAATTTGTGGCCTTCTGCTTGCTTTCAAAACACTTCTGATCTAGAGTTTTTCTAAGAGCTATCAGTTACTTCTTTGCAATATACATCTTGGTAAAGAGATCAGAGAGAAAGAGAAAGAGAAAGGAATTTGACAGATAGAGAGGATGTTCTATTTACTTTTAGTTCTGGCCCCTTCCACTTGTTTTAGCCCTGTCTACAATGTGGTCCCCAACAGTAAACTTCTATGGAACACAGCTTTCAAAAGGAAAAAAAGTTGTCTACTTCTGTGGGTGAACAAGAAATATTCATCAACATTGAACAACAGTCAGCCTATGCTGCATTTTGGAGACTTGGCTTGTACACTGGAGCTACTGGACCAGGTTTCACAGAAATTATTTTAAAAATACATTCTGACACTGATCATCTTCAAGACTATATAAACAAAGCTGCCAATGGCAACAATAAATGCAATATATGAGTGACTAAAATACAGTCCTAAATGATTCTTCACAGGCCACTTTGTTCCACTATTAAGATGCTACTTGTTTTTCTTGATTTACCAGATAATAAATTTTTGATGACTAGGGAAGTCCAATAAAATTCCCCCAGTGCTGATGCCATGATTAATAAGTCTGAGGAATTGAAACTGTCAGGAATTCATATGTTAAGGTTGAAATTACTGCCAAATATGTATTAGAGATTCCATAATACACAGAAGAAAAAGAGGGCCCATTTGACAATATTATTTTGCATCCATTTATTTCATCCAGTTTTACCATTTCAGGCTGTGAAATCTGATATACCTTTTTTCTACTTTAAGCAAACATTCAGCTAGGACTGTGAGGAAATGCTGTAATGCAAATAATATTCAGAAGTTAGGTAGAAATCTATTGGGGGGAGCTACTTTTACATTATGTAGTTCTCTGATGAAAACTGCATCATATCAAACTTATTTGCTGAAAATAAATTACAGTATATGCTTGCAATCCAATGGGTTATATCAGGAGCTCAGATGACTTAAGAGCACTTTTGGAAACTAGCTTCCTATATTGCTGCCCAATAAACTATTCTTGAAAGTCAGTAGGAACATGCATGTAAGAGTATTCCATATCGTGAAGACCTTTTTGGTTGTACCTAAGGCTTGTATTAATGTCTGATAAATCCCAGAAGCCAATGGGAAAAATTCAGCAGGATATATATAGTCTGGACCCTCAGAACATTAGCATACTAGGAACATCTGTTTTCACCTAAAAACAAACACCTCCCCTCATGCTTCCAGTTCATATATAGGTGCAGAGATACTGCAGGATTACAATACAGTATGGACAAAGTCTAAATAGGGTTATAGAAGAGGTACTATGAAAATTAAAAGCTATATAAGATAACTTCATTGTCAAAATATAGTGCAGTAATTTAGAAAGATGGAACCTATGACCATCCAAATATGATAGGATGTCAGCACCAGGTAATATGGCCAATGGCTCACATATAATGGATCACCTACACATCAAAAACGACAAACCTACAGTTACAGCTAGAATTTTCCCCATCAGCAGTAACTGTTTAAGATATACAGGGTAGCCTTTAACACAGATGCCTTCAAGTAGAGCATGACTCCTGCTGACTGCATAGACAGTCCTTGGGCTTAGGCAGGAGGTTGGACTAGAAGACCTCCAAGGTCTTTTTATGATTCTATGACATGTCTTTCGCAGTGATGTTTTTCAACTTTTTAGTCTAGCCTATCACCTAGGCCTTCTCAGATGGTCCCTCATCCAAGTGCTAACCAATATGTGCTTTTTGAATTAGAAGTATCTACTTTGTTTTGTAATGTAACAAAATTTGAATATATTGGTAAATTATCCCATCAAAAAGAGAAAGAAAAAGGGTTTTGGGGGGGGAGCAATACAGAAGCAGCTTGCCACTGTCTTCTGGGATATTCTACCTTCAGTCCTGGTATTTCAGGGTGGTTTCCTATCCAAGTACTCCTGAGGCCAGACCCTGTTCAGCTTCTGAGCCTAGTTAAGGTTTAGCTAATTATTTTGGTACTTTGTAAAATACACATTTATTTAAGTTCATTTTTAAAAAGGTTCATTGGTTCAAAAGAGCATAACTTCCCAAATATTTAACAAGTAATAATTTGGTGACAAAACATCATTATTAACACTGAGATTAATACTGAAGAATTGGGATGTTCCTATTTTTAAATGATGTGACATATTTACACAGTTTGCATTATAAGAAAGCAAGCAGGTCTTCCAATTTCTTTGGAAATTAATTAATCAGAATCTATATTGTGAGGGGAGCATTTCTAGTGATAGCTTTGTCTCACATGTGAAAGACATCTACTACGAAACTGCTTTCTTGCACAAGGTTTGAGGTTCAAGACTTGGCATCTCCACTGAAAAATCACCATGTAGGTAACAGAAAAGTGACCTCAGTCTCTGAAGAGATGCTGTCGATCAAGGGAAACAATACCAGGTTAGACACAGTAGTTGACCTGGCATTAAACCAGCTTTCTGTGTTCATAGTGAGCATTTATAAAATGGCTGCTGCTTTGTTGAGGGATATGAAACTTCTGACAACTATTGTTGCATTGTTGTTTTAAAACATTTATCACTTTGAGGTAGGGATGCAAAACAATGCTGACATGAATTTCTCTTAGTGCAGATTTGGGAGTTTCTCCACTGAAGACTCCTTGATCAAAGCAAAGTTTGGCTAGCATTTGTTCCCCACCAAAATAAGTCTGCTGAGAGGTGGGGTGGGGGCTGTTTAACTTTTTGTGAGAACTGGTTGAGTGGTCTCTTCCAACATTATCTAACCCTTTTAAAGCCCTCTGTGCTTAAACTGAGTGAGATTCTTCACTTCTACAGCACTTCCTGGAATGGTTATGATGTACAATTCTTGCCAGTCTCCATCTTGTCTAGCAAAATATTATTACAAATTAATTTTTAGGGAAAAATGAAAGTGTCCTGCCAAAATAGGTGATAGAATGTTGTGCAATTTTGAGAATGTGCACAACCCTACTAGTAAGAATAATACTGGTTTTATTTTGTTTAAAATAATAAATAAGAAATTTCAAGTGTTACAGCATAAATGGATAGACATCCACACACTGAAGATTTACCACTGACAAATCACATGTTCTCAAAAGTACAACATCTGGGAAGAAAGTCACTTGGCTTCCCAACTTTTCAAATTAAAACGTAGTTGGAAACAATTTAAATAGCTGAAGCTTCTGATTTCTGCTTATTATTTCCATTGTACTACACATAAGCTCTTAATAGTAGCCTGAAAAAGTAGTTATTTTAGACTATAAGTAGCATCTATTCACTAAAATAAAATTAAAGACTAAGCTGAACTGCAAGTTATTCAAGTTAGTCTGAAATAATTTCCACTTAACCTTTTCACTAGATAAAAAGTTCATAAAGCAAGAGTGATTTCTCAGTTAGCAGATAGCCCTCAACAGCCAAGTAAAAAACTGCCATGGATAACATAAAAGCCTTGTACAATATCAAGCTTGAAATAAGAAACTGGAGCTCAATAAAAATCCAGCATGTAATAAAACAAGATATTACTGTGTAGAGAATAGAAATTGCAGAATGTTCTGTTTTATTATAAAAATGCTGCTTTTTAATTTATGTCTCAAATAGAAAAAGGCAATGTACATAGTAACTCATCTTGCCTACTGTAAATATGATGAACCATTCAAGTGTTTTTGAAATTATAAGGGGGTTAAGAATTTCCCCAATCTTTAGTACTGTCCTCCTTAGCTCAGCTTCTGAACTTTTCCATTTTCCATTTCCAGTATTAGGTTCTTTCTGCATCAATTAACTGATACCCCATAGTGCATTAACTCACACCAACAACAGAACACTGGAGCTAGTTAAATGCTGAGATAAACCTGACTGGCACCCCATAAAGTACATGTGGCCCCTCAATGCCATTTTCAAGATTTGGGGGGTCCTCAGGATTGCATTCCTGCCATAGAAAATGACAATTTGGGGCATATAATAGGCATGTTTTGTGTAGGTGTCCCTCCTCCCGATTTAAAAAAACAGTACACGCATTTTACTCCACAGCTGCCTACCTCTGTAGCCCACAGGGGCCAAAAAAGTAATTTAAAAAGCCCATCCTGATCTAACCGATCAAGCAATGGCAGATTCAAATTATCATACAACTGTATGACTTACATGGGTCATAATCTTTATGGGACCTGACTAGAATGATGAGAGTTGAAGCCCAATTATATCTGGAGGACCAGACATCCCCCAGCACAGTCTTAAGACTTCTTTTGGGTAGTGACACATTGTCACCAAGGAGACTTCTTTTGGGAGAAAACCATAACTGCAGATGTAGCCATTAATTTTCCTTCTTTATAATATAGATCTTTATATAGATGATCCATGTATTAGTATAGAATGGTGTTAGCCATTCTGAATAACCTAAAGAGGGATGCAAAAGCAAAATGCAATCTCAACAGGGATATTACACAACTGTTAGATGTGTTCTAAAAATTTTGGGTTCCCCCCCTTTTTTTTGATTCCACTAAATAATTCTTGCTGGAGTTCAGCACTGACTTGTTATAAAACAGACTCTATTTCTGAAACAACTTTTGGCAGTGATATATTGCCCCTAGAAGCATCCAAGAGGAAGAGCAAGTCCTTGTTCAGTAGATTTCTATTCTGCTGTTTTAGGAAAGTTATCCTTTTCTTATTTGGTTGAAAACAAAACAAGACTATATAAAAGGAATGAATCAAAGGTAACATGGGACCATTTTTAAAACCAGTTGTTTTCCGAAATTTTGATCCTAATTAATTTTTTCTCCAAAACTGATGCAATGGCACCAACTAAGACTTTATACCAGATTAAGAAACCAAAGTTTACCATGGCATATAACAATAGTGGTAAATACTTATGATGAACAAAATAAAGTGATTAAAGCTGGATTACATGGAAAGTATCATCAAGGTTGCTGGGCTCCAAGAAGGTACAGAATGATGTGGCTACTTCCATATGAATAACAGACCCTGAATACTGAAACAAATCCATCTAATCAGATCCAGCACTTCCATATGAACAGAACATTTAAATGATCTTATCCTGGAATCCCAGTCACACAGTGCTTTCCAACATCATGTATGCTAAGCCACAAATGAGTCTGAAAAAGTTTGAAACAGCACACGAATCCTAACAAATAAACTTGGCCCTTATAAGTGGCAAGATGTGATGCAAACAAGATAGCTTCCTGAACAGAAACATGCAGGATGAGACAAAATATTAAAGGGTTTCACTTCAGGCCTGCCAGTTTGGTCTAGTGGTTAAGGCAACAGGCTAGAAACCAGGAGACTGAGAGTTCTAGTCTCACCTTGGACATGAAAGCCGGCTGGGTGACCTTGGGCCAGTCCCCCTCTCTCAGCCCAACTCACCCCACAGGGTTGTTGTGGGGGAAACAGGAGGAGGAAGGAGTATTAGGGATGTTTGCCGCCTTGAGTTATTTATAAAAATAATAAAGGCAGGATAGAAAATAAAAAAATAAACAGCTAGGTCTTTTCTCAGGATATATTACAGGTAGTCCTTGTTGAATACCCACTCATTCAGCAACCAGTTTGAAGATACGATGGTGCTGAACGAAGGGGACTTACGACAAGTCCTTGTTGCAGCCATTGCAGCATCCCAGCAGTCATGATTCAGGCGCATGGCAACTGGCTTGCAGTTACAACATTGCAGCATCCCACAGTCACGTGATCGCCATTTGTGACCTTCACCACCAGCTTCTGACAAGCAAAGTCAACAGGGAAGATGGTAGGCGATTGCAAATGGAGATCACATGACCACAAGATGCTGTGAGTGCACAGGATTCGCCTAACTATAGCAACTAGGACTGCCACAACTGCCGCCGTAAGTTGGTGCAGTCACGTGAGGTCGTGCTTTACAACTGCATTGCTTAGCGACAGAGTTGCTGGTCCCAATTACCATCGTTAAGCGAGGACTACCTGTATTCTTTCTCCCCTTTCCCTCTTGGTTTTCCATCTGCCTTCTTCTACCTGTTGGCATCATATCAAGCTTCTAAGCATGCTGATTCTCATGCTGTTTTAGGGGAAAGTTGTGTTTCGGTAAACCTTAAGATTGTCTTAAACCTGTTAATACTTCTCTCATGTGCACGGCTGATGGTATTTTTGGCTACATAAGGACTCTCAGACTTACTGTATGTGGGATCCTGAAACAAACTGCTTTATGTCTGCCAAAGTACATGTGTGTGGGAGGAAACTATAAGGCTCTTCTTCTCAGGTAGGAGGCTGCACTGATAGTAATAACAATAGTAGAGTAATAATTTGTATTATGTCCCATCTTTCTGTTAAATAAATAAAAACTGAATTGAAGGATGACTTCATATGTAAAGGGATGAATACCATGCATACCCTGCTGCCTTCTAGTTACAAAGAGAAGGGAAAGGTGCTAGACTGGGGGCTGAAGCTTCTAATACTTTGCATGGCAGCGGAGACCCCTGCAAAGAAGGTGTCACAAGCAGGCTACCTCCCCTCCAGCCGCAAGTGGAAGGGTAGCTTTCTGTTGTGAAAAAAAAGGGTGAAAGGATCAAGTTGGGTAAGCAATTATGAGAGAAGGTGCAGGAACTTGGATATCTGCCCTTCTCTGCAAAATCCTGGAATGGGGAAAAAAAGTTGTTTGACTTCAAAGGACACCACAACCCACAATACTTAAAGGAAACTGAACAGATTTCTCACCTTGTCTTTATGGGAGAGCCCCTTTGATGTTGGTCCATGCTGGCATTCTGAGGACTTAACTGTGTTTCAAACATGGTGCTGAATTACTCTGGTTCACAAGGTTAATTCTAGAAGTTAATTCTAGAAAGGTAATCAAGTGAGACACTTCTCCTTAAGAACTAGATGAAATCAAATGACAAGGTCACTGAAGGAGACAACACCGCTCAAAGCAAGTGTGAAAAAGTGTATGTTTAGTATAGCAGCTGCACAGTAAAAAACCAGAGTGAAAAACACTGTAACCCCTCTAAGAAAAGCTTTAGCTAAGGTGGGATAATCGGGTGGCGACTTCAGAATCAGAACCATAAATGAGTACACTGAAATAATGTGCTGTTCAGAAAAAAAAGAGCTCTTTGCACATAGTGAAATAATCAGGAGAGCATGATTAATATGTATAATGTATTTTGAAAATTCCCTCCTATTTCATGAGTCCTAGCCACTAAAGCCAATCCTTAACATCCCTTCTTATCTCATTAAAATCTTACCACACCTCCATCAGATTACTAATTACATTACACCAATTTTGAATAGTGTTTCAGGACTGCAATTATTCAAAGGAATTTAATTTGCTGTTTTGTTTTTACTTGCTGAGTACATTATAACCAATAAAGTCTACTATTCATCATGTCTTTGTCACTATCTTAGACATATAAGATCCCTGGAGAATTATACTTCAAACATAAAAGGTTACTTTGAAAGGTGAATAAGGGCACCAATAAAAGCTATATAGTTATTGTTTTCAAAGGCTTTAACATTATGATTTAGAAGGGGAAAGGGTTGATCTTTCTCCTGGGGGAGGAACAAGGTTAAATAGGCATCCTAGGATATTTTTTTTCCTAATGTGGAGCCCTCTAGATGCATTAGAATATAACTCTCAGCATTCCCAACCACTTCTTTTGACTATATTTTGGGGAAGGCACATCAAAACATTGTAAGCCAACCATCCACTTTTCTGGATTTGAAGACCTGGTCTCTCTCTTCCATCTTTTCCCTTCCACTTCCTTTCTGTGTCTTTTCAGTTTATCAGCTTGCTAACAAGTTGTGTCTCTTCCAAATGCAATGAATAAACAAGCAAGTAAAACAATGTTGGATTATATGGAGCCTCTAAATAATGTCTCAAGCCTCTAAGAATAAAACCAAGACCAAGACAACAACAGAATAAAAGAAATAACATTATAGTTCGTTGTTTCAGAGGAAAGAACTGCTTTAACACAATGAGGTAAGTTACAAAAAAGTACCATATTTTAATGGAATATATATTCATATCAGTTTTGGGATATTAGTACTGAAGTTAGTCCAGAATTATTATTTATTGGGTGTTTATTTTATTATAAGGACAAGTACCAAAAGTAACCTTTTCTTGTATTCATGTACAATCTCCAGCGGCCATTTCCTTATTAATACAATCAAAGCTCCTTCAAGTATTATTTCATACCAAAAATCCTGCTGCCCATACAAAGAGCCTAGACTTACTTCTACCCCAAAATTTCTGACACTGAAACAACCTGGATGAGAACCTAACATGGCTTACAAGGACATCTTTCAAATCTATATCCCATTAAAAATGCTCGTCCATTTAAGGATCCATCACATTCTCTGGCTAATTACAACCTCTTAACTGCTAAGACAATGGCTCACTGCAATATTACTGGATTTACATCTCCTTCAACACAGCCAGACATTTCTTTATGGTTTCATCATAATTCCTAACATATGGCGGTTGCAATTGACATATCCTCTAATCCATGGGAGGGTAATTCATTCACTACTGAAGGCCTCATTGAAAATGCATCACGAACCAGAAGGTGGAAGCTTATTTCAATAATTTATGTACTTTAATTCCCTTTCTTAGCTATGGCACTTCCAAACACAGAGCGGTTATACTATTATAATATACCTTCTATTTTTGTAGTATGTGTCAAACAACATTTTAGGACAACTTGTAAGTCTGTTTTATATGTACAAATTACCAATAATCAGTGAGATACTCAATAACTGGTAGGGCTGCAGATCAACATTTTCTCACATAAACCTACTTTGCTAACCGAGTAGATAGATATTGGGGAAGATAGGGCTGATGACAGGAAATAGGAGATGCTTTGATCCAATAGAGAACAGTCTGTCACTACACAAAGATTCTACTTCCATCAGAAAAAGATAGCATTGCTAGCAATAGATTAACATCTAAACAGTGTTCTGGGGGCATAATCAAGCTTCACTGATAAAATGTGTCTATGCCAGTACAGAGGCATTTCTATTCCACTAACATCCTCCAGCTAGCTATTTGGGGGATCATAACTGTGCCCTCAAATGTAAACAGGAAACATATTCAGAAGCTGAGTTAGGTCTGTTCTGGCTATGACTATACACCGCTTGCAAAAAGAGGTCTGCAGGCTTGGAATGCTCCTTATTTTCAACTTGAATTAGCAATACCTATTTAAATGAGCAACTGAAATGTTAAAAAAGAGATCATCTTACCACCACGTGCAAATACAGGGCTCAATATCCCAGATGTCATTCTCACTTTGGTAATCCATATCTCAGCATTGGCAGAGCAAAGCCAGATTTTTCCTTTCAGAATATTCAGGGAATAGTCTCCTCCCACCACACCATCAATTGCAATGACATAACTCAGCCACATGGAAAAAATACTCTAAACCCTGCACTACTCACTTCTCCCAGAAGTTTCCCCCTTTTGTCTACTGCTTACCCCAAGTCATTTTTAGGTCACTCTAGACCAGCCTTTCTCAGCCTTTGACCCTGGAGGAACCCTTGAAATATTGTTCAGGCCTCGCAGAACCCCTGCACATTCAGGCTCAGATATAGGCCACAAGTTACAAAATTATTATATTCATTTCATGTGTAGGCCTGTATATATGCATTAAGAGTGTTCTTAAACTGAAAATAAAGAATGAAACTTAGCTCTTTAATGTGAAGTTGCCCAAATTCGAGGTAATTTTTTAAATAAATTGTGATCTCCCAGGGAACCCCTAATGACTTCTTGTGGAACCTTAAGGTTTCTCAATGCTGGTTGAGAAACCCTGCTCTAGATTAATTTGCAAAGAGTGCTTCCCAATGAATTCTAAATGAAAAATAGCAAATCATGGAGAAAATCTATCTATGTGGTCACTAGGAGTCAAAAATGACTTGATGGCACATAATCAATCAATCAAAACAATGGAAAAAGTTGATCCATGACACTTCACATATTGGATCAGAAAATTCCACGAGCAGTTAATTTGTTGGAGTTATCCCTACCTATCATAAAGGTGATCCCAGTTTGCTATATAAAGATACATACTTTAAACTTCGTGCTAAACAATTTACGTCACACAATCATTTGATTTAAATGCACTTTCATTGACAATAGGGGCAGAATATGAAACACTGACCTAACTCTAAGGGATATTAATGTTGGTCTATTTATTTAATATTTATTTAAGGTGTATGTTTACTGATGTTACAGGCAACACAACGTCGGCAAAATTCATTCCATTATTTTCCTCACTCAGAATCTACTTAAAAAGTTTTTACAGTTTTGTTGAATCATGTGAAGGGTTTGACTGAACTAAGTTGCATTTGTTTACTCTAGACAAGATGCAGGCTGGTGGGAATACATGTGAATAGGGAAGAAACTCCTGTATCGCCACAATTGCAAATTAATTTGGGGAAACAAAGACTAAAAACAATGATTGTGGTGTCTTGAAATGATGAGAAATGTAACACTGTATCTTGGAGACATTAGAATGGGGGAAATTGACTTAAATGTAGGGAAATGTTGACCCCTTGATTTACAATATGAATAACAGCAAAATGTCCTAGTAAATTTCAGAGCAAAGAACAATGGTACAAAACACATGCAAAAATGCAATACTCACTATTTGTATGTTTCTGAACGAATATATTCAAACACATGAGAAACACCCAGTTGGAACTGATCTGCAATAGGGGTTACCCAGGGATTATTTTCTGCTTTGAAGACTTGCTTTTGACCAGTCAAATCCAAGTTTCCTGAAAGAATCAAAACAGGAATTTAGTATTGTTGAAGAATAGTTGCCACTTTATTACAAGAAGAGAGTTTTAACTTTCTGTGGTGGCTTGATCTTCAGTTTTAATGATACGGCAAGTAACCAAAAGACTCCTACTATCACCAGATCATTCCACACATTTCAGCGTATGGAGGACTGTCCATTTTCTATACATAGACAGGCAGGGAATAATCTAGTCCTGATAAGTTAGCTTTGGGGAAGGGAGAAGAATCTCCAGAGCTGTGCTGGGCTGTGTGGAAAACTTCTGCAGACTCGAGATTCATTATCCTTGCCCTGATAGGTTTGGAATTGAACTTTCCTATAATGTAGCCCTGGATGGCAGGTATCAAATCTCTTGACAGCCCAATCTTCTTATAAAAATACCCTAAATGCTGATTTGTTAAGAAGTCCAGCCTCTGAGAAACATACTTGTTTGCTAGCTAGACAACTGATGTGAAAGATAGACAGCATTAACTAAGTTCATATGCTCATGAATATATGAGACTTCACCCTCCATCTTTGTCTCTTGGGGCCATCTAAAACCTAAAACCATTTCTGTCTTTTGGGACCATCCAAATATGCTCTTGCTAATACTGGCTTCTGTGAAAACAGCTTGCATGTGGTCTGAAACAGAAGTTTCTATCCAAGGAGGAGAGCTTTAATGCACATTCCAAGACAACTTCTCCTAGGTGCACCAAGGAAGACCACATTATATCTATTGTTGAAAAGGCTTCTTATATTGTATAAATTATTTCTTGGAGATTACTGTAGTAAAAAGAAAAGTATTTTTTTAAAAAGCCAAATACAACTTTCAGATTGTTTTTAATATTGATGTGCTTTTTAAATCCATTTTTAAAATTTTGTTGCTGCAAGACAGATTTGCTGTTTCTCGTGATCAACCTTGCCTGAGTCCAGTACCAATTTTGATTCTAAATGGGACTGCACTCCCCTAAATGAGCAGGACCATAACATTGTGGGGGGTGGGTGCCCCCAAAAGGCTCTTGCTAGAGAAACAAGCAGAGGCCCTGACTGGGATGAGGGCTTTACCCAGCTCCAAGTGATGAGACAGTTTGTCCCCTTGTATCTAGACTACTGTAACGTGCTTTGAAAAATGACCTGAGAACTTCAATTGACTCAAAATGTGACAGCGTGTTTGTTAACTGTGGGTAGCAGGTTCAGCAGCATTACACCTATGGCGTAGTTGTTGCTTTGGTTACCAGATTCCTTCTAGGTCCAGTTCAAAATGCTGGCTACTGTCTTTAAAGCCTGCACCTAAGGACCAACAGGACCATTTTTTCTGTTTACAAGGCCCACCCCTTGCATTTTTTGATGGAAGGTATGCTGAGGGTAGCTACCCTGTGAGAGGTAAGGGGGTCAGGGTTGATAACACGCTTTTTCAGTGGTGGCCCCACTCTTTTGAACACCTTGCCTCTTGAGATAGGCATGCCCCCAACCACCTGGCCTTCAGGGTTGCCTAGTTTAGCTTAGTTAAACTAACTTAGATGAATGATTATTTTTATTGGCTGGTGGTTCTGATTGTAAACTGCCTTGAGTTCTTCTACTGAACTTTAAACCTTACATTGTAACTTTGTATTTTATTGATTTTTTTTGTTCAAAAAATATAAATATTATAAATCAATAAAAGCAATTGTTAAAAATCACCATCTGATGTCAATCCAAATATAAAACAGATTATATTAAGTGTTGAGGTACAGTCTAAGTTTTAAAGCAACTTACAGAACACTTTAATAGCAGGTCTCTAAAAAAATACTATCTAAAAATAGGAGCATAAAATGTATTTAAAAAAACTGCTAAACTATCAGTTGTATTAAAAGTGTAAATTAAACGAGACTGGACAGTAGAAAGTAAAACAACAGAAATAAGATTAACTAAAGGTTCTATTGCATTGTGAGTTCAGAATTAACATTAAACATTCGGAGAGAGTACAAACGTCTCTGCCTGAACCCAAAAAACAATACAGGTAGTCCTTGTTTAACCACCACTCATTTAGCAACCATTCAAAGTTACAACGGTGCTGTAGGAGTGGTACTTATGACCATTCCTCCAAGTTCTGGCCGTCCCAGCACCGCTGCACTCATGTGATCACGATCTGGGCACCAACCAGCTCGCACCTATGATGGTTGCAGCAGCCCACGGTCACGTGATCACCATTTACAGCCTTCCCTGCTGGCTTCTCACAAGCAAAGGCAATGGTGAAGCCAGCAGGGAAAGTTGCAAGTTGCTCTGGTAAGCTGCTCACATTCTCCCCTGCCTGACAGCAGCCATCCCTGGCCCAGCCATGCTCGTGTTGCACTGTGCTTTGCTGGCCACCTGCACATCCTCCCCTGCCCGGCAGCAGCCAGCCCCGGCCCCACTCGCACTGCGCCGGCCACCTGTGTACCCTCCTCACCTGGCAGCAGTCACCCTCAGCCCCGCTTCGCCGGCTGCCAGCACACCTCTCCCACCTGGCACAACCACTTACCTGCCTGCTGACCTGCTTGCAAGCCACCTGGTACTCACTTAACGACCCACAATCCTTGCTTAACAACAGCAACAGGGACTGCCAGATTGCCATCGCTAAGCGATGAGGCTATGTGATGTTGCGCTTTACGACCACATCGCTTAGTGATGGAAATTCCAGTCCCAATTACTGTAGTTAAGCGAGGATAACCTGTAAAGTAGGCACCAGATGCACCTCACTAAGGACGGTATTACACAATTCCAGGTAATACAAGGAAATATTGCTATGCAACATCTACTAACTGTATGGTCAGCATGGGAATTCAAAGGTGATGTCAGGATTTTGGTAGGAACACATATAAAGAGGTGTTCTTCCACATACTATGGTCCGAATCCACGACAGCAGTGTAGGCAACATGGTGGCCATGGCTTCATAGCACTCTCAGATATCAGAGTATCTATATTTAAATGGATGCAATTGGCAAATTTGTTGAGATTTCAAGCAAGATTTCAAGTCAGAATGCTGAATGCCATTTTAAAGTAACAGTCACTTGTTTTTATTTATCAAAGAATAACACAATACAAAGAACAAACAAAATGAATCAGATCTTTGACTTACGTTCTTTGGAAATTTGAGTTTCAAGCCAAAACCTAGGTATTATCCAAGTAATGTTGTAAGATATGACATGTGCTCGGTAAAATGATTTTTTTTTTTTTGCAATTCCATAGTGGATATAGCCAACATCTATAGCACTTGTAAAAAAATTGTTTAATCTGTTTGTTATTCCACCTAATGTGCCAATAACTATAGGGATCATTTGTTGTTGTTTATTCGTTTAGTCGCTTCTGACTCTTCGTGACTTCATGGACCAGCCCACGCCAGACCTTCCTGTCGGTCGTCAACACCCCCAGCTCCCCCAGGGACGGGTCTGTCACCTCTAGAATGTCATCCATCCACCTTGCCCTTGGTCGGCCCCTCTTCCTTTTGCCCTCCACTCTCCCTAGCACCAGCATCTTCTCCAGGGTGTCCTGTCTTCTCATTATGTGGCCAAAGTATTTCAGTTTTGCCTTGAATATCATTCCCTCAAGTGAGCAGTCTGGCTTTATTTCCTGGAGGATGGACTGCTTTGATCTTCTTGCAGTCCAAGGCACTCTCAGAAGTTTCCTCCAACACCACAGTTCCAAAGCATCTATCTTCCTTCTCTCAGCCTTCCTTATGGTCCAGCTCTCGCAGCCATATGTTACTACGGGGAACACCATTGCTTTAACTATGCGGACCTTTGTTGTCAGTGTGATGTCTCTGCTCTTAACTATTTTATCGAGATTTGTCATTGCTCTTCTCCCAAGGATTAAGCGTCTTCTGATTTCCTGACTGCAGTCAGCATCCGCAGTAATCTTCGCACCTAGAAATACAAAGTCTTTCACTGCTTCTACATTTTCTCCCTCTATTTGCCAGTTATCCATCAAGCTGGTTGCCATAATCTTGGTTTTTTTGAGGTTTAGCTGCAAGTCAGCTTTTGCACTTTCTTCTTTCACCTTCATCATAAGGCTCCTCAGTTCCTCTTCGCTTTCAGCCATCAAAGTGGTATCATCTGCATATCTGAGATTGTTCATGTTTCTTCCAGTGATTTTAACTTCAGCCTTGGATTCCCCAAGCCCAGCATGTCGCATGATGTGTTCTGCGTACAAGTTGAATAGGTAGGGTGAGAGTATACAGCCCTGCCGTACTCCTTTCCCAATCTTAAACCAGTCCGTTGTTCCGTGGTCTGTTCTTACTGTTGCTACTTGGTCGTTATACAGATTCTTCAGGAGGCAGACAAGATGACTTGGTATCCCCATACTGCTAAGAACTTGCCACAA
This sequence comes from Candoia aspera, assembly GCF_035149785.1. Taxonomy (NCBI): domain Eukaryota; kingdom Metazoa; phylum Chordata; class Lepidosauria; order Squamata; family Candoiidae; genus Candoia; species Candoia aspera. The sequence goes on along the minus strand of NC_086156.1, from coordinate 21,833,377 downwards.
TCTGTTGTGGTCCACACAGTCAAAGGCTTTAGAATAGTCAATAAAACAGAAATAGATGTTTTTCTGAAACTCCCTGGCCTTTTCCATTATCCATCGGATATTGGCAATTTGGTCCCTAGTTCCTCTGCCTTTTCTAAACCCAGCTTGTACATCTGGCAATTCTCGCTTCATGAACTGCTGAAGTCTACCTTGCAGGATCTTGAGCATTACCTTACTGGCATGTGAAATGAGTGCCACTGTTCAATAGTTTGAACATTCTTTAGTGTTTCCCTTTTTTGGTATGGGGATATAAGTTGATTTTTTCCAATCTGATGGCCTTCTTGTGTTTTCCAAATTTGCTGGCATATAGCATGCATTACCTTGACAGAATCATCTTGCAAGATTTTGAACAGTTCAGCTGGGATGCCGTCGTCTCCTGCTGCCTTGTTATTAGCAATGCTTCTTAAGGCCCACTCAACCTCACTCTTCAGGATGTCTGGCTCTAGCTCACTGACCACACCGTCAAAGCTATCCCCGATATTGTTATCCTTCCTATACAGGTCTTCTGTATATTCTTGCCACCTTTTCTTGATCTCTTCTGCTTCTGTTAGGTCCTTGCCATCTTTGTTTTTGATCATACCCATTTTTGCCTGGAATTTACCTCCGATGTTTCTAATTTTCTGGAAGAGGTCTCTTGTCCTTCCTATTCTATTGTCTTCTTCCACTTCTGTGCATTGCTTGTTTAAAAATAATTCCTTATCTCTTCTGGCTAACCTCTGGAATTTTGCATTTAATTGGGCATATCTCCCCCTATCACTGTTACTGGAAGTGTCTATGACAACGCCGGCTCTAAGACTTAGAAACGGAGATGAGCACCGCCCCCTAGAGTCGGACACGACTGGACTTTACGTCAAGGGAAACCTTTACCTTTACCTACCCCCTATCACTGTTACCTTTTGCTTTCCTTCTTTCTTGGGCTACTTCTAGTGTCTCAGCAGACAGCCATTTTGCCTTCTTGGTTTTCTCTTTCTTTGGGATGTACTTTGTTGCCGCCTCCTGGACAATGTTGTGAACTTCTGTCCATAGTTCTTCCAGGACCCTATCTACTAAGTCCAATACTTTAAATCTATTCTTCACCTCCACTGCATATTCCTTGTGGAATATTAGTGAGCTCATATCTAGCTGATCTGTGGGTCTGCCCTAATCTCTTTAGTCTGATCCTAAATTGTGCAAGAAGAAGTTCGTGATCGGAACTACAGTCAGCTCCAGGTCTTGTTTTTACCGACTGTATAGATGTCCGCCACCTTTGGCTGCAAAGGATATAGTCAATCTGATTTCGGTGTTGTCCATCTGGTGAAGTCCATGTATAAAGCCATCTCTTAGGTTGTTGGAAGAGAGTGTTTGTTATGCAGAGTGAGTTGTCTTGGCAAAATTCTATCAGCCTATGTTCCGCTTCGTGTTGTTCTCCCAGGCCATGCTTACCTGTAATTCCAGGTGTCATTTGACTGCCCACCTTAGCATTCCAGTCTCCCATGATGAAAATAACATCTCTTTTAGGCATGTCATCCAGTAGGTGCTGCAGATCCTCACAGAACTGCTCTACTTCAGCTTCTTCAGCATCTGTGGTTGGGGCGTATATTTGGATCACTGTGATGTTAGATGGCTTGCCCTGAATTCGAATTGAGATCATTCTATCGTTTTTTGGATTGTATCCAAGCACTGCTTTTGCCACTTTACGATGAATTATGAAGGCTACTCCATTTCTTCTGTGGTCCTCTTGTCCACAGTAGTAGATCTGGTGGTCATTTGATGTGAAGTGGCCCATTCCAGTCCATTTCAGTTCACTGACGCCCAAAATGTCTATCTTTAATCTTGACATCTCACCAATAACCACATCCAATTTGCCCTGGCTCATAGATCTTACATTCCAGGTTCCAATGGTGTGCTGGTCCTTAGAACATCGGATTCGCCGTTCACCACCAGCACCGTCGGCTGCTAGCCGTCCTTTCGGCTTTGAGCTAGGTGCGTCCTCATGTCTGGGGCTAGTTGAACTCATCCTCTGTTCCTCCCCAGTAGCATTTTGACCATCTTCCGACCTGGGGGTCTCATCTTCCAATGGTATACCGACATATCTCTGGTTGTACTGATCCATTTAGTTTTCACGGCAAGAATACTGGGGTGGGTTGCCATTACCTTCCCCAGGGATCGCATTTAGTCTGACCTCTCTGTCATGACCTTCCCGTCTTGGGTGTCCCTTCACGGTTTAGCTCATGGCATCATTGAGGTGCTCAAGCTCCAGCACCACGACAAGGTAACGATCCTTTGCTGAAGAGGGATCATTTAGTAATATCTTTTTTATAATCTATCTATTTTGATTACTCAATCCCTATATTTTATATATTGATCCAGGCTTTCATAGCCAGCATCAATCTCATGGTGATGAGCTTCTGGGCTAATAGGCCGTAGTCTAATTATCTGGTATTTGTGAACCCGAAAGATTATCCAATGTGTTGGGATACCCTAACACACTTTCCAAGCTGATGCTTACTGTGCCAGTGAGTTCAGACAAGGGATATAATCCAGCAATAACATAACATCATACATACATCTAAGGACAAATCACCCCCAGTAGGAAAGATAAAAATGTTATGGACCAAAATGGAATATTACTGGAAAAAATACAACTTAAAAGTTATCTATAAGCCAACAAGAAAAAATCAAGAAATGATTCTATCAGCTAAGGATTGCGTAAGTCCACTTTTGTCATCAGGAGTTTATCACATACCTTGCAGCTGTGGACAGGTATCGATTGGCACTACAAAATGCAGTATTAATATTCAACTAAAAGAACATGAAAGGTATGTCTTTCCTTATGCTGATCATCACATATTTGTCAAATCCTAATTCCATTTTGGTATCCTCACTATATATTCTTATGTAAGTATTCAACATCACTTTTTGATTCTCCATGTAGCTTCAAATCATCCTTCTATAACAAGTGGGATATTTTTCCACTTTGACTTGCCAGCTCATATTCAAGTTTTATTTTATTCAGGATATTATTGAGATGTATTATTGAGGTGGTAAAAAGCAATGGAGACAATGAATCCCCTTGAAAAATTCCTTTCTTAGTGTTCATATTTCTAATTTCTTCACCATTTACCATCAAAGTTGTTTTCCATTTTTATAGGGTTTTTTTTTTTACAAAGTTCTGGATGTTTGCTCTAATGCCACTTATTTCCAAAATTTCTGTATCCACCTATGTGGGAGATAAACAAAATCCTTTTTATAATCTATCCAAGCCATTTGTGTAAACTGGTTTCTCTGTGCTTAGAGTTTTTTTAAGCATCATTTTATTAATCAGTAATTAATCTTTTAATTCTCATTAATTTTGGCAGGTTTTTTTGTTCAGGTGGATACAATTAATTTTTGAATATGTAACTTGAAATTGTGAATATTGTTGGCAAGTAAATAATTGATCTGTAACTGCTTGCAATTATACTCTATTTTTTTTTAAAAAGTTCTACTAGTTGTCATCTATTCTTCAAATTTTCCATTTTGCAATACTTCATTAAACTGAGCAGCCAATCTTTCATGGAGAGTCATCAGATATTTAAGCCAAAATCCATGTACTTCATCTTTTCCGGGTGCATCCCAGTTCTTAACCTTTTTTGCTTCTTATTTCTTATGCTATGACTATATCATTTTGAGTGAGCCAATTTTCTCAATTTCTTTTATCCATTTTAATCTTTATTATGTTCTCCAAATAGCACGCACTCCACGTCCTCCTTCCCCAGCCTTCCTATGCTCAGACACACCCCGTGCCCTCTTTGCCAGGCCTTCCTGTGTGCGAGCACATACCCTGCACACTCCTTCCTTGACCTTCATACGCTCACATGGGCCCTGCGCCCCCCTTTCCCGGCCTTCCTATGTTTGCATGCACCTTGTGCCCTGCTTGCCAGTCCTTCCTGTGCTCTCACACACCCCATGCCCTCCTTCCTGGGCTTCCTGCACTCACACATACCCCGCACCCTCCTTCCCAGGCCTCCCTGTGTTTGTGCTATATCACAGCACCCTCCTTGCCCAAGGACTCTCCCACCCCCCATGCATCTTGTGCTACAAGAACTGCCTGGATTGCTGTTGCCAAGTGATGTGATCACATGATATCATGCTTTATGAACACATCGCTTAGCAATGGCAATCCCAATCTCAATTGCTCTCGTAACTCAAGGACTACCTGTACTAACCATTATTATTGTTGTTGTTACTGCACCGTGTCATTGCACAAAATCTCAGATTGGCATCTGGCATCTGTATAGGTTGACAAGCTCCTCATTAACGATTTTAGAAGTTAATGTAAAGTACTTCATTTTGAGTCCGGAAATAAATTTGGGAGGCTTGGGCATGATGTATAACCAGTGTTATACAATCATAATAGCCATTTCCAAACAGAATTTTCCAGTAATATGATTCTCTCCATCTTCAATTTATGTTTCCCATGGTCTGTACACCCCACTATGGGAAGAAAATAGGTTCAGTATTATTAGAGAAAACCTGGCTCATGCAAAAAGAAAGAGGTAACATGTTACCCTAAGAATAGTTGCCATTATATCAGTAATGCTCTTCTGCCAGCTTTCTGGATATCTGATCTTCTCTTAAGAAGTAACTTGCAGGAAGCAGTTCAGCCCTCCATCAGTCCCAAGAACACCCTAGTTTGGAAGCTCACCATATCTCCTTTATGAGAGGCTGCAGCAGCATTTCTGTTTTAACAAGGATCAGGCAGTAGGATTAAGCACTATGACTAAGAGAACCTAATAAGCAAAAGGCGAGGGTGTCTAAATCTATGCTAGCTGGTTCAAACAAGAGCTGGGGAAGCAAGCCAGCACTGTGATTAGTGGTAACTCTCTGACCAACGCTGCTATGAAGATCATATTTCATTCAGAGGCTTATTCTGCAATTGCAAATTGGATTTTCCATTTTATTACCTGCAGGAAAGAACCACAGACACTTGTCTCAAAAGCCACCCGCACAGTAACCACTCCTTACAATTCAGCAAGTGCTATGATACCACTGGGATAAGGGAGAAAATCAGCCTACTGCAATTGCACAACGTAAGTCAAATTCATACTCCAAAAATCTCACCTGGAAAGAGCACAGGATTCTAATTTTGCACAGGTTGAAAAGTTTATTATCCATACTAAATCAGACATACAGTTTGGCTTTTCTCACCGCTCAGATACAGTATTTCAAATGTATTGCAAAACACTGTAAAAGTCAGTGAAAGAGGTCATACCTGAAAAGAAATAATGTCTACTTGGAGACCATAACTCCTGTGTTGCTTTGAGGAGAAAGAGCAAGGCTGTTATGCATAATGAGACAATATCACAAAAGGGTAGAAAAATTATGGTCATTAATTTTATCTTTTATTTTTGTCAGGAGGAGTAAGGGCATTATTTGGATTTTCTGCCACAGGGTCTAAAATGTCTTGAGGAAGTTTCCATAAAAGTGATGTAAACAGGGGAAGTTATCTAACAAAATAAAATACACATCTTTCCAAGATGCTTAAAGACCTATACAAAGATTAAACAGCCATTTGTAGGAGGTGCTTTAATTTTGCACTGAAAAGAGAGATGGATTTCTTCCAACTTTGCCATCCAATGCTTTTCAAAATATGAAGACGCTGTAGGGTAGCTTGAGTTAACACAAGCACTCTATTCTGAGTATGGGTTGTTAGCCCACTGAATCACACTGAAGATGGTTATTTATACATTTATTTCATTGGTATATCACCAAAATCATATGACTCATGGTAATTTACATTAGTAAAACATTAAAAACAATGCTATAATGTAGAGGTGAGCAGATTTTCCCTAAAATCATGAAAACAGTTTGACATTTTATTCATACACTACCACATTCCAAATACTAAGTGGAAACATGCATTAAGCACCAGCTGACTACAAAACAATTTTAAAATGTGTATGGAAAAATTAAAGATCACCTGAAGAGTCACATAAAAACTTCTTCAGAAAAAAAAAGCTCTCATTCCATTCCATTCCATAATTTAGACAGGTTTAGACAAGAATAAAATTCATTCTAATTTTATTTATTCTTTAGATATCTAGGTATCTTTAGATATTCTGTCTTTCTTCCAGCTCAGAGCAGTATACTCAGCACTCCCTTCTGTATTTTTTCCACAACAACAACTCTGTGGGGTAAGACAGGCTGAGAGAGGAACTGGCCAAAAGTTACTCAATGAGCTTCTGCAGCGAGGGTCTCCCCAGCCTACATCTAATACCTGAATCAAACAAACTAAGGTTATCATAATGTTAATATCTACATTCTAATTCAAATATGCATCTAGCAACAGCTGAAACAAATGATTTTTTTTTCTTTAAAAAAACCACTCCTATTCATTGAGAAAAAAAATCATACTATTTGGAACAAAGATTTAACGAAGTCAAGTCGTAACATGATTGAATTAAAGGCTTCTTCATTCAACTTTTTAAAAATTCTATTCCAACATTTGGGTCCGTCCATAGGACATATTCTATTACTCCATTAACCTTTTTCTCTCTTTTCAATTGCCCATTCTTCATTCTGTTTCTTTGTCCTTACAACAATCCCCCCCATGTTATCATAATTTTCTGTCACAGGTGTCACGAAAGCTTAAGTTCAAGTGCTTTTTTTTACTTCAGCTGAAAGGATATATTCTCTTTCAATACTATGAGGAAAGAAATTAATTTTATTTTCCTATTTAGATATAAATACTCCCAGATCCAATTTTATTAAAGGCTAATCATGGGATAACGCCACTGAATAGAATGAACTGTTCAGTTATATGTAAAAGCAAGCCAACCATGATTTTCTTCAGCTTTGCTACATGCTTTAAAAGCTTAGCTTTTTATTACTCTGACACCACGTGCTTTGTTTCCCAAAGAAAAGAAGAGATGGCCTTAGCCATGACACAATCTGCTGAGGATGTACTGATATGCGAGTCCTTCTGACAGGAATGAGGACCTCATAAGAGCAAGGTGGGCATCTAGCTTCAGTGGCACTTGTGAAGACAATACCATACCCAATGTGTCAGGGGAGGGGGGAATAAAAAAAGATAAATTACAGACTAAATAATCCCACATTCAAACTCATTTTCCAAGCAACTACTGGTCCCAACTGATGTTAGCAAATCTGTTGAAATTTGGGCCAGAAATTATTCTGGTACTGTACACCAATTCTTCCTTGTAAATATAGCTTTCTCTTTGGTTAAACATTTCTCAGCTCATAAAATTGGTAAGATAACTTGTAAAGAGGGCCATGACCCGCATTTCCCTCAAAGCAAACCTTATGGATGGGTCTGATCTCTTAACATGAGGATGCAGTGGGTTCCCTGTGCACTTCTTAGCCCACTAAGCTCAGGCAAACAAGGTGCTTTTACAGGAGGCTTAGTCCTTTCTTTTGGGTTGACAATGGAGGTTTTTGATAGTAGGACCAATTTTATGCTAAGAAGGGATTGCCAGTGCCAAATGACAGACACTGTTTAACTTATCCAACTTAAGTGACTTATACTCAGTTTCCAGACTCTAGAAATCATGATATATCACAGCCACATAATAAATGCAGCCTAACATTTGGTAATGCAAAAGCTGAACAAAAAGCAGCTTGCTTCCTCCCTCCAGCCTTGTTACCCAAAATACCTTACTTTCTTTGTTTTATTCTTCCTTTTCCTCCTGTTGACATTTTGTTAAATATATAAAACAAGGCATGCAATAATAAAACCTACACTCATCAGTTTTCAGATAACGTGATTATTTTTGCATGTAAAATTTGTTACAGTAGCGCAACTTCCTTTCATTATTTCACCAATGGCGGTGTTTTTTCTGATGACTTTGCACCACTCTCTAACCTTTAATGAGTTCCTTACTTACGGCTACTATGCATTTTGCTGAAATATTTCAATAGCATTGCACGTAGGCAAGCCAAATAACGCTCTTTAAAACATGCACTACTGATTTCGCCAATTAGATCTGCTGCTTGTTTTGGCTCTACCTCCCTGCCACCCCCCACATTTGCTTCTAACACAGTGCTCTAATTGTTAAACCATCAGAGTTTAGGTTTGTGTATATACATGTATGTGTGCATGTACTGTATGTGTGAGCACACACACACATCTCACAAATGCAGTGCTTCATAGTATTTCATGTAACTGGTGGCAACCTTGTGGTTGCAGTGAATCACTAGTTATCTTCCACTGGAGTACATAACTTTTAAATCATGAAAATTTTAACACCAACTTCAATGTTTATGTATGGGGGCTTATTTTATAAGGCCTATATGACTCAGCACAGCTCCACCCAAAGGCATCAACTTCACCAGTCAGACCATCACAGCAGTCTAACTCACCTGGACTCAGAAAAATCACATTGTTTTTCTGATGCCTCAAATATAAGCCCTGAAGTGGGCCAATTCAATTCATCTGGCTGCTTTGTTGTGCATGCACAGAAACCCCTTTTAGCATTTTGATCAAAATGGTGAAACTGTTCCTTATTGGAGTCTTGAAAGCAGCACTGCTTCAAAGGGGCATTTTGATCAAGACTTCGTCAAGTTGAAGTGCTCCTCTGAAGCTCTGAAAAGCCTTATTATTTACCACGATTTTCAGAACTATATTTAAAAAAACTATGTCCAAGGTAGCCTTCCCCAACCTGAGGTCCTCCAGGTATTTTGAACTTCGATTTCAGCTCTGGGAAAGTTGGCTAAAAAGGACAGCTTGGGAATTCATCCATTACTCATCAGTTCATTGTATCATACTAACAAATGAACACCATAATTTCAATCTTAATGCCTGCCTAGGTCAACAGTACATGATAGGGACAAGGAAGATACAGAATTAAAAAAAAACTGATCAGGATTTGGCTTTGATTCATAGGCTGACAATAACTTATCCACAAACACAAATCTAATTTTAGCCAAATATAAATGACTATGAGAGATTAATTGGTTGAAAAAAATGGGGAAAATGCATGATCTTATATTGCAAGGTACAGTCCCATCTACATCACACACTGAAAATCACTGGAAAGAAGTAATTTAGACCTTTAATGAACACAGCACCTCTCTGATATTCATTAAAGCACATGTCTTTTTTCAGCTTCTAGCCAGCCTGAAAAAAGATGCTGCTGCTGCTTCAATCAACTACATCATTAAACAGCGTGTCATTGATATAACTCTTAAACCAGCAGTATTTTTTTTTTAGGTTCACACAGAAGGCTGAGAAAAGACACACGTGCTTTAATGAAAAATGGGGAGGAGCTCCATAATTGCAAGGTACAAAGCATTTCTTCCCAATCATTTTCTTTGCCAGATATAAAGTGTAACTCAGCGTAGTTCAGGCTAACACCTTTGGCTTCCAAACTTGGAATTTCTCTCTCTCTCTTTCTTAAACTTTTATGCTGCCTAGCTCACAACAACTCTTACTAAACCTTGTTGCCAAATGCCAAATCCCACTTTGGATTTAACAAAACTAGTAGCAAAGAACAGGAAGAGAAGCAGCAATAATTGGCTTGAAACATGAAAGATATCCAGAAAACATACATTTTCCAGAACTCTTTAGCTATTCAGATTTCAACTATGTACCAATCTTACCTAGTTCTGGAGGCAATACTGTAAGACGGTTTCCTTGGATGTGAAGTTCTTTAAGCTGTGTGAGTTCCCCAATTTCTTTTGGGAGTGATATCAAGTCATTATCCCTAAAGCTAAGCTTTAAAAAAAAAGGAAAATGGTTAAGAGTCAATCAGAGACACACACACACTGTAATTTGCATAGACAAAACACTCTCAGAGGAGATACTGTATCTGCACAACATGCTAAGCTTAGTTAGGCATAACTGTGGTTGAGTTTTTTGTGGTTTAACATGTAGTATAAATCCAGACTGCTCAAGTTATGATTCAATGTATATATGATACTAGAAAATAGGTCAATTTAGTAAAGGGGTTAAGCATGTTGTGTGAACATAGCCATGGAGTTGTCAGGCCAATTCTCAACTGAAAGGAAGTAGATCAAGACTGGTCAGAAACACAACTTTTCCTTTTTGCTACTTCACTCCACCCATTCTTCCAATTTATGCACAAGTACTTTCTGATTAACAATAGGCAATACATGTGTTGATGCTAACTCCCACAAAACCCCCATAACTTCTTGCAAATTGATTTGATTCTACCCAAACTAGGACTGCAAAAGTAAATTGATTTTTTTCCCAAGAATTTAGATAAATTACTTACTATCTGCAACTTTGTGAGCTTCCCAATATCTGGTGGCAGGATTTCAAAATCGTTGTCACTTAGATAGAGTGCACGCAGGGTGGCTGCAAATTAAACAGCAATATATAAAAAGGGTGGCATACAACTCAACCATTTGAGGCCTGATCAATAAAAAAGTGTCAGGTTTGATTAATAACCCTGACTTGGTGAAAAGCCTTTGACATACCCAAAGCTCACAATAATAACAAGCAGGTCAAACTTAGATTTACTGGCTTATTGTACTATTGCTCTGCTCAGGAAAACATCTATATCTAAAAGGGCCGCCACAATTAACAAATTCTACTACATTGCTCTCTGGCAGGTTGCAGCACGCAGCTGCAATACTAACTTGTCAAGAAGAAAGCCATCCAAGTTTATTACTAATCATTATCCAAATTTGCATCCATAATCTTCCTTAAAGGTTCTAAAAAGGTTATTCTGTATACTTCTGTTAGGTTAGTGCAGCAAGAAGCTGCAAAAGCTTTTTTTTTTTAATAGACTAGGATATTGTTTCTCAAATATGCAGAAGTAATCAGCAGGACACAACAGCCTTCCCCAGATGAGGAAGGAGCCCTCAAGAGGGAGAAAATGGCGGAGAAGGATGGCAGACTGAAGCCTCTAAGAGCATGTTGGCAGAGTGTTTCCTGTAATCCATGGGACTAGAGCAGCCTGTGAGGGGTCTGGTCTTTAGAGTCAAAATACAATAAAACAATGTTACAGTATATGCTACCTAGCTAGTTAGCTCTCACACATTTGGGCATATTTTTTGGTTTGAGCTTAGGGGAAGACTATTCATAAACTCCTAAGTACTGTTTCAGACTGTTAGCACTCATTCATTATTTGGGTTTTTTTTTTTTTTGATTGAACTTGTAGAAAGATTGCTCCCATAGTGGCAGACATTGCTTCCCCACTAATCAGCTATCACTTATTATTTTACAAGATTTACAATATATAGCTATATTGCCAACATGCTATTTACTGTAATTTTTATTATTTTACAATATTTACAATATAGAAGAATACTGTCAACAATATTGTTGCAATGTTTCATGTACTTAAATTATCTTAATTGATAAATATTGGAATAGAATCACTATAATGTATCTTCTTCTTGAAAAGAGCCTTTTTTCCCCTGACCAGATTGGTAAGGTGTTTGGTGAAACTTAAGGTATGAAATCTGTATATGCTTCATAAAAATCTCTTTACTTCCATAAAGCAAAGGGAAAGTAGAATCATTTTAAGAGAACAAAGATAGAAATAATTTGGATTAATTGTATTTTTTTCTCATTCTCTCTCTTGGTTCCTAAACAGACTGTATGGCTCAGGAAATATTTCAATCATCCTAGGCACAGGGCACTACGACAACACATCATGGGACAGTAATTTTACTAAGGACAATTCAGAAACAGAAATCATATTCAAAGCTGAGCAGAGATATATAACTCATACTTAGGAAAGAGCAAGGTTTCCTTATTTTACTTCCTCATTTTCACAAGCTTCAAATTGTTCCATCCCATTTCTGTACCAGCTTGTGAATTTTTAAACAGTCAAACCTGCACAAAAAATTATATATTTTTTTTGTAAACATTTTTGCAAGCAGCTTTTTTGAATAGTGTTTTCTATATATATTTTTTTCATTAAAATAAACAACCAAGTCTTTTTATGTCCTTTCACAATCCCAGTGCAGTGATAACAGGAAAGGAAAAAAAGATAGTTTCCTCACCTATTCATTAGATATTGTTTCAGTTTTGAGGAGTTTCTTAATTCCTGGTTTGGGAAGTCTAGTTTGGGATCATGATTAGAGTTAACATTGAGTTCTAATCCTAAACTTAATATAAATTGGAATTGTAGAATTTCATCTCAGTTTTTTTAAGAAAAAAGGCTTCTTTCGGTGTAAGTGGGAGCTTTCTTTCCAAATCACAGATCTGGGATCCTGTGATTCCAATTAGAGCCATATCAGGAATGATATGCTTAGAGAATGGCAATTATAAAAATAAACTTTAAATGTTTGGGTATCTAGCTCTACCTGTCTGCTTCCTTGTCTGCCTACATAGAAACTTATTCATGCACCTGCCTGGAAATTAGAAGAAAGCATCAATGGGCCTTGCTGAAGTGAGTGCATTTGCCTGATGACACCAAATGCTAATCGAGAACATGATATTTATAATACATGTAACTAAGAGTTATTAAAAGAAAGTAAATCACAACTTGGTTGCTAGCTAGCATTCTGTGCCACAAACGGCAGCTTCTGAAACGGTCCCAGTAGAGTACTGCATTTCCCAAAGTTTCATTTTACAAATGCTGAATAAAACTCAAGGAAATATGACCAAAGCAGCATCTTATCAAACATGCCTGGTTGTCCATTTATTCCACAAATATCAGGTGACTATAGATCAAAGGATACAGATCACCAAGCTATGTAGAAATATTCAAGGGGACTCAGAGGAGGAGACATATATCTCAAACATTCTTTTGAGAGCTCAGTCTTTCTCAAATAAATCAGCTGGAGAAAGAAAAGCAACTTTTCAAGATGATTTAAAGTTTTACTTTAAAAAAACTATTTCTTACTTAGATAGAAGAAGTTTCCAGGCAGAGAATTTTCGTTTAAATTATTGTAAGTCAAATCAAGAACTTCCAGAGCTGGTAAAGAGCCAAATCCTCGTGGCAAGGTGTTGAGCCTGTTCATCCTAAGAATGAATGAAGATTGTGAATTGGCATTATTTTCGATACATAAGGAGCAGTGACATTTCACATGGTATATCTGTGTCAGTGTCACTATATTTTAAAACCAGGAGGCTGTGAGTTCTAGTACCGCCTCAGGCATGAAAGCCGGCTGGGTGACTTTGGGCCAGTTACTCTCTCTCAGCCCAACTCACCTCACAGGGCTGTTGTTGTGGGGAAAATAGGAGGAGGAAGGCGTATTAGGTACGTTCCCCGCCTTGAGTTATTTATAAAAATAATAAAAGCGGGATAGAAAATAAATAAATAAAAAACAGTGTAATAAAAAAACCCTGATCAAATACAAAGATACCAAGACTACAAAAAGGCAGGAAAAATCACATAAAAAGTTAAACTAGTAAATGTGCATCCTTAAAAAAAAGCCAAAAATCAGTAAGTGGCTTTGATAGACTTTCAAGATGGATTTTAGCTCTTCACAAGGTCAGGAAATAGGAATGGCTAAGAGTCTTGGAATGTACTTTAATGTAGTTAGAGTACTGTAACCCCTGTCAAAGTCGCGGCCTACTTCAACTTGTACCTAACGCAATCAATGTGGAGCTCTTTCTCATGCTTCCTACTTTCCCAGGACTCAAATACCTTTTCTGTAAATATATTTGGCATTCTCTTCCCCTTTTCCTGAGTCAGACAAAGATTTTATCACAGGTGGGATGGATAGATGGATGTGGGGAGATAGAGAGGTGGGTATGTGTATTTTCCATCTTATTTGGAAAACTATAAGGTATCTACGGTGTTAAGACAGGTAAAACAATTATGTTTTTCAGATTGATACAAAAGGTCAGAGGCTTTGCTATTTGAAAGAAACAATGTTTCTGTTTCTGCAATTATTTCAGGATAAAACTGTTAGAAGATGAATATTTGGTAAATATTTTTCAAAACAACTAACTAATGAATCATTTTATTCAGAAGCTATATCCTAGAAACCAACCTCTTCCAATCTAGTACCCTCTAGATGTGTTGAGATTATACCTCCCAGAATTCCCAGCCAGCATCAGGTTGGGGAAGGCTGCTACCAAGGGTTTAAGCGACTGACCACAACTGCTACCCACCCAAGGTTTAAGTGTTTCAGCTTCTGAAGGCTGCTGATCTGAGTTGGCAGTTCCTCAATCTGATTGTTGAAAAAATTGAGTACTTCTAAATTCCTCAGATCTGCAATATTTGGAGGCACGGCTGCAAAGAGAAACAAAAACACCCTCAAAGCAAGATAGGAGACACAAATCACATCAGCCCAGTTCTACTGAATAGAAATATTGTTTGGTTATTTATTGTATTTCTTCACCGCCCACCTCGTGCTGCAATGACTCTGGGCGGTTTACAAGTGAATAAAGGAATAAAAAATAAAAGATTCATTATAAAATATAAATATACATAAATATAAAAATATAAATTTTATAGTACATATAAACAGACAATAGGAAAATAAGTGAATATTGGACGTGTTATCATTTTAACGGGAAATACGCCCTTGATGGAAAAAACAACTTGCCTTTGGATTGCTAACAGTTTCTGAAACTTGATTTCATCTGGAATTATTAATGTCCTCAAATAACTAAATGATTTTGCACCCAATTTGGCAGAAGGAATATCAGACTCTTCCCACTTGCACCTAACCACAGCACAAACCTGCTCTGGCAGCACCTTCTTTCAGCATTGTTCCCATGATATTATATTTAGCTTGCTCCCAGCCATAAAACAGTTTTAAGTCATCATTAGCTGCATCCGTTTTATTGTTAAGTGACAGTACTTTTATACCACCTGGATCAATCATGACTCCCGACAGTTTATATAAAACATAAAATACAGAAGCAGCAAGAGAATACAGAACAAAAACAGAAATGAAAAGAAAAACAGTTGCTCTCACAATCAGCAATTCTACTGAACTCTGAATGCTTGTTCAAACAAAAGCAGTTTTCACTAACTTGCAGAAGGCTGGAAGTAGAAGGCAGACAGGCAAACTTCAAGGGGCAAGGTATTCTAAAGCGTGAGGACCGCACTTCAGGCTCATGGCCCCTGAATTCCTGTGGGGAGCGGACCCTCAGCATCCTCTTCCTGCATGCATACAAGGACTGGACAGATTCTACTTGGACAAGACAGTCCCTAAGGCCCTGTAGAGCATGTTACAGTAATCTCATCATGTGGTGATGAGGGTACAGGTTCTTTGCCCATGTAAAGCACAACTTATATAGGTGAGTTATCAAAATAGTAACTGATGGTTGAAGCGCAAAAATAACAACTGATGGTTTTAAGCCTTATTCAACCATACTCTGGGATAGTTTAGATGATAAGGCAACTCTCTTTCAGTCAAGAATTTGACCTTTGAGGAATGCTCCAGGACTTGCACTTCAAAACTGGCAGGGGAAACCCTACATCTGATCACATTCATTTTAACCATAAGTTTAATCAACATGGAACATTTACTTCTGCAATACTTCAAACTACAATTTGGTAGCAGCTTTAAGAGGGACTCTGGGGGCCACAGCCAAGGCTTTTGGGGACTCCATGTGCTCCTGAAGTTTCCAACGGTGCACTTCTGTTATGAGAAAACATGCAGGCTATAGCTTCCCAATGAATGCCAACGGTGCACAATGTTTAGGAACAGGCACCCGCACTACATTCTTTACTTGGCAGCTGATATTTCATCAAAGGAGAAGTATGTAAAAGGAAGCAACTTTATTCTGTCATCTTTTGAGAGACCAATTGCCTTTGGCCTGTCCTTAAGTGCTACCAAGAAGTCGTTATCCTGCTCCATCAAACTACCAGAACTACTTCTATCTCAGCTGGTGTTCTAAGAACTGGAGCCCGAGCATGCTTTTTCTCTCCTTTTATGATCTATTTTTCAGAATTTAAACCTGAGGGGTTATTTTATTTCTCCTGCAGGAAATACAATTGTAAAATCAAATGGCTATTCCAAATGATATGTATTTGGACTAAATTTAAAATTCAGTTAAACTGAACCTTTAGTTAAACTTTGGCTATCACCTTGAAATAAATAATACACTGATCAAGCTAGGCCACTTTTGAGGCACTTCCGAGGAGGACAGTATTGTGATCAATACTCACAAAAAAGGTTACATCAGTTTAGCAACAAATCAATGTCTACCTATTATCTAGAAATATGAAAAAAGCCCTGATGCATGTTATGAATACTACAGTTCAGATAAAGATTTAAACTCTGTATTGGTTTAATTTTCTCTTTCATTTATTAAAGCAAAATCTAAGCAAGCAAATAATATTTATGGATTGGGAGGTGACCACATTTGATCAAGCTTTCTCCTGTATTTTTGTATTCAAGTAGATCTGAATAAATTGTGAAAGTAGCAGCAGATAACAAGGTCTGAGTGGTTTTGTCTTGGCGCAGAAGCTAAGCAGTGTTGGACCCGAGTAATACTTGATGGAAAACATCCAGGGAATATCAAGGCTATAGGCTAAACTGGGAAGTTGGAAAAAACATCCTGGAGAGAACAAGTTGTACTGTGTAGTCATGAGGAGTTTAACTCAACTTGAAGGAGACTTTACTTTGTTTTGGGGAAATATCTGAAAACATAAAGGTTGATTTTCTTATATCCTTATACCAGAAATGAAAGGTGTTTCTGCACAGCAGAATATGAGACTTCCATTTGCTGGAATTATCACATTATAAAGTGTTGAAGGGTAAGTTCATACACTCCAGCAAAACCCCCACTCACATCACCTGAAAACAACTGTTATTGCCAATTGCAATACAACTATACAACTTAAGAACCTACGAGTCCTGATGGATCTGGCCAAAGGCTACTTTTTCTGCCTTCTGGCTAAACAGATGCACCTGGAAAGGTAGTAATAGATAAAGCAGTAGTTTTATACACTGTTATTCCTTAGCAACTAACATTTAAAGGCATACTTACTTTGATTCTGGAGACAACATACAGCATTAAAAATAATAGCTATTGAAAATCTAATCTTCCTTGAATTTGCCTAATCCTCTTTTAAAAACCATTGCAATTTTACCATCATTATATCTGTGGCAGCAAATTCCATACTGACCCCAAAACTTTTCACATTTATCTCATTCAATAACTACAAGTTTTAATACTGTGAAAAAGAAGAAAAATGGTCTCTATCCCCAATTTTCACATCATTTGATTTTGATTAAATCCTACCAAGACAGAACTGCTTGTTGTCAGCAGACAGGAGGGCAAGCTAGTTATGTTGGTCCTTAAAGTAAGTCAGGACAGGGTCATGCTCCCCACAAAGGATTTGGTTCATGACTTCCAGGTTCTCCTGGAATTTGGCTTCTGCTAAAAGACCAGGTGGAAGCTGTGGCCAGGGGAGATTTTGCCCATCATTGGCTGATGCCCCAGTTATAACCCTACATGGACCAAAATAACCTGGAAACAACAGCTCATGTCTTCATCACTACTTGGTTGTTCTACATAGGGTTGTTGTGGGTCCTTCCTTTTTGAGAAATACATGGGATATGAATGAGATGGAAGGGCTCCTCAATAGTTTTGCCCCCATGAAATATCTCCCTCAGTGGTATAGAGGGCACCTATTGGTGTTTCATAAATGAGCCAAATCAGTGCCATCTGTTTGTGTTTAGCCCTTAGGGTACTTTGAGCAATAGGGCACCTTTGAGAGCTTTTTTATTGTTTAAGAGTTTTTTAAGTACATGTAGTTATATGGTGTACTTTTTTTTCTTTGTATAATTCTGTTATATCCTACCTAGAGTCTCTGTTGATTAGGGCAGACTATAATAGATAGGGAATTTATAAACCATTGAGATCAGCTTTTCTAGAAATTGGCTAACGTAACTATATTACACATAACAGGTACAATACTAGATTTAGCCAAGGTTACATCCAAGGAAAAATTAGATATGATTCTAAACTTGAAATTCTTCGCACATAAAAATAATTAATAATCAGTACAGGCACAACAGGTTTAATTGAGATAATGATGCATGGAGTTTTTTGAAGCCACTACTGTGTTCCCAAAGAAAATTCCTGCTTTGGTGCCACTAACAGTTTTGCTCCCATAGCTAATAGCAGCTTCAATGGGGATATTTTTGTTCTTCTATGAATCATGACAAAGGAGAAAAGCATTAATGTAAGTCTTGTTTTATATCACCCTGGGAAACAAAAGATAATTTAGAAATCTTTTAAATAAATAAAACACAATGACCCACATATATTTTCTGTAATCTGTGCCAGGAATACAAAGAAAAAAGAAAAAGGCTCTGAGAAACATTTCACTGCAGCCCAAGAACAAAGAACAAAATAAATGCAAAAACTGCACCTTTCTTGAAGTTATACTCCGCAGTACAATTAAAGTTGTTTCTGCAGAGACTGGTCTTTTTGATAAGATAAAGGATTATTTTACTGTCCTCACTAAAACACTTCATTAATCTAAATTCAAACTGAATCTTCCATCTTAAGCTACTTTCATGTCAAAGCTTTCAGCAATTTTTTCCCCCAAATAAAAGCTATGGCTCCAGGAAAAAATGCAAATTTAAATATAAAATTTTAACTTAAATTTGAATATTAAGTTAATATAAAGTATTTCTGTATCTTCTATGGAGTTGATTCTGTGCCACCAAATCTTTGTTGACTCCTAGCAACCACATAGACAGATTTACTCCATGATCTATGGAGTGCATTAAACTATTAATTAACAGTTAAGATCTTCTCAGATGATAGGTTGAGTTTAAAGATTTAAGTCATGAAAACCGACAAGGGGGAAATGAACTAAAGCTGTATGCCTTCAAATTATACACATGCACCTTTTAAATGTGGAGGTCCTACAGCTCTTATTCACCTGCCAATGTTTATATTATTTTTATTCCAAACCAGTTTATGTTCTGCAAAACCATCATTTAGACTTTGCTTAGTTCTACAACAGTGCTACAACAAGTATTTTTAAATTGAAGTCCTGATTCTCTAGGGTTGAAAGAAAAAGGAGGGAGCTAATTTATTTCAAGCTTATCTGTCTAGTAAATAAGAGACAGGTCTTATTCAGATTTGAGAATCTTTGACCAGGTTCTTCCTCATTACCTGATTGGTGAAACTAGAGATATCAGGAACTGAACATGGAATCTTGTATTTATAACTGAGGTATGAACCCTCCATTAACGTAAATGCCAGATGATCAGATTCAATGAATCAGGAAATAATGAATTAGCACATGTTATCCATTGCTGTGGATACCACACTGACATTCATAAAGGCCTACCATATAAAAATGGCAAAAATAGCATTTTTGAAAAAGGATTATTGCTTTAAGTTTGAGTTGATTCCAAATAGTTCTTTCACAATTAAGAGTCCACTTTTATTTGTTTATGAAGAATGTTTGAAGATTGCCTTTTCTGGACAGAACATGATTCACAAGGGCTAAGGGAAAAAAACCTAAACAAAGCATATTAAAAGCACATCATGAGAACACTACCAAAGGGGGAAAACACACACTAACTAAAAAGTGAATACAAAACGTATCTACAAGCAACTGTAAATATGTAATTTAAAAGCAGACATATAATAGACCTAAAGCCAGCTTTACCAAAATCTTTCATTTTCACATCCCTACAAAATGGTGTCAAAGTGAGTATGTGTGGGGTAGTGAGAAAGTATGGACACGTAAAAAAACCCAGTTCTATTTCTTTCACCTACAGCTTATTCCTTGTTGTATGTTTGCATATGCGAAAAGGGAAAATTATATGGATGCAAAATCGATCACTAGAAAGTCGCAGAATCTATATAGTATAGTAAATAATCTATACTACCTGAAGATGGTGGGGACATAAACAAATCTGCCATTTTTCCCCCCATGTGTGGCTTCTAAGAGAGGCTGTGAAAGTACAAACAGGTTTACTTTATTCCTCACAAATCTTCTGTAACAAATGTACTGTTACCCAATCACAAGTTTTCCAAAGTTTCCAAGTTGAGGTGTAAAAATATATCTCAGTAGTGACCTCCACTGGAGAAATTAGGCAATGCTTCATTTTTTTTTAAAACTCACTTTGCAATCAGTATTTACAAGAGGCAAAGAAAAATCACCTTCTAAAAATATTGTATGTATTAACAATGTTTCACTGTTAATCTCAATAAATTTATATATTGATAGTTTAAAGCAACTTATTTATACAAAGTACCTCAAGTCCCTAATTAAAAGTTATTCTTAACAAGGAACAGATACATAATCCCATTTGTGAAGTCATACTGTATTTATCAGTGACAAATAGTGCAAAGAAAGGAGTTACTTTATCTCTATATGTCTTTTAATTTTTTCCTCTTTTTATTACTGTTTTATTTAAAATTGGTATTCTATGTTTCTAATTTATCAGTATATACATTTATCAGTACATGCAACTGGTAAATGTAAATTAGGGAAAGGTGTGTTATCAAACATAACTATGTAAGATACAGATAGTCCTCGCTTAACGTCCACTCATACAGCGACCTTTTGAAGTTATGATGGGTCCTCGTAGTTGTGGCTGTTGCAGTGTCCCCACGGTCACATGATTGTGATTTGGGTGCTCACAATTACATCGCAGCATCCCGCAGTCATGTGATCACCATTTACAACCTTCACTGCCAGCTTCTGATGAGCAAAGTCAATGGGGAAGCTGGCAGGAGGCCAGAAATGGTGATCATGTGACCACAGGACATTGTGACTGCACAGGATTCACTCGGGATCTGCCTAACGATGGCAATTGGGACTGCCGGAACTGCCATTGTTAAGTTGGTGCGGTCACATGACATTGCGCTTTATGACCATGTTGCTTAGCAACAGAGTTCCAAGTCCCAATTAAACGAGGACTACCTGTAATAGCAAACAGCGAGAAAAGAAAAGCTCTTTTTCAGTAAAAAATATTTAAGCAATAAATGCAAAAAGCGTCTGGCATTTAAATGCACATATACAAAAATAATTTAACATATAACAACATGAAGTCTGGATCAACAGAACACCTCCTGCAGCTAAGACAGAGAAGAAAGATGTTTAGTTTTCCTTGCAGGTCAACTATCTGGGAGTCCTAGAACCACATCTCAAGGTCAACACCTTGGGGCGGGTTATTCTATTTCATTCATGAAGTGTGATTTTTGGTTCATTTTATAGCATGCAGCAATGTTTACAGTGTTACCCTACAAAGTTTCCTCAACCAGAAAGGTTACTAGGTAACTTTTATCCTGTTCCTCTGAGCCCACAAAGGCTGTTATAGGAATACAATGGGAGGTATGACGGCTGCAGGGGAAGCAACCATTTAAGCAATTCTGAGTAGAAGGGTAACAAATAATTACACATTCTGAAACCTTCTAAGAGTTTCCTCTAAAAATATAATCATTCTACAAAATCTCTTTCTTGAAATATTTTACCTTGTAATTCTTCCCATGATTTGCAGAGCTTACCATTTGTAGATTTGGTAACTCATTTACATAGTCCATACATGGGATAGATCCCAATACA
Source organism: Candoia aspera (assembly GCF_035149785.1). Classification (NCBI taxonomy): domain Eukaryota; kingdom Metazoa; phylum Chordata; class Lepidosauria; order Squamata; family Candoiidae; genus Candoia; species Candoia aspera. The sequence goes on along the minus strand of NC_086156.1, from coordinate 21,811,934 downwards.
AGTGGGTAAAAACGAGCACTGGAAGGACTATTACTGAGCCAAACGTAACTTGTTGAAACAAACTGACCCCAACAAAAAAACTGATGTTTGATCACTAATTTCCCAGAAAGAAGTAGTGCAGCACTCTCCAAATTCCAGGATAAAATATATTTGGCATAACCAAAACTATTTATATCTTTATATGCTTTTAATCTTCCTAATAACCAAATTTCACTCAACATCTAGGCAAGATTCCAACTCACATAATAACCAAATTTCACTCAACATCTAGGCAAGATGAAAACTCACATTTACGTAACAATTTAAATATGTTGCTAATGCTTTTTCTTGTAAGCCGTGCAGTCTTCATGTTGCTCGAATCACAGAGGCATATAATCATAGTATTCTCAGCTCTCCTGTGCATGAAGAGAACACAGGTCTGCCTACATTTGATCGGTTTATCGATAGAAATGTGAAAATCATGCTAAGAATAATATAAATAAAATAGTGAAGTGGTAGCAAAACTTGAAAGCAAGACACTATGACTTACTGTAGTGACATAGCTTTGCTGGTTTTTGTCAGGCTGACAGAATTGCGAACACTAACTGTGGAAAACACTGGACATCTGCTTACTTTTCATGAATAATTTACCACCCTAGAAAATGGACATATTTACTATAAACAGTGAAACAACAAAGCAGGCATGCTCATTTATAAGCCAGAAAACTAGTATGAGATGCTAATATGACCTTAGTGAAGCATATCAAGTGTCACTGACATTGTTTTCCCAAGTCATTTTGGTAACAATCTCCTCAGACAATTAATTGTATCTTTTTAAGGGATTAGGTCAAGAATGCCAAATGTGACAAATAAGAAAACTGAAATCCAGTCTTTTAGTAATGGTGAGACATACTATTTATTTTTATTTATTGTTTCGCTGGACTGCAGTCCACCTTGCAACATTTTTTTCCCATGTGTCTTACAAAGCACGGAAGTTTCAAAAGTACAACTTAGAATTAAATATATTAAAATACTTAAAAATACAACTAGTTTCCATAGTTGGAGAAGACACAACATAAGTCTTAATATGTTGGGAATTTTAATTTGTCTGGGATGAAGAACTAAGACTATTTTTATCATCTAGGCGAATGGCCTACATTTCCAAACTTTTTGTTGATGTTCACCAGCTTGAGGATCCTTATAAAATGGAAATATGGAATACCTAACAAATACATTGACAGTATTGAAGAGACTCTAGTCCCACAGATAGCATATGGCCTCAGCATTTCATCTGTGGTCCTCCCAGCACCCAGAGGCTGTGCTGCCAAAACACAGTGGCAAAATGTTTCTTTTTAGCGGAACTGTGAACAGAAAGTTTCTAGGAGGCAAGTCCTGCTCATTCTAGCCTTAACATCTCTTTAACATAGGAAAACAAGTTAAATATTTTCATATCCATTATTTCCAGTGATACCACCACATCACTGGATGGCTTCCTGGACATTAACAAGCTGAATTTTAGCCCCTCCCCTTGAGAAGTCGCTCACCCTGCTCTAATCTTTACTACCCAATGAACTTCTGATAATGGTTGCCACTTCAGCAATGTGACAATTGAAAGAAGACATTCCTTCCATTCAGGCATCTCCTTGTTCTACAGTGTAAAAATCCCACAGTCAACCATTACATAATCCCCAGTCTCTGTCACCACAAGTAACAATATGCTTTCGCATCCCCTTTTCTAAGTAAGATCAAAATATACCTTTCCCTAAAACCCATGTGTCTGTGTGTACTACTTACTATGGCAGCAGTGATGAACAAACCCTCCCCTCTATATAGTACAGCAGACTCTCAGTTAACCGGAACTCAAGCAACCAGCACTCTCAAGCAACTGGCAAAAAAAATTGAATAAATAATACTGTAGACTCTCAGTTAACCAGAACTCACTCACAAGCAACTGGCAAAAAAATCAAATAAATAATACTTTAAATAAAATTTAATAGTAGCTCTCAAGCAACCAGAAACTACATTTATCCAGCATCTACCAATCCCCATGGGTGCCGGTTAACTGAGAGACTACTGTATACACAAATACAGTGTGACTGCCTGCAGCAGAGAAGCCTTCATATGTAAAACTATACATCACTGTACCCCCAAAGACTTCCATCTTATCCTGAACCATGCACTACCTAGTTGTGTATAAGTGTAGAAAATAAGAAAGATATCCTTGATGGAGTTATGCAAGCTCTGTTGCCAGGACAAGGGGTAAAACATATCTTAAGTCCACAACAGACAGACAATGTTTGAAGAGACTCAGACAGATACCTCCCTAATTCAGTGAACTATAAGTAGGAGGAGGAGGTACAACATAATCCAACTTGCAAGGTTCTTTTATTATAGCCAATCTCAATAAAAGTAGTTTTAGCCTTCCTGTGCAGTTGATTTCTTGGTCTGCTCTACCTAGTTGGGCTGAAAATGAGTGCTTGTATGTGAAGGCTTCCCTGCTGCAGTCAGTCACACCATAGTTGTGAAAGAACAGCAAAATAATATGTTTGAGTACTTCTAAATGAGGCTTGATGGCAAAGACACAGATTCTAATTGTACAGAGAACTGGATGCTTGGAACAGAGCACATTTACACCGTAATATGTTTAAAAGTGTTTTTAGGTGTGTGTACACCCACACACACACACACATCAACCTCAGCAGGCTGAGTTTTTAAAATAACATTTTGCACAGTATATACACATAGAAATACAGTACAGTTATCTTAAGACGTTCGTTATAATCACAAGATATATTCCATTTAAATAACAAAAAATAATCTACTAGTCACAGAATACTTTCTGCATTAGAATAAAATTTGAGGTTCAAGCACTAATAAAACAATACTACTAATAATCTCAAAATTCAACAATTATAGTTATGCAGTACAAATACGACCAACTGCTCAACAAAACATAAAACTCAGAAGCCATCACAAGCTATTCAAAAGGAAGGGAAGGGAAGGGAAGGGAAGGGAGGAAGGGGGGAAGGAAGGAAGGAAGGAAGGGGGGAAGGAAGGAAGGAAGGAAGGAAGGAAGGAAGGAAGGAAGGAAGGAAGTCAGAGTCTACTTTGGAGACTCTCTGAACCCACCAGATTTGACATGGAAAGGCAGGAAGGGTAGGGAAGGGTAATCTTCAGCTCCCATCCCACTTGGTGGAGGGAGGGAGGGAAGTGCAAAAGGAAAATTGGATTCCACCCTAAGACTACACAAGATCCACTACAAAGGAAAGATGATTTCTGCAATATGCTATTAAATATGCACTTGCTATTTCAGTGCTGGCAGCATTATTTGAATGAAATGTGCTATTATTCCTGCCAATAAAGTTTTGAACACAGAACCGGAAGAAAATTCTAGTAAGATGGCATGTAAGCATTTGACAATAAAGAGACCACTTACAAAATATGTAATATCTAACAGTGTTCAAATCAAGAAATTGCCAGAAATTCATTTACATTTAGGAAGAAATGAAATATTTAGAAATGTACTTACAGGTGAGCTTGTTGTGACTGAGAACCAGCTGTGTGATATGAGACAGAGTAACTGTAAATAGAGAGAGAAAAATAAGGAATGAATGAACACTAGAATTACAAAGAAGCAGAAAGTATCCATACAGCAGGCTGGAAAATATTCTAGGTTGCTTTGCAAAATATTTTAAAGTTTTGAATTGTGAGTCATTTACATAATCAATAAGCAATCTATTTCCAGTCCCTGCCCGTTCTACCCAAGTTTATTTTGTTGTGCATCTATTTAAAAACATATTTTAACCAAAATACAGATATACACAGTATATTGTCTAAAGTACATGTTTTATATGATTTATTTCATCGTAAAGTTCAACTAAGTACAAAAATAGAATAGCTACAGTCCAAAGACTCAACTAACTCACAAAGAATGAACTGGATCAACTTAAACATTTACTTAACAATAATTATCTAACCTGCAGAGGAAGCACATATTTGGGTTGGACTCTGGGAAAGAGAGATGGAGAAAGGGAAAAACAGTAATAATGGTGAGAAATGACAAACAAAGCAGCCTGCGGTGATTTAGCTATGTGTTTATAAAGCAACTTAAACATTAACTAATTAACCATAAGACATCAGAACATTAAGGACAGGTTGCTTTACTATGCTGATACACTTGGACAGGCCTCAATTAATGTTAGTTTGACATCTGTGCCTTTCAAGAAACTGATAACAGGTTGTAAAAGAATAAATTATCATTACTCTTTACTCTACAGCAGCAGTTTCCAACCTTTTTGGCACCAGGGACCGGTTTCATGGAAGACAATTTTTCCATGGAGGGGGGGGGGGGGCGTGTTTCGGGACGATTCAAGTGCTTCCTCTTTTTCCTGACTTTTTATTCTTTTTTCTTCGTGCCATTTGGAGATAGCAGCCAATGGGTTTGCTTTCTCTGACAGGAGGTGGAGCTCAGTCAGCAATGTGAGCGATGGCGAGTGGCTGTAAATACTCAGACTGTAAATTCACTCGCTCGCCCACCACTCACCTCCTGCTGTGTGGCCCGGTTCCTAACAGGCCACGGACCGGTGCTGGTCCGCAGCCTGGGGATTGGGGACCCCTGCTCTACAGACTACATTAGAAAAACTACTTTGCTTTCTTGGCAACTAAAAACATTTCTGAAGACAGAATTTGCATCCTTGGGTAAAAATCTCTCCCAGTAACTCACAATTAAATGATTAATCTCTAAGACTAAACATAGAATAACAGGGAGATTGAGCTATAAGGTGAAAAAAAAATGTAATTTGAACTACTGGACAACATCTTTAATGGGTAAGCTACACTAAACTGTGTCTTCAGATCCACAAGATGGCATCCTAGCTTCATTTTTAATTCAGTGCCTTTTAGAAAGGAAAAGAGGAGTTTATACTATCACTGTAAATCTCACATAGGTCGAAAAGAAAAAAAAACTAGAAGGGAAAATGACATGTTCACACCTTTAAAAAACGGTGTAGCTGAAGTCTATGCCAACTTGTTATAATTTAAAGAAATGGTATTTTCAATGCCCTAACTAAGAAAATAAATGAAAAATCCATTGAAAAATGTCCGGTTCAATGGCATGTCACAATGTATATTTACTCAGAAATAAATCTCATTGTAGTAGCCATAAAATAAAAGTCTTTCTGGACTTTTCCTACTTCTACTTTTCACAATCTTTGTTTATGTACATGGTTATGCAAATAGCCCATTCATACATTAAAAGCAAGCAATTAGTAGAGTATGTTATCAAGCAGCAATGCTGCATGTCTTTCAATAGTACTATAACCCCAGCATTCCGAACTGAACAAGGTTTCTTTGGAGCCTTCTAGCAAGCCACTGCTATCAGGGCAATCCATGTAACTCCCCTGTCAATACTTCAAAGTAGACCAGATCAGGAAATATACTCCACGGGGCATCCATATGAGTTTCTTCTGTGTAGAATTTCACACAGTTCATGTCAATATTTACCATCAGAACTTTGCATAAAGATTTACTCCAGGAAAGTCTGCTAGTTGTTACTTAAAACGATATTCGTTCACTAAGTTCAAAACCTGAAATTAATAAAAAAAAGAAAAGAACAGTATATGCCACCCTTGGATTTCTGATAACTATTGAGGAATATCTTCTCTATTATCCTTGGCCACCATGGCAAGAGATGAGACCTACAGTTCAACATTTGGGGTGCACGATTGGGAAGGATTCAGTTTATCGTTAGATATTTTTTCCTTTTAAAACAGTCCTCTCTGTTTTAATGGTGAAAATTATTGCTATTAATATTAGGAGGAAACCTCTTGTAGGTTACAAAGCCATGTGAAGCTTTGATAAAAATATGTGGTTACTCAAACCACAACAAGCAGGAATGAGATTAAGACAGGATAGACAATGCATTTGCCACATGATTGCCTAAGAAAGAAAGAAAGAAAAATAACTGTGTTAGCAGAGGACTCGCTTGGTTGGGGCACAGAACATGTGGCAGCAGTTTGACTCTTGCTTCCAAGCTGTATCTGTTGCCCAATCAAGTTGGGTATATATTTCAAAATGGTAGTTATAGTGTCCATCAGCTATCCTCGCGTATCTTAGAGACAAGGATGATAAATAAGATAACCAGCAAATAATGTTTTTCTGTAAATGCATTTTTTTAAAGAAAGAAATTGAGCAAGGATCTATCCATTACTGATGAGTCTTGTGTAATAACAAATTGCCAGAGGACCATGCCACAGAAGACTTTTCTTTCCTTTATTTATGTACTTGGTTTATTTAATATACACCATTTATTAGCCCACTAGTTCACAAATCATATAATTCAATTTAAAGGAGGCTTTATTTTTTTAATATTAAAGCAAGCAGATGAAATGAAATTATACAAACATACAAACATACATATATGTGTGTGTGTATATATATATATTCAAAGCCTTTATATAGCAATCTTATCCAGTTCAAATAAACACTACAAATCACTGTTCAAGAAAATAATTCAAAGCAATAAGGCAACAAATTCTGCAGTATTTTGCAAACAGTTAAGCACCACAATTTCTGCTTCTATTTCTCACACATCCCAAGCAAATATCATGTACTGCTTCAATTCTTCATCAGTGTTTATTTTATTGCAAATTGTTATTTTTTTCCCAATGACCTATTTAGTGAGCTTCACTAGCTTTACCTGGTAGAGGAAACTGAATTACGCCTTTTCACAATCCAGGAATGGCTATACTTAAGTGTGGGTGTGTGTACCCACACATGTGGTACCTATGACCTATTTAGTTTTACTAAAAATAAATAAGGCTGCAGCCAACTGTGTACTGAACCAAGGATTTGCATGATGGAGAAAAGTCATGCAATCTAAGCTTCATTTTCAATGTGAATATTCTATGTGCTTTTGCTTCTAGAAATAATGTTAAATTATGCTGAAATAATCAGTGTAACCGTATACATTTCCATTCAGATATAACCTCTACCAAATTTAATGGCTGTGATTTCCCAATAAATGTATATAAAATTGCAGCATCCTATGTTAATATTTTCAGATACTACCAACTTGATACAATTTTCAAATTTGGGGGCAGAATTTGTCTGCTGGAAACACAATCTTAAAGGTTGTGTTTAGCAACTCTTTTCTTCTTTCTCTTTCTTGCCTTGAAACTGCAGCAGAAATTAAACAGGGAAACAAGAGTCTGGGCACTGTAGCTTCTGCTTTCCACCAGGCTGAAGATTCTTGCTCCTGAAAGCAAATTGGTATGTTCTGCTTCATGATTTTAATTTAAATAGCTGAGAAATAGATGCCATGTTTGACACTGTTTTAATTTTCTTCTAGTCAAGAAGAGTTAACTCTTTTCCCTAGACATTAGCTAGAACTACTATCTAATTAACCAAATGCCACAATGGGAACTGAAGTGCAGCAGCTGCCTAATAAGCTGCCTTCTACTAAACTAATAAATAACTTCAACATCTTTGGCATTATTAAGCAATATAATTTCTGATTGGATAATTTAATGTTTCAGACAAAGGAAACTCTTGAGACAGGTGTTGCTACTTCACTAATGTCACATCATGAAAAAGAAAGCTTGTAACAGCAGCTCTGAATTAATTATGAGATAATTAGCACAGAGTTTAAAATTTGTCTGTCTCTGAAGATTCAGGGGATAGGTTACTAATCCACAAAAGAGACTTTTTTTGTCCTGATTTCTCTACAGCCAGGAAAATCATTACTAATTTATGTTCCATTCACAGAACATGCTATAAAAGAAGATTAAAGAAAGGTCTTAGCCAATATGGTATTTTTCAGTCCTTTAATCCTTAGCACCAAAAGTAGAACTTGAAGTTGTAATATCAGGAAACTGATATATTCTTGACCTTGTAAAGATAATTAAAGAGAGCAAGAGAAAGCAGGAGAAAGAGCAGGCACATATTACCCATGTTGGCTGGCCAGCTTCTTTAGAAGCTAAGAACAGATCAGATTACTCCCAAGCACATAAACGTGAAACATCAGAAAATCACAAATTGTTATTTTATTGGATGACATATGTCCTGCCTTTCATTCTGAGTAAAAGACAGCGTACATACTGCTTTCTTCTCCTATTTCACCCAATAATTATGAGGATTTTTTTCTTCAAAAAACTTTGGATATCACAGTTTCATAAACACTTTAATCAACAGAAATGTTTGTAAAGTCATCTTAACGATTTACAATCTTTATATGACTCAAAATTCTTGAACTACCTCTGTAAGTCACATTAAGAACATTCCTGCCTCTATGACCATTCTCCAAATCTAAGGTAACTGATTCATTTAAAAGATAAATTATTTGGGGAGAAAATCAACCTTCCTTTTGGATACATAGTTTCTTAAGTTAAACCACAAGGGAGTTATGAGAAGCCTAATTTGAGTTTACAAAGTATTTCTGGGTTATGCTTTTAATACATTGGAGCAAATGCAAAGAGCACTGTATCTTGCTAAATTTATTCATATCCAGGTGTTAGAGCATTGTCAAAAGACAAAGTCAGCAACACAATGACAGTGGAAAGGACACAAAAAGCATGGCTCAAAATACATAGAAGTGAGCCTATAAAATATGGAGAGACCAGGGGACATGTTTGTTTGTTTGTTTTAATTCTGTTGTGGGTCATGGATGGCTTCCAGTGGTATATGTTCAGTGACAAAAAACCATCAGCCAGTGGAACAGTTCTTCCTCCACATCTGCTCCAGTTGTTTAGGGACTTGCTAGAGCAAAAAAGACTGTAGAACAAGTTGTACAAAGACTGTACAGGCAGAAGAGTAAGTAAGTCTGTTCACACAACATGGAATGTCATCCCATGAGTTTATATTTAAGACTGAAAAAAATATATCTGATGAAGTTATTTCCATCTAAGACCTTATGAAGTAATAACAAATTAATATATTTTCTTTACAAGTTCTCAATCTAGCATATAGCCAGAGTGTACTCAGCCAAACTCTGCTTAGAGATAGTCTTGTTGGCAGAAGGGAAAAAACCCTCTAAACTCAATCTAATAGTATTTTTGTTTGTTTGTTTATACAGACCTTTTTGACCAAGGTATGCAATTTTTTATGAGGCTGCAAGTCACACTTAGTTTTTGCATGGTATGCCAATGGTCACACTCCCAGAAGTAGAAGTAGATTAGGACAAGGAAAAAATTAAATACATTAAACTATTTAAGTATAGCAAATAATGATTTCTCAACATAAATCCAACATGGGAAAGGTACTTAAGGCTTTTGAGAGAAAGAATGGTTGTGAACCTTGGCCTTCAGGTTGTGAATCTTTGGGTTTTTTTTAAAATAAACTCAAACAAACAAACGCTCTATGGAATCAAATCATAGAGTTATTTCGTCTAATATACTGTTTCCCATAATGGCCAACCAGATGTCCTTGGAAGCTCACAAGCAAGGCATAATGTCAAAGGCCTTATTTTCTTATTTCCTGGAAACCAGGATCCAGAGGCATACTGCCTTGAATCCTAGATATAATATAAAATCATCACAACTATTATTGCTATTTATTTTATTAACAGTAATTAAATGTTGTATCTACTTAAAAGGCATTCATATAAATATCAAAGTAATCCTTATGCCTCTATAATAAGAATGTGCAGCAATATATACTTACTGCCATATCACACTCAGGACCTGATGAGGAAAGAGGTTTATTTATTTATGCTACCTGTTGAATTCCTGGACAAATTAAGATTTGAAACTGAGGCTTCCTAGTTCATATTCCTCGCAAATGGAAGGAACATTCCAACAGCAGCTCTCAGGACTGATTTACCAAAAGTGTGACCAGGAGGAAAAACTACACAATAAAAGGAAGGTATCATTCAAATATATTAGACAGTCAAAACATTTTCCAAGATTACTATCTTTGGAAGATAATCTGTGCCGTACCTACCAAGTCCCTATGGAAACTCATTTATGCCTGCAGAAATGATTAAACTAGCATTAAGATGAGAGAAGCAGCAAAATACTTACATAAGCCAGGTATATCCAACATGTTTGATATGCCACGCTCACACATGTCCACCTCCAATATATTTTTTTCCCTGCTTTCCTCTACGATCTTTTTCAAGGATTTCGACATGGTCTAAACTGAAACAAACAGGGTGCACTGTAGAATAAAAATACAGTAATCACAACCAGCAAGAAGCAGACATTTATTTATTGTAAGTTAGTTCCAATTACCTACCCCAAGAATGCACATGATTTTTCATCCTGAGAATTGCATTTGGCAGAGCCAAAGAAAATTTGATTTAATATAAAACTAAAATAAATAGAAGTACATTAATTACAGTATGTATGTTTATGCCTTATGCATTTAATAAGTTGAGCAGTAATTCTTGGAGAAGTTGCATCCAAAATTTTGATACACTATCTTGGGGCCTCTCGATATGCATTACTGATGTAGTAAAAAGCCAGATATACTCAAAAAGCAAGATACATTTTTCCCTTAATCATGGGAGTCACCACAGTGATTATTAACATTAACTGTTAAATTTGCCAAAGCACCTTAAATTTACTTGCATGAATGAACAGATCATAGATGAGGGGCTGCAAACCACTGTGACAGACCATCTGCTTTCCATCAAAAAGGGCTCCATTTGCAATTAAAGTATCAGGTAACAAGTGATGGAATCTACAGATGTACAAAACAGAACAATCAAGCTCCACAGCATTTGGTTTTTCTCCAGAGCATCCCACTTTTTTTATCTATGTGTTTCAGCAGCAATTGTCCAGAACAGGAAGTGGTTTCTGCCCCAAAACATATAGTTTAGTATGCTGCATACACCCAGCTAACTATAGTTTAGTCTATAGGACACAATAATCAAACCATGGTTTAGCACGATGTGTGGCCTCAGCCATGTGGTCTTTTCACTTATCCATCATAGTTTTATTTTAATGAGTGGATAGAGGAATATCAAACCATCAAACCTCAAGGCAAAAGGAATACGCAGAGTGGTTGAGTCGGGCGGCAAACAAGTTTTAATGTATTATTATTGTCAGGTGTGTAAGAAAAATTGAGGTAGGTTAATGAAAGGAACTATCTTGAGGAAATTTAAGAAACCTACCTGGAGCCACTCAAGTGTCCACTGAATTATAAAAGTGGATGCAACTTTCTTGTCTCCTGGGATAACAATAACACATTTTCTCAAACAGTTTGGGAAGAGTCACGCAAAACTCACATCACTTTTGATTTCATCTCTCCCAGGAGACCAACATCCAACATCCAATTGCAGGACAGGAATAGGAGGAGGAGGAGGAGGAGGAGGAAGAGAAAGAAAAGGAAGAAAGACCACTGGAAGAGATGAAATCCCAGGAGAGACTCAGAAGCATTTATAACAGAATACGGGCACGTCAACCCACATCAATGAGTGCATTCCATACATCAACACATAAAGAATAGCACTGCCAAGCCCGTATCTCACATGATCAACCGGCCATCAACAGTCCTACCATTACCAGGAGGAAGAGAGAGACGCGGAAACTAACTTTCCCCTCAGCCCTGAAGAGGCAACCTCTCAGATGGGGCACCGTCAGGAACTTTTGAAGAAAGGGGCGAAACCCTTTCCTCAATACAGCTCCACCCCAGGCAGAAGTCCATAGGTAAAGCCTTTTTTCTTCACCACAGGAGGCAGGGATGCGGACAGCTACACCTGTTGACTACTGCCTGCTTTTTACTGCTTGCCCTCTGAAGGCAATTCTTTCCTGGGCGAGGCCATCCTTCAGACTTTCAGCGGCCAACGCATCGCAAGAGGCTTCTCGGGGTGTGGGGGGCAGGGTTGGAGTCTGAGGGATCTTCACTTCCCCCCGACTCCCGGTTTAACGGGGGGGCACAGCAACTCACCGTGAAGAGCGACTACAGGATCGGAGGCGCCGGACGTGGGGAAGCAGCCGAGTTCCCGACTTCAGCGCACACACCCTGCCGAAGGGCCGCCTCCCGCCGTCGGGTCCCGTCATTGCCTTCCCCGCAGTGCGCAGGCGCTTCAATACCCAGCGCCCGAGAAGGAGGGGGCTCAGGGGAGTCGGGCGCGCTCCGCTCCAAGTAAGGCGAATCGCCCGAGAGAGCAAAGGCCCCGCCCACCGCTCGGAATGTGCGGCCGGCGGCTATCCAATCCCAAAGTTCTGTTTACCTTTAGACGGCTGCTATTGGTCGGAAGGTTTCCAAAGCGGGCCAATAGGTTGAGGACCGGAGGGGTTTCGGGTCTGCGGCAGGGAATCTCTGCAAACTTATTCTGGAGATTGGGGTCATCTCAGAAAATCTGGGGTGTGCAGGAAACTTGGACATGTTGGGGGAGGTAGTTTACATGTGCGAGTGGCAATGCAGTTAAACTGAAAATCTTCCCTGCTTCTCTCTTACGCATTATTGCATTCCGTTGTCTGTGGACGCTAGGAAAATAGGCTAGTTATATCCGTGTTGGTGGTATGAAACAGGTATCCCAAAATTAAGATGAGGGTGTGAATAAAGAAAAATACTTGCGTTTGTTTTTTTATTTCCTGAAAAACTAACAGGCACGAAACAAAATACAACTCAATCATCCCATAGTCTATGGCTCTGCTGGCTTTTGAACGTATATGACCCAGGGTATGCAGATCAGATTATTGTTCCTGACATTATTGCTGTCATTATAGAACCAAGGGTTTTTTTCAGGCTGGTTCACAGTGAACCCCCATGTAAAATTAAGAGTTCATTCATGCATTCATTCATTAAGAATAAACTTGGCACTTACAGGGACTCTCGTTTAGCCTTAAAATATTGTTATACTTTTCAACTTAAAATATTTTAAGTTTGAAAAGAAGTTTAAAATCTTTCAAACTTTTAGAGAAGTCTTCCTGAAGCTTTAGATTTTATCTGCTTTGGATTTTATCTAGTTTTTGTATCATCTAAAAATATGAATCACAAAGTTATGACTCCAACTCAATTAACAATACAATCCTATTTATGTCTTCTCAGAAATGAGTCACATTTATATTCAGTGGCTCTCCATGCCAGCTGGGAAGGTGAACATCATGGTGTAGTGTTGGACCAGAAAGAACCCGTTTCAAAGCCCTCCTTGTTCTATCGTGAAACTCACTGGGTAATTTGTGGCCAATTGCATTTATCCCAACCAACCTCACAGTGTTGTTGTGTAAAGAAAGTAAAGGTGGGATATAAATGTAATTACTAATTCTAGTTCTGGGATGCTCAGCATAGGACGCCAACCAAAATGGTATGGCGCTGTTCTTAAATTGTGGGTAACTCTGCTTTTTGCTGTTCTCCATTGTGTCAATCCTCTGAGGCAAGCAAGAATTATAAAAGGACTTCATTTTATAAGTGAACATCTACATAATTAATTCTAGTGTTGATTCTGCTTTCAACTGATTTACATAGGACAGAATGTAGATTACACGCTCTGTATTACTCGCATCCCATTCAATGTAAGTGTTTCATTGAATAAGCAAGCTTATGTGCTTAAGACAAACAATTTCTTACTGGCATTCACTTTGCCTCCATAATAACTTAACTTGCAGGGCAGGAGACTTTTCTTCAAAGGGCTGTTGCAAACAAATCACAGTTCATTTAGTTAATGAACTTTCAAAATTTTTGCTATTGTTAAGGATCAATCTTATCCAAGTTTCTAGCTTACTTTTTGGTTGGATAAAAGGTGTAACAGCTTTCTAAGTACTGGAATGTGAAAGTAATAGTTGAGCCTCTCATCTAATGGCTATGCAGGTAAAGAAACTGATTTATTGTATCTTCAAGCACTGACAAATATAACTGAGAAAAGTGTACTGTACTGCCATGGCATCTGGTGCAACAGTAGAATGGCACAATTCTCACTTCTAGGGTCCAAATGTGTGTTACAGAAGTAAAGGAAATTTAGCATACTGTAAGCTGTCAAATGATTACTTATTGTCATGATTCTACAATTGTTCATTCTCTTAAAAATTAAGTCAGGAAGATACCAGGACTGTCTGCAAACATCTTGAAGCACGGTCCATTTGTTCCAGGATAGTCAAACTTGTGAGCTTTCAACAAACCCAGTGCAATGGAAAATAAGAATTAATAAAAGCAAAGTATAACCTGTTGATGGCCTCCTGGTGTTGTGTAAGCCATTTCTAGCTCACAAGTGTAAAGCCAACTGCCAGCTTTAATACAACAGAAGTAGGATACCAAAAGAAGCAACTTTGGTGGTACTTTGGAGTCCACATGAGTCGCATTGGGGATTCTAGCATTTCACATTGCTTTTGGTATTGATAACATAACCCCCAAAGTGATTTTAATCAGTAAAGAGCACTACCTTGACCAATGGAGGGGTGTCCTGTCCCAAACATAACCCAAGTTATGGCAGGAGAATATATCTGGGTGGGATGAGCGTAGAATGCCAGGATTGTACATGAAGAGTGTAAATACCCAGCAGGGTCACCCAAAGTGTAAAGGTCATCTGTGTGCTGGTTATACCCTTTCCTGAATCAGGAGGCACAAATCACAGTCACTCGTGCTTTGATCATGTCCTGCATGGATTACTGCAATGTGCTGTACATGGTGCTTGAAGATCTCTTAGAAGCTGCAGTTGGTCCAGCATGGGCAGTATGGGCCCATCACTGCTCCATGAGCTGCACTGGTTGCCATTAGGCTTCCAGGTGCCGTTCAAGGTGCTGGTTACCATCTCTAAAGCCCTTCATGGCAGGGAACCAGCTCATCTGCATGACCGCCTTTCTCCAATTGTTTCTCCTACCAGATCCAGCAGAGTGGGCATGCTCCAGATCCCTTTTATTAAGCAGTGATGTCTGGCGGGACCCAGGAGGAGTGCCTTCTCTGTCACAGCGCTTGCCCTATGGAACACTGTCCTCCAAGTTTAGTTTGGCTCTGACTCTGCTGACATTGTGTAAGTCCTTGAAGATCTGGATGTTCCCTTGGGCATGGGGTCTGGAGGTTGGGTGAGCCCATCAGTGTGACTGTGGTTGTATGAACTGGGTTAGATTTTCCTCAGATACCATTATGTTGTTATTGTGTTGTCATTTCTTGTTTTTACTTTTGTTCTCTTGTTGGTTTTAATCCTATGGTCACTGCTCAGCTGCAGTTTCAAATTGTGATTTGAAAATTATATGTTCCTCTTTCATTCTATTTACTAAATGTATTAATTGCCTTATTGTTCAATCACTATTCAAAAAAATTAATGATTTTTAACCATGTTTCAGAGAACTCGAATGTAACTTGTTCTATGAGTCCAGGGAGCATTTGATTAGATCTCTTCGTATGGAAAAATATTTCGGAAACAAAGGAAAGATTTAAGAAATGGTTTTGATATTGCATGGATGCAGGCTGTTTAAAGAAAAACAAAGTAAAAATCCCTACTGTGAACATCTAAGCCTTTCGTTGGACCTGAAGTAATTGGTTGGATACAGTACCGTCCAATAAAATTATCTAACTCAGATACCAGAACAGAAACCCACCCCAAGGCAACAGAAGAAAAGTTTAATATTGTATTGCTTCAAAGGCCAAGAAAGGTGCCAGCATTGTTACACAATATGTGATTCGCAGCACATTAATTTTTTTTTTTACAAAAAAATGTGGATTCTCTTCAACTGCGCTTGTACTTTGAGCAATTTTAGACCTGGACAAGTTGAAACCTATGAACAAAATACAGTCATAATGCTATCTTATGCTTCGTGGGTAGTATTAGAAAAATACTAAAAATACTAGAAAAATACTAAATATACGAAATATTATATATTTATACTATATATTTATAGTATAAATATATAATACTAAATATAATATAAAAATATTAAATATAAATAAAAATACTAAAAATACTAGAAAAAGTGTGATCAGGAATCTGTGGGTGGTGTACATATGTGCCTGGAGAGTCACAATTTGTGTAAACCTGCGGCTAATCAATGTTTTAACCAGTCTTCCCCAACCTGATGCTATCCAAATGTGTTAGGGCTAACGTTTTCTTATAACAATAAGGAAGTAATTTATTTTACTGTTTTCTGATTTTTTTTTCAACTTCCCAGTCTAGCCAAGAGCCCTTAAGATTTCCTGGTGGTCTCCCGTCCACATACTACCCAGGTCTGCATCTGCTTTTTCAAGGTCACTCTGTGCTGCCACCTAGAAGGGTTCTTATGGTGATCCTGAGCTAATCTAAATTTTAAATGTAAAGTGGTGTTTGTGCATTGGTCTGAAACATCATGACCATAAATGTAATAAACAATTCTTACTTTAGAAACTGGGAAAGCTCAACTTCTGGCATAATTTATGTGGATGAGAACTGGTATGTTCACATCTTTTAGAAAAAAACCTTTTGCTGTATTTAACCAGTCTAGTTAATGTCAAAGTGGCTGCTATAGATTGATTTTTTTTTTCCAGCCTCATTTAGGCACATATGGAAAAGTCTTAGTAGGGAACAATTTGTTTCAAAGCACTCCTCTTCCATTTGGTGCAATTTCTAAGGAAAAACAAGATATATGCATCTCTTTGAAATAATTGTTAATGAGTATCAACTTTATTGTTCCCAAATAATTTTATTATTAACACGAACAAACTCGTATTCTGGGAAGTCTCTTCAGAACAGAAAGTGCTGAGTGTTTTCCATGGGGGAATGATGTCAGCTAGTCCAGGTCAGCCTAAATCCTGATGGGTGAGTTACATAATCTGCATGGAATTTGATGAATACTTGATCCGATGTTGCTGTAAATGGAGCAATGTTTGTGTCCTAAAAATGAGAAAGTATTTAAAAAGTTTATTTTTGATCACATTTTTTCTATTCTATTGTAGCATTCAGAATGCTACAATTAAATCACCATGGTTCTAATCCAAGGCTATATTAATAATAATAATAATAATAATAATTTATATTTGTATGCAATGGCAGAAAGTTTGCTGACTCTTCTGAATTTCAAGCATGGGTCAACGTGTGCTACGGCAGCCTCTTTCAGCTCCATTCAGCATTCAGATGGCACAGGAGATAGGAGAAAGAAAGAAGACCTTGGGCCTGGTCTTGGACCTCCTTTGTCCTCTGCTATTTCTACTTAAGAAGAGCTGTACTTCAGTAGTAGAACCACAAGTAAAATCTTTCATATTGCCAGGTAGGGCTCAAAAAGACTAGTCTTAGGACCTAGAAAGTTGCTGCAGTCAATAAATAGCAGGATTCCTATATCACAGTACACCATGTTATGCTTTAACTACGGTTTGTTGAACAGGTCTTGGTTCATCCTTCACAAACTACTATCTTGTTGGTTTGGATTTGGCTCATGTGTAAACTCATCTGATTGTTGTTTGTAAAGTGTGATTTATGGCTTAGCGGTAGCTGTTAGCATAGCAGTTGTGGCTTAAGTCAACATGCTATGGTTTAACATTTATGCTTTACCAGGATCTTTAAATCCACACATTGAGCTAAGGTAAAACCAAAGCACATTTTAAAATTATTTAAAATAAGTCAAGGGTGTTTTAAAATGCATTAAAGGCTAAGCCCACTTAAGTCAGCTCACATATCTAATATGCAGCAGCATCTGCAGATATGGGTGGGGAGGCAGAAGAATGGAAGCAAGATCATGGTGAAAAACCACTCTTTTGTATAAGCTTTGTAATGTTGCATGTAGATACTAAAGGGGCACAGCTTGCAGCATACCACAACGCTTCTTTTGTCATTCTGATGCAAGTGGCAAGTTCCTGTAGATGCTGCTGCTAATAAGAAACAAAACACTAAAACAAAATCCTGCAATATTTAACAAGAGTTAAAGTACATCTTCAAAAATGCAAAGCCATAGTTTTACCAGGGTTTGTTGAATAAGTCGTAATTAGGTGGATCATTGATCACACTAAATCATAAACTACAGTTTACCAACTCCAGTGGCCATGAATAAGACAGAGCACAATGAAAAACCATTCTAAAACACTCAGGAACCTTTTAGCAAAGTCTCCACTAGATGTCACTACAAACTATTATTTACAGTAGTGTTTTTCAAACTTGGCAACTTAAAGATGTGTGGATATATTTTGTGTTAAGTGATAAAGGATGGAGCCACTTTAGCTAAAGAAGAAAGAAGAAGACAGTAAGCGATGCTGACTGGGGAATTCTGGGAGCTGAAGTCCACACATCTTAAAGTTGCTGAGGTTAAGAAACACTGCTCTGGTTTCCAAACTAATCGTCAGTTAGAACCTAAACCAGCTACCAACCAGAAAGAAACTAAGGCAGTAGAGATGGAATCACTCAAGGTGAATAGGTGGGCAATGAAATGAACTGTAGTCCACAGAAGTTTATGCCACCCTTTGCCAAACTTGTGTCCAATATATTGAACCCACAACTCTCAACAAAATGTTACAGATAAAAAGTGGTTTGGTTTTTCTTAAAGATAGGCTGCATGCAACCAGAAGCAAGTGTTCTGGATTATTTTAAATGTTTAGATTCCTTTGTTATGTTGGCAATGACTCCTTATCTGTGTTCTGTGAGTTAAGCCATAGTATTAGAGGCTTTCAAAGACTTTCAAAGGAGCGAGCCCAGCACCATGCAAAAGGTCTTAGATCTGAGTAAACATGAATCAGATTGTACTGCCTGTTCTTCAGTGAGATGTGACGGAGACCCACTTTGGTTTCAAAGCATGACTTCTGGCATGGAAGACATGTCCCTGAGGCAGAGAATCGCTGATATTTCTGAGCGATGAAGCTATGACACTTTCCATATTTTGAAGACATTATTTTGTTACAGGTTATCTATAACTCTTGCATAAAGAATAAAGGAAATTGTAGTTTCACTAAGCTATATGCTCAGGGCCGCAACTGGGGGGGGGCACGGGGGACATGTGCCCTGGGTGCCACGCTGGGGGGGTACCGAAATGAGCGCTGGGGCGGGCACCAAAATGGGCATGGAATCCATGTTTGCCCTGGGTGACGCAGACCCTAGTTGCAGGGCTGTATATGCTCCCATTGGCTCTTACACACTCAATTTTGCCACTGTTCTTTTAATATTTGCCCTGTAATACTAAATATTCATAAAAAGAAAAACCTACCAATCCGCAGTACGGTCCAATAGATGAATAACTACTGTCCGGTCCATTATAGAGTTTCAAGTAGTTCCTAGTACAGTCGCCTGGATCATCAATGCTGATAAGAGCAAAATTAAGAGTAACGATCCTTCCTTTGGGAGCTTTAATTGTCCATTCGCAGTCCGTCTGATTCTGGTAAGTAGCTGGATACTCCGGACTGGCTACTGAACCGGACTCACCATATAAGATACCACCACAGGCTAGGAACAGAGAATGTAAGTTATTGTAAATATTTAGTTGTTCTTTGAATTTTATGAGCGGGCCACTCTAGTCTATATTTCAGGAATCTAGATGCCCTCTGGATGTCGTTTTAATATTTTGCTGATTATGTTTTAATTTAAGCCTTAAACTGATTTTTGCCATTTATTTATTTATTCCTGATTTGTGTTTAGTTGGCAAACTGCGCCTACAAGTGGCAGCCAGGTTGTTTGGTTGGTTGATTGATTGATTGAACTAAAACATTGTTGGTACCAGTTGCTGATGAAGTCCAAGTAATTTCATATCCTTCATAGGAAAGTAGGACATCACTTTTGAAATGGAGATATACCACATGGTTTTTAGGATATATAGGATTGGGTAAAGTATTTCCACAATATTTGCCAAGCAGTGGTGAGCTTGTATCACTACCATTTCTGACCTTTAAAAGAATATACAAAGATTCTGTTAGCAACAGTGAGATTGTCAAGGATGAATCAGTAAAAACTTTTCAACTGATTCAGATTCTTTGATTTATCCAACTTTTGACTGACTGAACACACCTCACTACCCAAGCAAATCTCTTCATCCCATTTTAAGAGTTGATTTATACAGTGGTTTTATTAGAAGTGTTTTATCACAGCAGCAACAGTCTCTCTCCAGGCATGAACTGATTACTGTTCTGAAAGTTTTTTAAGTGTCAGGAGGGCCTTTAGGAACCACTCTGGCTTAATGTCTACCCTAGAGCCAGACCTGGTGGGACATTGTTCATCCAGTTAGAACGGTATGAGTAGCCTAATTCATACTGGGATCAGGTGTAGAAGACTGTCACTCTCTGCTTCCAACAGTAATACTAATTTGAATCTAGGACCAGCATCTGATGTGTGTGGAAAAAGGCTCAGTGGGTGCTGAAATGGAATCTTTTTTTCCTCTTTGCAAATAATAGGTTTAATTCCCTGATCCAAATCAGAATTACAGTGGGGGCAGATAGTTAAATATGGATGGCGACTCATAGCTTTAGGCGTGGTCAATTTGAAAAAAAAATGTATTGTCAAAATTCATGAAACTGGGCCATGCCCCTTTTGCTTGCAGTGTATTTTTTAAAAGCCATAAATGCAATTTAGCTCATGGTGGCATTACATCTACTTTGGCCAAAGTTGGCCTGAGATTGGTCGGTGGCACACAAGTAAAAGTCACATCAAAGTTGCTACCAACTTCAAGATCGACTATTGAATCATGACATGTGGGGGGGACACAGAGGATAAATTGGGGCTCAGCAATCTTGCCAGGTGTTGGATACCATTGCATTGTCTTGTGGGATGTCCAACACTGTGCTAAATTTCACTGACCTTGTGTATAATTTCAGAGCATTGTTGCTTGAAATTTGATGAGATCTTGTGCAAGATCATGATATTTAGTGATTTTTTTTTGAGAGAGAGTTTGGCTTTTTCTTTTTTTAATTAACTGAATGTTGTATGTCTGTGGTCACCATATAGATAGCTCACCAGTACCATATTGTCAACCCCCAATATAAATTATACATCAGTGGGCCTTATGAAAGCTTGGATGTGGTTCTCTCTGTCTCTTTCTCCCTCTTTACATTCTTCAGAAAAATACTGAGAAAAACAAGTGCAAGAAACAATTGCCCTAAAGATCCCAAGACAACACATGAAGTTAATTAGAGAACTGTGGGACAAGAATCAAGTTATTGGCAGTTCTTTATGATGCATGTGCTCCTCATACCTCTAAGTAGTCATTCTGACACCCAGTGTCCTCTAAACTAAAGGAACTGAAAAAGAGAGAGATGGTATGATTTACTGGGGATCGTAGAATAATTGTACAATCCAAGTTGCGAGGATATTGGTCAGGCCAGCCAGGACTTTTCAAATAACCAAATGACTGATTATATTCTCTGTTGCAACCTAAAAATAGGATACAGAACAAACATTTCTTCATACATTCCATTTTCATTTTATAAAAAAAAATTAAAGTTTGTATGCTACTTTTCAGAATTAGATTTTAATTCATTCCTATTCCTGATTCCATGCTTAATATACAAAAAAGAAAGACAAGGGGAAAAGAAACCAGAAGAAGAAACAATAACAATATATTATGTTGCATAAAGAAATCATTCATCCTAGTTTTTAAAAATACAAATTAATACAAAAGATACAAATAATAATCTGTTTGCTGTCCTTCCCTTCTCAATCAATCCACAATTCTTCATATAATGATAACTGCCAAGTTTTTGGTATCTAATTCAAAAGTACATTCACATCTTTAAATTCTATTCATCTTTGTAGCACCGTGTTAACAAACTTATGGCTATTAAATAAAACCAGTGATGCTGCTAACCAAGATAGCAACTTTCATGAAAAGAAATATATGTGAGATTTTATCATTGAAGCCAGAGTCTTAACTTGAAATTGAAGCTGCTTGTTGCATGGGTGTTTGTTTACACTTGATTCAAAACCTAGTCATATTGTTGTGAGAGTCCTGAGATCAACAGAACAGGATCATATTCTGTATTTGTCATAGCAAGTGGAAACCCTTGAACTGAAACCAAAGAAGATAATTATTTTGATGGAACTTCCTCCACAGGCAGTTCAGAAGCCAAAAGATCTTCAGTAAGGTTTTTTTTTCTTTTTCTAGAACTTCTGTTTATCCCTGGATGCAGGTGTGATAAAATGTTATACTGTAATTCAGTTGCTGATGAGCTTATTTTTGTGGGATCATCTGGATTAAAGGAATGGCAATCTTTTTAATGCATTTTAATTTTTTTTCCTACTGTTTTGAGGGATTTTATTTCATTGGAGGGATTGTTCTGTTTCTTCTCTACCTTTTCTCTGTTTTTCCTCCTCATTTTTTTATTTCTTTTTCTTTTTTTAGGTTTTCAAATTTCATGTCAGCCAAAATGTTTTCTCCTCTAATTCCATGTTAAAGAAACCTTATGCCTGTAAGAAACAGTGCAATAATTTTACCTGAAGCTTTATAGGAGAAGTGGAGTCCATTATTAATCATATAAACATCTGATCTAAAAATTACAATGGCAGTTCTCCTGTAAGAATAAAAATCCAGGACCGTAAAGTTCTCAGAACCACAGAACCGGTGGACACGATCATCATGTCCTTGAATGCCCTGAAATGTGACAGAAGTACAAGTCTAAAATGATAAAACATTATAAAATGATTTTCTAGAATCCAATTCACATTGCCCTCTACTACTACGTTAATTTTTATTTTTGTTCTTTGAGAACATGACATGAGTGCTTTCACAAAATCAGTCAGGCACAAAAGACAAGCCAAAGCTGCTCTCTGCAACTTCTAACCCACTAGAATTCTCATTATTATTATCCTAATTTAGTTTTGTCTTTATTTGGGGCTGAAGCCACCCAGTCATTTTTCCCTAAAGGATGTTTGCAGTTTACCAGCCGCCCCTTAAACTGTATAAAAATAAGTGACTAAAATAAAATCAGATACAGCAAGAAACCCATCAAGTGTCTAAGGAAAATAACCATGGACAAAATAGTGTTTTTAGCACTAGGTTGCCAGTGCTCGTGAACACCAATTGCACTGAGTCACGTTTTTTCTCTACCTCTACTAATACCTGAGTCTCTGCGAGAAAATCTCTGTTCATTTCATTTTTCCCCCCAGCACCATAAGCACTTCTTAAGTTGTCTTAGCAGAACTCTGTGTGTAATTTTTTATAGGTTTAGAAAAGGTACCACCAAACTTTTGCATACATTTCCCCTATTAAAACTATCAAACTAGAGATGAAGATAAAGCGCTTGAACACAAATGGTTAATCTCGGGACTCTGCAAGGTGGGGAAAGATTGTTTAGTTTTTCTTCCTTCTTACTATGGCCCTGACAAATGTCACTACAAACAGCCAGTTTGTAGAAATGTGCAAAATTCATTGATCCAGAGAACTCCAGAAAATTCTATTTCCCTCTGGACCAGGTTGCATCTCCTTTGGACCATGCTTTTTTTGGAGGATTGTTTGGTAGTTTCTGGAATTCAATCATCTATTATGTCCTTCCTTCTGGATGTGATCTTCTAGGGAAAAACTGGCCTATCTGGGTGCGAAACCATCCCCAGAATACCTTGAACTAATTGCAGTTTGGACTTCTGGAAACCACTGAACTGTCCCCAGAATGCCAGAGTCAAAAGAAGATTCAGCATGGCCCAAAGGAAAACAGAACGTTTGTAATTTGTTAATCTGTTCTATTGATGTCAGCATCATCCGTGACTGGAGCAGTGTATAAGAGTAAGGAAGGAGGGAAATATTCTGGAGTTTTCTGGAATGGTCTTTTCCTAGATTGACAAATTTTGTACATCCCTAAATGTTTACATTTCAAATAAAGTTCTCATTGGTGCAAACTTTGGCCATTTTAGAGTAGGAAGGGCATCAAGACTTTGGCAAGGAAAGAAGAATTAAATTTCTCAATTTTCAAGACTGCTTGAATTTACCCGTGACTGCTATTTATGCACATTTATTGCATTCAGATCTAATTTGGCACTTGCCATCAAGCAGTGAAGGGTGTTGAACAAAGAAGAGGTTTATAGCAGGCAAGTCATGGATCACTGTAACTCAGACTGGGATTGACACCTCTTCAACTATCTTTGCCTCAGCAGATGGCAGCATCTGGCCAGGTATGGCAGCTAAGCAGGGTTAGGCCTAGCAGCATCTCAGTGGGAGACCACTAGAGAATACCAGGGCTGAAGACTAGACTGGTAAGTCAAAAAACAACTGGTAGAAGATAACAGCAAACCATTTCTGTACTGTCATTGAGAAACTGCAGAGCTGCATTCCATGGGCATTCCATTCCACTGAAGCACAAGTTTGACTTGAGGATATCTTTATCTTTATTTTAACCTTTCAACCCATGAAAGGACATATTTCTAGCAATCCTAGTACTAAGACTAATTGACTTACCAGTGGCGAGTCCTGGAACTCTAGGTAATTCTGGGAGCAATCTTGGCTGGGCTGAAGGTGGAATTTCAGCACTACTAGCTTGACCTGTTGCTCAGGAGGGGCATTGATTACCCATTTGCAGAATGTAAATGGTGGATATACATTTGGAAAATAGGGTGATGTTACAGTTTGTAGGGCAGCAGTGGCATTATAGATACCCCCACACAGTCCTATGAAAAGCAACAACACAACAGCTTAATTGATTTTGCAAGTTGGTAAGTATTACAATTTGGCATCTTACAATGTAATTCCAAAATAACATTGGTGTGGAAATATGTTTGTTCAAACTAACATGAAAACAGTCACGAGAAATGTGTTCAGTGCGAAGGACTTGATGACTAAAGTTTTAAAAAATGTATCTTTGTTGTTTAAATATAAAACAGAAGAATCACTTTTATATTGAAAAATCTGAAAGCCACATCAAAATTATGTTCTGCAAGATTAGACCCACTATTCTCCACTCAGACTGAGAAGTATCAGCCCTTATAAAGGCTCATCAGATAAGAGGTTTTTTTCTATACTTAATTTTCTTACTTGCTCACTTTAGACTACCAATGGCTATATTTTTTGAAACTCTCTGAAGTTGTACAAGTTAAAGGAACAACTATTTATTCCAAAAAATCTTTTTAGAAGAAATTTAAAATGATACTTACTATCAACAGTAGTATAGGTAGCAGAGAAACCTGCTCTTTCTACAGATGTGTCAGTGACAAACTTAACAGTCAAGAAGTTGTCAGTAGAAAGAAAATAAGGTGGACGACTGGAGCCACAGAATGTTCCAACTAAAGTGGCATCTTCATTACTACCATCATATAACTAAAGGCAACAGAAATAGAACAGAAAATTAGTCTTCTATGGCATCAGAAGAGTAACTGGCCCAATAAATAAGTGGATGAATCATCTTTTTGATGTAATAGGTTAAATGTCCTGTAATATCCAAGTCAAGAAACTGTATCACCAGATCTGGTACCATGATTTGAAAATTACTTCGGTATTTTGTTTGCTGCCTTGAAAAGTAGGTTAATAAATCAAATATACAGACAGTTAAGGATCCTGGTTTGTTTCTTAATTGAGATTAAATGAAAACTATGGTTTATTAACTTAAAATTACCTTCATAGCAGTTTATCAAGGTTGAAAGAGGTGGTATGAGAATAGGATACACAAGCATAATACTGTATTCATGTCTTAACATGATAAGCCAGCATATGTACATCTGAACTGAATCAATTTTATTTTCATTTCATAAAGAGGAATTTTCAAGGAAGGAAGGCACTTAGTCATTGCTTGTTAGCTTGCTGCCTTTGAATTCAGTTTTTTATCTTTGTGTCACTTCAGAACATACCTTTTTAGTTTTATTTGTAACTCATATTTTCCCTGTATCCCCAAGATATGCTTTGGAATTAAAAAAAAAATAGGCACAATTGTTTTGCAGTCTGGCATATGGATGATCTTACCTTGACATAATCATACCGACAATTTTGAAAAGATGTTACTGCTTCTAGTTCAAAAGTATCAAAGGTGAGATTGATCAGTTTGCTTATAGGTGCAGCTAAAACCCACACACATTCAACATCCTTATCATATTTCCCATCCTTGTCGGAATCTGGAGAGCCAAAGTTATAACTTGCATTTGTCAAGTAACCACCACAACCTTGCTGAGGACCTGTTAAAAACAGAACAGTCATTTAGTAATATTTGATACCGCTACATTAAATGGCATCTTATTTTTGTCATTACTTTCTCTTATACACCATTTGTGACTTGATGCTTATGGATAACATTTCAGCATGGAGTACAGTGCTTTTATATAAAGCACACCTTTTACACAATGGTTTGGTTTACAGATCACACTAAACCATGGTTTGTGTAACAATAATTCTTGAATTGGTTGGATTTGAGTTTGCATGCCAAGCCAAAAGCAACCAAGTTCCATTATGCATGAAAGTTGCCATTATGTTGAATATGTGAAGGAAGGAAGTAGTAGTAGTAGTAGTATTAGCCTTGATAGTAGTGTGATTGCTTCTGAAGGCTGTCTGTTGCGAGACTAGTGGCTTTCTTTTGCAGTTGGCTACTTGAGAACAGACTGCTTGACTAGATAAGCCAGGGATTCGATCCAACAGAGTACTGTTTATTTTCTTAAGCTCTTAGGCTACACTATCTTTGCTCCGAGCCTGTTAATGTTAAATAACCAGTATGAATAGACTATTCTTGGAAAACTGTGTATAGGATTTTCTTACAATCTTAGTAAACGACTGACAATTATAGACAAATTATTCTCCCTTTGCATCTAATCATGACCCAAACGTGTCCTGCCAACATCATGTTCCCATGATGTTGCTGTTATATCATCTCATTCCCAGTGTAAGACAGCCTTAAGTTATCATTGGCTGTTCTGATATTAAAACAGTTTTGTCTTTTATTTTGACAGCATCCAAGAGCAGTTTTAAGGAGGGTAAAATCTGTTAGGCTTTCTTATCTATTAACTTGGAGGGAAGTCATGGCGCTGGGAGAGACTGGGAACAGATGCAATAGAGACAGTATAGGAACTGGCAACAGCGACAGCACATTTCATGCTGGCATAGTTTTCTGCCAACTAAAGGATGGGTGAATAGCACTTCTATTCAGTAATACAAAAAATCCCAAAGAAAGAACAGTATAAAAATAGGATTTATTCATAGCATTCATTGAATGTGACAGTGTTAAGAGAGCAAGCGCAGTAAGTATGATCTTATTACACTCTGAACATTCCCTCATCC
This sequence comes from Candoia aspera, assembly GCF_035149785.1. Classification (NCBI taxonomy): domain Eukaryota; kingdom Metazoa; phylum Chordata; class Lepidosauria; order Squamata; family Candoiidae; genus Candoia; species Candoia aspera. The sequence goes on along the minus strand of NC_086156.1, from coordinate 21,784,959 downwards.
TGTGAAGTGAGATAAATGGACATCTGCATCAGATCCCTTAGCCAGTGTTTTTCAACCTTAGTAAAGGTAAAGGTTTCCCTTGACATTAAGTCCGGTCGTGTCTGACTCTAGGGGCCGGTGCTCATCTCCGTTTCAAAGCCGAAGAGCTGGCATTTGTCTGTAGATACTTCCGTGGTCATGTGGCCGGCATGACTAAACGGAACACCGTTACCTGCCCGCTGAAACGGCACCTATTAATCTACTCACATTTGCATGTTTTCGAACTGCTAGGTTGGCAGGAGCTGGGGCTAGCAACGGGAGCTCACCCCGTCACACGGATTCAAACCGCCAACCTTCCGATCGGCAAGCTCAGCAGCTCAGCGGTTTAACCCACAGCGCCACCGCATCCTAGCAACTTTAAAATGTGTGGATTTCAACTCCCAGAATTCCCCAGCCAGCAGTCCACACATCTTAAAGTTGCTGAGGTTGAGAAACACTGCCTTAGCCAAATAAATCAGAATTCATGAACAGGAAATGGAAAAATATATAGAATTTCAAGTACACTTTTGATGCTCCAAGATAGTTCCCCTCTCCTTTTGAACAGTAGGTGGAGCTGTCTCTTTGCCTTCAGACTTATCAGCTACAATTCCTGTAAATTCCTGAGATTTGTCAATGCAGCTGTTGCAAATTAAGCTATTAGATTTGTATGCTGGACCTAAATGAATGTGGTTTGGTTATCATGAATTCTGAGACTATGAGACTTTAACTTCTTAAAATTACATGCTCATATTAAAACAGGTATACTTCCGAGCTGTTTTTTTCCCCCCATAATGTGTAAAAAATCCTAAATCACTATGAAGTTGAGACCTTGTTAAATCACACTGAGAGATCAACTGTAATTGATTACAGTAACTGACATGCTATAATAAATAAAATTAGAAATTATTTTGTTTCTTCCATAGAACTGAAGGAGGAATATTTTTCAAATAATTGCTGGATTCACCATTGCATGAGTGCCTGAAGTTAAAAAAAAAAAGCAAAGACAATCATTTTGCTTTACAGGAATGTAATGCTCTTTACAAAGGTTTTCCTATCTTTTCTGGTCCAGTGGATAGATTTGGACATTTGAGAGCATGTTATGAGTATTCTCAAAAAATGTAATGCTATGTGGGAATCACTTTGGGAGACAGGGCAAAGAGACACAGCCAAAGGAACACTTAGATAAAAGGCAGCTCAGCCCGCAGCAGGAATGTGGGCAGGCCAAGAAGCCCTCCCTAGTTTGGGGGCTGTAAAGGGGATGGGGGAAAGAAGTACTTTCAGACTTGCAAGATTATGTTAATGTAGCTTTACAATAAAATAGAATTAGCTCATCTGGCCATGTTTCCTGCCTGGTTTACCTAGTAAGGCTGTCAGAAATTGGCTGCCAAGAGGGACAAAAACATTCAATTCATTTAATTGAAAGTAAACAGGTGAGATTGCTCCCTGTTACTCTAGCCTCCCGCAATGCTTCCTACTACCTCAATTTATCTGTGTTGTTTTCCAGGCATACGTCCAAACAAATTACTGGGCAGCACTCATTTGCCATTGCTAATGCTCCAAGAGCGTCTTAGGAATAAAGGGCCTGAAATCATTCTTAGAAATAAAGATTATGCTTGAAGCTTTTTATTTTGCAGCATACTAGGTTCCCATGTAATTTTTGTTAAAAGTATCAAAATAAAATCAGTTGGGGTAAGGAGCCTGGTGGAAGTCCAAGGAAAGTCTAGGCAACTTGGGGCCTGCACACACCCCAATGAAAAATATGTCATTTTGCTTGTAAATGATATCCTCACAATCCTACTCGTATATATTCATAACACTCCTTTGAAATGTGTGCATAGGAGAATGAACTACATTGCACTGACAGAGTCTGCTCCTTAACAACCTGTATACAACATCCGGATAGAGGTTCTATATATAAAGGGTTTGCATTAGGCCACTGAGAATCCTGGAAAAACAAGGCTCTGAACTGTGTAGAAAATACTCTACAGCAGGGGTCTCTCTTGAGATGTTGCAGTGAAGAGGGGAACATTAGGGTGGAACCCACAGGATTGCCCTCATAGTATGAGCATCTGAAAATGTGACTTTCAAAAATAGTATCTTTACAATAGGAAAGGGGTGGGGCAGCAGTTCCAAATTAGCTCCATGGACACAAACCAGCCTGAGAAACACATCTGGATTCTTGACAGACTTCAGATGTCTCAAAATTAATATACTGGTACATTTTTAAGGCTATAGTTCAAGCATTACAAAAGACCATTTTGAATGAAAAGGAGAAAGAAAATAACAGCAATTCTAACCCAAAGATCTGTGTATTATTCAAATGGTAGGAAACCCCCACAATAGTTTTTCTTTGTTTTCTGCTAAGCCACAAGCAATACACGATTTCAAGAATGCAATCAGAACTATCACCTGGATTTGTAGAAGCAGCATTCAGTAATTCCCCATCCTCTGCTATTGAAGTGTATTGTGCGAATAAAGTGATAGAATAATCATATTAATTACACTGAATTATTATAACTCAATATTAATTTAATTTAACATTTAATTAAGTGTAATTAATTCACTGTACTAGAGCTACTTAAGCAGCCTGAGCATTCACTAGGTAGACTGTGTATTTGGCTAGCTTGCAATCTAATCCACAAGGCTCTTGGCATAAAGCAACAAGGTCATGGGGGATCACAATCCTACTAAGTTTTGTTTAAATTAATGCAAGGATGGTCCCATAGCGTTTGTCTATCTCAAGCCTGGATTTAGTCATGAAGTAAAGAAGCAGATGCTCCCATCTTTATTCAACACAGAGCAGCCAACTAGACTAGTGGTTGTGTTTTACTTCAAGTGGGGCGGTGTTGAGGTCTGTTGTGGAGAGTAGGCTCCCTTTTGGGGTGTCTATGGGTCAGGCTACATTACACCCAGTTTTATGCTCAGTTAGCTGCCACTCACTTCCCATAGCTTCAGCTCCTGGTCCTCCTTTCTGCCATAGTCTTTTTCTTATACATTTCTTATACATACCTATTATATATTAATACATACCTATGTATTATCTTATATTGCTTTGACTTATCAGCCTGCTGGCTTCTTCAGAAAATGTAGTAATCAAAGCAATTCACTCTGTTAGGGAGAAAAGTCTACAGCAAGACCAAAACAGGACATAGCCAAAACTCAATGAGTAACTTGCAAGTTCTGGAAAATACAAACAGTTGCCTATTTTGTGATGGCTGAGTAGGTCCCATTAAAGTACTGTATATCTTTGTATTTTGGATGTTTTAATAAAATAACTGAAGGACAGCCTAGTTCTCTTTCTAAGCTCCAAGTAGCAGCAACTAGAGCAGGAGCATTACTTTTCATTACAAAGTTCTTGCAATACAGTAATTCCTCATTACTAACTTGTTGGAAACTGATGGAAAGCAGTTAGAAGCCCAAGAATGAGCATTGGGATGTTGGCTTAAGTATAGCTCATGTATGCTGCAATAGCAGATTAAGGGCAGCAGCGACTATTCTGGTTCCAAGTAAAAAATAGGGTTTGTTTGTTTTTTGTAATTAGTGGTATGTTTGCAAGATAGCAGACATAGCATTGGTAGGAAAGGCACCACTATTCATAAAGAGATGAACAATAAAAGAATTACATTTAAAATAGAGGTATTTTTCCCCATTTAAAGTATGAAGAATATTCCATCTATTCAGTCCAACTAGAGATTATTGTAATTATAAACAGATCTTTGGGAAGAAAACCAGCAAGCATGTCAAGTACAATGTAGATTATTCCCTTTAAATAGCTCTTGCTTCTGGTATATTATCTGGCCCTCATCATTACAGAAGTTTCAGAAAGCTCTAAAATATTAAAGGAAAATTCAAACAGAAAAAAAATGATGTCTATTCCCAACAGATAAACAAGAATTAGAAGAAAACGACAATACCAAAAACCCAGGAAGAGCTCTTATCATTGATCGCCATCCCTTATGGACTGGAAATATAGGAAACAGAGAACTAATGGGGTATAGGGCTTAAGGTTGGACTATGTAATGGTATGTGGGAAAGACCTTGGGAGACGGGGCGGAGAGATGCTGCCTAGGGAACAGTCAGATAAGAGATGGTATAGCCCATGACTGGATAGTGGGAGGAACAAGATTTTATTTTATTTTATTTATCAAATTTGTCACCGCCCATCTCCTCCCACCAGATGCTCAGAAGGGACCCTTCCTAACTTCTCAGACTGTAAAGGAGATGGTGGGAGAATTGTACTCTTTAGCCTTGCAAGATTCTGTTAATGTAGCTTTACAATAAAGTAGAATTGGCTTATCTAGCTGTGTTTCCTGTCTGGCCTACCTGGTAAGGGAGACTGAAGTCCACCCTCAGCCATGGAAGCTCAAAGGGTGACTTTGGGCCAGTTCCATTCTTTCAACTCAACTACCAGAGGGTAGTTGTGGTGAGGAAAAATGGAGGAAGGGGTGCTACACATGCCACTCTGAGCTCCTAGTGGAAAGGAGGGATGCACATCTAACAAATAAATGAACTTGATGTTACTGCTGAAAACAAGTATCAAGGATTACTAGGCAAATCAATCTTTTAGAATTTTAAACATAGGTACTCTGATTTCATGGTAGGTTTCACATATCACACTTGAACATAATGTGGTTTGCCTAGCTTTGGCTTATAATGGTCTGTGAATCCAACCTTGTGAACTGTAAACCATGGCTTATACTTTAGTGTCATATATAGACCTCACCACTTCTGGTTTATTCTACAAACCATTTAAAAAAAAACACCTACAAGTAAATCCCTCTTTATGACAATAAGTACAGCATTGCATTTTAAGATTATAGACATACTGTGGTGCAAAAATTTATTACAGAAAAAAACAGTGCCTTCTTACCCATTATTTACCATCAGAAAAATACCAGCAGCGAGCCAGTACTTGATCAGACATATTTCTTTGCAGAAATTTTCAGATTATTTATTTATTTGTTTAGATTTGGAGGCCATCTGAGTCCCTGTCAACTCTGGGTAGCTTATGTATATAAAATAGAACCATACACATATACATCCATACACATTCAGAAAAAAACACCTAGAAATTATACCACTAAGGCAACAAACTCCAGATTTGTATGATAGAAAATTATGAAATGACAGCTTAACTGTGATAAATTATTTCCAAAATATGGTATGTTTTGACATAGATTGTGCATTTTTATAATACAGAATCATGCATAAGGTAACTTAGTTCTAGAAATAGAAAACTAAAGAACACTGTTGTTTTTTCTTCCTAGATATGTTTCAATGGAAACATCTGCCAATATTTATCTGCCAACAGAGATGCTTAAAATAAAGATGTTTTTATTACAGTACGTTAGGAGAAACAAGGGGACAGACTCCTAGCGCACATCTCCTTTCAAATTAACGAACTGCTCATCTCTCAGTAAAATTTACAACAGGTAAAGCACAGATAATCACTTCAAGTAATTTGTGTGAAGATCGTAATGAAGATGAGAGGCTTTCTGAGGAATGGGACTAAACAGTGTTTAGATTATTCCAAATGAGTTTGCCATTTCTGTTCTCTTCCTTCCAAGAGTTCATCTGGATCACCAGCAACATTAAGCAGAACACTTTAATCAGATTACTAAGTCTTGGCTTACTAATATATTCCAGTCACTAAATAACATACTTGTTATACTTTAATGAATAATTCTGTTTCAGACTAGCTATGCAGATGTTGTACTACTAATAAAAGCTTTTAGGTTTTCATTTATAAGGGAGTTCTTTTAAGGACTTGTTTCAAACTAACATGCTAGGCTTTGATTTACCTGCTTTAGATTTAAGCAGACTTTTAAAAAAAATCTTTGACCTAGATGAGAAACAAGTGGTCCAACAAAGAATCTTGAACTGCTGTTGATCGGGCAATGTTGCAATATTTTAGTGAGGACTGAAATTCATTTATTTTGACACTTGTAGGTCAAAATACACTTGGTCCTCATATGATGGCTGAAAATTCTGGAAGTTGTGGTCTTAGCACATGTAGAGGGGACCCAATTAGGATAGACTGCAGTAGATGCACCTTATTCTATATTTACAAGGCTTACTAAATTCAAAAGTGTTTAACAACATCCCTGGAGAAGTCAGGCATCTGTGGGAATGTGGTCCTTGGCAAAGAACACAAAGCTTAGAAAGATATCTTCTGTTTCTTTCAGCCCGTTACAAATTAAAAACAGCTACTAACTGTGTGGGGGTAGGGAAGGGCTGAGGTTACAGTGACTCAGTGAAATGCTATGTTCTGCTACGCCACAAAGGCTTTTTATGTCAGCAAATCTGGAGTGCTTCCTTTACAGATTCTTAAGGACTATTTTCTCCAAACTCTAAGTTAATAGAGGATCATCTCAGTGGAGACTATGTCAGACTGTTCTGATGGGTGGTTATTTTCAGCTAATCACTGATGATATTCATGCATTACAGAGAGACTGGATTGAAAACTGTCCCATTAATGTTACCCAGAATTAATTTTTAAATTCAGAATAAATGAATGATTAACCATAATTCTGTAAAATAAGTATCAGCATTCCTTCATGGGGCAAAATCCAAAAACCTGGCTTAGTTCTAATAAGTGTCCCTTGAATATGTTGCTTTTCTGCAAGCTTTTCTGCAAGATTTTCAAGTGAGATTCCCCTGAATACAACAATTTGATATGTAATCCAATACTCAATTCTATTGTGCATACTTGATAGTCTTTTCTCATGAGATAGAAGACTGTGTTAAAGAACTTCCATCCCACATCCAACCTTCCATTTTTGGAGAACGTTGTTGAGAAGGTGATTGGGTGACAGTTACAAAAACTCTGAAGGAAATGGATTATCTAGACACTTTTCAGTTGAGTTTCAGGTTGAGGCTAGTACAGAGACAGCATTGATCATGTTTGTGGATGATCTGTGGCAGACCCAGAATGGGAGATGTGCAACCATCCTGGTTCTTCTTGATCTCTCAGCAGCTTTTGATATTACTAATCAGGGTATTTTTCTGGACCAACTGTAAGGAATGGGAGGCATACTGCTGCAGTTTTCTCCTCCTTTCTCCATGGCCAGTTCCAGTCAGTGCTGGTAGGAAATGTGGTAGATCAAGCCCAATGCCCCTAATTTTTGGGGTGCCTTGGGGCTTGATACTTTCACTCCTCCTATTTAACATTAACATCTGCTAGAACAGCCTTTGAACACATTCAGAGTGTCCCATTTGCTCCCTTTCCAGGACTGAGGCCTTTCTTATGGTCATTCATGCTTTGGTCACCTCATGGTTGGACTATTGTAATGTACTCTATGTGAGCTGCCCCTGAAAACCATTTGGAAACTATAGCTCATACAGAACACAGTGTCACAAGCAAGGATGGGCAGGCATACCATGCCCTTGAAACACCCAAGCTTCATTGGTTATTAGTTGGATTCTGGGTGCATTTCAAAATACTGCTTGTCACCTTTAAACCATACATGGCATAAGGCCTAGTTATTTGAGGGATCAACTGTTTTCCATGATTTCTCCCCACTTTGTAAGATCTGGCAGAGCTGGCTGTCTCCTGGTCTCATACATTAAGCCAGTGCTTCCCAGACCTGGGTAAATTACCCAAAATTGGGTAAAAGTGGTTTTTCTTTGGGTAACAACACATGAATCCATTACATTGACTTGAAGTGTTTTACCTACATTGGGTAAAAAGGACTTTCTGATCAGCGGTTTTGGGTAAGAAAGGAAAAAGTTTGGGAATCCTCTAGCAAGATCCAGGAGGCAGACCTTCTCTGTTGTAGCTCCTGGCCTCTGGAATAATGTCCCCAGTCCCAGAGTTTTGCATGGCTCCCACCTTATCAGCTTTTAAACAGCATTAAAAATATAGCTTTTTTTGCAGGCCTTGGGTTAGGATAATTGCAGGGGCCTTTTGCCTGGAACCACCAAGAGGTGAACAATTTCATAACAGTTGGCTTGTATTTAATGTGCTAGGGTCTCTTCATCTGAATATAATTTTACCTATTGTCTCTCTGAAGGATGCTTCCCATCCATTGGCAGCTCCAAAGGCATCTGTCCTAAATACTAGGAGCAAGTTGTTTGAGGAACTCTTGATAGGAGAAGGAAGGATTGTACCACAGAATCTCCCAAGCAGTGGAGAAGCAATGCTTGGGCCATCATACACTGCAACGTAGTCTTTGAGACAAGATGAAGAGACCTCAAGGTGAAAGCTGTTGAATCTGTAAAACAGATTTAATACATGTCAATACAAAAGGATAGCAGCAACAGATATAGGTTTGGTAACTAGTAGCTGCCTTGTGAAGGCAAATGCTGTGCCCTTCTGGTTTACTTTAAAGCAGTCTGAGATCTGTAATCTCAGTGAAAATATTAATACCAACAAGCACTTCCTCTTTCACTATCTTTTAACATCAAACTGCAGGTTCATTGACTGATTCTTCTGCCAATGCTTCCTTTTTGGGAACTTTCAACACTAACTTTCTTTCTCATTTGTACTTCTTCAAAGTGAAGGTCATTGGTTGGTAGTAACACTAACACTAATGTACCTTTACAAATCTGCTCTTCATATATATTGGCTGCTGGTTCTGCTGGATATGATTTCCAGGCTGGGTTCACACAAAATATTAAACCCTATTTCCAGGTTAACAAAAGATCATTCCTGTCTTCATACAAAATGCTATGCTATTTGTTGTTGTTGTTGTTATTAATATGTGTGTGTGTGTTCAACTCAAGGCAGTGAACATACCTAATACTCCTGCCTCCTATTTTCCCCACAATTATTTATATTGTTATACACCCACACACAGTATATATATAAAATTTAAGAATTATTAAAAATAATTTAAATTAAGAACCTTTAATAACTCCATATTGGATGTTATATTATTTTATATTTTATATATTTTTATTTAAGAAGTACTGTTTTTATTGTATTTTAATCTGTATTTATTTTTAGTTTTATTATAAACTGCCCAGAGTTGCTCTTTGAATGAGATGGCCTGTGACAAAATTCAAAATATAAATGAATAAATAAATATGTATGTATGTATATATATGAATATGAATATATACAAATAACATTGCATTTTATATGAAGACAGGAATTATCTTTGTTATGTTAACCACACTATTATGTTAAGCCACATTATGATATTTGTTACATATTATAATATGGCTTAATACAATGGTGTGGTTGCCATAACATGCTGAGACGTCTGGATCCATAAGACCCTGAACCACACTACTCAAGGTCATTTTATAGTTTTCTAACCTGCTGGGCAACTACAACCAATGAGTTGTAATTAAGCATTTCAGAGGACACCAAATTAGGGAAGACTAATTTAAAGTAGCATGCTTTTCTTATATACCTGCTGAGTAGGCTAACGGAGCCACAAAAGAAACCCAGTGCAGTTTTATGTTGTATAATCTTTTAGGGATGATAAAAGCTATAAGCCCAAACAAAAATGAAGAACTTGTAATCCTCCATATGTGGCTAAGCTACTACTCCTAGAAGGTATAATCAATGTGGCTACTGTTGAAGGATTCAGAAAGTGGTAACTGAGCCACATCTGGAGGGCAACAGATTCCGCTACCCTGTGATGCTGGCTATAAATAACTGTGAAGAAATAAAACAAATAGTTTCATGGGAAGACCCTGAGTAACGCTGCTTTTTAGATATGGGTACAACAATTAGTACAATTTTGCCATAATTATGGGAAATTCCCAAGTAAGTTACTTCTTAAAAAACAAAACCTGTTTTTCTATTTTTTTTTTTAAAAAACCCAGCAACAGTTGTTATTGTTGACTAAAAATTGTTTTGGACTTACGTACTTGAGTGCCACTATTTTGTTGTTTCCAACAGTTATGTGGTATGAACAGTTCATATTGTGATGATACTCGGTGAATGAATACGTAGGGCTCCTGATTTTGCCCCTGGAGACATTAAAAGCACCACCACAAGCTTTGGTGAAAAGCAGAGAAGAGATAAATGAAAAACAATGACTATTATTGTCCAAGAAACATCTTTGCCAGATTGACACATGTGCAGTACATATATGCACAAGGACAATCCTGTTGTTGATACTTTGTCTGAAAGTTCTTATTTATCACTCAGTTGCAAGTATTTTATTTTAAGTCCTAGATTAACATTTCAAGCCACTTGCACTCATTCATCAATCAATCAATCAGTCAATGCCCTTTACCTGCTAAAACCCATATATGAATGGAGGTAAGGCAAACATGAGAGGCACTTTGGTGTAGTAGTTTAAGGCACTGGGCTAGAAACCAGGAGAACATGAGTTTTAGTCCTGCTTTGGGCATGAAGCCAGCTGGGCCACTTTGGTCCAGTTACTCTCTCTCCACCCTAGGAAGCAGGCAAGGACAAACCACTTCCAAACAATGTTACCAAGAAAACTGCATTGACTTATCCACGCAGTCGTCAGGAGTGACTTGAAGACACAAACAAAAAAGAGAAACACAAACCATGTAATAGATCTAAATGAAGTTATCTGTGCATCTGCTGAACTGGGATTGATTAATCTTAAAGGCGCCACAATTTTTTCCTCTTTTTTAACCATGCGTCAATTCCATTAAAACGAATGTGAGTAGTCACGACTTTGTATTAGTTGAATTAGTATTAGTATTTTTGTATTAGTTTGTAATGGTTTAAATTTAATAAAACTTTGATAAGTTTAAATTAAGTCCAGTTAGCTTCTTTTAGATATAACCTCATAGAGCTATTTATAATTAAGTTTGTTATATTATTTATATTCTGGCTATCCTATAGGAGTGCAGGTAATCCTCAAATTTAAAGTAAGAGGTTAATCCATTTGTTATTTGTATCTATACTGGAGAAATTCAGAAGTTACTTTTGCTGTATTTCTTTCTGCACTTTTTAGTTTATCTCTTTCTTTAGTCTTTAATTCTTTTCAATCTTTTTGTATTTTACCTTTATGTTGAAAAATTTAATAAAGTCTCAATCTTTTTTTTTTACCTTTAAAAAAAAGGACTGCAGGTAATCCTCAAAACAACCTTATGAAACAGGCTAGGCTAGAATGAGCAACTGACAATACCAGCCTGTAAATTCCATGATTCACAGGGGGGTTGAATCTGGTCCTCATTATCTCAGTCCAACATCTTAATCACGGCACCCCTTATTTGCCTTTCCAGTTAAAACAAACCAACCAACAAGTACTTAAGTTAGCGTCAAGAAATAAAGTACAATTAACAATAAAAGCACCTAAGGTACAAAAGAGGTCCATGTAAAATGTAACAACCCATACCAACGATAAAGAAGATAACCAGCACACACATACAAGAAATAAATTGTAAGCTGAAAATCTGTGTAAATTAAAATGTTATGGGTAGATGACGAGATGTTATAAAGAAGGGGGTGATGCAGAAGTTCTCACTGGGAGTTATACAGAATATGTGCTATATTTATAAGACACCATGCATGAGTTGTGTTCTGGTCAACCAAAATTTAGTTAGAGATGGGGCAAAAGAAGGCTTCCCTTAATGACTGGGAAAACCACATAGCCTAATGTGGGATGAAAAGGCCATTTTTTTAAAGGGTTCACCAGCGAATATTTCCTACCTCCCTTATTTATGTAGTGCCTGGGAATGTCTTCATAATGCAGTCAGTCCTTCAGCTGGATGCAATAGGAGTTTTTAACTTTTCAAAAGGGGCACAGTTGAATGGTTTTCTAGTTGTATGAGTCTTTCAGGGTGAAAGTTAATGTCCTCTTCTTCAAGAGTCACTTAAAAATTTGCATTAGCAGAAGCCATAGTACATTCAAGCTTTTTTTTTTCATTTCCCATAATGGCTTTTGCCAAGTCCAAGAGGTGAAGCTTTATTCCCTGCTTTACAACTCAGCAATTGTACTCTGTTTTATAATCTTGACTTGGCAAACCACACTTTGGCCCTCTTGACAAATGGCTGAAACCCACAACTACCCAAGTTCTAAAGAAGAGTCATCTCATTAGCCACAAACATTTGCAAAAATTCTTTAAAGAACAATGCCTGTTCCAGCTTTCTGTCTCCATTTTCAGCTGTGATGGGTTGGGATGGTCTACTGACCACTTCAGTTTAGACTGTTGGGGATCAAAAGACTTAAACTCAGAAAATAAAAGAACAGAATTTTTAATACGCAGAGATAAAGATGCACACATCAGCCACTTTTTTTTTTTGTCTTGTTAAGAGTAAAACTGATAGGCAACAATGTTAATTGCTAGAATCTGCTTTGGAGGAAACAAAGCATCTAATAACAAGCTTCACAAATGTCAAAAAGTCAAAGGTCAGGTGAGTTATGAAGGACTTTTTCAAGTGTAAATGAATATTGTCATCCTTCGTTGTTCTGTCTAGCCAGTAGCTATCAGAGTGACTTACTTTGAACAAAGATTGTTTATGTTCACAGGCAATGGCTTTTTATCAAAGAGAATGCAATCCCCTACATTTTCTAATACTTTGCTTATTTGGTAAATGAAATAGGAGTTCCAACATCAGTTACTGGCCCAGACTGAGATGAAGTATATATTTACCTGCATTAGCAAGAGAACTAGTTTGATGTAGTGGTTAAAGGCACTGGGCTAGAAACTGGAGACCCTGAGTTCTAGTCATGCCTTAGGCATGAAGCCAGATGGGTGACTTTGGACCAGTCACTATCAGTCAGAGTCAAGACTGACTTGTAGGCACAAGTAAAATAAATAGTAAGAATATTGGCTAAGTCTGTTGAAAAGACCAAATCTTTTTGATTGCCTCCCGTCCTGAACTATTGGATGTTTTCTAGTGAATTACAATTACAGCAGACTTAGCTGTGATCTTTGACTTTATGGTCTTCAGGTTAGCTTCTCGGCCTCCACTACACTGATTCCTACTCTGAGTCGTCCGTTGTTTCTTCTCATCTAAATTTTCTGGCTTGCTTACTCTAACCATTTCTTCCATCTGTTTTACCTCATTTCTCCAAGTGAACTGTCAGTCTGTAATCTCATTGTTCAAATCAGTGCTTTGGACACCCACTTGCCCCTCCTAATCTTAGTACCCCTACTGCCTACCATTCCTAGCCAGCATTATATTTGTCTGTGCTGGCTAGTAATTTAGGGAAACAGAGTCCCAGAATATCTGGAGAAATCATGATATAGAAGGCTGATCTAATCAATGTTATCTCCCTGATGTTCCCCACATTGAACTAGGGATGCCAGATTTGGGTTGCAAAAAGCAGATTACTAGATAGCAGCAAAGAGATACAGAATACTCTAACCCTTTGCTGCCATCTTGTGGCTGATTGGATTTTTGCAGGCCAGATCTGGTAGCCCTAGTCGGGACTATTTCTGGGATGAAAGAGAAAACAAAATATTTCACCTGCCCTACCTTGCTGTTGCCTTTTAAAAAAACAGACAGAAGTTAACAAAACAATATCCACACAAGACTTTTCCAGACTGCAGTAATCACTGCTCCAAAGACTCATACAGGATTATTGAGGAGACCGACCAATGTGACTTGAGTTCAAGTACAGTCTCTGCTCTGTCACTGATATTATGACCGCATTTCTGTGAATGGAATAGCAAATTAAGGCAAATGTTTTGGCTTGGCCCTACAAGCAAAGCATTTGTGGCAGGTTAATAATATTTAATAAACTGTCAGAATGCATATTTTTCTAAAATACTGTAATATGAGTTGTTTGCAGAGTAAATGTCTTTGTCATATAATCTTATACTGCTAGAAGTTAATGGGATGAAATCAAGCTGGAAAAATGCACTCTCAGATTCACAAGGAGCTCCACTGTATGTAATGCTCCATTAAGCACAAATGCTAGGCTAGGCAGAGTGGTGGAATTTTATGTTACTTATCCATTATCGGATCAGTAAGAAATGGTCTTTTGTTGACCATTCAACAAAAACCCATTTCTAGGTTCAGAACAATCACTGTAAGTCAATGATTGCTTCAATAACACCAACTGTAGTACTACAGTACTTTATTAGTTTAAAATTGTTAAAACCTCTGCTTTAGGCTTGCCCTGTGCTGAGGCTGCATCTTACAAATAGACTGTCTGCAGATTTTAACACTGAAGTTCATTATTATTTAACAAGGAAGATTTTAAAGAGAAAAAGTGTATCAATATTTTCTGTAATGTGTAACAGATTTCAAGAATATTTTGGGGGATGTAATACCTTTTAAAACTGACCATTTTGAAAAGCAATACAAAAATAGAATTAAGTCTGTCTTATTAACTAATTTGACATTTGGTCAATGCTGACTGCTGTATGTATATTATTTCTAACAACCCAGGGGTAGTCTTTTGTGAAATATGGCACAAATAGCTATGAGATTAATGACTAAAATCTTCAGCATGTTTACCCATATGTAAAGTTCAGAGTTAAAGGGACTTACTTCTGAATAAAAATACAGATGTTAGAATTGCACAAATAGGTTAGAAGGATTAACACTTGGTCCCAGTTCCCTTTAATCTCTTGGTCCCCTTTCTGATTTAGAAAAACCCACAAGGACATGAGTGTGTAACCTCTTCTTCTAAACATTTGGTTGTTCCGCTTCCAAAGTGCTATATTTGTGAATACTCACAGATTACTCTATAAGTGACCAAAAATCCAGTGCCAACAGTATGGGAGTCTGTGTAGAAATTCAGCAGGGCAGATCCAACGATGCTGATAGGACTAGGGATTACATTTCCACAAACTGTCTCAACAGGATATGCATTAACTCTGCTCCCTTTGAAGATCTTCACTCCATCAGAAGCACAATATTTAAAAGCATTGTGAGCTGAAATGAAGAACAGTTTATCAGTACCTTGTGGATCTATTTACTCACCCATCCCCATATGCTTCTTTCCATCCACATTACAGGAGCAAAGCTGATATTACATGGTCAGTGATCATTACTGATAAGCCCATTCCAATAAGGAATAATAGAAAGAAATTCATTTTTTCCCATTAAAAGTAAGGCTTCTTCATGGGTTAATTATATGAAGGGGCTTCATATGATTGAAGGAGCAAAGCTGCTGGTCCTCCCAATATCCAAAAATTGTATGTGGATATGTACATTCAGGATTTATATGTGTGCCATGCAATCTATGTCCATATGTTTATCTTAGATTTTTAAGGCATGGACATTTGATATTAAAGGTAGAAGGGGAACCAATGAGAGCCCAAAAACATAGTTATAGAGAACAGAAGAATCCATTGCTAAATAAGTAACAGTCTTCCCTCAGTATATTTTTTGCAGAAGCTCAAACCTTCCTTCTATTTTGAATGCCAAGGTTTCTAATAGTTAATTGCCACAGAAATTAGTCACACAACTAACTTGTGACCCAGTGTTTTGAACAGAATAGTCACAAGTAGTGTTGGCAAAAATGGGCCTTAAGCAATTTAAGACAGTGATGTAATATCAAGAATAAAGCATGCTGGTGAATTTTACTTGGCATATCATGGTTTTACTGCTTCAAGGCTCAAAACAAAGCTCAGCTTGAAATGTACTTTTCAAAATGAAGTCAGGAAGTATAGATGATCGCTGTGCTTTTAGTCATACTGGCTGGGAATTATAAGAGCTGTTTCTCACATCCAAAGAGCACTAGTTTGGGGAAGGGTACAATATGGTATGGTAACGTGAATGAGGTTTTAAGGAAGATGTTTAGCCTGAGAAAGAAAAAAGAAGAATGGCAAGCTACTGTATGTAAACCCCACACTCACTTGCACTGATGATGTTACCTAGCCAGGTAATGAAACGTCTGAAAGCAAACAACCAAGCTCAGAGAGCACCAAGGACCGCAAAGAAGAATGTATTGGAAAACAAACAAACAAACAAAAACCCCTGGCATGGAAGACTTCCTAAGAAGGGGGGACATTTTTTACTTCTGCAACACTTGAAGAGGGGGGGATATTTCTTTGTGATAAACAAGAAACAAGTTAACAAACATTTGTTTTAGACTTCCACAATAAAGGCACATGTTAAAAAAAAATGTATCAGCTTTTCAGCAAGCTCTCCTGCTCCTTGTGCTTGATTTCAGAGAAGGATATGTTCCCTGAAATATCCTCCTTAGTAGAGGGAGCCCAAATATTTTGAACTATGATACCACTAAGCAATCAAATCTTGCAACACAGATTATGAATAAAGCTGATTGTCTAGTCACAGCTACAGAAAGGGCACATTGAACAAGAATATTAATAGTGAAAAGCAATCCTCTTCATTTTAAAAGAATTAGTCAATTTATACTTTATTTGAAAATGATGGACTTTCAGTGGACTGACCTGGGAGTAAGTCCCATTCAATTTAGTACCTAGGATTTATTTCTCAAGGTTTTTTTAAATATACACCCACCCACAAACACATACCAATGCTTCCATAGTCAATATATATTTTGTTTTTACAAATCTATCATCTATCTATCTATCTATCTATCTATCTATCTATCTATCTATCTATCTAACTTTTATTTGCATAATCAGTATTATCATCAAACAAATGTGCTATTATAAAAATCACAGGACCCTCAGGTAGGCTGAGAAAATCCTTTTTAACTAGTGAGTGTAAAAAGATTTAATAGATTCTACTACCACTGTTTAATTAAAATTAGGCCATGGCTTCCATAGGTTATTGACAATCTGGTTGTTGCATATGAATAAAATACTGAGAAAAGCAATTTGGTATGTTCTTACATACCTTTTCATCACAATTCTTTTTGTTCACATCCACACAGTTAAAATAGTACATCACAAAGAATCATGATGCTACATGATTCTAAAAATGCAGTTGTTCAGTATATAAGATTCTTCATCTTCTTATGTTAACTACTGAAATGTAAAATTAAAATCTTGGACACTTACACTGCAGATCAAAATGTTCAAAGTTTAGGATTACAATGGACTGGGATCCCGCCTCTATGAAATAATTGCAGTTCAAGTTGTTGTCATATTGGCCAGGGAAATTAGGAGAAACAATGAAACCAGAAGATGCCGTCAGATTTGCCCCACAACCTGCAAGGAAGTGGGATCCAAAAAATGCAATTAATTCTACTGCATTTTAATAAATCAGAAGAAGAAACCAATAATCTATATAGGGCCAAACTTTCTGGTTATAATGGTGCAATTTCAAAGGCATATAAAAAGAAGTTTCTATTTTTCAAATTAATAAGTGTAGGGATGTGCAAAACATTGCATGCACTGAACAACTTTTTCAGATGGTTTAAATTGGAACCAAAACATACATGTTTCCTACATTTTGGTTGGTGCACAGACTAAAATAAGGCTGCTTTGGTCTGTGTACAGAATAAACTGGGGTTGCTCCAGACAGAAAAGCTTCAGCAGGGGGAGTGGGGAAAATGATAAAAGAGGAAGGAAAGGGTAAGACTAGTGTGTTTCATCCCCCACTTCTACCAGTAGCTCACAGCATCCTCTCTACCGCCTGATCTTCCTAGCCCTAGGAAGGGAGCAGGTAGACAAACCGGTGGGATATATCACATTGGAAGATGCTGATGGGAGAGAAGGATTTAATATACCAGCTTTGCCTACTTTCCCCATCCAGCTTGGTTTCAGCTGAAATCTTGGACCACTAAAGCATTGTGGGTTTCGGTTCTGCCAAACTATGGCTGATCCAAAATGGTTCCACCGAACCTCTGGAATGTGATGGTTTGTTCCAGGTTTGATAGTTTATTTTTAATACAAAGGCTGCCCAATAAAACAATGCTTAAGTTTGCTTAGCATCAATTAACACTGCCAGGAATTTTAGAATTATGGTAATTAAGTCTATCTAATGGAGATAAGAACAACCAGTTTGGTGTAGTGGTTAAGGCATCAGGCTAGAAACCAGGAGGCTGTGAGTTCTAATCCCACCTTAGGCACAAAGCCAGCTGGGTGACCTTGGGCCAGTCACTCTCTCTCAGCCCTAGGAAGAAGGCAATGGCAAACCACTTCTGAAAAACCCTGCCAAGAAAACTGCAGGGACTTGTCCAGACAGTTGCCAGGAGTCAACACTGACTTGAAGGTGCACACATACGCGCACACACATACACACACAGAGGAGCTAAAGGCTACTTCTTACTGAGATGTCTGGACTAGACAATTCAAATTAAAGATGAGTCTCACATGGATGTATATCAGCAATGCCAGCTCTGTCACGAGGCAACAGGAGGCATTTGACTCAAGAGCAGATGACTGGTGTGGTTGCTATGCTGAGGTCTCCCAATTCACCCATTCATTCTCCAAATCTGCTGGAGTGGAAAGTTGGAGCTTTATCTAACTTGCCAGGAAGAGAAACAATTTTGCATTCAGACACCTAATATTTTTAGAAGAATGCTAGATTTGAAATAATCTTGGAATATTTGCTGTAATTTTTTTTTTATGCAAGGAAAGTTTTCTTTCCTTTTTTTTTTTTGGAAGGACAAGGGCATTCAGTTTTGAGAGTCTCCTTTTATAATGTTATGTGGCTATGTGTTCTGGAGGAATTAATGGTGGCTTCCTAGCTTATAACCCCTTTTTATAAGATGCTGAAGAGGAGTTGATGTTGGTATCAGTTATTTATGTCACTTTTGGAATAACAAGTTTGAATATCCTGTCTTAGTAAACCAATGGGGGGCTGCATTAAATATGAAATTAGTTTCCATGATCTTAAAATGAGGCTAACAAAAAAAGTTCCTTCTTGTTTATTGGATGCTTCAGAATGTTTGATAAAGGTTGCTTTCAGCTGCGTTACTGTTGGAGATGCAACTGAGAACATTATATGATTGGGTCATGTCCCATTATTGTCACATTTTGGCCTGATAGCAGTACAGTACAGTATAGTATAACTTTGGTCATTTGCTGCGTGATGAAGAAGTAAATGTTCTTCTTAGCTTTACTGAACTGATCTGGGGTTCTCAGGTTGCCACCCCTGGAATAGAGGATGACAGGCACATTTTTTTACTTCATAAAGTAATTTGCCTCACCATGTCTAAAGAATAGGGCAAAGTTGCTTTGTTGCTGCCTGATGTGTTGCAGAAGGTCATCGAACCAATATGAGTCACTTTGCCTTTGAAAACAGTGTCACCTTCATGCCTCAGCAAGGAAAATAGCATTGTTTATGCAGCATTAAGCATTGCAGCAGCCTTGCACAGGATAAGTTAGTGTTATGGTGGAATCTGGGCAGATTGCATATATTGGATCCTATAAAAATCCGTAACAGATTCTTTGTACACAACTACCAATACACCTATACCATAGGATCCTGCATCATGTTTCAGCCAGTTTTACTTTGGGAAGGGAAATTTAAGCCAGTTTTTATTGTGTCTTGCTGCTGGGTTTAACGGGTAGCCAAATTCATACATTGCTGACAGAATCAGATAGAATGCAAATAATTACACATTAGTGAAACACAGACATCCTGGGTTCCAGACTACAGAACTTACTCATTTCTTTATGACATATCTATTATTATCAGATACTCTGGACATCCAAACACTCCTGGACTTGACTTCTTATGATACAGTTTGACCAAAGGTTACCACAACAACATGGATCAATTATGCCATAAACCTGCATCTGTACATCAGGTCAGTACCTCAATTCATAACTATATGTCATGATCCTATGAGAAAAATAAGTGGAAAGGCCCTGACACGAGCATCCCATTCACAACAGTGCTACACAGTGGAGCTACTCAACAGCCAACAGGAAAAATATCAATATCTCAACCTAATTGTGTTTCTGATTTAATCATGTCTATAACATTCTATAACATTTAAACAATATTTATTTGAACAATCTTCAGACATTACTGGACTCATGGATGTCTGGTGGGAGAGGGAATAAGAAAGCAAATTATGATGAGCATTAGGACAAAATCATGCAAGTGTTATGACTTATCTATTTATGCCAGATATCCTGATATAAGGTCGTAACAGAGGAATTTAGAAAATATCACTGCACAGATTACTTACTGCTTATAAACGACACAGAAAAGCCACGCCCTGAGATGTCCTGTGACTGGAACACGATGGTCATCACATTTCCTGGAGCAACTATAGGTCTTGGAGCTGAGTTTCCACACCCAACAGCTAATATGGTATCTTCCTGTTCTTTATCCCTTCCCCTAAATACCTGGAGGGCAAAGTTTTAATATCTATAAAGGGCAGTAGGTTGATTTTCATTTACACTGATCCCCAGATATAAATGTGATGATAACTAGAGGTTTTACCAACTCACCAAAGAACAAAGCAGCAGCCAACAGAATGATATTGAATATATCAAAACATTCACAGATTACCCAGTTGTCACAAAATCTATTCATAGCTGTGGTTCAAAAATGCACACAGTAGGCAAAATCTTAAGCATGATACCTTTAGGGTTATGTGACAATTTTGCATATCATAGCATACACATCTTGAACCATTTGCCAGTTCAAAACTTCTATATTTTCTAGTTATTTGTAGAACTATTTAGAAAGCAAATATATCTTGGAACCTTCCATCTGTTTCTTCATCCAGCCATGTATCACTTATTTTTCTAACCAGCAAGTTGACAATTGAATAATGGATTTAAAAATACTAACTCTTTATGTTTTTTATTTTTTAGAATTATATCCTGCCTTTCTTCCAGGAGCTCAAGGCAACAGACATACTATTCCCTCCTCCATTTTTTTCTCACAAAAGCCCTATGAGGTAAATTAGATGTCTGAGGATCAACAGGGTCTCCCTGTTTCTAGTTGCACACCTTAACCACTATATCACGACCAAGTAGAAAACCAGAAAAACCTACCCATATCTATTTTTTACAGATTTTCTGATTTTTTTTTTACTTTGTTTGGTTTATAATAGTATTATATTTCAGCACCAGTAATCAACTATTGTACGTTACCTGGTGTAATTGATTAGCAATGGGGAATGAATAATTTCTTGCTTGAAGGTTCACTTCCTAACTCTGTAACAGCCTCTCCAGAAGACAAATTACATATGTAAGGGATGTCTATGCCATAGGAGAAGAAGGGGGTGAAATGAGAGGCTGCTTCCTAGGTTTACAAGGCATAATTACCTTCCCAAACACCAGAAAACATTATGATCTACATGCACCTTGCAAAATTATGTTCTTCAGTTATTTATTAAATGATATACTTCTGAATTATTTGGTTTATTCTGTTTGGCCTTATTATTGCCACTCAATGTCTTGGGAGCTGAACCCAAGTATATAAATATGCATCAACACATAATTAAATAATATTTTAAAATTCAGATGGAATCTTAAGTTCAGATATAATCTTGTGGAACAGGAGAAATCCCTCACAATCTTCTTATGTTAAAAATAGAAATTTAAATTAAAATCTTTACTTAAAGAGGCAAGATTTAAACACTAAAATGCCCTGGCTATGTGGGCATAGTTTCAAAGAATGAAATAGCAAATGCCATTTCAACCTTTTCATTTTCTGAGCAAAGCACAGCTACTCAGTTCCCCATGACTTCCTACATTTTGATAAATTATGCTTGCCCTTTAGCAACAAGTGGGAGCTGTGTAGTTTTGTCCAGGCTGAGGACAATCACGACCAAAGTTTGGCAAATTCTTTAGAAAACTAACAGCTGTTAGGAAAAGGCAAACAACCCCCACCCTTCAGATGAAATGCCTTGCATACAAGTATATATGTAATAGTCAATAAAGTAAAATATTATTTCTACTTCAGACATTTTCAGCTGTTAACAGACTTTCAGATAGTGATATATATAGAAGTGGTAACAAATTTTGGGTTCTTTCAATATTTTTCATACAAAATTTCCTATATGAATTTTCTTTAGGACTATCTCAACACAGAATCTGATGTGAAATCTTTGTTCCCAAATAAAGTTGTGTTAGGACTGATAGTGATTACTCAATTGCAAGAGAAAGAAAAGGTCAAGATGCTAAAAAAGAACATATTTTACTCTTGCTCCAGATATTCCAGGATTAAATTTGGCATTTAAAGTATGATCCAGGACAGAAAGTACAATCCAGTTGGGACTGGGAGAGAGAAGTGCAAAATGGCAGATTCTCCACCATATTCTAAATTTACAGGATTGCACCAAGCAGACTGAGAGCTGAAGGAGCCAGAATTACTTTCCTTCATCCTGCACAGATCTTTGGGGAATTGTGGAGCTGTAGAAGGGCTGATCTTGGGACCTCTCCAAGGAACTTCGGATGTGGTGGAACTAAAACCCCTCCATTCTGTTCATTTCTTTTCAAACAGTTCCACATTTGGGGGCCTACCGCTGGGGGAAACACAACCAGCAATACAATTATGCCTGCTGAACTGTGGGTAAGAACATAAGCTATACTGACTGCAAATTTTAAGAACTGTAATCTCAGTACATTTGAAATCAAAGGGTAAACTAAATAGTGACAGACTAAGGAAATGCCCATACCTTCACATAACTGTCCCGGCAATGTCCATTGTTATCTGGAATCTGGAAATTCTGATCAAAGATTATCTCAAAGTGTTTGCTCTCATGGGTAATTACTGTCCATAAGCACCTAATATTATTGGGGAAGTTTTGTGGCCAATGGGGGGAATTTATGGTACCATTTTCTGTATGAAGTATGCCACCACATCCTGCAAGAATAAAGAATGATAAAATCGCATAATTTTTAATTATGCAGACAAATGAAAGACTCTAATACATAAGTAACTCTTTATAAACTCTATGTAATATTAACAGCAAAGTCACACTGTCTACAACTCCAGAAATTATTGATCATGTATAATTTTTCTAGAAAATAGTACAAATGACTGATTGAAATAGTAAGAATGTTTGACTTTTTAAATTAATTGGTATTCAGAGGGTTTTTGTAGATTGTGTGGATGTTACAAGAATCCATAAAACAAGGAGACATACAAGGAAAGAAAGAAAATGACTATCATAAACCATGGGGTGCTACCATTTCATCTTCAGGTTTCTGGAGAAAAGAGCTTTTGCTGGCTATTTCTACTTTTCAATAAAGGCTTTTGAAAATATTATCATCATTATTATTCTGACACACTAAAGAATCCCCGGTAGCAGCACAATTTTAAAATAATATTAATCGCCTGTAAAGAAAAGTACAAGTAAAGTATAAAAGAAAAAGATAGTAGGACTTAATGTGCAAGATGAGTTTACAGTAAGGAAGACTTGTATAAAGGAATTCTCGATACTTTTGTTAAAGTTGAAAATGTTCCTTAACTTAGGCATGAAGAAATACGGTTCTCACCTCCCATTTATTGAGGTCTACAAAGACGGAGAAGATTCCCAACAAAATTAGTACTATGTATAAGAAGGAAAGAAGTGGTCATGGGCTTCTACTTACCTAAAGAATCTGCAGTCCATGTGGCACTGAAACCATCTCCTTGCCCAGAGTGGCTAGAATGGAAAAGTATTAACATCTTATTTGAACCAGACTGAATGGTGCCTGGGGATGTAGTTCCACAATATCGTCCTATGACAGGGGAAGTAGGAGATCCACCATTCAGGATGGTGACTGAGGTCCTCGTACAATTCCTCTGTCTTTCTGTCTTGAAGGCAACAAAAGTAAGCTGTGGACATACAATAAGAGAAGACTGAAGAAGCAGTTGTAGCTGCAAAAATATAAGCAAACAAACTAGTACTACTATATATAGACCTACTATAAACGGGCACATCTGTTTATAGAAGGCAGGGGCAATCTGGATAGTTTAAGGTCTTGTTTTTAAATCAAAGTTGCAAAACAAGGTAGCTTGCTATATCTACAATGGTTTTAATTTTGGATCAAAAGACATAATGGTTGACCACCACTTTACTTTATATATTGTTACAGCTATCTGCCAAGGATTTTTATTTGCAAATATTCCATTTAAATACGGAAACAATATAATATGCTCAGCGCACGTAATTCACTTCACTTCACTTCACTTCACTTCAATTTCTTTTCCATTTGGCAAAGACAGATAAAATCAGCATTAGCCACATTACTTACAGCTCAATGTATAAACTCTAAAGTAGTAATATTTGCATGCTGTCAAACTTGCTGCTAGGAAAGACACGGCAGGTTTCATGTTTGAACCCAACATGACTTAAGCAACTACATTGCAACTGTGTGCCACTATATATTTTTATATATTTGTTAGATATATATATCCTACCTTTTCTTCAGGAACTCAAGGTGGCATACGTGTGCTTTCTATTCCAATTTTATCCCCACAATAACTGTGAGATAGACTCACAGGAGAGCGAATAGTCCCAAACCACCCTATGAACTTCCATGATGAGAATGGACTTGAAACTGAGCTCTCAAATCCTAAACCAATAGCCAAATTATTATTTAAATCAGGGGTAGGAGACAAAACTCAACCTCCTGGCCTTCTGAAAGGCTGGAACCAATAACTCTGTGGTGTCCTATTTTATATCCAGAACAGCTATAAATTCCTGGGGAGCAACCAACAGCAAAGACCAATGGTGAAGCTTAAGAGGAAGCTTAACAAGGCAGTGGTTGAGACAGGCAGCGCAGAGTTGTCATTGGATGTTCCAAGATTAAGATACACAGTCCACAAAGGACAAGGAGAGGAGAGCAGTTGCAAGAGGCAACATTGGCAGGCAATGAACTGGTTTTTGTCAGGCTAGGTGTCTCCCCCAGGTGCTGCTTGACTAAAGGGTGTTAGTCTTCTTTCTAGCTGTTTCCTCAACATTCTTCTTCTCCCTCTGGTTTTTTGGTCTCTTCAGGCAGTGGAATGGAAGCATGAATATTCTCAAGGGAATTTGAAAAATAGAGTGCATGACCTGAGAGTTTGGTGCCAACAAACTGCATGTAAAATAAATGGGGAAAAACAACTATTTGGACTATAAGGATCAGTGGACATCTAGCTTAGAAAAAAGAAAAACAGGTCTGCTGATGTGGAATCCATAGGTCACTTGTTTGAATCTCTTTGGCCTAAATAGCTTTTCCCATGTACTTCCCATGTACTTGGGTACATGGGCTTTTGATTTTGATTTTTTGCTTGAAGAATTTTTCAACCATGGCCATGAGGCTGAAGAATTCTGGGAACTGAATAAATACATACAGAGGGTGCCAAATTGGGATGGCCACGTAAAATCAGGATCTCATTTTTTCTAGCACAAATCAGAAATATAAAAGCCTTCTTGTTGTCTACAGATGATTGATTACTCACATTGATGGTATGTCCCTCTGGTGCTATCAAGAGCCAGGAACAATGAGTAGAACTATTGTAAGGGTGTGGGTAGTTTGGACTTGAAATAATTCCTCTTTCAGCTTCTTTCACACCACCACAGGCTAAAATGAAATGTGAGATATTTGAAGAAACTTTGGTAAATGGCCAAGAGACATATAGACATAGCAATGTCATATTGCATATAACTTTCTAGATGATTTCATAAGAAAAAATCCTCTATATTAAAACACTAGTAGGCATCCTGCAATGGCATGTGGGAATGACCTTGGGAGACAGGTAGAAGAGCCACAGACTAGACAACAGTCAGGCAAGTGGCAGCTGAGTCTGCAAAAGGAATGTGGGTGTGGCAAACATCTCAGGAGTTTCTTGGGCTGTATAGGTGAGGGAAGGAGAGATATACTTTCAAACTTGCAAGATATTGTTAATGTAACCTTACAATAAAGTTAGAGCTCGTACTTCTCGGAGTGCTTGTTGTTTGGACTACCTTACAAGGCTGACACATTCTGTGTATTCTTAGGGGTAATTAGATCTGATAGGAGAGGCTTTGGATCCCATCAGTTAGAAAATGTCAACAAGCAAGACACAGAAGATGGGCCTTTTCTGTCACAGTGCCTACTCTTTGGAACACCATACCCCTGCAACTGGATTGGCCAGCTTTTCATAAAAATTTGAAGGCCTATATATGTTCCCAAGCTTGGGGGTCAGCAAATTAGTGGAGACCATGAGATACTTTTATTTTATGGTTGACTGGGTTTCCCTTGGGTGCCATTATAAGTTTGCATTCTAATGTATTTTGAAGTTTATTTCTGCATCATGCTTTTAATCTTATATATTCTAATTTCTTCCCCCCAGATTTATTCATACTGCTAGTTACAGGCTGAGCTGCCAAAACCCAGATGACCACTAGATGGCAGCAAAGAGATAATTCTATCTTATTGTGGCTATCTAACGTTCTACTGGATTTTTGCAACTCAGATCTGGTAACCTGTGCTAGAATATATAGATAATAAAATGTATCATAAATGCCACATTTATCTTACCGAGAGATGAGTAGTGCATAATGAATCCTTTGTCTGTATTTTCACTATTACTCAAAAATTGTACCCAGATCTGAGAAGCTGCTATCAAAAGTGGCTCTAGAGGTGTCCTGCGTCCACATAGTCTGTACAAAAGCTCTCCATCACTGTCTCCTACATAAAAACATGATGCTATGAATTATTTGAAGCCAGTCAAAATTAGCTCTGCAAATAAGGATTTAAGAGTGTATGTGGATTGTCTTTCCTCTGAGAAGCACTTTACCATATCAAGATGGACCACCACATCTTTGAGAGGCAAAGCTCCTTACTGTAGTGGTTCTAGGCCAATCCACACAGGGCTAGTATTTAACTTGGGATTAAATACAATTCCATATTCAGCTTGTGATCAGCTAGTTATTCCTCCTCTCTTTTTTCACCCCCCACAAAAGGAGATTGGATATAACAAAAAGTGAAAATGCTTTCAAACCTCAGAAACTGTGGTTTGTTTAAACTCTACTTGATTCCAACAAGGAGGTTTAAAAGTTGCTTTAGTACATAATTGGTTCACTACATAGAATCAACAAATTAAAGTTCCTCTAGTTTAGGTATATTGGAAATTGGTTTGTTTTTAAGTAGAAGTAGATGCTTCCAACATCTTTTTTTTAGGCTGAAACAAGAGAAGAGAAGGAAAACATATTCCTTGCAATTCCTTTACACATTACAAACAGGTCCCTAAGCCTTAGAGTAAAAATACTGCTGTTCATGAACATCCATCATGAGCCCTGATTTTGCAACCTTTTCTCTCTCTCTCTCTCTCTGTAGCAGAGTTAAGCAAGGTATAGTTCCTAATACCGTCCTTGTTTTTATTTCTAAACAAATACAAGATTTATATATTTAACTCTACATAAAGAAAATGTCATGAGTGACTAGTTATACAAAAGGTACTGGTTCCAAACAGCCACAACCTACCTTGTCGAATGTCTACATAGTCATTCTGGCAATTAATATGTTGTTCTACATGGAAGACTTCTAAAGAAAGATAAATAGTTGTGATGGATGGCTGTGGATTTTGGATGATCCATTCACAGTTCAGGTTATCAGTATAATTGCTGATGCCATCATAACCAGGAGAAGTGAGGTTACCATTCGCTGAACTAAGCAAGAGTCCACCACACACTGAAGAAACAAAATTTGGGAAGAAAGGAATTGTTATCAGACATACTCAGTTACAATATGAATTAAAGGAAACACCAAAAAGTACTATCATGTATGTAGCACTTTTCTTCGTCAGTGGTAGGCACTAGTCTACAATTGCAACTCAAGTATAGTATCAATGATATTATAAATCTCCATAAACCCCCCAAATAAATTGTTGGAAAAACAATGTAACAAAATACATTCCACTTATTTCTAAAATGGCCAGATTGTTTCATGGTGCCACTGCCCAATCTAAGAAGATAATGTCTTTTAGTTCTGACAGGATTTTTCTTTATTTTTAATGTGAAAGAAAACAGCTTGAAGATTTATTTATGTAATTAATGAAGAAAAACTCCATTTTTTCTTCAGATTATTTAATTTTTTCACTCAGCTTGAAGCATGTTACATTAGAGTCTATATAGCTAGGGTAGTTTCAGACATACATGCTTGGAGAAGACCATGTGGCATCTATGGGATGTAAAAAAAAAAATCAAGATGGCAGCTATAATCACACAAAGCTCCATCCCTTTTTACGTGCATTAGACAAGCAGCACAAAGGGGCAGAGTTTTGGTTGTATGGCCATGGCCACCATCTAGGCAAGACTAGAACCCACGGTCTCCCAGTTTCTAGCTTGATGCCTTAACCACCACACCAAACTGGCTCTCACACATGGCATACACATTTCTAAAATAAAACCCAAATAATACCATATACAAGCATTTATAAAATTTATATCACACGTTTTACTGTTACCTGCATCTTCATTGGAAGAGTATGTAATTCTGAAGCTGGACTCTGAGTCATCTTGGCTTGTTACCATAACTACTGTTATCTTGTTGCCAGAGGATTTAACCTGAGTGCCGGATGTCACCACACCACAGAGTTTGGATAACCTTGGAGTATTTTCACCAAAACCATTATGAACCTACAATCAATCAATCAATCAATCAAGTATAGCAAGGATTCCTCTAGAAAAGAATGTTCAAGTTTTAAAATCTTATTTCAATTTTTACAAAGGTATTTTTACAAAGGTGTGTTTTGAAATGTGTAGAAATATGCTTTTCAATTTGAAATATTAAATCATCTTGGCTTAGAGAGAGATGGCTTTGGCAAGATCTGTTTGCTACACTCAGGATCAGATATGATGTACTGCATGCCCATTGTACTGATATACATACTCAGCTACCTTCCTCGTTCCTATTCTTTTTATGGTGAACCACTTGCTTGTTGTAGCAGCACACTGCAAAAGAAATATTCCCAGCTGAGGAATATTCCCAGCTATAAGGCAGCTTTCCTCAACCTGTCTTCTGCAATGTTATGTACAATGCCTACCATTCATGGACAGGAAGTTAATTGGACTTGCTGACCAAGGAGAATAAGAATATGGTTCAAATCCCTAGAGCAGTGTTCTCAACCTTGGCAACTTTAAGATGTGTGGACTTCAACTCCCATGGCTGGCTGGGGAATTCTGGGAGTTGAAGTCCACACGTCTTAAAGTTGCCAAGGTTGAGAAACACTGCTCTAGAGGAAGAACACCAAGTAAGGAAGGCTGTGATGTAAGGGCACAGATTAATTCTGTAAATTCATTTTCTGCCTTGCTCCTGTGCCGTGCTCCTGTGTTATTTCCAATGTTTTTATTTCTCACACAGGGAGGTAGAGCAGGATAAGGGAATCTCTTCCACTGTGAGATGCCTTTTTAATGGCAAATACATACATCTTTTGTGATAACTGGCTTCATTGTATACACTATTTTCATATCCTAAGTAATGCACTTACTGCCAAATAATTCAAAGTACAATTCTGGCTGGATCCAAAATTCATGTCATTGATGGTAAGGGTGATCCGATGTCCAAATGGCACTATGATTTTCCATTCACATTTTAATTTGTGCAGGGAAGGATTTGGGTAGTTGGGAGAGGAAAATGTTCCCACGGTGCCACTAAGTTCACCTCCACACTCTGGAATGATGTTAAAAAAGAGTCAGCCTCGCTTGTCAGTTTTTTGGCTTTGGGGTTCTTTTACAGAAGATACAATAATGCTCAGGAAAGAAAATAAAGAATATTGAAATGAAGTGGCTGCCTCATTTCTATGTTTCCCTTCATTTAAAAAATATATTGGAAAAATCCGTTCACCTTAAATTGCTATATCTTATACTACATTATATCTTACTCCTTTATTTTATGTTTTGGCAGCAACTAGTAATTACATTGCTGGAATATAAAGTCACTGTTATGAAACAATAATGAAAAAATCAAATGGCAAAACAAATTCAGAACTTCCCAAACTGTACTTTATCCCTTTCCTGCTGCAAATGAAGCTTTGTATACAAAAGAAATTTGACATGTGTAGAAACAAATGAAAATATCATCTTTTACCTTCAGCACTAGCAGCAAAATGCAGCCTGAAGCCTGTGGCATTGATGGATCCATCAGTGACAAACTTGATATAGGCCAAGTTGCTAGCAGTGTCCACAGCATCAGGTATAGTAGTACCACAATATCTACCTAATAAGTCCCCTAAAAAAATGTACAAGAGATAGTAAAAGAAGGCCCACCTGATATTTGCTACAAATGTAGACAGGCTCAAAGAAAGTGACAACAATTGAGCTTATGGTCAGATCAGTCCTGGCTTATCAAGAAGAAGAAGAAAACCACACTGTTGATTTGAGTTTCTCACTCTGGTATACTTGTGCATGTTTTCCATAATGAAACAGGAGCTTAGGAACAAATATAGTTTTCTTTTGGACTTAGAAGCACTTTTATTTCAATCAGGGTTTGGCTACTCATGTGAACCTCAGATCTCTTCTACTGGGCCACCTCAGAGCTCCTGGATTACACTGCTGAAATTCAGCAACAAATCACAGAACATTGGTAGGAACAGGACAATAGAGTAGGTTTAGGATAGGCTTAGAGCATCTAAAGTGGCAGAAGAAGGCAATGTAGTAGTGCCTGTCCTCTCAAGGATACACTTAACACCAACAACAATTTCTGCTATTTCTGTGGCAAGCTATAGTCTATGAAATAGTTTCCCATGGGAGGTGAAATTGGCCTCTTTCTTGTTACACTTAAGAGGAGGCTTAGGACATTTATTTCTCCTCAGAACTTGGAAAGTTTCCAAACAGCACCTTAGAGTTTTTAAGGCATGGTAACCTGCAGCCTTGTGTGACATTTGATGAATTATTTGGGAATAGTTTCTGGGGGGTGGGGGTGAAGGCTATGGGAATAAACACCAGCAAGAGGCACAAAGAAAGTAAGCTGCTCCCTTCTTTGAATTCCGGTTACTCCAGTGAAAGACAGTAACTACTTGTATCTAATTGTATGTATTTGCCATTAAAAAGGCATCTCACAGTGGAAGAGATTCCCTTATCCTGCTGTACCTCCCTGTGTGACCCCATATCGACTCCAGTAGGTCTGAACATTCTTTACAACAGATCTGAAGTGTGCATAGGGAGACAAAGAGATTGAAAAGCATTTCTACTGCACAAGCAGAAATCCATGAATGTAACGTTGGCTGTAGCTCAGAATGCACCTTTCATTACCCAACAGAGAGTGAGAGAAAGAACGACAGTATTGACTCACGTACCTGTAGCTCCATTTTCTCGAATTACCAAGTAGTCATTTGTGCACTCTAGTGAGTTCTGAATATCTAGTGCTTCAAAGCTAATGGTAAGATAATGATTCTCAGGTCCATGGAGAAACCATTCACATAATAAATTATTTGGATAGTAATGTTCAGGAAACCCAACACTTTCAATTAGTCCACTTTGTCCTGTCAGTGTTCCACCACATGCTGCTGAAAGAAACATAAAGATGTCCACTAGTCAACCATAGGACCTCTCCTACATTTCCTTCCCATGAAAAAAGACAGCAGAAAATGTGTTTCAGCATGACTATTATACTGTAATGAATGCCTTTCCCAATAAAGTACTCAGACTCAAAAACAAAGTTTAAGTTCTGATTTTATTAAGGATAGAGTGCAAACACAAAGAAAGCTGAGAATGAGAAAAGCGCGCCTAAAATCAAACTAAATAGCCCCGTTACAAACAGAGTCCCACCCCCTTCAAACGTCTCAAATTCACATTCCCAGGTGCTCCTAACGAGTTCTGCTGATCAACAGGCAAAAAGACCTTGACACAAAAAGATAGCCCAAACACATTCCTGCTTAACGAACAGAGATAGAGCGCTCAGTGCAAGGTTTCTCAGCAGCTCCCTCCCAGCTAGGAACGCGCGTCAGCGCTCTGGCATGAGAACCGTTACGATGTACCATGCACATTGAAACGATGAACATGATATATACACTGTAAAGAAAAAGAGAGATCTAGAGAGACAGTTTGGTGTGGTGGTTAAAGCACCAGGCTAGAACCAGGAAGACCATGAGTTCTAGCTTTGGACCATGAAGCCAGCTGGGTGACCTTGGGCCAGTCACTCACTCTCAGCTCTAGGAAGAAGGCAGTGACAAACCACTTCCAAAAATCTTGCCAAGAAAATTGCAGAGTCTATCTCAGGCAGTCACGACTGGGTGTCAGGACTGACTTGAAGGTTGCTCATCACCATCACCATCACCATCACCATCACCAGCATCATCTATCAGTGACTCTTCAGATGTGAGCACATTGGGTTCTAGACCTTTTGACCTACAGTAGTGCTTTTCAGGGCACTTCAGTGCACTCCCCAGCCTTGCCTTTTTTATTCTCTGCAGTGCTTTTGTGCCACACAAGCATCTTCAGTACTTCTCTGTGGGGTAGCAAAGATAACTAGCTGGAACATGGGGGAGTGATTATAATGGAGCAATGGAAACGCCCTTTCCAATCACCTCCAAAGAAGAGGAGGCATTATGGTATCTTGGCTTCAAAAAGGAGACAGAAAATCCAGGAACTGGGAATCAAGACATATGGGCATAATTATATGTTAAGAGCATGAGAGAGTTTCAGAGGTTGTTTGGAAAAGCTGTGGCCGCATAAGCATTTCACAATTATCAGGAAATGAAGAGCTTTGTTGATGTGATTAGTGAAAAACTGAAAAAGTCTCCACCTTAACAAACTGAGAGGTAAATTGGGTTTTAAAGTGAAAGTAATCCAGTTGCTGAGATTTCTGTATTTCTGAAAGTCTCAGAAAATGTTGCTTTTGACTGAAATCAGCTGCTAAAAGCTTGACAGTGGGTATTCCAGCAAATGGGGAAACCTCCTGCTATGCACTTCAGAGGAAATGCTGCCAAACTGGATTTGCAGTATTTCCCCTGAAGCAGCAGCTGAGAAGAACATTCATCACCTTAGCTGCTGAAGAATTTCTCCAAATCAGCAGCACCATGGGGTCACATTCTGTCTTCATCTCTTCAGTTGCATCAATTTTCAGAGATTTTATAGATAGCAGCACTGTGCTAATCCCACATCAAAGCAGGCTCTCTATATGGAAGAGGCCTTAGTCAGTGATACCAGTCTCATCTGACATACTGTGATGAATAACTGGTTAAAAAAAAAGTTGGACTACAATACACTCACAGTTTCTTTCAATCATCCCGAATTGTCTAGAATTTGAACAATCTCCTTTAATCCATGTTAGCAAGTATTTGTAATCCTTGGGTATGATCTTACAGTCCCATGCAAATTTGCATTATTCTAGTGTTCTCTATTTTTTAGAAGCATGAATGTTAATATTTATGCAAATATTTTTGAAATACACTTTGGAATAGTAGCCACATCTTAAGTATTTTTTCAAAAGTTCCATAACTAATAACATTCTGAAATACCAAGCCTAGATATATTGGAATTATCATATGGAAGTCACTTTTATTAGTTAGCGTCTTTTGAGGATTAGCTGAACCTGACCAGCTGATGATTTATAGTAAAATTCAATTATACCCTTAGATTTTAGGATCAGTAAAATGTTAGGCACAGATTAAATGTACATACTACCTCTTGAATACTTAGCATTGAATC
Source organism: Candoia aspera (assembly GCF_035149785.1). Classification (NCBI taxonomy): domain Eukaryota; kingdom Metazoa; phylum Chordata; class Lepidosauria; order Squamata; family Candoiidae; genus Candoia; species Candoia aspera. Next base: position 21,751,660 of record NC_086156.1, on the reverse strand, counting down.
CAGACCATCTCTCCAGGCTGTTTGATTGAAATCTCACATGTAGGGAAGAACCAGAAGATCTCTGAATGCCTGGCACAGAAGTCCCACACAGTGTGGTGATGAGCTGAGCTGTGGAATCAGCCCCATCTCGTAATTCAAGATAACTTAATGTACAACTAAAAGAAGACAACATTATACATTTTTGTGGACAATATATCAGACAAGTATTTGGCTCAATTTTGGGAGGCACAAAATCCAGAGACATAAAGGTCTGCAATCAATAACACTTGGGTCATCTGAGGACTAAATAAATTATAGAATAAGAAATATTTAACTAGGTCACAATACCATACTGAGCAAGTTTTGCTAATCTTTCTACATGATTGGAATCATGAATAAATGTTTTTGGACATCATGTTAGAAAATTAATTTCCAGTGGTGACTTCTGATTCACCATTCAATAAATTCAACCATGCAAGTTTGAAGTTTTTAATTAAAATTTGCTCTAAGAATGGAAATGCCATTCTTTTAGACCCATGTAACTATGAAAAGAGCTGCTTGAATAGAATGATTTTTATTCAGATATATTCAGTAGGAAAGCTTTTATGGTATGTTAATTATCTTGGATCCTCAATGTATGTTGGGGTAGTGAAACAGGAAGAGAGGAAAAGTGATTACTAGTTTTTTTTTTCTTAATGAAATATTCTAAGCAAACAAAACTAAAGAGTCTTCCCTCTCCACAGGGCTTTGTTCTTTGTAAATAAATAAATCCATACATACATACATACTCTTAAATTGAGATTTAAATGCTGCTTAACAATTCAGAGGACCTAACATGGTCTTGGTTGATCTTAAAGAGCTAAGCATATACTTGGATGGGAGACCATCAGAAAATTTCAGGGAAGAGAAGGGAAGCTGAAGGGAAAAGAATAATTGAAAAGATGCCAAGCCATTTTCATGTGTTGCCAAGAAAACTACAGTGAAGGGTCTAAGAAATCAACAGGAGTTGAGCTCAACTCAAAATAGACTTTATGAAAAATTTAAAAGGAAAGAAGACACAGGTTGTCCACTTGTCACTGCATTTGTTAAATCAGAGGGATTATGCCTGTAATACAACTGACACCCTCACCCTCTTGATTCACATAGCCCTGAAAAGAAATTCAAGCTAAAGCAAAAATATACTGACATCTTAACTGTTAGAACTTTCTTCAGACTTGCTTCTAGATTTTTATTGTTTTTAGAGCAATGGACAGGAGATTTTACCCTGGCTGTCTGTCACCCTAGTTACTTCTACATCTATCCTAGTGCCACTGTAATTCACTAGATCAGTTAAGATCCTTTCAGTAGTTTCCTAACCCTGATTGGGGAACAAGAATGTGGCAACTGGAATGGAAGATTATTCCCAGCAGGGATCTAAAAAGAATCCCAACGTGTTTTCCAAGAAGACATCTGACAATCTTTTCAATTCTTTGTAGGTGTAGATGGGGGGGATGGGGGGCAAAACACACTAACACAAGTCTTGCTAGGCTGTAGCCATGTAGGAATCAACAGAAACAGTGTAGCTAGACATGTAGATAACAAACTCAAGACTCAAGTTGTCATACCGCACATCTTCTAGCTTTTTAAGAGAAATAAAAATAGCAAGGAATGTTTTCATAACACCTCATTACAATAATTGCCAGCTTTAGAAAATGTAATTAAAGCTAATCTAATAATTGTGTAAATACTTGGGTGAAGGTTGAATATCAAATTGATCTTCAAACTGCAGCTCTACAGCCACCCCATAGGGTGCAGTTATGGTCCAGACGCAATCAGCAAAGGGTGGATAATTTCCAGGGTAGTTGGGTGAAGAGATAAATCCAAATGGATTGTCTTGAGTGATGTAAACATTTCCTCCACATGCTAGCAAGTAAGGAAACACAAAGAACCTATTAAACAGGATTCAACATTCTCTGAGACACCCTAGAATTTGCCAAACATAGGCTCCCAGCACAGTCCACTGTAGTCATGCTATCTGAGGTTGCTTTGAACTATAGCACAGAAAAATCTGGAGAGGCACAAATTGCAATCCACATACAATTAGAACTGCACATTTAGGAGTGTGAAGCTCTGCCCACAACTTCTGCCTACTCCATGGTCTCCCTATAACCTACCCTGCCAACTGGAAGAGAAAGATCAGGCAGGAGCCTGCAGAATGTGAATAGCCTTCCCGCCTTGGGATGAAGGAGTTGTGACAAAGGACGTGGAGAGGGGCAGGGACAATACAGCCCTCTTTGTGCTCCTAATTAAATCCTCAAGCCAAAAGTAGACATGTGTAACTCAGTAAACTCAGTTTGCATTCTTGTCATAATAGAGTCAAGGCAGCTTATATTTTCCCACTTTTTATTTTTATTGCATTTGTTTCTGACATGTGTGGCTTCCCTGGGACACTATATGAGACCTTAGGGGAGACTGAGTTTGGTGTGTATGAGACAGGACCTGTACATCCTATCCATCAAAAGGAGCATTTTCCCAAACGGGTGAAGGATTCTATTTTCTATACCGTTGGTTCTGTTCTGGCTACTACCTTTTAGACATTATTAAACCACCAAAAGAGAAAAGATTTCATAAATGGCCACTAGTCACATGTATCAGCATTAAAAAGTGCAGTTAAGCTAGAAGGATACCTTTTGACCCACTAGATGATTTTTTTTAAAGATAATTTTTTAAAATCTCAAGATGGAAGTTGAATTCCAATATTTCAGATTGTTGGTCATATGGGAACCAAGTGGGGCTTAAAAAAGTGTTTCACATATCCAGAGGATGTAGTTTAGCTGCTAATTCAGAAAACTTTAGGAAGATTCATACAGCCTAAACCCACAAACTCCTATTAGCCCTTATACTGAAATGGAAATTTCATGTTCAGAGGTAATATGGTAGATAATAACAATTGCTGGGGAATGAGAGTAAGAGAATATGTTCAAGCCCTGCCTTCTCAGAGGCATTTAGTTGGTTGTGGTATGAAGAAGCACCACAGTCTGGCTCTGTCTTCCCCAATCTTGAATCACTTGATGATTAGGTAGCCTTCCAAATCCATTCAAATCCATTCAGATTAAATCAAAGCAAAGCAATAACCCATTGCCTTCCAGTTATGATGAAATGTCACCTTCCAGAATTACAGGTAGTCCTCGCTTAACAACCATTCATTTAGTGATGGTTCTGACTTATGACGGTGCTGAAAAAAAAACAACTTGTGACTGGTCCTCACACTTACGACTGTCACAGCATCCCTGCAGTCATGTGATCGCAATTTGGGTGCTTGGCAACTGGTTCACATTTATGACTGTCACAGTGCCCCATGGTCACATGATCACCATTTTTGACCTTTCCAGCTGGCTTCTAGCAAGAAAAATCAATGGGGAACCTCATGTTTTGCTTAACGACCATGTGGTTTGCTTAACGCCTGCAGTGATTTGCTTAACCACCACCACAAAAAAGGTCATAAAATTGGGTTGGATTCACTTAATGACCGCTTCGCTTAGCAACTGAAATTCTGGTCTCAACTGTGGTCATTAAGCGGGGACTACCTGTACCAATTCTAATGCTGATTGGTAATTCTACAAGCTGTGGTCCCAGACCATCTGGAGGGTACCAGGTTGGGAAAGGCTGATCAAGAAGGCTGATGGTTTCTTTTTGGCAAGTCATGGTCCTGAGTCGTTGTTTGAGAATCACTGGTTTAAAATTTCACTGATTTGTGCCATCAGTGCAGAGCCTTTATTTGCATTCAGTTCTAATACTTACCGAGGCCCTTTGCCTCATATGTCAGTTTGAAACCCTGGCCTCCATTACTGCTCTCAGAACTGAAGTAGACAAACAGCTGGTTATCTGTGGTGACCATTGTAGGGAAAGAATTGCTACCGCAAAAGCGCCCATTCCTGCTCCCTGGTCCTAATGGTGGAGCAGAGAAATCTGGTCCATTTCTAAGCTGAAAAGTAAATGGTGAACAGAGTCAAGGAGAGGAATTTGTTAAGGCATGAGCCAAGAGCAATAATTGGGAAAACATAAAGTGAAACCTCATTTTAACTGATTAATCTGGGGGCAGGGAGGGGAGAAAGTGTCTGTTATTTCCAAAGGTCTGTTGAATTCAATGAGTCTATCATTGCAGTGATGCAAATTATGTTATTTGAGTGACAACATCACTATACAAATTATGCAAATTTACAAAAATAACGTAATTTGCCTTGCCTGCACAATGATGTAATCACGTAAATTGGTGCAAATGATGAACAAAATTTTACCCAGTATAAATTACTTCTATAAGTAGCAGGTGTTCATTTTAGCTTCACAACAAATCTGCAGACACCAACTATTTTCTCTCATTTGATAAATCCGAAATGGAAACTGACATAAATTAATAGAGAACTTCAAGGGGGTGCTTCACTTCAACAAGGTTTCATTCAAAGCAGCTTTGGAGCACCTTCTCAAAGTGGATCACTGCTGATCTGAAGATTTTCATGCTAAATAGTATTTCTGAGGAAGGCGATTTCTTTTATCATGAGCCTTATACAATGGAAGGAAAGAAGCCGGAGTGGCTTCCATTGATTCGGAAAGATGGGACGAAAAAGCTAGAATTTAAAATCTGCACTTATATCTAGTTCTTCATTTCTACTGGCTGCACTTCTAATCTTCTGTCCATGTATCGCCTCATTTTTGTCTGCAATAATGAGCCAAAGCTTGCCTAGTAAAGTGTTCTCTATGCTAAGTCTTGAATGAGGGATTAAATGTTTGGAAAGCTCAGGTTCACAGCCTTGACTGGTGTGAAGCCTGATACACAGGGGCAAAATATTAACTGCAACCGTTGTTGTTGTTGTTGTTGTTGTTGTTGTACATAACCAAATTTATCTTACCTCAACATAATCTCCATGGTTGCAGAAAGCATCATCATTCAGTACATGGAATGGTTGTTCAAAACGGATGCCAATGATGAAGCCATCAGGAACCAGAACATGCCAAGAACAATTGAGATTTGGAGGATAGTTTTGGGGATAATTGGGTGAAGTGATCACACCTTTGTCTGCACGCAAAATGCCTCCACAGCCTGAATAAAAGGAATGAAAGCCTTTTAAGCAAGGAACAATTGAATTACATTTAACTTATAACTTAATTCCATAACATTGAAGTTGCTCTCACCTAGGAGCTTCACGTATTTGCAGAAGTATCCCCAGTAAATTATTTTTGGACCAAAGCTGACTAGTTTTGTGCAGAATAGCATAGGAAAGATTAGAAATTTACTCTTGCATAGGTTTTTCAAAATCAACTTTTTCCTGTAGGGCTGTGTGCATCATTTTGGTCATTGTGGGCTACGCTTAATGTTTTAGGAAGAATGATGGCCATAGTAGGTACAGCTGCATTATAGCAAGGACTGGGATTTCCAGTTTTGAGGGGGTTTGAGGAACTGGGGATTTCTTTGTTATTGTAAACATTCAGTACAAATCTCTCTGAGAACAACCCAGTGCTGGCAACAACACTTGTACTCCTTGAACCACTGTGACCAGCCATTTTGCATTCTGAATGGCCAAACACTGACTTGAGCTCCTGGATTTCAACCAAAGTACTGCCTTTACCTTGACAACCTTGCTTGGCTTGACTTCCTGGATTTCTCCTTTCTGGCTGATTCACTGACTGTGAGCAAAAGATCTGTGAAAATTCAGGGCTACCACCGCATTTCTGACTGTGCTCTTCTGTGCTTAGAGCAGATTCACATAAGAAATACATTGAAAGAATTCTTGATGCTCAAGACTATCTCCTGATTAAATGAGGCCATAATTGTTTCCTTTCTGTTCTTTCTTCCCCTCCTATCTCTTTAAACCTACAGAGGAAGTACAAGGGTAATTTAAAAAGGAACTTACTTTTGTGGAAAGAAGCATTAAATCCAGTACCAGTAGTACTTGAATCTGAAGTGAACTGAATGAACATGGCATCCCCAGTTGACCTTATTGGGCCAGGAACTTCACGGCCACATACAGTGGATAGAACTGGTGCAAGACCATTGTCCCCTATGAAAAGAAATGAGATGTAATGAATTGATATGCTCTTTAAGTTTCCATACTAGTTATTTGTCAAAGGAGGCGTGTCTGATTTAAAGAAGTAACATTATGCTTGGAAATTCTAACTTATTTCACCATTTATTGTTTTTGGCAACCAAATCACATTACTTATTCCAAGCCATACCAATCATTCAGTTACAATGACAGTGTTTGGAAGAGAACTGCAAATTCTAGAACATCCCATGCATTTGGATTCCGGGGACTGATAGAAATGAAACATTGTTCTGCATTCAATTTTCAAAGTAAGAGTTGTCTGAAGGGTCATTTGTACATTCCACTGGGAGCAACATGGCCCAAGAATTGGTAGATGGTTGACCTCCATTTTAATGATATTCTAGCATTGGGCAGCCCAGCCCAACCAAGCTATAGGTAGATGTGCAGGAACAAGCAGGGATACATTTTTATTTGATCATTATTGATATTCCATAACACAGATCTCCCACTGCAGCCCTCGCTTTACAAGAATGCAGGTGTGCCTTACCATCTCTGAAGACAAGTTTATCATAACTGCATGAGCCATGAGACTCTACGTCCAAAGCCAGGATGTTGAATTCCACTGTTGAGCCTTGTGCTCTGATAAGCCATGTGCAATCTGCAAAATTTCTGTACTCTGAGGGCCAGCCTGGTGAGAACAGGAATAAAGGTGCTTCACTGGCTGTTAGGAGACCTCCACAGGCACCTGCCACCGAATCAGGCAAGAGAAAAAGAGAGAGATTTATTGTTCCAGTTTACACAATTTGTTTCTTTTCTTCCTATGTACATTAATTTACTCTGGGATCCACAAACAGCACTTATTGGGGACCCCCTGCTTTAGCAGATGTTTCCCAATTTCTTTGCCTCATCTGTGTTAGTATTCTGATAAATCAGAGAGTTATAATTATCTATGAATGGGAAAACTCTCCCTGACAAGCCATTTTGCAAAAGTGGCCAGAAAATGTTTTTAAAATCCCAAACTGGCCTGCTAGACCAAAAGGTATACACTAGAAAGTCATGCAACTTTCACATAAAGGAGAAGTACAGGGAGGTACATGAAAAAAGAAGCACCTTTCTCCCTACCTGCCTGAAAATGGGGCTACTACTTCCCACGTCTTCCTGTGGGGAGCCCTCTTCCATGCAGAGAGAAACTGGGAACAATTGTCCCCTGCTTTCTCTGCACACAGGTAGGGGTGGGAGAAGCGGTTATTCTCCGTTTTGTACTACACACAAAAAAAGCATCCAGTGCACAGGGAGGCAACAGATGAGGACCATGTTTCATCCTGCACAAGTGCTCTTCTCCGTGTAGAAAGGAGTAGGGAGCCATCTCTTCCAACACTACCAACAAAAGATTCTCTAACAGTTATACAGAGAATACAGCACATTTCTCTCTGTCCCCCCAAAACAGGTTAACTATAGAGATGGGGATGGGAGACAAACCTATAGGCAAGTTGTTTTCAACATTTGTTGGCGCTTCCATTGCATACCAGTCCAAAACAAAACCCTTTCCATTTACAGAATAATCAGAGATGAACTGGAGAGTGACAGAGTTTCCAGAGGAGGTGAAAGAAGATGGTGCTACCCCACAATACGTTGCAATGAGATGGGAATGTATGTTTGGCCCATCATAAATCTGCAGAAGGAACAGATTATCAAGATTTGGAATTATTTTTAAAATGTCCATGGTTTATGTCTAAACTGTACTAGCAAAGAAAAGTGAATAATTGGCTTTAATTGCCTAGTGAAAGCATCTGAAAAGTACATATTTTACAAGTAATTATCTATTTATGCTTAAAATGTCTTTTGCAACTTTAAGGCAACATCTGATAGTCTATCCATATTGAGATGTTGAGACCACTGATAAAGCAAAACTTGCTTTGTTACTTATTTGCACTATACTTTCACTAAAAAAGGAGAAGCACACAATGGACTCTTACCTTCAGCTTATCCTTATAGCAATTACTCAAATCCTCAATATCCATTTGTGAGATATCACCATGGATAACTTGTGTTCCATTCACAGTTATCATCCACTGATAGTTGGAGAAGTGAGGATACTTTCTAGGCCATAGTGGAGAAGCAATTTGTCCATTTGTTCCTACAATACTATTTCCAAACACTGAAAAGTAGATAGCAAAATGGATCCATACTTTAATGTATATATTGCATCCACCTGTATATTGTACAGATTTTTAATATTGCATTTATTTATCAGCCACTCAGTAAACTTGTTAGCAGTAACTGTGACACAATCCTGATTTACTGAGGAGGCCCTTTCTGTGGGCCTTGGATGACAGCTGGCACTGGGAAGAAAGGAAGTCCCCAACCAGGATGCTGAAAGGGGTCACTTGGGGAGGGTCCCAAGTGGAGCAAAGTGCCTAACTGAAGGCTTCTTATGGGCTTGCGCTTAAAAAGGGACTTGACATGCTCCTTCTTCCTTTCTGAGTTGGGCACTAAACAAGTCAGCCCACCCATATAATACTTTTTCCTGCAGTACAAGAGACTGCGACCTTAGATAGCTCAGTCTGTTGTCCTGCTGTTGACTGTTGATGCGCAACTTCAAGGCCCATGGTGATCTTCCATCTTCATCTTAAACCAGAATAGGAGAGTTGAGACACGGTATTAACAGAAGGCTATTTTAAATGGGATACTGACTAATATCTCTTCAAATGCAGGATGATCTTCTATAAACTGGACTGCTACTTATTTTCACTATACATATTGTTCTCCCTATTGTTCTCAACAACTATTAAAACATTTGCTGTATCAGATATTTCTCTCCTTAGCACCTGCTAACTCAAATGAGTAGGCAGTATATTTTCCTGCACAGTATACAGTATATTTCCCTAGGTTGATATTTTGCCCTTGAAAGGTGGTACAAAATCAAAGCACAAGTCAAAAACACAGAAAATGTGTCATGAAATGGAGATATGGTGGAATGAAAGTGTTAACAAACAACCTCCTCCAATTCAATGGCCATTAATAATTATGATAGGCTACAGTTCCCAGAATTTCCAGTTAGCATGGCTATTGCCCATGCTGGGTGAAAATTCTGGGAGTTCTATGCTGGGGAATTCTGGGAGTTGAAGTCCACACTTCTTAAAGTTGCTAAGGTTGAGAAACACTGGTGTATAGTATATGCTAATATTTGCAGCTTTGATCTCTTGCACCAAGATAGCTGAAGAGCCAAGTGCAATATTTTAATGGCAAAAGTGCAATATTTTAACCAAAACAATCAAATATAATTTAGTTCACTGTGTAAGGTTCTTAACAATAATAATCACAGATTACATACTTATAAACAGAACTCAGTGAATATCTATAGTTCATCTGAGACTGATCTCAAGATACATGGATGGGATTTTGAATCTGATACACTTGTGCAAGATTAAGTGCAACTTTCTTCTTAGTTTTATTGCAGCTTCCAAATTCCCTCTGTCTTCCACAGCAAATTTATTATATCCATGCTGTGTTTTTTTTAAAAAACCTGACAATTACATAGTGATAATTAGTGTCCTTTATCCACTGTTCTTCAAATATGTTGGATTAGATCAGGCGTGTCCAACCTGCAGCCTGTAGGCCGCATGCGGCCCTGAACAGCTAGTAATGTGGCCCCCCAAAATCGTAAACTTTTAACATTATTTTACAATTTTTTTCGTGGCTCGATTGCATGGTGCTCAAGTGCGGACTGCGTAGGTAGAAACAATGGAATGTTGTGTAGGGGAGGGGGCAGTGCAGTGCTAACGCTGCTGCCACCAGCTACACACATCAGCTTGTGGCGACTTGGCATTATATATAATATTTCAACCTACCTACACGACTTCTGTGATGACAGGCAATTATTGTTATTAAGTAGACCTGTAAGTTTTCTTATTTGATTATTAAACTTTGCTTTGTTTATTTGCCTACCTAACAATTTACAATGGGCTTGTTGTGTTATTTCTTACAAAATATATTTATTCCTAAATAATAAACATCAACATAGTCTCAACAGAAAACAGAACCCAACAAAGAAAATAAAAAAAGAAAAATCACAGATGGAGGAGTATTCAGCGAAAAATGGACAGATGAGTATTTTTTTGTCGAGACAAATACTAAGGCACTATGCTTAATTTGTAGGGATAATGTGTCAGTTTTCAAAGACTACAATTGGAAAAGCTGTTATACGGAAAATCATGCTGCCAAATTCGAAGTGTATCAAGGAATTTGTCATAAAGACAAATTATTGGAACTGAAAAAAAGTCTGTCGTCTCAACATTTTTTTAAAAAAGTCACAACTCAAAAGGACTCTATTATAAAAGCTAGTTATTTGGTAGCAAATCTGATTGCAAAAAGATCAAAACCATTTACCAATGGTGAGTTTATTAAGCAATGTATGGAAAGCGTGGCAGATATAATTTGTCCTCATAAAAAAAGCAATTTTTCTAAAATCAGTTTGTCTCACCAGACTATAGCCAGGCAAACTGAAGAAACAGGAAAATCTATCGAAAGAGGTTTGAAGAATAAAGCTGCTAATTTCAAATGTTATGCTTCGGTGATGGATGAAAGTACTGATGCTACAGATACAGCTCAACTTGCCATTTTTATTAGAGGTATTGATAATGAATATAATGTCTCTGAAGAAATGGCTTCTTTGGTGCCATTAAAAGACACAACTAAATCTCTTGATTTGTACGAAGCAGTAAAAATGACATTAAAGTGATTTTCTTTAACTATTGTCAACATATCTGGTATATCTACTGATGGTGCCCCGGCGATGGTTGGTAAAAGTGAGGGACTTACAAAATCGATAGAAGACAATGCAAGTGCCGCCAGCAACTCACGTTTGATGAAGTATCACTGCATTCTACATCAAGAAAATTTATGCGCGAAAGCTTTAAAAATGGATAATGTCATGCAAATTGTCATCAAAGCAGTGAATTTCATAAGGGCCAAGGGATTGAATCATTGCCAATTCCAGGAGTTCCTTAAAAGTATGGAAGCTGATTATGGGCACATCATTTACTTTTCTGAAGTACGGTGGCTAAGTCAGGGTAAAATGCTGAAAAGATTTTATGATTTGTGAAATGAAATCAAGTTGTTTATGGAATCAAAAAGAAAATTTGAGCCAGAACTTGAAGATGAAAAATGGCTCACAGATTTAGCATTTTTGGTGGATTTGACCACTCATTTAAATGAGTTAAACATGTATCTTCAAGGAGAAAACCTACTTATCACTGCAATGTTTCAAACCATAACAACATTTGAAATGAAACTTAAAGTATGGCAAGCTCAAGTTATGGAAAATAATTTTATACATTTTAATGTGTTGGCAAAACACAGTCCTGTGAACAGCGAGAAATATGCAGCCTTACTTTTTGGTCTGATACAGGAATTTGAGAACAGGTTTCAAGATTTCCAGAAAAATCATCAATATTTTGGTATATTTTCGACTCTATTTTCAGTCAACATAACTACATTACCTTCAAATTTTCAAATGGAATGCATAGAGTTGCAATCAGACATTCAACTCAAAGAAAAATTTGATCATGTCTCTCTACTGGACTTTTACAAGACCTATCTTCCCAGAGAAAAATATCCCTTGCTTCACAATCGCGCCTTATTCACAACATCGCTTTTTGGCCGCACGTACATTTGTGAGCAACTATTTTCAAGGATGAAGCACACAAAGAATAAAATTAGAAATTTCTGATGAGCACCTTGAGAACTCACTGAGAATTGCAATCACTTTCATCAAACCAGACATTGATGCATTAGTTTCACAAAAACAAGGTCAAATATCCCACTAGTTTTATGTTGCCCTCTGTTTTAAAATTTTATAATAAAAAATATAAAAAAACAAATGAACTTTTATTACTTATATACATTAACTATATTATATATTTTATGTGTGGCCCAAGACAATTCCTCTTCACTCAGTGTGGCCCAGAGAAGCCGAAAGGTTGGACACCCATGGATTAGTCATTCATCCTCAGTTGATTGTTGGGCTAGTGTAATGGGATATGTAGTCCAATATATCCAGAATAAAATGTGTTGAGGATGGATGTATTGCAATACTACAATATTAAAATTAAGGGAGAAACATAGACTGGCTGCCTGTTTTTTTTTTTTCAAAAGAAGAAACCTAGATAGCTTGTCATAGCATATATCTTTCTTTTTCCATCTTCCAAAGATTCATAATAATGGAATTCTTTCGGAATCAAATATTTACTTACAGTGAGCAAATGTGGCCTGGAATCCCCTTCTACTGATAGAGCCATCTGAGACAAACGTCACCCAGAGGATGTGTCCAGTAATTGAGGTATAATTCACTGGCAAAGAGTTCCCACAGTATCTTCCCACCAGAGGACCACTGAAATTGCCTTCCCTAATTTCTATGTAGTCTTTGGTACAGCCTTCACTTTCTTCCACCTGAAAGTCTCTGAAAGGGTTTTAATTAATATAATTAAAATTAAAGGTACACAGTTTAGTAAAACAATAATAACCATTTAATAGAATCATTCTGTTAAAATATATCAAGTCAAGTTTTTTTTTCCATTGTATCTCTATATCTCTTTAGTTGCCATGTCCTTCCCTATCTCCTGTTCTCCAGAACGGGAAGGCCTTACAAGGATCCATTCTTGCTGCATCCAAATGAAAATGATACAAAGGTCTTAGTCCTACTCATTCTGGTAGCATCACTGCACCCTTGGCCATTCCCCAGTATTTCCCCTGTTGAAAGCTTAAACATGTGTTTAAATGGAAAGGGTAATTCTTGGCTAAAAATGATTGCCCATCCCCACCAGTATGATTTACTTATTCCAGAGATCAATCATACATGGTCTGTTATAGCATCGGAGACCAGCTAAATGGTGCCCATGGACATGCAAAGCAAACTAATAAATTAAAAATTGTACTTTGTTAAAGATAATTGTGTGAAGTTTCAATATTCTCCTATAACAGCTTACAAAATGTTGCCTTTTTAAAAGCTTTTGGTGCCTATTCTATGATTTAAGAGTACATGCATGTGCCTGCCACCTAAAAATATTGCCAACCCCTATCTACTCTATCTTACAGCTCATCAAACCTTCAGATGAAATTTTTACCCATCCCTATTAATTTTACTCCTCTTAAATGCCTTAGAATTCAAAGAAGCATGCCCATACTTTAGAAAAGATTTTAAATAGACAAGCATTGCTATCTGCAATATTTCAGCAGTTGTTTCAGCTTAAGGTTCTCCTATATACAATAATAGAAAGACAAAAATAAAGTTAGCCAATTGCATTGCTGCATTTGCCTTAATCTCTTTCATTCAAATTTAAATCTGGTGTTACAGAGGTAATGATTCAGACACTCCATCTTTGTGTAGAATTAAGCCACACAATTATCTACCTTCCCAAAGGAATAAAATTGTTTTGCTTTATGTCATAGCTTTGCTGGCTACCTCCTGGCTACCTGCTGGATGGTTCTTTGGTCTTCCATTTCCTTCTCCCAAAAGAAAACACAAGAGCTAACATTTAGAGCTAAAGGAAAATATTCAGTTGCCTAAGGAATGACTGACTGTGTGGGAAGTAAGAAATTGCATTTGCAATCCTAAGAGAAATGAAACCTGAGTCACTACATAGGTCATTCCTCTGACCTTGATCTTTCCCTTGGTTTGAATCATATATCTTTCTGCTGATTGCAATTCTGAGGACAGTGTGTGGACTTTTTAAACTGAGAAGTTGGAATGTCAATCTCATCTGGATGTCATACTAAAAGCATGCCTTGAAAGATGTTTACTGCATTACCAGATTTATTATTTGGTAGAGGGAGGAATTCTACACATATTATTTTACATTTTGAGAACTGAACTATATCATTGAAGTTGGTTTGACTAATGCAAAACTTCAGTGGTTCCCAGTTCAAATTCAGATTATAGATGGAGCAATTCTTTCAATTTTAAGAAAAGATACTCTTCAGTTGGTTTTTCTGTTTTTGAACTGCCTGTCACCAGAAATGTTCTCTGCTATTTTTTTTAAAGCTTTGATGTATTGGTTGCTGCTTTTTTTTTTTTTAGTTTTTCCAAGTGGGTGTGCATACATTCCCCTTAAAATGCATGACTCAAAACCCATGCCACATATGTTCTGATTTAATGGCAGATGAAAGGGACTGGGCCTCAACTTCATCTCATGCCATCTCAGACAGAAGCCATTTTTCTGAAACTTCTTCTCTACATGTTCAGAATGTTCCTTCTTCAAAAATGTTGAATAGGTCCTGGTGTGAGGAAGGGAAATCCCACCAGTTGTCACTCAATTGCCATATTTGTTCTTAAATGTACTGGCCTGGCTTAGCCAATTATACAAGAGCCAGTTTGGTCTAATGGTTAAGGCACTGGACTAGGAGTGGGGAGCCTTGCCTTAGTCACAGAAGCTGACTGGGTGACTCTGGCCCAGTCACTTTCTCTCAGCCCTAGGAAGAAGGCAAGGGCAAACCACTTGTGAAAGTGTTGTGTAGAAAATAGTATGGACTTTGGAGTCCTTGGTGGACAAGTATGGACTTGTCCATGTAATCACCAGGAGTCAAAACTGACTTGTGGGCAAAGAAAAAAAAAACCCAATTTATATATATCACAGTTTAATATAACTATCTCTGAATCCATTATTCTTCAGCACTATATTACTTAATACATTTTAGAACGAAGGAATGTATTTCCTCTTTTGCCTAAAAGCATCATGTACAAACCTTTTTGCAATTCCTGATATAACAGGGAAAAACTGTATCTGTTACATTGTCCATTTGTTCATAATGCCATTTTATATTAATAAATGCACTGAATTCTTCTCTCAAAAGTTTTTACATCTCATACTGTTTGCTTTACTGTCATATTGCATAGATTAATAACCATACATTTGTGTTACTTTTTATATTGCTGACTTTTAAAAAAAATGATACTGGCTTGACTGTTCACTAGGGCAGAAAGGTAGGGTATAAATCAAATAAAAAAAATAAATATTTTTAAAAATTTTCAAATGTTGTGTGGCTTGCTTCCATTTATTATATGCCAATCTAAGATTACTTTTAACAGAAAGCAGCCCAAAATTTGATATTAAATAAATAGACTATTGGGATTGTTACACTAGCCTAAGAAGATTTCTTCAGCATCTGTGCGCTTGCAAAAAATGAAAAATGAAAAAAAGTTTATTGGCATAAAATCCCACAAGGCAAAATGGCTGATAACTAACTAAGTAACTAACTAACTATAGTTCCCTCCTTGTCTGTGATATAGGGGTGGCATCTAGAAGCACAGGTTTCAATTGTCTGAAAGCTGACCAGGTTAATAGGCAATAGGAAAAAGTTAAAGCAAGCCCTTTCTGGCTGTGATTGTATTCATTTTCCAAGTTGTGGGTACTGTTTTACATGCTGGTAATTACATCCTTCTAAACCCAGCATTTCCTTCCTGCTGCTCCATTAAAAGATTAAACAACAACTCTTTGAAAAATGGATTTACGTGAAAGACAGCTGGAGCCGGTTGCCAGGGGAGCTCAGAAGGTTCCAGACACATTCAACGTTCAATGGATAAGGCTCAGGAAAGCTTGGGCTATTGAAGGCTCCTCTCTCCATATGGAAGGTACCCCCACAAGCTGTAAAGTGCAAGCAGGTGATAGATGGAAAGGGAGAAAACAGTAAGAGAGGGAAAGGGAGAAAACAACTCAAGTAGGACAAATATTGCGAGTCTGAGAAAAGCATGGGATTTCCCTTAGCAAAGCAACTATTGTTTGAACACTATGGCTCACAACAGAACATCCTAATTTTGTAGGAAATAAGGGCTTCCCTCCTCCAGTCTTAGAAATAGTGGGGCTTCAGACTTATGTCCAGATAAGAGTTTTCTGTATTCTCAGTTTAGTAGTTTTGCATCAGAACAGAAGTGCAGTGCAGAATACCTGGAAATATGTCCACAATTATATTCAGAGAGCACCTGATTAAGTCACAACTATTTTTTCAAACGACAAGGAATACACTCAGCATTCTAGCTCATTACTCCCAGGAATGAAATGTGTAACCATACTCAGTAGCTTCCTATTTATTTTTTCCTAAATGAATTTCTATATAGGAACAAATGATATCAGCGTTTGTCCCTTGGAGCCCTGTTTAGGCTTTAACCTGGCATAGGTAGGGGCTGAAGAGGTTATGAAGGAAGAGATATAAAAACATGGCCAACCTTAATGTCCTATCTTGCTGCATAACCAACCTTACTTATTAGTGTTCCCAATTAAAAAACAATCTGGCAGATGACTGGCCCTCTGATTACCACTGGCTATATTGGCTTGGAGATTTGAGAATTATAGCCCAACACATTGGTAATAAGGTGTGCTACGGTTGAACCAACTGCCCTCTCTGAAGTAATCTGCAGCTAGGGGTGAAGAGCAATTTGAAAAGTAGGTCCCTCTGCTGCTGCCACCCCTTTGTTACCATCCAGTTTCTCATTTCCCCAGGAAGCAGAAGACATCTTCTAAATGTATTATTCCATGCAGCAAGCTCAGGAACAGAGAGGGAAGAGTCAACAAGTACTGGGACACTGTTGACAAAAGGCCAGGCCAACGTCAAAATCTATACCTTTTGAGCCACATAATTTGCTGCTCTGCCACAAGATTGGTATGTACTTTTTTAATGGTAAAGAAGCTTTTTGCAACATTGTGCCTGATGTATTACCCAGGCTATAATGCTTCATTCCTGAGAGCTTCTGATGACAAGACATGTGCAGGCAGAGTTAAAATGATCGTGTCTTCAAAAGTTGTTTGTCTTTACACTACAAGCTTTCAAATTTATTCTTACCAGATGTTGATGCAGCAAAGGTGGCATGGAACCCTTTTGCTGTGGTAGCATTATTAGAGACAAAGCTGATGGATAAAGCATTGCCAAAAGAAGTAACAGGAAGTGGCATAGTGGAGCCACAATAACGCCCTGGAGAAACAAATATAAGTGTTATACAGACAGCATTGCATTATTCTTTTTCCTCAACCACTTTGCCCATTCCCTGTTCTCTGCAAATACTTTTTTGAACTGTTTGAACTTGGAGAGGAACATTCTTAAAAGCTTCAAAGGTGTACTTTCTGTACTATGAAGAGAAAGGAAAAGGTCTGTTACGTGCTTCATGGTTAATATGCAATACATACTTTGGAAGATAAGATGTAGGGTCTGCTGCATACAAAAATACTTGCATATCTTGCTGCTGCATTGTTGATAACAGAACTTGTCAGTCTGTTTTTACATATTGAGTTATTTATTGCTCACATTTATGTGGCCGCCCATCTCACACAAGGCAACTCTGGGCGGCATAGAACAATGAGATAAAAAACAGTAAATAAATAAAAACAATCATTATAAAAAGATAAAATGATTATTAAAAAGAATATCATCATAAAATTTAAAAAATATACCAACTCCATGGAGAGAGCAAGAATGTCAATCACAGTGGAGCCATCTAAGAACATCTCATGTTCCCAAAGACCCCCAGGCCTGACAGCATAACAAGGTCTTGAGGGGCTTCCTAAACAATAGCAGGGAAGGAGCAAGCCTAATTATCACCCTACTTCACTTTCTTCATCAGGATATCTTGAGGAGTGACACTTTCCCCCCAAAGTTCCAGTTTATCTCAGATATGTATTCATTCTACTGTTCTGATCTCTGGCAAAAAGAGAAGTTACAAGTCCTTCTAACTCCCTTTTTCAATTACTCTATGAACAACTCCACCATATTTTATATACAACACATATTACAACCTCGGCAAAATTTAATGAACAAACTGGATGGCTTATTTGCTATGGACAGTGAAAACAGAAGGTGATTGCAGTGAGCAATGGAGCAGCCCCTTCTCTGTAGCCCACGATAATGTAGCTCACTGTTTTGAAGACAAATTCAGCAGAGGTTGGAGAGTACAGAGGGAAAACCTGTCACCATCCAATTGTTGTCGGATATTAATTTCCATAAGCCTGATGCAACATGGACAATGGCCAGGGATAACGGGCACTGCTGTCCCAAAAAAGTCTAGAGGGCCATAGGTTTCCTACCCTGCTTGCTTTAGAGGAAGTCCTCACTTAACAAACACAGTTGAGACCGGAATTTTGGTTGCTAAGCAAAGTGGTCATTAAGCAAATCCAACCCGATTTTACAACCTTTTTTGTGGTGGCTGTTAAGTGAATCACTGTGGGTGTTAAGTGAACCACGTGATCATTAAGCAAATCAGGTGGTTCCCCATTGCTTTTGTTTGCTAGAAACCGGCTGAAAATGGTGATCACATGACCATGGGATGCTGTGACAGTCATAAATGCAAACAGGTTGCCATGTGCCCAAATTGTAATCATGTGACTGCAGGGATGCTGCAATGGTCACAAGTGTGAGGCCTGGCCGCAAGTCAGTTTTTTCAGCACCATTGTAAGTCCAAACCATCACTAAATGAATGCTTGTTAAAGCTAGGACTACCCATATTTGTATATTTAAATTTGCATGCTGCCAAATCCATTCAGATTTCTGGATGCCTCAGCATTAAATCAACTATCAGATACTTTCCAGATTTTTTTCCTGAAATATACAAATATCATTTATCTTTTAAAGTTTCATTATCCGTTAGCAAGTTCAGTTATGAACAAATAAAATTCCTATTTAAAAGGTACAGGCAAATCAGTACTGTATATGTTCTCATACCTTGCAAAGGAGCATCAGAATTATCCCCTTCCCGAATTTCTACATAATCAGTGCTGCAGTTATACATGTTGTCTTCAATCTCAAAATCAGTGAATGATAATGTAACATGGTTAACTGTGGAAAAAGAATGGTACAAACACGAGGAATGGAATTGCATTTTATAGATGACTGAACTAAACTTTCTTACTTGATATTATCTATCCCTATAATTTTCACAGCAGGATGGAAGAGATTAATCATGAATGAGAAGCTGCCCTGGATCAGACCAAGGTCACATCTAGTCAAGCATTCTGTTCCATGCGGCTAATCAGGTGCTAGTGGGAAGTCTTTAAGGAACTGGTATTCAGAGATCTATAGCTTCCATGTATGGAAATCATATATAGCCATCAAAAATAGTAGCTTTGAAAGCCTTCTTTACCATGAAATGATCTAAGTCTACTTTAAAACCATGTAAATACTCATCACTCCATCAGGAGCTACCAAATTCCTTTACATGAAATGATACTCCTATGTTTTAATAAAACTTAATAATTCATCCTTCCAGGCAAAAATGGGTATGATCAAAAACAAAGATGGCAAGGACCTAACAGAAGAAGAATTGATCAAGAAAAGGTGGCAAGAATATACAGAAGACCTGTATAGGAAGGATAACAATATTGGGGATAGCTCTGACGGTGTGGTCAGGGAGCTAGAGCCAGACATCCTGAAGAGTGAGGTTGAATGGGCCTTAAGAAGCATTGCTAATAACAAGGCAGCAGGAGATGATGGCATCCCAGCTGAACTGTTCAAAATCTTGCCAGATGATGCTGTCAAGGTAATGCATGCTATATGCCAGCAAATTTGGAAAACACAAGAATGGCCATCAGACTGGAAAAAATCAACTTATATCCCCATACCAAAAAAGGGAAACACTAAAGAATGTTCAAACTATCAAACAGTGGCACTCATTTCACATGCCAGTAAGGTAATGCTCAAGATCCTGCAAGGTAGACTTCAGCAGTTCATGGAGCGAGAATTGCCAGATGTACAAGCTGGGTTTAGAAAAGGCAGAGGAACTAGGGACCAAATTGCCAATATCCGATGGATAATGGAAAAAGCCAGGGAGTTTCAGAAAAACATCTATTTCTGTTTTATTGACTATTCTAAAGCCTTTGACTGTGTGGACCATAACAAATTGTGGCAAGTTCTTAGCAGTATGGGGATACCAAGTCATCTTGTCTGCCTCCTGAGGAATCTGTATAACGACCAAGTAGCAACAGTAAGAACAGACTATGGAACAACGGACTGGTTTAAGATTGGGAAAGGAGTACGGCAGGGCTGTATACTCTCACCCTACCTATTCAACTTGTACGCAGAACACATCATGCGACATGCTGGGCTTGAGGAATCCAAGGCTGGAGTTAAAATCTCTGGAAGAAACATTAACAATCTCAGATATGAAGATGATACCACTTTGATGGCTGAAAGCGAAGAGGAACTGAGGAGCCTTATGATGAAGGTGAAAGAAGAAAGTGCAAAAGCTGGCTTGCAGCTAAACCTCAAAAAAAACCAAGATTATGGCAACCAGCTTGACTGATAACTGGCAAATAGAGGGAGAAAACGTAGAGGCAGTGAAAGACTCTGTATTTCTAGGTGCGAAGATTACTGCAGATGGCGACTGCAGTCAGGAAATCAGAAGATGCTTAGTCCTTGGGAAAAGAGCAATGACAAATCTCGATAAAATAGTTAAGAGCAGAGACATCACACTGACAACAAAGGTCCGCATAGTTAAAGCAATGGTGTTCCCCGTAGTAACATATGGCTGCGAGAGCTGGACCATAAGGAAGGCTGAGCGAAGGAAGATAGCTGCTTTGGAACTGTGGTGTTGGAGGAAAATTCTGAGAGTGCCTTGGACTGCAAGAAGATCAAAGCAGTCCATCCTCCAGGAAATAAAGCCAGACTGCTCACTTGAGGGAATGATATTAAAAGCAAAACTGACATACTTTGGCCACATAATGAGAAGACAGGACACCCTGGAGAAGATGCTGATGCTAGGAAGAGTGGAGGGCAAACGGAAGAGGGGCCAACCAAGGGCAAGATGGATGGATGATATTCTAGAGGTGACAGACTCGTCCCTGGGGGAGCTGGGGGTGGTGACAACTGACAGGAAGCTCTGGCGTGGGCTGGTCCATGAAGTCACGAAGAGTCGGAAGCGACTAAATGAATAAACAACAATAATTCATCCTAGAATGTCTAATACATTGAACATATGCTGGGAAGCCTGAATAGACCATAGATGGTCTTTTCTTTTTTAATACAAATCTGATATGAAATCTATGCTGTCCTAAACAACAGTGTATCTAACTACAATCGTTTTTAACCCCTTCATTGTTCAAGTATAGAATTGGTGGGAAAGTGAATTCAGCCACTAAAGAAATATCTGATTTCTTCAGTTCTTCATACCTCACCCAGAAGCCGGAATGAATTTCTTGATTTTTATTAGGAATTCCATATGTGTGGGTTAGTTTTTCCCCTTTTCTACATGGGTGGTCTAGTTTTTTTCCCTTTTCCAAAATAAAACCTTTTTGTATCTGAGCCCTTGGCTATTTACTTTAATAAATAAATTTCTATCACATGCAGGACTGCATATTTGCCTGGCTCCCTTCTGTGTTCTTGAAAATCTTACAAGGCTTTTGTAAATTCTACATTTCCTGGAGTTGGACAAAGAAAACTACGGCACATTTCTCATTATGATTTCCTAGAGCCAGGCAGGCAGTAAGAGCTTGAGCAGAACTATTCAACTCAACACACTAGACATATCAGAAAATGCTACAAAGCTGATGGAAATATGTTGAAACTTTACTCTTTTAGAAAAAGGTGTCTACCAGTACAGAAAAAACATACTTCCTCCCAGAACTGCAACTATCTCCTTTTATTTTCAATCTTAACCATAAAAACTCTTCCTGCTTCTTTCACACACAGTTTATCATTCCCTACCCAGATTCATACTGCAAGCTGATGTTTCATTCAAAACAGCAAACCAGGTTTGAAAACCAGAAGTTTCCTCTGGCTTTGGGCAAGCTGGAACTATATTTTGCTTTAAACAAAAAAAGGAGTGTGACAATCACTGAGAAAAAGGGAAGCAAGAGATATGCACACCATCTTGTCATATTGCATTAATGTTCCAATGTCACACCTTATGGTTTTGATACCCAAACCAGTTGCACTGCAGTTAAAAAATAGGATCAGTCAGTCAACCATTCCAGCAAGCAGTTGAGTTTAACTAACACTGGGCTCTATAATAAATCGAGTCCTTCTCCTTTAAACCTATGTAAAGCTGGTAGATAAAATCCTGTAATTATGATCTGCAGGGTTTCCAAACGATAAATTCCTGTATGGGCTGGGAGGTTGTTCATCCACAGTTCACTAAGACGAACAGTGCTTTTCTCATAATTTCTAAGCTCTAAAAAGTTTTTAGTGTCACTATATATTTAGTTGACCTGTGTTATAGCAAAGCATAGGCTTCCACAATGTACCTAACATATATGTTGGGGATCCTGATTTAGCACAATGTATGAGCCTAGCCATTTTCTCAGACTGGATATATGAGCTATCTCCAAGTATGAGAAACTAGAAATTAAAAGACCTGGCACTTGTAAATTTAATGACCAGTGTGCACATACATTTCTCTTATGCCCACAGGACTAGTTGCACAAAAGTTTCCTTTATGTAATAACCTTCTTTATGCCCTATGGAATTTCCATGGTGTTTTATGCTGCATAATCAAGGCTGTACACTAAACACTTTATCTCATTTTGCACCAGATCATTAAATCCTTTCATACCAAATCCCCACAAGAAGAGATTAAGTGTCCCTTGATCTTGCCCATCTAAAGGATGCAGGATTTCCTACAGAGAAGAAAAGGAGGAATTCTGCATTGTTTTTACAGAAGAGAAGAGGATGTTAGTCATTCTGCTTTCCTGGCAGTGAGAGATGTATTGGTTAACTTACACGGTTCTTGGGCTCGAATAATCCAGCTACAGTTCTGATTATTCGGGTACACTGCCGGATACAGAGGAGAGGAAATGGCTGCACCAACTGAATCGGCTTCTAAGACACTTCCACAAGCTTTGGAGAAATAAAAAAATATGCAAAAGTTAGAATGGCTGAACTGCAACGAAATTATCCCTTTCTTAAAAGGATCATAGTATAGATCTCAGTGTGAATGAGTTGGCATAGTCTAGCCAAAAGAGACTTGGTCACAGCATAGATGAAAGAAGTCTACTAGTATCCATCATTCACCACCTAAAACTTCACACAGAAAAGCCTATATCTAGATAAGTGAGTCACAAAATCAATATATATTTGGGAAAGCACTAAACCAAAAGGAGACTGTCTGTACAGACCCAACGTACACATACAAGTTATATATCCGCAGAGCTACCCTGAATGTGCCTCTTTTCCAGGATTCACATTTGTGGGAATTCAACTCATTTTCTGATGAGTAGACTCTGAGGATGAGGCCAGATTGCCATCGTTTACTCTCTACAACCATGTATTCATACAGCATGAACAAGTTCGTGACAGGATTGTGTGAAAAATCTGGTTTGAATTAGCACTGCAGGATTTTTTTTTAAAAGCATTAAAAAGAATCAGCATCTATTTGTTCCCTGAAATTTTTTTACAATGCAAAGTGATTTTGGGGGGTATATAGGTTTTATATTAATTTCCTCAATATATTTTTTTAATTGTAAATGTTTCCCAATGCATGCCTTTTGCACATAATTTTCACAGATGCATGCAGAATTTATGCAGAATTTCCCTGATGTCTGTTTTTAATGTAATTGCCTCAATATGCTTTTAAAAACTGAAAACTACATAAGTAAATGTTGTGAACTTCATTCACAACATAAATAAACGTTGTGAATGAAGTGTTTGCAGGAAAATGTTTTGGTGAACTGCATCAATTCATTACCCCAGGGTTTTTTTGTTTTTTTTTAACATTCCTAGTTCTTTCCAGATAGTCCCTAGAGAGTTGCTTCTCTGAATACTTGGGGGGCTCAGGGAACTGTTGTCAGTGATATTAGATCACTGTCCTGGACAGAACCAACATTTGTGATAGTTTGGGGGGAAAATGAATTGATTTCTTAGATATTAGATTTTGCGTTTGTGTTCGTATGCCTCTGAGTCAGTGCTGACTCCTGGTGACCGCCTGGACAAGTCCCTGCAGTTTCCTTGGTCAGGTTTTTCAGAAGTGGTTTGCCATTGCCTCCTTCTTAGGGCTGAGAGAAAGTGAGTGGCCCAAGGTCACCCAGCTGGCTTTGTTCCTAAGGCAGGACTAGAACACACAGTCTTCTGGTTCCTAGCCTGGTGTCTTTAACCACTACACCAAACTGGCTCTCATTTAGATTTTTTTAAAGGGTACAATTGCAAAAATTGAAAAAAAATGTCCCTAAAGGTATCAGTTTTGGCCACCATCCAGAAGCCACACTTGGGGTGCTGGTAGACCTGCACAAGGGCCACCCATTGCCCATCTGTGTCCCAGAATATTGAGAGACTGTATTCACTCATCTGAGCTTGACTTGGCCGATACTTCAACTATTTTTCTTCACAAAGCTACACCATGTTGCATTTGACACTTCCAGCAAAAAAAAAAAAAGACTTTTCATTAAGTTGCTGTTGTCTTAAAAGAGTCAAAAGCCTCAATACCTAAATGCCTTTCTGGCCAAGGAGAGTCAATCTAGTGGAGATTTTATATCACTGAGAAACTTGCCTTCAGTAAACCAAGCTCGAAAGCCTCGGAGATGTATAGATGAATCAGAGCGAAACCGCACTAACATGGCATTTTGGGTAGATGTGAAAGTGGGAGGCTGCCGCTGGCCACAGACTTTTCCAAGAAGTGGAGCTTCCCTATTTGGACCATCATAAACCTGTATGACAGAGGAGCCAATAGAACTTTAGAATCACATAGTTTAGCTTCCATAGTTCGTAGCATAAACAACGCCGAAGTTTTACAAGTATTTGCAATGTATTATGTAAATCCATTACCTGCAAACATCAGTCTCCCTATGCGGTACCAGCCTGCCTGTGTCTTAAAGGCTAGCAGGAGACTCTCCTTAAATTCTTTTCATACTGACAATGCTTTTGATGCATGTTAAAAATGGTTGGCACGTCCATTGTTCAGTTGCGCCCTCCATTTTTACATGGTTGACCATCCCTGCTCCAGTTTTCCATATGGGATGGGCCCATTTATTTGGCAATTTACAAAATATGAGCAGTTATAGCTATGCCTGTTCATTATTGTAGTGGGAGAAATGAGAGAAAGTATCCAGAAGGAAATAGAGCTGCAGCTGATCCAGAAATAAGTTACTTCTGCTCTCAAACATCATCAACCTTATGGGCTCACAGAGGTCTGGAGCTGCTTTCAGACTGATTCAGAATAGTTGTAGGGAAGTGTGTGGTGTGGCTTAGCACACAGCTTAGAACAGGGTGTTACCCTAGTCAACTCTCCTGATTCCACAAATCACATTTAAGTAAAACTTGTCTTGGTGCAATGTGTGAACCTATTCTTTCTGTGTTTATTAGAGACAGTAGATTCTCTGTTCAGTGTCTGATTTATGAAACTCCTTTTGCACAGTAGGTAAGGTAAAGGTTTCCCTTGACGTAAAGTCCAGTCGTGTCCGACTCTAGGGGGCGGTGCTCATCTCCGTTTCAAAGCCTTGGAGCCGGCGTTGTCCATAGGACACTTCCGGGTCATGTGGCCAGTATGACTCACGGAACGCCGTTACCTTCCCGCCGAAGCGGTACCAATTAATCTACTCACATTTGCATGTTTTCGAACTGCTTGGTGTGCAGAAGCTGGGACGAGCAACGGGAGCTCACCCCGCCGCGCGGTTTCGAACCGCCGACCTTCCGATCGACAGCTCAGCGGTTTAACCCGCAGCGCCACCTGGCTCCAAATTAACTTTTTTTTTTTTGCATGAGATGAAAGCTTTATTTCTCCTGAGTCTTGCTTTGTACATTACCTTATATCAGGGTTTCTCAACCAGGGTTCTGTGGCACCCTAGGGTTCCATGAGGGGTCACTAGGGTTTCCCTGGGAGATCACAATTTATTTAAAAAAATATTTCAAATTTGGGCAACTTCACATTAAAGAGGTCAGTTTCATTCTTTAGTTTAAGAACACGGTTAATGCATATATACAGGGCCACACATGAAACGAATAAAATAATTTTGTAACTTCTGGCCTATATTTGAGCCTGAATGTGCAGGGGTTCCCCGAGGCCTGAAAAATATTTTAAGGGTTCCTCCAGGGTCAAAAGGTTGAGATAGACTGCCTAATAGCTTTAGCAACGATAATAAAGTAATGTTTATTTTAGCTTAATGGTTATAGACTAGTGTTTGGTTATGGATGTAACTGGAGACTACTCAGATGTATGTATTTTCCATATATGTTTTGCTGAAACTTTATAGATAATAGTATGTATATAATATATAATAATACATACAGTATATAATAATTATTAAATGAATTTTAAGTGAAATTGTATTTGCACTATGAATCAGACTCAGTATGTACATGTCAGGTACCAAATACAAATCTAACAGAAGGCAACCCCCATTGTGAAACATTATTAACCAAGCATTAATTAAAACTAAAAATCTCTAAATAACTACATTCTGTCCTGATTTATATCCAATTAGAAATATTTTTTTAAAAAATAATGTTTGCTTAAGAACATTGAAGTAAGCCAATCCTTTTTTTTCCATGTTATTTATGCGTAAATTGCATGCACATTTTGAGAGTGACAGGCTTTTTTTCAGGCATGGTAGAAGTTCTGCATTTCAGAAATGGACCCTGAATATGTTTTGAACAGCTCTGTAACCTGTATGAAGTTGATGGCTGAACTAAGATGTCATGAGTGAAATACGTGGCTTGCTTCCAACTGTGTTTGTTCTGTCATTATTTGAATATGAAGCATTTGCAAAGATTTATTGCTAGGTGAGAGAAAGGGGTTTTTTTAGATTTTTTTTATCCCGCCTTTATTATTTTTATAAATAACTCAAGGCAGGGAATATACCTCATACATCTTCCTCCTCCTATTTTCTGTGCAACAACAACCCTGTGAGGTGAGCTGGGCTGAGAGAAAGTGACTAGCCCAAAATCACCCACCAGGCTTTCCCTGAAATTTCCCTGAAAATGCCCCTTCCCCATCATTTTAAGGGCCTCTTCAATCTAGCCAAGTTCTGTAAACTCGCTAAGGAAGAACAGATGGAAAACATTTGTGAAAGGACAGAAAGTACATAAAAGGGAAGAGATTTTCCAGCCTGCTATGAGTGTCTTTCCACTCTGCCCTAACTCTTCCTCCACTTGCCAACTCTAAGATGAGGCTTGCTTTCCTCAGTCAATGACTATCTTGGCCCTGAGGCTGCAGACATTTCAAACAACTACTACTGGAGGTTAGTCACTCAGAACAATCTGGATTTCATTATCAAAAAAGGCTTACTTTAGCGACAATGACAGCCTTTGCTAACAAAATTAGAAATACAACTGGTAAATACTCGCTTCAAAGCCATTAACTGGCTATATTAAAGAAAAAAACTATATGTTTTCTACAAATGTTTTACAAAAGTCAGTTGTCTGATACAATAGGCCAAGGTTTCTCTGTCATGTTTTGCAGAATTCTGGGAGTTGAAGTCCACACATCTTAATGTTGCTGAGGTTGAGAAACACAGCAATAGGTATAAAAGCCCAGCATGCAGGCTTTCTCTGTTGACTGCATAATCAGTTATGCAGAGAGGCATATTGTAAAATGAAAATCGGCAGCATTTTGCAAAGGGATTAGTTGTGGGTGGCCCTTTTGTTGTTGCCATGCATCAACATTCTCTTACAGCTGGTTATCCAGATCTAATCTTGCTATTCCAATGCTCTGATCCTTCTTTTTTGACATTCTATCCTCACTTTAAAAAATTATTGGACAGATGCTCATTTTCTGCAATAACCATTTACTTTTGTTTGAGCCCCTATGTGGGAAGATGCAAGATTTGTCACATCCTGGAAATCTACTGAGTGTGGCATTTCTGTGGGGCATAATTTTGTAATACGTGACACTGTAGGGAGGTTTTAAGTGGAACTTGAGTCAAATGATCCCTACACATCAGAAATCAGCAGAATATTATAGTTTTGCAAACCCCATTCTCTGGTCACTTGATTGCTGCCGGAAAAAACAAGGAAATGGGAGAATGGCTTAAGATTTTTACTGCAGCGAACTGTTTGCTTTCCCTGAAGGTACCTCATATTCTTGATCCTGTGCCTAAAACTTCTCCAAATGTTACTTTAGATCAGAAGGCTGCAAAATAACATGGATAAATTATTCAGAAGGTATGTTAATTTGGTTATTTTTCCACGTGAGATTTCCTTGAACGAACAAACAACTCAAGTTAGCATGAATATTGCCATTGCTCCTTTTTTGTCGTAAGCATCAATGTGATAACAATCTGGAAATTTTATTAAAACAGAAAGAGAGGGGCAAGGGAGAAAGGAAAGGGAAAAAAGAAACCTACTATTATACCATAATATCATGCATCCCAAACTGAACACCAGATTGCCCAGTGTTACAACTGCCTACTCTTTCTCTTGATGATTTGAAATAAAATTTGTAGTCACAAACTGACATGTACTCCCCAAATTCCAAACTATGCTGGCTGAAGAATTCAGGGAGTTTGGGTACCAACACATCTGAAGAGTACCAGGTTCAAGAAGGCTTGGCTACAGCCACACAACACAACTTCAAACAAAACA
Organism: Candoia aspera; assembly: GCF_035149785.1. Lineage (NCBI taxonomy): Eukaryota > Metazoa > Chordata > Lepidosauria > Squamata > Candoiidae > Candoia > Candoia aspera. Next base: position 21,723,179 of record NC_086156.1, on the reverse strand, counting down.
GTATCTGTTATAGGAAATGAATGACTCACATTTACTGGAACGACAGCTCACGTTTAAAAATATATCATAAGAAGTGATTACTAGAAAAGAAGCTAGTATGGTCTACTGCAATCAACTTTTGATTCAGTTTTGGAAATCACACTCTAAAAAGAAACAAGAAAGTAAAAAGCCAGTACTACAGTACTGTGCAAAATACTGTAGTGCCTTCCTTCTAGGAATATAATTGGCTTGGCTGTTCATAACAATTTTTAATTTATAAACTTGTAATTCCATTTCATTGTAAATGGAAAGACCACATTTGGAAGGTTGTACTATTCTTACTCATATAAATGACTGCACTGAAATCCAAGGTGACATCTACACTAATAAGTATAGCAGCAATTAACACCTTAAAATGATGCTATTTAAAAAATAAGGTAGTCCTCATTTAGTGACTGCCTTGTACATCAACTGTTCACAGTTGTATGGTGATGAAAAAGTAACTTTGCAACCAGTCCTTGCATTTATGACCTTTGCAAGTCTGTAAAGCAAAGGAAAGCTGAAGTAAGATCATAAGGACAGTTGCAGTTTCATTTAGTGACCACTTGCTTAATAACTGAGTTGCCAGTCCCAATTGTGGTCACTAAATGAGGACTACCTGTAACAATAAAATCCTTTTAAAAAAAGGATCGTTTCTAAAGTGCACTTTTCACTTATAATTATCCTTCAGGGTCAAATACTAGCTCCTGATGTGGGTCCATGTTTACGTGTGTGTGTGTGTTAGTGGATGACATATTTTCAGAAGGGAAATGCTAAAATGGAAAGAGCTTACAAAAAACAACAACACTTTAGTGTTTCCCATCTGGATGAGTAAATGGTCATATTTTGATTAGTAAGAAAGAAAAAGGGGAAGTATATTTTAGATGAAGGTGAATCTTTGATTTTAACTATCCAGCTTTTGATTATGATCTCTTCCACATGGCAGCCTTAAGCTGCTTATCTCCCATGTTGATACTGACAGGAAATTTAGCTGACTTTAAAAATTCCTACCTGGATTTCCAGCTTCGACAGTGATGCTGACCAGGTGTTCTATCCAGAGGGCAGTGACTACAGTCTCCAGTTGGTGGATTCCCTTCTTTTTTTACCCTTCCCTCCTGTGCCAGGAAAGCACGCATGGCATGCTGGCTGAGGAATTCTGGGGGTTGATGTCCACACATCTTAAAGTTGCCAAGTTTGAAAAACACTGGATTAGACTGTCTAGTCTAACCCTCTGCTTAGTGCAGGAGTTGCTTGCTCATGTTGAGCATTTCACCAGTCCGCTGGTGAACTAGCAGTGTATGGAAAATACCACCCTTTCACCATTCTTGTTGCCACTTGCACTATAAGAGTAAACTGGCAAACTCTTGTCAACTTCATTCCAGTTCTTCTGCTTAGTCTAAAGAGATTTTCTCCAAGTACTAAGCTATGCAAGCCCAGTTAGAACTTCAGCAAGCCAAAAGCATCACTGGATTTTGGTCCAGAATAACTGGGAGGCATATTTGTACTTGGAAAGAGGTGGGGGATTGCTTTTTTTTTTCCTCCTTCTTCTTTATGATAGTTAGGAAAAGGTTTGGGATTTGATTGCTTCCTTGTTGTATTCACATGACTTCCCCTCCCCAGAGGATCCTTCCCTCCCCCACTTTTTTTTTCCTTCTTGCAGACTGCTCTGCCCCCCTAATGGTCTTCCCCAGGCTGTTCCCCTCTCCCTCTGTCATTTCTCTGCTTCAAGGTAATTTCCATGGGATCAATTTAACAAGAAGAGGAAATAAAAAAGGTGCACTGGACAAAAATAAGAACAAAGACAGACCCACCACTTCATAAGTGGACTGGTTAAAAAAAAACACAAAAAAGTTCCAAATTTTTCCAATATATTAGCCTGGGATGAAACGGCCACAAAGAGCAGCAACTAGTGACCAGATGGGAGAGGCCGTGCCCACCACAATTCACACAGGGAAGCCAATTGGAACACAAGTATTATCTTCAAGGAAATGAACAGTTGAGGAGACAAACTACACAGCCCAACTTGTGCCAGCAGAAATTGGAAAAGACTACTTTTGATGTAGAACAAGAAAAGATGGTGGAGGTTGAGTTTAGGATGGGCTAGGAGCAGATTGAGGATGCCAATGTGCATTCATGTCCTCCAGAATCAGTAAATAACCCATCCTCATCAGGGCAAGCAAAATGTGGGGACGAGATCTAATTCTGGTTCCCCCTCATAACCCTGATTTACATATAACAAACCTAAAGCCATAAAACAGTCTCTCTAGTTTTGGCTTAGAATGATGTGTGAACCACCTATTTTGCCTCAGCAAAATGTGAACCACCTTAAACCAGGCTGTGACTGTGGTCTTGAAATCCTACCTTTTTAAAACTCAGTGTGGCTTGGACAGATTGAATTCCCAACTTGTTGTCCCCCATCCTGACAGCATTTGATAACGATCAGAATTTCTTAGTGTATTTGAAGGCATTGGGCAGGGTTGGCATTCTAGTTATTGCTAAACTTAAAACCCAGCACCCTAGTGAGCCTTGCCAGGGGTAGAAGAAGCTGGCCATTGTAATTCAGCAACACACTGCAAATTTCCCAGTGCTGGTACTAGGTAGAAAAGGATAATCCAGAAGTGCTGTAAGCTATTTGGTAAATGGACCTCTCATAGAGTGCAGTACCATAAATGCTGGTTCATTAACTCATGCATCACCACTTGATAATTTGCATGTGTCCTTGAGACACTGTATATCATAGTCCACAGACAGAATGTTACTATTACCAAGTTGCTTGTCAGAAATGCAGTGGAAACTATTTTTAATAGAATTGTGCTCAGAGCCACCCGCATGACTCAGAGCATTTCGCAATAGAGAAATTAGCTTACGTGCATGCATTTTCTCTCCTTGGAAATGTTAAGAGATGGATTTTCAAAATTGTCATTGTTAAGCCAGTAGCATGGAGTAACATTTTATTATAGAAGTGCACAAATTGTAGAATAGCCAGAGTGGGCCAAGTCTCTCTTTAATAGCCCACTTATTGTTGAGGAAGGCTGTAAAAGTACCATGTATGATCAACATGGAATGCATACCAGATATTGGAGCCTGAGGATTTCCCATATCCCCTCTTCCCATCCCCATGGTGCCAAAGAGCAATGGGAGCTGTTCTTGTACCAAGCCTAATCCCAGAATATGAGACTAAATCAGAACAACACATTGCAATATTAACATTACTCACTGCAACATAATCATAACTGCATGTCCTGTGAGACTCTATCTCTACATCTGTGAAGTTCAGCATAATACGGTGACCCTCATCAACACGGAGGACCCAAGAGCAGTCAGTGTTGTTGCTGTAAGGTTGAGGGTAGTTTGGCGAATAAATTTCACCTTGTGGAGCTTGGAAAATGCCTCCACAGCCTAGAAATGGTAGAAATGGTAGAAATAGTGCTACATGCTCTTTGCCAGAGACAAATCCTTATTTTAAAAATGCTTATTTTAATGCTTATTTAATAAAAGGCTTATTAAAGTTGGATGAAATGGAACCAAACTTATAGGCTCCTCTTTAACTGATGTGTTGGTCAATAAGCAACAGGTTTTCTAAATTCTATATTGTAACATATACCTTAACAAACATCAGTTTGAATTACATGACTATAAAGCTTCCTCCTTATTCAGTTAACTGAACCTCTGTGAAGGCTTTCAGTTCGTAGAGCTGAAAAGCCACCTTTTATTTCACTCAGTAAGCATTCTCTGGGGCACCTTTTGATGGCCAGAGGTTCCAGCCAATCTTTGTGGAGCTTGTGGTAAGAAGATGCAAAATGAGAGGAGCCAGGATTTCTGATATATTTTTTCTTGGCTTTTTGGAGAGCTTTGCAGTCTTTCTATTTGTGTAGTGTGTGTGTTTCATCCTTAAGATAGCAGAAATCCATTATACTAATGCTGGCAACTGTGGTTAGAAGTACCTCAGGGCACTGAAACAAGGCATCGGGGACCATAGGTGGCCTTGGTCTTCTAGCTGCTGACCCCTAAACTTCTGTAATATCTCTGTTCAATAATAAAAGGAAAACTACTAAAGTGATTTCTTGGAATTTGGTACATTATAAACACATAAACCAAGTTTTGAAGCTGACTGTGTATGTATGTATTTATGGATCTATCGATCTATCGATCTATCTATCGAGAGAATTCTGTTTTACAACTCAAAATGCATCATAGGTCTGCTCCCATCACCCCATCACGCAAAGTCTTTCTCACCTCCAGCTATCTCTTGCCAACTGGCATTGAATCCTTTTCTGTTCATTCTCCCACTCGTTTTGAACCTGACTGTAACTGCATTTCCAGTGCTAGAGACACGCAAAGGATTCTGTGATGATCTTGGGATGCAAAGTTGGGCCAGCCTAGGTGAAGATAAGTCAGGCCCGCCATAGATCTAGAAGGACATATGAAGAAAAAAAAACCAGGTTATGTAAAGAATAGATAAACAAGCAACAGGTAAAAGTAATCAAGAGAGGTCTATAGTTGAGTAGTGAGGCCAAGAATAAAAGGCGATCAAAAATATTTTAAGGGGAGAACATGATATCAGGTCTGTCTTGAATATTTCTGTAAGATTTTGGCAGTGCAAATGGATCTGGGGTGCAAAGATTGGTACAATCTCTAGAGGGCAGCAACAAGATGCAGGAAACTAATGGTTTATTGCCATCTAGAGGTTGTGTGGATTTCTGCAGCCTAAATCTGGTGACCATATTTTGGGAATATAATAAAACTATGAAATGTTAGGAGTCTTGCTTTACTCTGTTCTCAGTATTATTCTCAGTACCTTTTTATTTATTCAAAGGATTATTTTGCTATTTTATCATTTACCACTCTTCTAGCATTTGATTTTACCCACTTTGTCTACTTTGATTAGTTCAAACTAATCAGCCATAATTTAGAAGCATTTATAGAAAGAAATCTCATCAGAGTTTTTTGAAGTAAAGCCTCTTTGATAATATTTTATTCAAACACATACCATGCACACATGACAAGTGAAAATATTTAGCAATTTACTTTCATAATTTATTTTCATACTAATTTTATCATTCAATAAATCTTTCATAATTTGCAAAAACGGATACTCTTGATAACAGCTGCAAATGTGCTTAAATATATATCCTTGGTACAATGTACATTTTAATTCCCAGGGTTTTCCTTCTAAACTCTAACCCAAAGCTTACAGCTAAATATGTTCAATTTTTCAGCATTAATTCACTCAGTCCTAGATAACAAAAATATCAGCTATATTTATTTCAATTCATTCTGTTTGAATGTAGTTACCACATCTGAAATGGTACACCCTGCCATGCCCTTCCTTTGTATATTAAACAAAACAGAATCCCCATATTTTCCCAAGGAAAATTCTCAGTGGAAAGAACAACACAACCCCTTTAATTCCATTGCTTTGATTCATGCAGGATGTAAAAAAACAAGTAGACATTAAATCATCCTTTTTTCCAAACTGTACAGAAATTATGGGTATTTTTCTTCAGTTTACTTAACTGCTTATTATACTCATTCAGAAGTCTGAGATACTAATAGTGTTTTGGTTTTTGGAAGAAAGAAATATCATTTTGATTTATAATTGATTTGCTTTTCTATCAGTTTTTGAAAGATGTTATGAATATATTGACATGAATGTAATTGCTGCTAACATTAGATCTCTTTTAAGGAAATGGAGTGTGTGTTTCCATACTATGAGCAAAAGCATCCACGGGGAGTGGGAGATGCTAAAAAAATGGACCTGATGGCTGCATGCACAAGATTAAAACCCTGCCCCTTTTAATGTGTATTTTACAGGCTAGTTTCATACAAATCTTTCCTTGAGACTACAAAATCTTTGCTGCAAAAATTGGGATGACCACTAAGTGTCAGCAAAAAATTAGAACATATGGCATCTTTTTGCTGCCATCTAGTGGTTGTCCAGCTTTCTGTAGCCCAGATCAGGGAGCCTTTCTCTCTTCCATCCTCTCAGTTCTGTAGAAAGAAATGAGTTTGTACAAAGTTCTAACATTTATCTAGGAGGAGAAATATCAATTAATTTTCATTGTGTCTAACTCCTGAAGATCAGGAATCGTGTTTCAAAGGCATTTTAGTTTTCTAACCCAGCCAGGATCTGTGGTTGACTTACTTAACAAGGAAGCAACAATTTATTTTAAAAACCCAATTCTTAATTTACATATAACAGTAAACCAGGAATCAGGCCAAATGAAACCAAATGTTCAATCTTCTGCTCAGAAAGGGGAAGTATGCAATTTCATGACTTCACTTAGATTCTTTTCTGGTCACACATTGTCAGTCCTAAAAGGAAGACTTTTATCAAGAAACAGAGGCTGGGTATGCCTAAAATTACTTTTATTAGAATGGCTATAGTAACAGAATCTTCCAAGTCTGAATGTGCTTCCCCTCCTCTCCTTTTTATCTTTGTGTGAATTAGGGGGCAACTGTCTTAGACATTTCCGTAAATCTCTAACTCTGTATGGTCTTAAGCCATATTTATCTGTTTGTTGCCTTGTTAACAGATCATCTCTATCTGTCAAGGCCATCCTCTCTACTCTCTACACACATATAGTAGCATTACATACATTCCCCTGCCATCTCCTAACCCCCTATATACATGCTGCTTGCATATTATTCAAGGTAAATATGGTGAGACACTTTCTTGCTGGGTACTTTTTTCACACTTACAATACCCAACCTGCATATCTATTGCTGAGGATTCTGGGAATTGAAGTCCACATATCTAAAGGTTACTGAGACATGGAAGTCTTCCTGGACTACCCCAAAAGTTTAGGAAGAATTTGAATCTGGTTGCATGAAATATTTGAGTAGTGTATCAATGGAAGATACTTCTTTGAATTATAATAATTACCATTATTAATTATAATAATAGTAATTCAAAATCAATAGTTTTTCTATACCTGGGAAACCTAAGCTTTCCCGGGTAGACCAGACAGGAAACACGACCAGATGAGCTACTTCTACTTTACTGTAGAAGTAGCCTTTACTGTAAGGCTACATTAACAGAAACTTGTGAGTCTGAAAGTACAAATCTCCCTGTCTCCTTTACAGCCTGGGAAGTTAGGGGGGCTCTTCTGAGCCTCTTGCCCCACCCACTATGCAGTTGCAGGCTATGCTCTCTCTCATCTGATCATTCCCTAGGCAGCCCCTCTTCTCCCCATCTCCCAAGGTCATTCCCACATACCATTCCAGTGAATGAATAGTTAAGTAGGACTACCATATCTGGGCTGCAAAAATATGGAAACCATTAAATGGCAGCAAACAGGTAGTGTCTTCCACATCCTTTTGCTTATCTCAATATCTGGATCTCAGATGTGATAGCCCTAGAATTAAATACCAGAACACTGGACTGCCAAGCAACCTCCCTGAAGCTCCCAGCTATGCTTTTGGGTACAGCAGAAGATGCTGTTCCATCTTCAGAGGTGGCTGCCAGTCTAGGTGGGTTGATAGCATCAGACAGTGGAATATGTTCGGCCAGGCCCATCCAAAATGTAATGGGATGTGAGAATAACCTTGAGGAACTGGAGGAAGAGTGTAATGATTGCCCTAGCCCAAATACTCAGACTCACAAGAGGCTGCTGTGTAAAATCTGATTTATTAGGGAACTAAAGACAAATACAGAGAAAGCTGAGAATGAGCAAAAGCGCGCCAAATACAAACTTAAAACTCCTCCAGTGCACACGTATCCCGCCCCGTTACATCAGCCCCGCCCGGTCCAGGTGCTAGCCAACGTCAGACGTGCTAGCCTGGGAAAGGAACCTTGAACATAACAGATAATAGAAAAACATTCCAAAGCAAAGCCAAAAGATAAGCAGTACCATCCTCCCATGAGAGATGAAACACGCAACGCATTAATGACATGAAAAACGTTACGATGGCTCAAAGGCATTGAAACGGCGAGCATGACATACCGCCCCCCCAAAAAAATTTCAGGGCCCCGGTTTTGTGGGATAAGCAGCGTGAAAACGGGCAACGAGGATAGGAGAAGCCACATCTGGTGCTGCAACCCATTCCGGATGGGGAAAATGCTTCCAACGGACCAAATACTGCAACGCATTGCGAAGGCGTCTGGAATCTAAAATTTCTTTAACTTCAAAGTGTTGTTGTCCATCAATCATGATGGGGGTTGGAGGTGGGGGTTGGTCATGCCAGCGGTCAGAACGAATAGTCGGTTTGAGCAAACTGCAATGAAAAACAGGGTGTAAGCGTTTTAGGTTATGTGGCAAATCAAGTTTAAACGTCACAGGGTTAATTTGAGCAAGAATAGGGAAGGGACCCACAAACTTAGGCGCCAATTTCTTGGAAGGCTGTGATGACTTGATAAACTTAGTGGATAGGTAAACCAAGTCACCAACTTGAAAGTCCGGCGGAGGGGCACGTTTTCTGTCAGCAAACTGTTTGTAATCCAGTTGGGCATCAGCAAGAGCTTTCTGAATCACTGGCCATGAGTCTGACAGTTGCGTGGCCCAATCTCCCGGTGAGGTAGATGTCGTAGAGGATGAGGTAGATCCGGTAGGGGGTTGTGGCAAATCCGGGATGGGTACGAAGTCTCTGCCTTGAGCCACGCGAAATGGGGTTTGGCCCGTGCTTTGGTGGACCGCATTGTTGTAAGCAACTTCAGCGAAGGGGAGAAGGTCAACCCAATTGTCCTGTTGATAATTCACGAAAGCTCGAAGGTATTGCTCCAGAGTAGAATTCAAAATCTCCGTGGCCCCATCCGTCTGGGGGTGCCAAGCCGTGGACAGAGCTTGCTTCGTTCCCAACAATTTGAGGAACGCCCGCCAAAATTGTGAGGTAAATTGTGTGCCCCTATCCGAAATTAAGCGGGAGGGGCATCCGTGTAGCCTGTACACGTGTACCAGAAACAGGCGGGCCAATTGACGTGCCGACGGAATGGACACACAAGGGATGAAGTGGGCTTGTTTTGAGAAATAGTCTTTGACCACCCAAATGACCGTTTTGCGTTGACTGGGTGGTAATTCGACAATAAAGTCCATGGAGATTTCATCCCAGGGGCAAGAAGGGGCAGCCACCGGCTGCAGCAGTCCTTGGGGCTTCCCCACCTTGCGCTTAGACATCGCACAAACAGTGCAGGAAGCAACATAGTCTTTGACATCCTTACGTAATGTTGGCCACCAGAACTGCCTCCTAACAAGGTGCAAGGTTTTTACAAAACCGAAGTGCCCTGCCAGTTTGTCATCGTGTGAACGTAGTAACACCTCTTTTCTGAGGGTTTCAGGGACGTAGAGGGACGTAGATTTCCAAGCGAAGCCTCGGTCAAAAGTAACATTGTCTTTATTTGCAAGCAACCAAGCATCGGTTTTCAGTTCTATTAGAAACTTTTGTTGCAACTGGGAAGGAATTGACAAAGCGTTCGGCTGGGCGGCGTCCGCCGCGGGTGGCTGCTGCGCGCGCGTTTGGCTACGCATCACAGCCTGCATACCCAATTGAGGCGCTGTCCATAGGGTGCTAACCACTTCTGGCGCTGCCCCCGAATCCTGAGGTTGCCTTGACAATGCATCAGCTAGGAAATTCTTTTTCCCCGGGATAAACTTCAAATGAAAATTGAACCGATTAAAAAATTGAGCCCAACGGACTTGTTTCGGGCTCAGTTTTCGAGGGGTGCTGAGAGCCTCCAAATTTTTATGGTCAGTCCACACCTCAAAGGGGTGATTGGCCCCTTCTAACAGATGCCGCCACGCTTCCAACGCGGCTTTTACTGCGAATGCCTCCTTTTCCCATACATGCCACCGTCGCTCAGTCTCGGAGAACTTGCGGGACAAATAGGCACATGGCTTGAGGCATCCTGTCTCGTCTTGTTGCATCAACAATGCCCCAATGGAATAATCGGAGGCATCCACCTGTACCACAAAAGGTTTGGAGGGATCAGGATGTTGCAAAATGGGCTCTTTGATGAAAACTGCTTTCAGGCGCTCAAACGCCGTTTGACAAGCAGGCGTCCATCGCAGCAGCGCCCCTGGATTCTTTACTCTCCGAGTATCTCCCACACCTTTAGTTCGGAGCAGTTCCGTCAGTGGCAAGGCAATTTCAGCGAACCCCCTTATGAATGATCTGTAGTAGTTGCTGAACCCCAGGAAACTTTGAAGTTGCCTGCGGGTGCGGGGGCTTTCCCAATCCATGATAGCCTGCACCTTGGCAGGGTCCATTTCTATGCCTTTATCTGATATTCTATACCCCAAATAGTCAATTTGTCTCTGGTGAAAGGCACATTTAGACAGTTTGGCATACAGTTCTGCTGACCTGAGCTTACTCAGCACCTTTTTCACCAGAGACACATGCTCTTCCATGGTTTCAGTATAAATCAATACATCATCCAAATACACCAATACCCCTTTAAACAGATGCTCATGCAGTACTTCATTGATCAGTTGCATAAATACCCCAGGGGCCCCAGCCAAACCAAAAGGTAACACCTTATACTGGAACGCTCCCAACGGGCAGTTGAAAGCAGTTTTCCACTCATCGCCCTCCTTGATTCGTACACGATAGTAGGCTTCTCTTAAATCAAGTTTGGAGAAGATCTTTCCCTTAGCCAGATGTGACAACATGTCCTTGATCAATGGCAAGGGATATTTATTGGAAATTGAGACGGCATTTAATCCGCGGAAATCGGTACAAAGTCTCAATGTCCCATCCTTTTTTGGGCGAAAGAGGACCGGCGCCCCCACTGGTGAATTCGCTGGCTCGATGAATCCGCGCGCCAAATTTTTGTCCACAAAGTCCCGTAACAGAGTCAGTTCCTTTTGGGTCATGGAATAAATCTTTGGCTTGGGCAATTGGGTGTTAGGCACCAGTTCAATGGCACAGTCCGTCTTTCTATGGGGGGGTAGCTGGTCGGCTTCCTTTTCGCCAAACACATCCGCAAAAGTCCTGTACTCCGTCGGCAAGCCTTCCAGAGGAGGGGCCGGGACATGCGGAGTCGCAGCTGCCACAATCCCCACCATCTCCTCTGGGGCACCCTTCCCCTCAGTCGCTTGGTAGAACCCATCCCTAAACGTGATAGTCCGGTAAACCCAGTTTATTTGGGGATTTTGCTGAACCAACCAAGGTACCCCCAACACCACCAAAGGACCCCCTACTGGAGCCACGACAAAAGACAAGCCTTCCTGGTGGCTGCCCAGCTGCAGTGACACCCACCCTGTGAAATGGGTGACTGGTTTGCCCCCTGCCATGGACCCATCCAGCTGTGTAAAGGCGATGGGGCGTTGTAAAGGGAAAGTGGGTAGCTCTAGAGCCGCTACCACATCAGGGTGCATTAGACACCGGGAACACCCCGAATCAATCATGGCCCATACTTCTATAGTCTTGGACTGGGAGCCCAACTGCAACTTCACCGTGAGAATGCGGTAACTGCCACTCACCGATGGAGGCTCGCGCCCTTCTTCCACCACCTGCCCTGCGGCGCCCTTTAAAGCAGGTGGCTGGCGTTTCCCGCCGGTTGCAGGATTTCGGGCTCACCCTCCTCCTCGTAGAACATAGCATCGTCTCCCACGGTTTCAGCCACCGCAGCTTTTTGCTTCCTCGGCAGGGCAGGGGACTTTGTCGGCGGCTTGCCGGGCCGTTCCTCTCCCTTTGCCTTCGGGCACACCGCCACTCGATGCCCCTCCTTACCACATCTCAGACACAGGCCTTTCGCATACCGCTTCTCTCGCTCCTCATCCCAGGGTCGTTGTCCTGTTCTCCCCCCGGTGCTCGATGGGCGGCTGGGCTTCACCTCCCGCCCCGATTTGGCGGTCTTTCGATGGGCGAAGATCTCATGGGCATGCTCAGCCCTCCCTGCCAGTTGGATCCATTCGTAAAGTGTATATGGGTCGTCCCTCCCCAAGGACCAGCGCAGCACCTCGGTATTCAGGCCATCCTTGAATAGCTCGATGATGGTGGCTTGGGACCAGTCATCCACCTTCCCAGCCAGCGCTTTAAACTCCAGTGCATAATCAGCCACGGATCTTGACCCCTGCTTAAGTTCCTTCAGAGCTCTCTTTGCCCTCTCTTTCGCCAAGGGATCCTCAAAGTGTTGTCTCAATGCCCAGAGGAACTCATCGAATTTCTCTAATTCAGGCGCTTCCGACTGGCACATCTGGACATACCAGTCTGCCGCCCTCCCCTTCAGCTTAGTGGCAATGGTGAGGATTTTTGCCTTTTCCGATTGAAAAAGCGCCCCCCATTCCACCATGTAGGCTTTAGCATTCGTCAGGAAAAATGAGAGTTTGGTTGGATCCCCATCAAACTTTACAGGGAAGTCTCTCATCCCGCCCGCCGCCGGGCTGCGCCCCGCCATCGGGGCTGCGGAGGTTGGCACCTCCCGGGCTCGCGGCGGCGCGGGGCTCGGGGACGGCCGCGCCGGCGATGCTGCGATTTCCATCGGGACTGACGGGTCCCCCTCGCGTCTCCGCGCCGGCCGCCGTTGCTCCGGAGACCGCCCTTGGGACGAAGGGGTTGAATGCCGCTGGCTCGATCCTTCCCGGTTGTCTCTCCACGAGGTCACATCTAGGCTCAGCTGTTTCAGTATAGTTTCCAACGAGTCTATTTTTGACTCCAGTACCCGGATCCGATCCGGGGTGGGGGAGCCCTCCGTTGGTTGCACCTGCACCACGGTGGGTGATAATGGGTATCTCTGCCTCCAGGATGGGCCCCCTGCCACCGTTACATCCCCCTGGGTCTCATCCCAGGTGACCATCTCGCCCGGAGAATTTACGGTCGTCTCCGGGGCGGTTTTCAGACCCTCGGCTTCACCCTCCGACTCGGAGCTCGCCTCTTCTAGGATGGCTGACAGCTCTCCCCCCTGGGACGGCCGGTCGGGTCGCCTCACGGTCGAGTCCGGCTCTCCTTCTTCCCTCATCACGATGTCTGGTTCGGTCATCGCTGGCACTCTCCCTCACAGGGCGAGACAACTTGTCTTTTCCTGGACAGGGGCTAGCGGAGTTGGGATCTTAGATTCTCAGCTTTATGTAATGATTGCCCTAGCCCAAATACTCAGACTCACAAGAGGCTGCTGTGTAAAATCTGATTTATTAGGGAACTAAAGACAAATACAGAGAAAGCTGAGAATGAGCAAAAGCGCGCCAAATACAAACTTAAAACTCCTCCAGTGCACACGTATCCCGCCCCGTTACATCAGCCCCGCCCGGTCCAGGTGCTAGCCAACGTCAGACGTGCTAGCCTGGGAAAGGAACCTTGAACATAACAGATAATAGAAAAACATTCCAAAGCAAAGCCAAAAGATAAGCAGTACCATCCTCCCATGAGAGATGAAACACGCAACGTATTAATGACATGAAAAACGTTACGATGGCTCAAAGGCATTGAAACGGCGAGCATGACAAAGAGCCACAGTCAAGACAACAGTCAGATAAGAGAAATCTGAGTCCAAAGCAGAAATGTAATTTGAGAAAACCCTCCCTAGTTCTCTTTAGGATAGAGCCAAGGATGGGGGAGGCACATTCAGACTTGAAAAATTCTGTTACTGTAACTCTATAGTAAAAGTATTATAGCATTCATAACTTTGGTTACCTTATCTGGTCTACCTCAAAGGGCTGACACAAAGTGATTTTATTGATTGATTGATTGATTGATTGATCAAATTTAGCCACCGCCCATCTCCCCCAAAAGAGGGACTCTGGGCGGTTTACAATAAAATCAAGCAGGAAATATAAACATTAAAATCTCATAAAAACAGTTATTATCAAATACAGTAAATAAATAGAATCCAAGAAAGGTATAAAATCCAGGCTGGTGAGAGGGACTCTAGGGTGCAAGCCATCCCCAAGAATCTCGCCCCAGGCGAGACAGCAGAACCAGGTCTTCAGGGCCTTCCGGAAGGTCAGGAGTGAGGGGGCCTGCCTCACCTCCAGGGGCAAGATGTTCCAGAGGGCGGGGTCCACTACAGAGAAGGCCCATTTCCTGGACCCCACCAGATGAAATTCTCTTAGGGACGGGGTCCTCAACATGCCCTCTCTGGATGATCAGGTGGGGCAGGCCGATGTAATGGGGATGAGACAGTCCCTTAGGTAACCTGGCCCCATGCCATGTAGGGCTTTAAAGGTAATAACCAACACCTTGAATTGGACCCAGAAGCAAACTGGCACCCAGTGTAGCTTGCGCAGCAACAGTGTTATATGCGCCGACCTAGGAGCACCAAAAATAGCCCGCGCGGCTGCATTCTGGACCAGCTGAAACTTCTGGATACTCTTCAAGGGTAGCCCCATGTAAAGTGCATTGCAGTAGTCTATATGGGAGATAACCAGGGCATGAGTGACTGTGCGGAGGGCTTCTCGATCCAGGAACGGGCGTAACTGGTGCACAACCCAAAGTTGCGCAAAGGCCCTCCTGGCCACGACTGCCACCTGCTCTTTGAGCAGGGGTCGTGAGTCCAGGAGAACCCCCAGATTACTCACTGAGTCTGTCTGGGGCAGTGCAACCCCATCCAGAACTAAAGATGACAATTTCCTGGAAGATGAAGCACCATCAATCCACAGCCACTCCGTCTTACCAGGGTTCAGTTGAAGCCTGTTGTTCCCCATCCAGACCCCACAGCCCCCAGGCACCGAGAAAGGGCAGTCACTGCATCACTTACCTCACCCAGGACAGAGATGTATAATTGGGTATCATCAGCATACTGATGATACCTCAACCCGTGGTGACGGATGATCTCACCCAGTGGTTTCATGTAGATGTTAAACGAGAGAGGAGAGAGAACCGAACCCTGCGGCACCCCACAATGGAGGGGTCGAGGGTCGGATCTCTCCTCTCCAATCACCACCGATTGGGACCAGCCCCAACTCCCTGAGCCATCCCAAAAGGATACCATGGTTGATGGTATTGAAAGCCGCTGAGAGGTCAAGGAGAGCAAGGATGGATGCACTGCCTCCATCCCACTCCGGCCAGAGATCATCCATAAGTGTGACCAGTGCAGTTTCTGTCCCATATCCTGGCCTGAAACCTGACTGAAAGGGGTCCAGATAATCTGTTTCATCCAGGACCCTCTGGAGTTGCATTCTAACCCATGAGGTAGATTACAAATATTGCTGATGCCTTGCTGAAAGATAAGGAATGCTTTCATCTTGAGTCATCTAGTTACTATCAAAATTCCAAATTATTGCATGAGAAGAAGGCTTATCAGCTTTTTATGAGAAAGAGTCCCCAACTGTAATATGTACTGGTATAATTGTACACTATCTCCAGAAATATACGGAAGGCTCCAGATCTCTCCTTTCCTCCTTTTTAGTGAGGATGAACCTTTATCCTTGACAGCCACACATATTTGCTGCCATTTTCTCCAATTCCTCCAGAATGTGGGACTGTCAAGTCACCTCCCTGAAGCCCCCAACTATGCCTCCTCCTCCTTCACGAAGAAAAGCTTGCATTTTTCCATCTAACATTTGTTTGGGAGAATGGGAGAAACACCATGGATCTGGGATGGATTCATTAAGAGAAAGCCTGACAGAAACATTGATCTTCAATGCATGAAGATTAATTAGTGGGGGAGGTAAAAGTTTCCTCACCCCTTAGTAATCCTAGTTGAGACTGACTGATCAAAAAGTAGGCTTTTCTCTGTACACTATGGAACTCAGAAAAAAACAGCCAACCTGCTACAAACCTACATTAAGAACACTGGTAAGAAGTTACCTATTTGAAGCTTGGATCAAAGCACAAACAGAAGGTACAGTGCATCTGTGTAGACCAGTGATTCTCAACCTTGGAACTTTAAGATGTCTGGACTTCAGCTCATGGCTGGCAGGGGAGGTCTGGGAGTTGAAGTCCAGACATCTTTAAAGTTGCCAAGCTTGAGAAACACTGATGTAGACACTTTTCTTACCAGGACCATTACCCAGATGAGCAATCTAAAACTGCACAGGAAGAAAAGGCTAAAGCCCCTTTTTTCACACCTGGGCCTGATCCAGCTTGTGCAACCCTATCTCCAGCATGACAAAAAGCTGCTATTGGTAAAATATATATTTTTAAAACTGTCTAAAGATTTGGGAATATCCACGGCCAGCTCTAGCTTGCCTTTCATTTGTTTAATGCCCTTTCAGATTGCCAGCCAGTTTCACAATTGCCCTTTGTACTGTTCAAAATTGGACTTCAATTATTTCAAAAGACAAGCATCTGAGGAGTGGTTTGGAGTCCTCCTCTGTTCTCTGTAAGCCAGTTCAGCTAATCAGTTCCTTTCATAAAGGCTGGAACAGAAACAAGGCCAAAGTGTTTCTGTAAGTTTTTTTTTTGAAGTGACTTTTGGCTGTAAGAGGAAAAGCCAATTGTTACCACATGAGTCTATTAAAAAAAAAAGCTCCACAGCAATGGAAGGTTGGGATATATATTAGGGTGTGGTCCATGCCGAAGTGTCATATGCCCAGATCCAATGAAAAAAAAGCTGTTCATCTGGAACATACAACAGATTGCAAAAGATGCAGGGCAGATCCATAAAGCCTGTGAGTTTTATCTGTTTTTGCCATTTGCTTCTGGTCTGTTAGCACCCCTTTTGCAGCAGCTGAGCCAACAATCCAGCGTTATGAGCAACCCAAAGGCTGTTTTATGTGGCTGGCCATCCTCACAGCACAGATTTTAGCAAATAGGATGGGGCCCTTCTGAGATGAGAAGGCTCTACTTGCTCAGAGAAAATGAGAGGGTTTAGGAGAAGCAAATACAAGGTTTCATTGGTTTCCAGCATTGCAGTCTCATCAAATCTGCTTAGAAGACAGGAAATAAACGAATGCATTTTACAGGGTACGTTGCAACAAAGATCTCTCTAATTTCTAAATGGCATTGTCATCTTGATATTGCAGCAATGAACATTGTGAAATGGTAGCAGCCTGAAATTGTTGTCAAGCAATCATATGAAAGCAATTGTGACAGATACGGGTGATTTCACACTGTCAGTGCAGTTGGTGTCCAAGGGCACTTTGATGGATTTGCTCTTGCAGTGAGCACTGCATTGTCTTTGTGGATTTTTTTTTTCTGGGCCAGACTCCTAGATGCTGCTATGATGAATAGCCTCTCACTGGGGAAAAGCCTGTTCAGAACTGTTACTCTGACCTAGCAAGAAGCCCACAAATGACATAACTCCTGTGTGGGAATATTACATAGAAATATTAACCATAGGCTCATGAACCGTACAACACCTAAGCAATTGGGACAGAATCTGCCCTCCTGGCTTTTTTTAAATCTTCCAGAAGCTCTGTACCTTTTGGGACTCCCCAAATCCATGGTATTTCTAAGGCACCAAGATTTTTAACTTGCTATAGCATCTTCCAGATCACTTCCTGGGTTTGTGTTCCCAAGAACTTCAGTCTTCTTGGGGATGGATCATAGGGTTTATCCATATTGATAGACCCTATGCTGGTTGGTAGGCCATATGAGTTATCCATATTCACTTATGTGATCACACAGCACATGATGGGGAGAATCTCTCTTAATCATACCAGTCTATATGGATCAATAGTCTGGCATGCTAAAGCTGCCTCATATGTTCTTTCCTGGCCTCATCAGTCGTGGCAAGCTCTTTCTTTTTTTCTGATTCAAGTTATCCTGATGATCATTTCCCCAAAATATTAGGTGGGAACATGGATGAATATGAGACCACCTCCCTTGGAATAATAATGGCTGGTTTTGTACATCATCATGATAAATAAGCCATGATTTCTTTAATGATGGTTTGCTGAATAACCCATAAGAGCATTATGGTGTGCTCAATGACAAACAAGGAACCCAAAGTATAGCATGAGATATGCACCCAGCCAGGGCATTTATATAACAATAAGAGGAAGTCTGGACTTTGGCAGCAGCAGATTGATGCAGAAGAATTAAGAAACATTAGGAACAAAAGTAGGAATTAATGTGAATACTTTCAGTTAATGTTAATACTTGCATTAACATTAACTTAGCTCAATTTAAGGTTTCAAAATATTCTTGTCCAATCATATAACATCTGCACAGGAAAACATGAACAATATAAGATGAACTCCAATGGGCAAGTGTTAGCTATTATGACCATTTTGCATATCTATGTGGTAACTCATGCCAACTCAAGAAAAGCAATGCCTGAAGTGTCATTGCATTTCATATTTATCCTTATGGATCAATATAGACTTCTTGTGCTTGTTCTAAGGACAGGAGTGATGAAATGGCAGAACACCACCACAAGCAGAGCAATATGGCAAAGAATGCTAGACACTATCATTTAGCAAAATCTGGTGATCTATGGTTCTCCAGCCCTAAACTGACATTATAGCAAGAAATGTAATTATGGTCATAATTAAAAGCAAAGTATAAGTTCAGCAGTGGGGGATGGGGAGTATTAAAAAAAAACAAGATGGCAGTCATAGAGAGTTCTCAAAGAAGCAGGGCTCTGATCATGTGGCACAACCACCACCTTTACTTTTTTTTTTTTGACTCCCTCTGTGGATTCTGCTGACTGAGCCAGAACTTGGCTCATAAATAAAACATTAAATAAGTAATAGTATTAACCATATATCTGAACTTATGGGTAACTTTTAAAAACAAAAATGTGTTTAAACTTGCTTACAGAATAAAAAACTAAAAATACGGAAATATAATAATACAAACAAGTAAGGAATTTTTTAATACCATGGCCATTCAGAAGACCTGCAGTTTCCAAAGATTATCATATTGAAATAAAAGCACCTACCTCCAGAACATTATGGTTGCAACTTGAATTGTATTCCACATCAAATTCCAGAATAGTCAATAGAATGCTACTACCTGGGGCTGTGTGAATATACCAGAGACATTCCCTATTCTGTGGGTCCTTATTTGGATAGCCATGGCTATGGAAAGATCCAGATGGCTCAGAGAATTCTCCACCACACCCTGAAAAAAGAAGGTACCACTGTTTAGAAAATCAGGTGATGGTGATGATGATGATGATGGCTGCCCACTCCAGCAGACTCCAGATTCCCAAAAAATGGTAAAAACAATTACAGCCACCCAGAGTCCCTCCTTTGGGTGGGTGTGTGGGGGGGAGATGGGCAGTGGTAAAATTTGATAAATAAATAAAAACATAAAAATAAAAACATAAAACAACACAGACAGCCTAACAAGGTAGGAACAAATTTAAAAGCATAACAGCTTTACAAAAATTCCTTTAATACAGCCCTCTTGATCTCTAACATCTTTTAAATCTATATTTATTGTCACTTTTTAAAAATAGAAATCTAGTATTATACCATTTTATTGTTTTTCCAGTCACCTGAGGTGGAAGGATTTCACCCTCATCTCCAAAATTGCCCATATACTGTACCCGTTTGGGAGATGAGGGCGAAATCCTACCTCAGGCGACTGGAAAACCAATGAATTGGTGCACCACTGAATTATTTAAAAAAAAAAACCCACAGGAAAAAATAGATAGCTCAGGAAAAGAAAAAATAAAAATAATACAATTCTGCTGGGTTTCAAACTAGCACCTTCTATTTAGAAGGCAAATGTTGCAACCGCTGTGCTATTTCAACATTCATGATGAAGTAGCTCTAAAATATTTTAGAGACCATGTTAACCATTGGCTTAGCTGAGGGGCATTCCTGCCTCTACAAAGTAGCCAATAAACTGTTGGGGTTAACCTGCAACAAACTGAACACTATCTAAAATATGCAGGAGCACTTGAGGCAACCTAACATGGAAAAGTGTAGCTTGAATTGGAGCAGAAGAAATGCATCCAGAGGTCACTCTGATGGTGAGTGGGGGATTAACAGATGATGTTGCCAGCCTGTAGTAGTGACAGTGCAACTAAGCAGTCCTATGTTGCATTCCAGATCATGGGATAGGAGGCCATGACACTGATTTATTTTTCTGGGCCTAATTCTATTTGATTATTGATAATATTGCAGCAGAGCAATCAATTATCTATTTGGTCATTGATAATCAAATAGATAATTGATTGCTTTGCTGCAATATTATACTACTAATTTTTGGTAGGTATTTAACTTGCTTGTTATATTACTAACACTGTAGTTTTACTTGCTTTGGAAGTTTATGAGCAGAAAAACAGCTTAGAGATATTAAAATATCTGTTTATCCCCAAATCCAAACAAATGAAAATTTAATGTAAACATTGAATAGGCAGAACATTATTTTACAAGTTTCATCATGGATGTGGTAAGAATACTGACTCAGAAAAAAAGAGAGGTTCACATCAAAATGAAAAGTATGTTGTATGAGAATACACGAATGTCTGAAGAGGTGTGGCTAGATAGGAGGCCCTATCTCATGTCAGCACCACCTCAGGAATCTGATATGGCACATGAGCAAGTCTGCCATGGCAAGCTTGGTAACAGACATGTATCCACTTACAAATCTCTCTCTAAATTTCTGTCTAGAATGAAAATATCATGGACATTTTAGAATACAGACTGATTTTTACCAAACCTTTCTACTTTTCCTATACTGCCTTTTTTATCTAGGTAGAATTTGTGTTGTCTCTTGGTATCTTAGCTTTCTGCAGTTAAAACTACTTTGAAAAAACCCAAACATTCAGTGTCTTCCTTTAGCAAAAGCACATAAAGAGTCCCCTTACTTTATATTTTCAGTGAGTCACTATTCATGCCAGTCAGCTGCTTTTCACACAAGGAGGAAAAAAATTAGTCATAGCTCTCATTTCACTGTATTTGTTTCAATGATGGTCTCTTAGGAGACAAAGGTATAAGATTTTAAGTCGAACTCCTCTTTTATCTATTCAAACGTTTAAAGGAATGGTTGAAATCCACACTCAGACAACATATGCCCACGTCTGATTCATTGAACAGGCATGAAACATTGACTCAGTCTGGGGAAGTGTGGAGAAGGATTCCTGGGAGGATGTGGCTTCTTCTCCATTTTGGATGGGTGGGAGCAGAATGACCAGCTGTTATCCTTCCAAGATACTGGAGCCAATGGCTTAGGTTATGTCATTTTCACAACATACAGCTGCTCTTCAAGAAATGTGCATGGTTTATGCTAATCCATGTCTGGAACTCCAGTCCGCATTTTATCACACCCCTTTCCAGCATGAAGTTCTCCAGATGTGTGGGATTAGAATTCCTAACTTCCTCAGCCATAGTTAGCCATGCTGACAGGAGATTATGAGGAATTGTAGTACAACACATTGTTGGGCATCAGATTGGGGACAGCTGGTCTATACAAACAAATTTGTGTGAATTTATTTAAGCATTTTTCCTCCCAATTACACCCTAGTGTTTATTGTTATCTCCCTTGATACTCATGCTGTATTGGCTAGATGCAGCCAGGAGCTTCAGAGAGGAAAATCCAGAAAAAAATTCCCAAAGCACCCTTAGCTGTGGGGCAGTTGAGCAGTGTTCCAGTCTTAGATATCCCTCCCTCTTGGCCACATAATCCAGAGTGGAGCTGCTCTTAAGAGGCTGGACAGAGTTCTCAAAGCTGTGCTGAGCATGCTTTTCCCTACTTTTTTAATCTAACAGCTCCGTTAGGTCCCAGTTCTAGGAACCGTGGATTGCTTAAACAGCAGTTAATACAGTACATCTCATTAATGTGAATTTAGTGAATAATGGAGGCTTCAGAATGATGGAAAGATGGTTGATAGCCACCCCCTCCCCCAAAACACTACTAGCACTCTCCATGAGTCAGCTTATATTAAAAAATGCAGTACTTGCAAAAGAATTTTTAAATAAATTCTGTAGCATCTGGAGAACGTGGAAGAGAAACAGATGCCTCTTTCACAGGGGAAGGAAGCTTGCAGGCATCTGGAGATCAGTTTTCAGCAGAGTATAACGTAGTATAAATGTTGGGTGTAAAACAAGAATTTACTTTCACTAGTGCTGCAGGGGTGTACAAGAAGGAAGTTACTGAAACTGAATCACAGCGGTTTTGTATTCTGACTAGCCGTATCTGATATTTAATGTGGAGCTTTTATGCTACTGTTATTTGTACTAGCAAAAATCATCTGTCCTGTACTATTCCCATTATTTACTAGCATTTTGTTAGGCGCCTGTAGATACAGTTCCAGACTATAAACACGGCTTCCTATTTCAACCTCATTTTCAAAGGTTTTTCATATGACCTGAGTTCAATAAACATTAAAGGCCACTAAATGGACAAATAAATGTGGATTCAAGAAGTATTATGGTACTATCTGGAAGGTCAGAAGTCACGCTTGTGGCCTTCAAACACTGTCCACTGTTGATTAAGACCTCACTATGCAAAAGATTTAGAGCCTGACCATGGTGTCCATTATTACATGAACCATAGAAAACACTTCATTGCCTACAAGTTTCTGACAGCCCAGTTGCAACTAGGCAAAAATTGCAGGAGTAATGTTCTTCTTAAGATACTGCAGCTGCATTATTTTGTCAATAAGCAAATTCCAAAAACGTACAACTCATAAAGCACAATGGATCTTACACCATAAGAGGAATTCTAGAACTAATGACTATAATTTTATTGTCTTTTCCTATTTCAGTGGGTGAAAGAAAAATTCTTATCAAAGGGAAACACTGTAGATACCATAGATTTTCTTATGAAGATTAAATATTGTTTGTTATTACAGCCTTCCCATAAAATAAACGTTGTATGCATTCCATGACTATAAATATACTTAGAATTTCAAGGCCAAATAAAATGTCAAGCAGATACTGAAGTATTTAAAACTTCACTTCAAGGATATGTCCCTTATAATAATTTATATATCCTTTCTGCCTTAAAAATACTGATTTTTTTTTCATTCTGTGGCACCAATATTCTACCTATAAAGTTACCCTGTTCATAAGCAATTTATTTGTGTGTTGTGACAACACTGGTGTGATTTTCTATTAGGAATGTGCAAATCAATAGTCAATTTAACAGTTTGTGTTTCCTGGAAAATATTTGAATATGTTGTGATTTTTAAGAAAAACTGTAGAAACATTCATATCTGTTACTGTTCTTAACTTTCCTTAACATATGGAGTGATTAGAAGTGCCTTCCTTAATTAACATAGTTGCTAAAATAAATTATCCAGTTACTGTTTTGTAAAATCAAAGTTCTCTGTGTTCCTGAAGTTTTTTTTAAATTGCTAATTTTCACAATATAAGCTCTTTTTTTCTTGGGAAATACTGCTCTGCTCAGAGCACTTTCAAAAGGGTACATTCTCTTTCATTCTTGTTTTGGTCCTGAGGCCAAAATGTTTGACAAGAACTGCCTTAGAAGAATATTCAGATATTGGTTACTGAAAAAAGTACCAGCCTTTTCCTTTATGCTATCCATTTTGTATACATTGATACACCATTTTTACCAACTGTAAATTTGTTTCTTTGTCCAGTTCAAGTCACTAGTTATTACCTATGATATTATATGATTCAGGGTAAACATATATGAAGGACTTTCTTCTCCTGAATGAACTTACATGCAGTTTAAATTTCTTTCATTGGCCATATTATGTGTCCTACCTGAGATAGGCTAGGTTGATGGGAATGCAAAAATTGCTTTTCTGTGGTAGTGCCCAGTTGTAGCACTTTGGTGCATTAGGAAACTATTAAGAGAGAGAGCATGTGCACAGTTAAAATATTAGGCCAAATGCAGGAACATCTGCTGGAGGGTCAAAAAAGTCAATATGGGGGTTTTGATTACATGGTTACTGCTAGAAAGTTGAGTTTTGTGACACCCAATCACATGCAGATGCCCCTGTGTGATGGTTGCCTTATTCAGAAAAAACACAGACTCACCAGCCAGGGCTAAGGATATCCAGTTTATTAAGAATAGAATGCAGACACGGAGAAAGACGGGAATGAGCACATGGTGTGCGAGGTAGCCGGTAAATACCCGCGGTGTGGACCTGATCCTTCCCCACCCCCCATTGTCCCAAAGTCCTGACCGACGGTGAACCCGGAGTCTCGATGGGCGATCAGGGGGCAATTCCGGAGTCTCGATGGGCGATCAGGGGGATTAGTGCTGATTACCTCTGTCCTCTCCCTGTGTCTGGAGCAGGTGTGTCCCCCGTGGTAATGCAGAGATGTCAGGGAGATAGGATGATGGCTTCCCGGGTCAGGGCCAAGGTATGGCTCCTTTGTCCTTTATCTGTATTGTCTTTCAGTGCTTATGGGATTAGCACTGATTCTTTCCTCCCCCCTCCCCTTCACTGGAAAGGCATGTTCCCCATTGTGATGTATGTATACATCGCAACGGGGGACATGACACCCTGCCAAATGTATAGGATTATAGCTATGGAAAATTAAATTTTAAAACTCAGGTTAAAAACTTACTTCTGAGTGCATTATTTATTATCTTCTGGGATCTATTCCTCTGAATGTCAGCCATAACAATTTGGGCCATTACAAATAGTTTACCTTTCAAGATGCCCCAATACCTGTTGCCTTCTTTTTACTGCAAAAACTAGCATAAGGATGCCCCTGAAATTTATCTGTACCTAAGTATGCAAGCCTATCTTCAGGCCAGCAGAATTTAAATGAACATTGACAGCAAAACACAAATGTAATGGACCTTGGAACTTATGCAGCTTTTCTCAACAAACCACATTTTTGTGTGGTTTAGTTCCATAAGAAGCCACCACACGACTACTCTGGCAGCAATGCACTGCAGTTTTGGAACAGAAAGAACTAGGAATGTTTCAGTGTAAATAGGCATTTCTGACCAAACTTCTACTACTGACTCCATCCTGTTAGCCACAAAAGGGGGTTTACTGACATTTGAAATAGGCCAGACTGGTGGAAAAATTGTGACATCTAATTGCAGCAAATCTTGTTCAGCAAGGCTTGTGCTGCACATTCAGATTAACAGAGGAAATTCTTTTCTCGGATAAAATAATATTCCAATTTTATTGAAATGTGTTTTTTAAGAGTCATTATTATTTATTTATTTATTTATTTATTAAAAATAAATGAAAGGAACTGATAAAATTGAAGTGGTTCAGACTAAGATTCCGGGCTAAATGAATGAATGAATGAGTGTGTGTGTGTGTGTTTGTGCATGTATGTTTGGATATATATGTGTGTGTGCATGTGTGTATGTGGTATATATACATGCACAATGGCTTAAAGTAAAACTGCCTTGCAATTTTTCACACTGTTTTTCTACCTTATTTTTGGTGTGCTTGAGTTCAAACTTCTTTTGGTGATATTTGAAGCTTATTTTATTGTTGGAGATCCTCGAGGGCACTTCTTGATGCTTTCTGTTACATAACTTTCCATCATTTTGAAACCTCCCTGGAAGTCCATGCTTTGTAATCTCAAAACAAAAACAAAACAAAAAACGTGGGAGGAGTTCCCTCCCAATCAGTGGTACCTACAGAGTACTGAAAAGAGTCAGGATGATGGTAATGAAGGTGTCATGAAGCCCTGCCTATTTTGTATATGTGTCAGAGATGGGGTCTGATTGCAGTACCACACCTCTGCTCTGCGAGCTGCACTGGGCCCCAGTCTGCTTCCGGGTCCAATTCAAGATGTTGGTTATCAGCTTTAAAGCCCTACATGGCATGGGGCCAGGCTACCTGAGGGACCGTCTCGTCCCCATCACATCAACCCGTCCCACCCGATCATCCAGAGAGGGCATGTTACGGACCCTGTCCATAAAGGAATTCCATCTTGCGGGGTCTTGGAAGCAGGCCTTCTCTGCAGTAGTTCCTGCCCTCTGGAACACCCTTCCCCTGGAGGTGAGACAGGCCCCTTCGCTCCTGGACTTCCGCAATAAATTAAAAACCTGGCTTTGCCAGCAGGCCTGGAGCAGGAAGAGGAATGGCCACTCCTGGGGATGGCTGGCACCCTAGGACAATCCTGGAACGGCCCTTATACTCATGTAGAGAACTTTTAGCCATCTAGATTTTATTATATTTTCATTTTTATTGTATTTATAATCATCTTGAATTTTAACTTTTTATTGTAAACCGCCCAGAGTCCCTCCTGTGGGGTGGGGGGAGATGGGCAGTGATAAAAATCTAATTAAGAAAGAAAGAAAGAAAGAAAGAAAGAAAGAAAGAAAGAAAGGAAGGAAGGAAGGAAGGAAGAAAGGAAGAAAGGAAGAAAGAAAGAAAGAAAGAAAGAAAGAAAGAAAGAAAGAAAGAATGGAAGAAAGGAAGGATGGCCATCTTGACCTTTTTTACCTCCCACTTCTGGTCTGCTACTTCTGATGTCTTCCTTCACATTTAACTGATGCACAGAAAGCCATCAAACTTTTGTGAAAGCTGGTGTAGGCAAGGTAGAAAATAAATTGCTCTACTCAGGGTTTAAATACTGGGAGAATATGTATATAGTGATGTCAACTCTTTGTAGTAGCTGCTTTTCAGCTTATTGCAGTTGCTTGTGTCTTCAGTAAAGTTAATTATCTACCTAAGTTTTGTCTTTGAACCTTCTGCTAAGCTTGTGAGCATGTGTTTGAATCTGAGAAAGAGAGTTATTTGTAAGCTGCCTGTCAAGATTCTGAAAAAAATAGTTATACAGGGAAAAACAGGCCCTCCTCTCATCCCCCTCTGCCATCTCCTGAGTGCAACACCTCCACATTCCATTTAGGAAGATTTCTCTATAATCCTTATTTCTCCTGAAAGACTGTTTAAGTAAATCCACTTTCATCAACTTGATGAGCATTGATTAAAAAAGGAGAATCTGCCTGAAACTGTTTTGTATTTATAGCTGTATTTGTATTGCCAAACAAATAAATTAAATATACCTCTATCTATTTACCTACCTATCTATCCTGCCTGGACACAATTAGGATGAGTAAAAAATCCATTCTGACAGCTGAAATCATCTCCTTTTGCTGCTGAAACCTATTTTCTGCTAGATAATTCTGAGATCTGCTAGCAGAGACATCTGCCTGTAAAAGAGCCAAATGAGGTAAGGAAAGTATGCAGTCATGAATTCTGGAGTTCATTCCAACCCCTTAAAAAGCACTCATTCTGGGACATCTGACCAGAAGTAAGGAGGGAGGCGGGCTTAGAATGGAAGAGTCAGCAACATTATGAGCTACTGCCCAGCTGTGTCTTCCCGTAGAGTCCATTGGGTTGTTTGTGGTTGTTGCTGTTGTTGTTTTCTGGAATGTTTTTCTTTGCATGCCCTGACCATTTCCAGACCTGATCTCTCTTTTGATGGCCTCTTCCCCAACACCAAATCTGGTTCAGTACTATTCAGGTTTTGGGAACTATCCCTGCTGACTGGCTGGCAGAGTTCTGAGCCACTTTACCTAGTTTCTTTCTAACATTCCACTGAGTTGGAAAGAATAGAAAGAAGCAGAGAAGGGAGGGACCTAGAGGTCCGGTGGATCACACTAACCGCCCAGCCAAACCAGGAAGATATTTGCTAGATGATGCTAGCAAAAATCAAGGCTAGGCAGAAAGTGGTCATGTTCAACCCACTGAATATAACAAAAGCTCTCCAAGTTAAATGTAGAGTACAATTAATTGATTACTACACTCCCACCTACCTAGCAGGATCAGGTAACAGGAAGGCTAGCCAAACATACCATACACACGCATAGTTCATGTAAATGATACATATCCATAATTCTCTTCAGCAGGTGCTCTAAAACAATTCCTGTCCAGTTCAGGAATAGTTCTTATTATTCAAACAGTTGAATATCAAAGGCAGGAAAATGAAGCCAGATGGTAGCCTAATCATATTATGACACAATGACTAAATTTCCCTTTGGAGAGGAAATGATACACTCTCTATAAAATGCTAAAAAATATATTTTCTCTACCGGTATTTATCTGCAAAACCAGAAGGTGGGATTAGGGATATTTTTGGCCAGAGGGAGAGGGAAATATCTGACTTTGCTGCCATTAAACAAAGAATAGTTTTTGCCATTTGTTGCAACAAAGGAGATAACTTTTTAAAAAGTAGACACAAACAGAGACATAAGACTGTAACAAAGATATAAAGAGCAACTTGGATCTGTCAGTGAACTTTGGTTCACTTCAAAAGACTGTATTGCATTTACAAAACGTTGCAGGGCAAAAAAATACAGTACTTGGGTCTAGGCAAGAAAGTTTGAGATGTGACTAAAAACCCTGATAAAACTTGAGAACTGTTTTTTTTAATGGCTTCCAAAGGTCTCAAATTTCCCTTTAAGCTTGCCCGCTGTCTGCTTATCTCTGCCAAAATTGCTTAGAAACTGCAACAAATAAAAGGACCAAGAAACAGATGATTCAGAGGTGATTGCATCTTCCTGTGGTATCTTGGATTTCTGAAAGAGCAGCCTGTGTAACATGGTGATTTGAACAAAAATGGCATACAGTAAATGATTTTAGAAAGCCCTAACCAACAGTTGTGCTAGATGCGTTTGCTGCACATAAACCCTGACCTCTTTTAAAATCTAGGACTGTACGCATGTATAAATCTAGCACTAAGACAGTCAGAGAAACATCTATACCTTCCCACGTGGCTATCCCACCTCTTCCTAATACTAGTAAGGAAAGCTCCAGTAGCTAAATGTCTGAAGTAATGTGAGTCCCTCTTATCTCAGGGTATGAAAAGCAGGCATCAAGTATGTGTGAATGCGCTTAACATTTCCCACCCCAATAGCAACTGCAAAGGGGCCCAAGTAAAATTGGAAACATTACACTTGAAGTGATTCTTTTATCTCTTTCCCCTCCTGCTGCATTTCCAACTGAAAATTAATCTGCCTCCCAAACTATCTATTATGCATGAGATGGCAATTCATTGCATGAGGGAAGGACAATGGAAAGTGATAAATTGGGGGGAAAATTCTGACCTGCATGTTATCTTTCTAATCCTGCTTACTGGTAGTCCTCGACTTATAACCATTTGTTTAGCGACTGTTTGAAGTTACAACAGCGCTGAAAAAAGTAACTTGCAACTGTTCCTCACTCTTATGTTCGTTGCAGCATCCCTGAGGTCACATGATCAAAATTCAAGCGCTTGGCAACTGGCACGTATTTACAACAGTTGCAACATTGTGGGGTCACATAATTGCCATTTGCAACCTTCCCAGCTGGCTTCCAACAAGCAAAGTCAATGGGGAAAGCTGAATTTGCTTAACAACCACATGATTCACTTAATGATCACAGCAAAAAGATCATAAAATCAGGTGTGACTCACTTAATGACTGCCTCGTTTAGCAACAGAAGTTCCAGTCCCAATTGTGGTTATAAGTTGAGGACTACTATATAGTACATTAATACCATGCCAATTTTTTCAATAGCACTTTTTTGGCCAATTCATGTGCTTGTGATAAAATGAAAAGGGGAACAAAAAAGGAAAGAGGGAAATAATTTCTTTAAACAATTACTGTATGGCAGAAGTGGTTTGTGCTTATCTTAAGTTCATGAGATACCTGCAAGACCTCTCTCTTACACTAAACTTACTTCATGTGCAGCAGAAGACGCCGCTTATACAACTTTTAAAACAGCAGCACTTCCTGAAATAGTCAAGTGATCATTCAGTGTTCAGTGGTCACACAACTGTGTAGCAAAGGAAAGCTGTGCATGCAAATCCCATCTGTACATATAAACTTCCTTTCCTGCAGGATAATTTCCTAATCAAAGTGTTTGAATCATTCCACAGGCTTTCTTCTGTGTAAGTGTAGAGGAATGCAGAGATAACCTTGAAGGAGGTATGCAGGAATACTTAAAGCAAAATTAAAGACAATTTAGTCTTGAGAAAAGGAGGGAGTGTGAGAAAGACACTTAAAATAATTCTGCCTTGACCCTGTTTGGTATAAGAGGGCGCAGAGGGAAGCTCTGGCTTTTAAGATTCTGTCATTATATCCTACAATAAAGTAGCATTCCTGTTCATGTTGAGAAACATGAAGAATCAGAAGCAAATGTTGAATCTAAATAGAGGAGCAAAAGCTAGCTAAAAGGTGCCGTCAGTGGCCAATGCCTGCACAGAGGTCATTTTTAAGAACACTGTGACAAAGGGTCAGCTAAAAAATATGTGACAGATTAAAAAAAAAAAACAGAAGCAAAAATACAAACATGTAACAGTGGTCAAAACGGCATTGCTAAAAACCTAAAAAGATTTTTTGTTTTGAAAGAAAGAACAATTGCAACCCAGACAAAAGAAAATATTTATAAAGTGGATTGTGAATTGTGATCCACAAAAGTTTAGGCAACGATAAATCTGTTAATCTTTCCCGTGCCAGAAGAATGCTATTTTTCCCACAAGGCACTAACACCACCAGCATTGTGGAAATGATGACAAGCAGGCCAAAGAGGAATTTGAAGAGCAAAATGCCTGAGGATTTTGAAAGCTCTCTTCCTTTCACCTTTACGTCCCTTCTGCTTCCTGGTGGGCAGCCAAGAACGCTTGCAGCCAAGGGAGAACAAACCGATAAGCACTGCTAATGAAAAAAACCAGGCCCCCCCGAGGAGCGATAACAAGGCTGCCAAGTGGAGCCTTAGGCTGGCATTCAGTTCTTTATCTGAATTTCACCTCCTGCTCCAGATCGCGCCTCCTGAATGCCTTGGCCACATACCACCAAATCAGTTCCAGATCTGTTTAAACTTTCTTCAGGTGCAACCGATCTGTCAGACATTTTATTATGAAAAAAATATTGTATATACTGTTCTTTATAATGTGCATACTTATGTGTGTCTCCCTGTGTGTATATATGTCTGTGTGTATGTGTGTGTGTCACATTGCACTCAGAGTTGTCATTATAAGCGTTATGCCTGATGCAAGGTTAAAGGACCTTATGCCATTTTAGACCATTATAGGAAGCATAAGCCAGTTTGGTCTAGTGGTTAAGGCTCCAAGCTAGAAACCAGGAGACTTTGAGTTCTAGTCCCGCTTTAGGCATGAAAGCCAGGTGGGTGCCCTTGGGCCAGTCCCTCCCTCTCAGCCCAACCCACCTCACAGGGTTGTTGTTGTGGGGAAAACAGGAGGAGGAAGGAGTATTAGGTATGTTCCCCTCCTTGAGTTATTTATAAAAATAATAAAGGCAGGATAAAAAAATCTTTAAAAAATAATAATAAACATGTGGATTAGATATGGCCTGCATTCTTTTTCATTTGTTCCTAATGACTCTATAGCTCTACAGAGGGCATGTTGCTTTAGGAGGAGGGTGTATGAGGAACAGTTGAACTGAGATTCAAAAATGTAAGAAAAGCAAGAGCTTTAAACAGAGGACAGAGTATTCCCTATTGTTAGGGAATGGGCAGAATTGGAAACCACGTACACATGAATAAAAGACTCTTGAATCTCCTCTCTGGCTTGGATGATGTCATCTCCATTGAGAAAAGCTGCTTTCCGCTTTCCTTTGTGTGGCTCTGGGATGACATCATCTCACAGCTCTTCAATTTTGTTCCCTTTACATTCCCCCCCTGCTGAGCCTCAGCAGAACAGCTTGCTTCCCATAAACCCTTCTCTTCCCAGCAATGTTGCTGGGGTCCCTTCGCCTCCCCCCTGCCCACACACGCCCTTTGAATACACAGACTGTGTGACCAGTCTAGCCAGGGAGAGAAAGAGATGACCAAATAATGGTATTTGGTCAGGCTGTCCTGGAAAGGGGTCCCCTTTCAGATATTGCGGAATAATCCATACAAATAAACAGCTCAAGCCAGGCAGGGACCCAGAGGCAGATTCCAGCTGCTTCGTAATAATGCCAAGTGATTAGGCAGCTGCAGCAATTTAACATTCTCTGCGAGGATTATGTGACTATTACCCTTACATAGCTCAATCAGGAAAGCTCCATTAATGTTACCTAACATGCATACTGTAAAAGGCAGATGTAAACATAAACAATCATCATCTTGATCAAATCCCATTAATGCTTGTTTGGTCAGGAAAGTGTGTATCTTATGCCCTAAGGGGTAGTCCCAGCCCCACAAATAACTGACCATTTCCAGCCCTACTCCAAGGTTTGGATGCTGATTTTTAAAACCTGTGTAGCTTAGGATCAGAGAGTCCTGATCCCAAATATGCACAGGAGGTAGCAGCACCTACTTGATCTCAGTTGATCTTGAAAATGTTTCAGTGGGCTTGGACTTCGTGGAAGGTGGACCACCAGGAAATTCCTAGAGTGGTAGACTAGACTGGGGGGGTTGAAAAAAGCATCCCAGAAGAATGCAGTGATAAGCAACCTCCAATTTATTTATTTATTTATTTATTTATTTATTTTCTATCCTGCCTTTATTATTTTTATAAATAACTCAAGGCAGTGAGCA
The DNA here is from genome assembly GCF_035149785.1 of Candoia aspera. Lineage (NCBI taxonomy): Eukaryota > Metazoa > Chordata > Lepidosauria > Squamata > Candoiidae > Candoia > Candoia aspera. The sequence continues at coordinate 21,691,030 of NC_086156.1, read as the reverse complement.
TACCTAATACTCCTTCCTCCTCCTATTTCCCCCACAACAGCAACCCTGTGAGGTGAGTTGGGCTGAGAGAGAGGGACTGGCCCAAGGTCACCCAGCCGGCTTTCATGCCTGAGGCGGGACTAGAACTCTCATACCATGCCTGACTGGCTCTTGGGCTGAGAGAGAGGGACTGGCCCAAGGTCACCCAGCCGGCTTTCATGCCTGAGACGGGACTAGAACTCTCATACCATGCCTGATTGGCTCTTGGGCTGAGAGAGAGGGACTGGCCCAAGGTCACCCAGCCGGCTTTCATGCCTGAGGCGGGACTAGAACTCTCATACCATGCCTGATTGGCTCTTGGGCTGAGAGAGAGGGACTGGCCCAAGGTCACCCAGCTGGCTTTCATGCCTGAGGCGGGACTAGAACTCTCATACCATGCCTGATTGGCTCTTGGGCTGAGAGAGAGGGACTGGCCCAAGGTCACCCAGCTGGCTTTCATGCCTGAGGCGGGACTAGAACTCTCATACCATGCCTGATTGGCTCTTGGGCTGAGAGAGAGGGACTGGCCCAAGGTCACCCAGCTGGCTTTCATGCCTAAGGTGGGACTAGAACTCCTGGTTTCCAGACTCCTGGTTTCCACCACCTTAACCACTAGAACAAACTGGCTCCATATTGTTGTAAAAAATAATAAAACAAAAGCACAAAACCCATAGTGTAGTTAGGACTCAGGTTCAATGGAGAATTTACTTTTCCAACTCCATGTACATGCCTATCACTGTTTATCCTCTGTTTATCCTTTATGCCTTAACACTCTGTTTAACTGAGGTTAGGTGGGTGCTTACAAGACAGAGAATCTTTTCCCTTTTGGCCTCCACTTGTGACATGCCTACTATCTTTTCAATACCAGGTTGAAACATTCTGCATCTCCAAGCCATTTGTAGGGTTAGATTAGTTTGACTTTAAGAGCCTGCTTATTGTATAATACCTTTTATAGTATAATACCTTTTATAATTTGTAATGCCTTTCGCGTGTCATTGATTATGGCATCTAATTGCTTTGATCACCTTTTACTTTTAATATTTTTAGACAGCTGGGTGATTCTACTCTGAGAATTTTGATTCCTGGACGGATCACAGCAACAAAAATAATGACAAAATGTACATCGGGTCCAAAGAAAGATGTAACTAAAATTGGAATAAATGAATAATAAACAAACACAGAACTACATTTTCTGGGAACTGAAATGGAGAAAGGATGCAGCCCTCTACTGACAGTGAGAAGCATGGGCCAGCTTATCAGAGCAAAGCTTCCATATTGCAAAGAAGTATTAATTACACCAGCGTGCAGAGTTGTCAAATTTCCAGCAGCCCCCATTACCAGTGACAAAGCTTGTGCTCAGACATTAACAGGTGGCCATATTCACCACCATGACTTGCTAAGCTTCCCTGTTCTTATGTGATATGGAGCTGCTCTACCAGAAATTTGACTTTTTGGTCATTCCAGCCCAATCTGGAAAGGAGAGAGATCCTTCAGGGCTGTCCCCTGTGTTGGCAGAAGTGTGCACTACCCTTCTTGGCAGCAGCTATTCACCACAATCCTTCCCCCACCCCCAGCAACATAGCACCATGGCAATACAGTAACTCTTCAAGCACTTCTGGGTGGAGGAGTACTGCACTGCCAATGCTTAAATGTTGTTCCTCAATGCCAACATCAGCCAGAATGTCCCCCATTTTACAGCCTCCAGCTGAGGTGATTACATGAGAGAAGGGCATTTCAGCTCAAAGCGATCTTGTTGTGATTTTTTTTTTCAAATTTGCTGGCAGCCCTAATATAAATCTGTAAGAAAGCTAATGGTTGTCAAACTTTTAAAATGTAACATTGCTGTGAGTATTGTATTCCTAATTACGAGAGTGGGCAGTCTTTCTCTGGGTGAGCACCACACTTCATTTCTTTTTCTTCCTAACCAAACATCACTATGGTCAAAGTCCTGGCATAAAGTGACTGAGCTGTGACACAAAATGAGCAGGGTGGATGGGAAAACAAAACAAAATTTTAATAACTGAAACAAAAACAAAACAGCAGCTCACATTAAAAATGAATCCTGTTAGGGCAGTGTTTAATGTTGAAACCTTGGCAAGTTTAAGATGGGTGGACTTCAACTCCCAGAATTCCCCATCCAGGCTGGCTGGGGAATTCTGGGAGTTGAAGTCCACCCATCATAAACTTGCCAAGGTTGAGAAACACTGCATTAGGGAGTTAATTCAGAGGATGGTTGGCTGCTGATTTGGGGCAGAAAATATTACTGCCAAATTCCCAGAATATCAACAAGACTTACCATTTACTTTCCATAGCATCTGAAATCCTGTAGACTGCTCTGTTTGATCAGAGAAAAACACCACATGAAGACTGGAACTCGTGGTACCTCCTGATGGGAGATCACTATCTCCACAAAATATGCCAATCAGATTGGATTGAGCATTGGGCCCATCATAAAGCTGAAAGGAAGCGGAAAAGACTTATCTGTGAGATGCTGATTATTTTTTTAAATATCTGGCTATAGAACAAAGGGTCATAATTATGTATGTGCTCTCTCTCTAAGTGAGCATCTACCTGATGGCTCCATTCTCTTCATCTCCATCACTGGCTTCATAGCCTTTCAACTGTTGTAAGGTGGATTTTTGCACTGAGGAGACATTTGTAGTAATGGAGGCTCCCTGCTAAAGAATTGCATATTTCTACTGCAAGGCAGGTGCCAGCAATGGATATGTTGATATGGCAATGGGTAGGAACAGTGCATGCATTTCCCCCTCCATTTGTGTAAGTGGCATAACACCCAAAGAGGACAGCAGTAGTATTTGCAAGTATTGCAGCTATGGGTTCCAAGACAATCCTTGGCTCACTCTGTCAGAATAAAAAGCAGGAAAGAGAGAACTCTCCAAGTGCTTGAAAATATTGGTTGTATCCCTAAACCCATGCTCCAATTCTGCACTAACTGCTCACTCAAGATTTATTTAGTTTGTGAGCAGGATCGCATTGGGGGTGGAAGAGAGAGAGAGAAGGAGAAATGGGATAGTTGAAAAGTCAAAAGAATCTGGTATTGGCACTAATTAGTTCCAGAAAACACCCTTCCCCTTCAAGTTTTCCCTCCCTTAATATAATCAGTTGAGAAAAGGCCTTTTCTCCCCGCCACCCCCATTACACAAATCACCTTTTTTATACAGTTCTGCAAACCGGCTATTTTTCACACACACAAATAACTTCATGTTGCACTGCTTCCAATTTGGTTTCCAAGGCAAGACATTATTTAATTCAACTGAAAACCAGACAGTTGTAAATACTAAAGAGCTCAACAATAGCTAGAGTGATGGAATGCATTTGCTGGAAATATGCAGTGCTTAGGAAAGAAAAAGACAGCTGTGCTGTCTTGAATATCTTGATAGCTATTCAATCCTCAGAAAAGTATTTGCAGGAAACCACTCCATTGTATTTAGGTCTGCTACAGTGATGTTCACCTCTCCTCATTTCCTATCTTGCTTGAGAGCTTTTATAGAAAGTAATGACTGCAGAAGAAAAGACAGACATTTCTGTAATATTAAACTTGGTCTCCAAAAAAAAAAGTGTCAGAATTGTTTCTCCTCACGCAAAGGGTACCCAGGTTGATCCAGCCCTCTTTCTTTGTGCACACCACCAATGTAATGCAGAGTTAGAAATTACTCATTTTCCAGCCACCAGGTTCAAGACTGATCTCCAGGGGAGAGTTGTCTGCCCAGATAATACTATCCCAGCATGGCTGTTACCAACCCACTCCTTTGCAGTGGTGAGTCCATCTTAATGGAGACTAATAGGAACCATATTTAGCACTCAGTAAATCCAGTACATTGGCTACCTAACTCTGACCACCTTTCAAATGAAATTATCCTTCCCTAATGTTGGTCTCAAATTGAGCCCGAAAGCAGTGTGATGGAGTGGAAAACAAGGCTGAGTAATGGCCAGTCAGCTAGAGGAAGAAGGCAGTTCCCATGACTAACGTACACCCGTGGGACTGAATCTGGAAGCTTTTTACAAGACCAACCACTTTGTTTGTGCACTGTTTCAACAAATGTTAGATCTTATTCTTTCTTCCATTAGAGGTCGATGATAGAATCCAAAACATTCTTCCCCAACCTGGCAATTCTGGCTGGGACTGATGGGACTTGTAGTCTAATACATAAGGAGAGATGCTGCATTTGAGCAATCTGTTAATCTAAGATAAATGCGGCGAGAAGCAAAACCAGAGCATCAACATGACTGGACTACATGAATTATTTATAAATTCTTTTCTGCTTTGAAGGAGAAAAATGTCACTGCCAAAAAATGCAAATTTACTTCAGAAACCATGAGAGTTATCTGTGGTATTTCCTGCAATAAGGCTTTGACTGGTTATAGGGTGCTGCCAGTGAAGTTCTCTAAATCAAAAAGAAAAACAAAACACGTTGGTTGGATTTATACTGTATCAAAATTCAATTCCCACTCCCAGAAAAAGAAGTCCAGAAACCAAAGTTAAAGAATGCCAATTATCATGAATGACATTCTTTGATATGAAAATAAATCTAACCCGTAAATACAACCCAGTTGGAAACAGCTGCTGAAGCAAAGAAGGGTTCTATCTGCTAGTTCCAAGCAAAAGGTGAAAAGAAATCTATGTTATTATTTTGCAGTAGGAGTCTGTGGGATTAAAAGCATTAAGTATGCATTATGTATGTTGTACAGAGCAACCCTACTGTACAACATATAAAACATATGAAGGCAGTTTCTAGAGCAGCTATTTGTGGGGTTTGTTCCCTGTTTATATGCAGTAGCTACATATATATGCAGCCCCCCACTCACTCGCACTGATAATGTTACCTATTGGGCAAACAAACATCCAAGCTCAAAGAACACCAAGAACCTCCAGTGGCATGGGTCCAGGTTACCTCACCCCTGTTACATCAACCTGTCCCACCTGATCAGGCAGAGAGGGCATGCTACGGACCCTGTCCATGGGAGACTGTCAGTTGGCAGGGTCCAGGAGGAGGGCCTTCTCTGCAGTGGCCCTCACCCTTTGGAATAAGTTACCCACAGAGGTGAGACAGGCCCCCACTCTCCCAGCCTTCCAAAAGGGGGTTAAGACTTGGTTGTGCCACCTCACGTGCGGTAGGAGGGGGGCTAGTTAATCATGGGGGTGGTTGGCACCTTTATGGGGCCAATGATGACACCGTTATCCACCATCTTGGACTTTATATTTTATATCTTGCATTTTTATATTTATGTATTTATATTGTAATCTTTTACTTTTAACTGCTTGTAAATGGCTCAGAGTCATCGTAATTTATTTATTTATTTATTTATCACATTTGTCGCCGTCCATCTCCTCTGACCAGAGGGACTCTGGGCGGTTTACAACACAGAATAAATATACCATAAAAACTCAAATAAATACACAGTAAAATTCCAATAAAATCCCATTAAAACCAAAACAATTTCCTAACTACCCCAGCTCATAAAATCCAGATGGCTATGATCTCTTCGACCATCATGTAGGAGAGGCACTTCAAGGCACCAGCCAACCCCAAGTATGTCGATTTTCTTCCCTGCCCCAAGCCCGGTGGCAGAGCCAGGTCTTCAACTTCCTCTGGAAGGCTAAAAGGGATGGGGCTAATCTTACCTCCGGGGGCAAGATGTTCCAAAGGGCGGGTGCTACTGCCGAGAAGGCCCACCTCCTGGACCCCGCCAGATGGAATTCTCTTATTGACGGGGTCCGCAGCATGCCCTCTCTGCATGAGCGGGTGGGACGGGCTGATGATACAGGGAAGAGGCGGTCCCTCAGGTAACCTGGTCCCATGCCATGTAGGGCTTTAAAGGTGATAACCAACACCTTGAATTGGACCCGGAAGCAAACTGGTATCCAATGCAGCTCACATAGCAAAGGTGTTATGTGCACCCTTCTAGGGGCACCAAAAGTAGCCCACCGGCCGCATTCTGGACCAGCTGAAGCTTCCGGATACTCTTCAAGGGTAGCCCCGTGTAGAGCGCATTGCAGTAGTCTATATGAGAGATAACAAGGGCATGAGTGACCATCCAAAGCGCTTCCTGATCCAGGAAAGGGCGCAACTGGTGCACAACACGAAGCTGTGCAAAGGCCCTTCTGGCCACGGCTGCCACCTGCTCTTCCAGCAGGAGCCGTGAGTCCATGAGGACCCCCAGGTTATGCACCGGGTCTGTCTGGGGCAGTGCAACCCCATCCAGAACTAAAGATGACAAAGTCCCAGATACAGAGGAACCCTTAACCCACAGCCACTCCATCTTACCAGGGTTCAGCCGAACCCTGTTGTTCCCCATCCAGACCCCTACAGCCCCCAGGCACTGAGAGAGGGTGGTCACAGCATCACTTACCTCACCCAGCATGGAGATATACAATTGAGTATCATCGGCATACTGATGATACCTCATCCCGTGGTGATGGATGATCTTGCCCAGCGGTTTCACGTAGATGTTAAATAGGAGAGGAGAGAGGACCGAGCCCTGCGGCACCCCACAAAGGAGAGGTCGAGGGTCGGATCTCTCCTCGTCTATCACCACTGACTGGGACTGGCCCTGAAGGAAGGAGGTGAACCAGTGCAAAACTACGCAGCCCACCCCCAACTCCCTGAGCCGACCCAAAAGGATACCATGGTTGATGGTATCGAAAGCCACTGAAAGGTCAAGAAGAGTGAGGATGGATGCACTACCCCCATCCCACTCCCACCAGAGATCATCCATAAGTGCGACCAATGCTGTTTCTGTCCCATATCCTGGCCTGAAACCTGACTGAAAGGGGTCTAGATAATCCATTTCCTCCAGAATCCTCTGGAGTTGTAATGCCACCACTTTCTCAACCACTTTCCCCAAAAAGGGGAGGTGGGAGACTGGATGAAAATTATCCAGTACAGTAGGGTCCAACGATGGTTTCTTGAGGAGGGGTTGTACCAGTGCTTCCTTAAAGGCAGCTGGAAACACCCCCTCCCTCAAGGATGTATTAACCATTGCCTGGACCCAACCACATGTCACCTCCCGAGCTGCTCTCACCAGCCAGGAGGGACATGGATCTAATTGGCAAGTGGTGGCATTTACTGTCTGGAGGATCCTGTCCACTTCCTCGGGTCCAACAGGATCAAACTGTTCCCAGATAACATGGTAAGTACGATCCCTTGGTATCTCCACAGACTCTGCCTCACACTTGGAGTCTAGCGTAGAGCGGATCCGAGCGATTTTGTCTTGCAGATGCTCCAAGAACTCCTCTGCACAGCCCTGCAGGTGGGTCACTGCACCCAACTTCCCCAAAAGGGATTGAGTGATTTTAAATAGGGCCGTTGGGTGGCATTCTGCAGATGCAATAAGAGCGGAGAAGTATTGATGCTTCACCACTTTTATTGCCACCAGGTAGGCCTTAATAGCGGTTCTAACCAGTGTTCGGTCGGATTTGGTCTTTGTCTTCCTCCAGCAGCGCTCTAGACGTCTTTTAGTCCTCTTCAAAACCCTCAGCTCCTCTGTGAACCACAGGGAGCATCGAGTATGATGAGGCAAGAGAGGTCGCACAGGTGCAATCCTGTCCAAGGCCCCAGCCACCTCCCTATTCCAGGTGGTGGCCAGGACCTCCGCTGGACCGTGCAGCAGATCCCCAGGTATAACTCCCAGCTCCCTCTGAAACCCTACTGGGTCCATCAGTCGCTGGGGGCGGACCAATCGAATGGGTCCCACCTCCCTGCGGAGGGGGGTGGCATAGGAGAATCTCATGGCCACCAGGGCGTGATCTGACCATGACAATGGGGATAGCTGTAACTCTCCCTCAGGTCACATTGCCACTGCTCCGACAAGAAAACTAAATCCAGGGTGAGGCCACTGTCTCGAGTTGGGTCGTGAATAATCTGAGTCAGGCCCATGGCTGCCATGATAGCCATGAATTCCCGAGCTGTCTCAGAGGCCCGCCCCAGGGAAGGCAGGTTGAAGTCCCCCAAGACCATAAGCCTGGGGAACTCCACTGCCAACCCTGAGATGGCCTCCAGCAGCTCAGGCAGGGAGGTTGCCATGCAGCAGGGAGGCTGGTACAGCAGCAACACTCCCAACTGCTCTCGTGCACCCAACTTGAAGAACAGGGTCTCACAACCGGCCACTTGTGGGGCAGGGCCCCTGAAGGCCACCAGAGACTCCCGGATGACAACTGCCACCCCTCCCCCCCCTGCCCTGAAATCTCGGCTGGTGCCATACCGTAAACCCAGCCGGGCACATTTCTGAAAGGGGCACCCCGCCTTCGGGGCCCAGCCAGGTTTCAGTAATACATGCCAGGTCTGCCCCCTCCTCAGTGATCAAGTCACTTATGAGGGGGGCTTTGTTGTTAACAGACCTGGCGTTAAGTAGCAACAGCCGAAGACCAGGGCCTGGGTCTGAGAGCAGAGAGCCGGAACACGCCACTGGTAACAAACACCGGGGGCGTCTTCCCCGAAGATGGCCCGCCCTCTGGCTCCCGCCATAACGTCCCCTACCCATCACCACCTCAATAGTATGGCCCGCCCTGCAGCCCCCAGAGACTCCAAATCCACCTAGCCCCATTCCAGCACTTCTGGAGTCTCCCGCTTGGAGTAGAGGTCCCTCCATCCACTCACACACCCTAACATACACAGTTACCCACAGGGCAATGGCAAGCCCTCTGGTGCACCAACTCGCGCTCTCGGCGCCATCTGGGCCCAGCCATCACCCACCCATGCATTCTTCAGTCCCAATGCTCCCTGTTCGGCCTCTCTCACCGGTCGGCCAGGGGCATCTCATTTGCTCCCCCTCACCTCCTGCCTCTCACTCAGGAGGTGAGTGCTCTCCCCCACCATCAGACGCTTCCTGACTCTCCCCTTTGTCTCTCACCCCAGGAGGGAGTCCTCATTCACACTGGAGGGGCCCCAACAACTCTCCACCGCTTCCAGGCAGGTAGGGAGGGGTGGGGAAGAAATATGATAGATAGATAGATAAATAAATAAATAAATTTAATGTTTGTCATTGAAAGCGTAAGAGCCCTGTCCCACAAAATGGTGGCAGCTCTTCCAGTCAAGATGCTTCTTCCAACTTCCTGTTGTGTTGGGACAGATGATATGGATATGATCTAAAGTTTTATGAGGTATAACTACTTTTGGCTATTTGCCTTCTAAAATAAAGATGCCCTCAGTCATGTCTTGTTGATTAGTAGCGTTAGGCTAGTTCAGAACTCAGGAGGGTGTCAGAGGATACGTTAGGAACAGCTGCAGCTTTGGACTCTTTACTTGCTGTTAGAGTGGAGCAGAGAAGTCAATGGACATAGAATGAAGCCATAATTAGGTTGTGAATTAAACTAGAAACATGCTTTAAGATGGGGGTGAAACAACCTTCCTGAACAATTCCAACTGAATTCCAGGATGGCTGAATTCTATTGGAATAAAAATCAAAATAGTATAAATGCTCTGTTCTGACCTGAAACAAAACGCTGGGAAAACATGACACTTGGGACTCTCAAAATGTCATGGTTTCAAAGTCCATTTGGGATTCTTTCCTTTGATGAGAACGTTTGGAATAACACTGCATGAAATAGCCATATTTTGCTATGAGTTCAGAATATAAGATTGTGGTAGCCATGAAACAAAATTTTTGAAACACATTCAATTTGTTTTGAGCTTGGAACACTCCACATTTTGAACTCAAAACTTTTGAATATTCCTAAAAATATAGTGGGGTGGTAGCCTCTCCACTCCACTGCTGAAACCAGAAAATAGTGCTGAAAGCCATATATGAAATGAGCATTTTTTCAGAGGAAAGCATATTACTATAATAATTTGCTATTAGAGATGCTGAAGGATTTTGTTCCAACTGCATTTCTTCTTGGACTTTTGTGATATAATTCTCAGCATGTGTATCAAAATAGGTATCAAAATTTACATTCTATGATAGAAGAAAATATGCTTAGGAAACCATATCTTGTGAGAAAACGAACTGAATATATTTAAATACCAATAGCAATACCATTGTACATGGAAATGAAAGAGCACATGAAGAATGATCATGGAATTAAAAGAAGCGGTCCCCTTTCTGTAATTTATTGTTAAAATAAGAATACAGGCTGTTTTGGGTAGGGGCACACTTGAATATGTGGAAATCTTCAGGGCCATACAAGGGGAGGGCTGATGATAAGCGGGAAAGCATAGAGCAGTGTTTCCCAACGTTGTCAACTTTAAGATGGGTGGACTTCATCTCCCAGAATTCCCCAGCCAGCAAGCCTGGCTGGGGAATTCTGAGAGATGAAGTCCACCCATCTCAAAGTTGACAACGTTGGGAAACACTGGCATAGAGAATAAGGAAGATGCCTTTGTTGGAGATATGCAGGAACCATTAATCAAAAGGGGGTGAAACATTTCAAAGTTCAGAACAAGTTAACAGTTGGAAGAGGTTCAGGCAGACATCTCCTGAACTCCCTGAAGTAGAAGAAGGAAGAGGAAGTACAGCACAATCAGACTTGCAATTTTCTGTTATTATAGCCAGTCTCAATAAAAGTAGTTTTAGCCTTCCTGTGAAGTTGGTTTTCTGGTCTGGTTTACCTAGTGAGGCTGACAGATAGCACCGTGTGTAGATTGGGATATACAGCAGTAGATGCATACCCATTCACAAGCATGCTAGTTATTCAGACACTGTATGTTCCTTTACTTCTCTCTTGTACAGCTTCTTACCTCTTCTTGCATTGGGATTACTTGGGGAAGCAGACGAAAACCCTTCCCCCAATTCCTAATCACTAACCCTGGTTAAGGTTGCTGTTTCTCCTCTGATGATAACTCACTCCATGAGCCAAATGTGTACGTTGAAAAAACAGGGTTGTGGCATGCCAGGAATAAACAACTTGGAGCATTCTAGATAGTGTGGCAGTAGTTCCCATTATTTCTGACCATTGGCTGGGGTTTATACATCTGGGAGTGGGACCAGATTGCCCCCTTCTGCAATAGATCAATGCAGTTTATAGTTGCAGGATTGTAATTAATTGCTTTCTTGTTAAAAAGGAAAAAGGCACGTTGCTTTGACATGATAGGGTGTGTCAGCTGAGAAACATGCACAACTAAAAATAAACCATTAGTCATTCATTTTGGGATTTGGTTATCTGAGACCCCTCCTCCATCTCTTTTGGTGGCACCATGGAAAAACAGTCTGTTAGTCATTTGAGGCTTATTATAATTAGAGGGCATTTTCTTCTTGCATCCTGTAGATTACTACTGTGGTTTTACTTCTGCTTCAGATGGCCTGATGCTAAATTTCTTAACTATTTAAGGATCAGATGCACAGGCCAAAGCTGAGTAACAAAAGTGGGGGTGCTATATGTTCAATAAAAGCCCCTTGCATTCAGTATTTACTGGGAAGCATGGATCAGTCTGTGTGTAACCAATGCAGATTTCATCTGTAATTACCCTTTTTACTAGCTTACACACACACAATTGTTTAACATCTTAAAATTTTTACAAGAGGGAGTGGCAGGCAGCTAGTACAGCCATGGGCTACTCCCAATCCCATTTTTGTGATATCTGGAAGCACCTAAAATTAATCAAATTGTAAACTCTGGCAGCATGTTGTCCTTTAGCAGGATACGTAAGTAAAAGGAAGAGGGTACCTCTAGTAAAACCCATAAACCAAAATAAAAGGGGAACATGCTTCACATCACAACCATCCACTTTTGGTTTATGATGTTAAAAAGTTATGCAAACACATACAATATACTTAGAGAGCTATAATAGCTCAGCAACTCAAGTACTTTCGAGCATTATGAAAAGGGGCAGATTTTGTTAATGTTAAATGGGTGTGCTGGTCTGATGGAAGCTTAATCTTTAAGGAAGTTAACTAGAAATTAGTTATTAATGGAGAATGAAAGGTACACAAGCAGGTCTGGGCTTTAGAAATTTAAGGACTCCAGGGGATTCATTGCAGAGAGTTTCTGGTCTGGGTTAACATTTAAGAAGAATGCTGTTGTTTCAGCAGTTGTCCACAATCAACTTAGACCTTAAACACAGGAGCAAAGCAATACCTCTGTACGTGTTGCTGACTTTGGCCCTCAGCCTTTCTGAAGTCTCAAACACCTACTGAGCTGGGAAAATGGAAGTTATGGAATGGTTGTCATCTGATTAGAACTTAGAGAAAATGGGAGAGAGAAGTCCTCGGGCTTGCAAGGAACAGAAGGGAGTGCTGCAGGCATTTCCTCACTTAGGGCTGATCTATTTAATACCGCATTTCAAAATATGGATAACATACCTTAACATGATCACGTTCACACCTTTCACCCCCTTTTGTGCTAAGTGCTTGGAAACTGTAATTCAGGGTGTTACCAGTTGTAGTTTGGATGGTCCAGTTGCAATATACACCTGGAGGATAGTTGCTAGGGTAGTCCAAACTCTCCAAAATGCCTTGAGAACGGTTGGCAATTATTATTCCCTGGCAAACTTGGGGGAAAAAAAATTAAAAATATTATGTTTTCTATATTTCCCATGGAAAGCATCCATTGGTATCAGTAGATTCAATCAGCAGTTAGGTGTTTATACCATGACTTTACAAAAAGGATACAGATTTTAATTTTAAAATAAAATACATATAGGCTCTAAAGCCAGAAATAAATCTGGAGAAGGCAAATAACCTCCAATGTAAGAGTAACTTTCCAAAAAGGATCAGAAACATTTTCAGAGCAGAATCCTACCTATTGATCATCTCCAACAAATTCTTCCCCACCTTCCATGCTTGCAATAAATGTCATTTTGGAAAGACAAGTTTGTGAAAGCAATATCTAGGGTATCTGAAATGATGTTATAGCTTTGGGCTATTTGCAGATGAAAAGATTTTCTGATAATTGGCTTGGGACTTTGTGGTTTGAATAAATATCCTGAAATAATATGTGGTTGAAAGGAAAAGAACAGCCCACACATAAGGTGATAGCTAGGAGTCTGAATAACGCTGGATGATTTAGAGGGGTTTTTTTCCAAGTACAGCATAATTAGTAAATCAGTTAGATCTCCTGTGCCATGACCATTTTAACACTATAGAGCAGTGTTTCTCAACCTTGCCAACTTTAAGACGGGTGGACTTCAACTCCCGGAATTCCCTAGCCAGCCATGCTGGTTGGGGAATTCTGGGAGTTGAAGTCCACCCATCTTAAAGTTGGCAAGGTTGGGAAACACTGCTATAGAGAGACAGTTTGAAGTAGCATTTAAAGGCACTGTCAAATTCTAATCCTGCCTTAGGCACAAAAGCCAGCTGGGGGGCTTTAGGTCAGTAACTCTTTCAGTCTGGGAAAAATGCAGTGGCAAACCACTTCTGCCAGATTGTCAGGAATCAAGGCTGACTTAAAGACACACACACAAAGACACACACACACTTGTTGTTACAATGATAAAATGGAATGAACTAATGTACATTGTCCTGAATGTCTAATAGAAAGGGTGGGACAATAGTTAGATTAGCCAGGTCTCTTTTCTCTATTGCAATTCAGGATTACATTTGTCTTTTGCATTAGCCTAAATGTAATATCCACACTTCAAAAGGATTCTATAAGTTCATTTAAAGATGCTGCATATTTATGAACTGGTTGGACTTGATCAAAATATTTCAACTTACCTTGCTTAAAACGAGCAAGGAACCCTCCTCCGCTTAAAGAACCGTCTGTCCTTAATTTTATATACAAATTGTTGCTAGTAGAACGTACTGTGGGCGGCACCTGCTCACCACAGAATTTGCCCAGCATGTTACTATTGCTACTGTTGCCATCATACACCTGTAGTTATTGGGAAATATAAAGATTTTAAAAGTATTAATATGTAGCAAATATATTTTCCTTTGGGTTGAAGTCTCCTCCCGGTTCCTTTATAGATACACTATGTCCATGTAGTTTTCTTGGAAATAAGATTTATGCTGATATCAGCCAGCAGTTAGTACTCTTGAATGTTACCTAATCAAGGTGGGCTGGATGAAAGAGAACAAGCTGAAATTAAATCCAGACAAGAGAGGGACGCAATTGGTAACGAGAAAACTGGACTTGGGGATAGAGGTGAGTTTTGGACAGGATTGCACTCTCCCAGAAAAAGTACGTTCACAGTTTGGGACTACCCCTTGTACCCCAACTGTCAGTGGATTTGTAGATGAACATTGCACAGCTACAGCTAGTACATCAACCATGACACTTCCTGAGCTGGTCAAGCTTGGGGATGGTTATTCTTGCCTTAGTTACAACCATGTTGAATAATGCAACATGAAATTGCAAATTGCAGTTGATGGAAAATGTGATGGCTGGGCTGCTAACTTGCACAAAACAGGGGTCACATCATGCCTGTACAGAAAGATCCACACTGGCTGGCTGCCAATTACCTATGGGGCACAATTTAAAATATTGGCATTGAACTATAAAGCCCAAGTGTCTTATGGCCTGATGATCTATGGGATCATTTTTCTCACTGTGAAACTGCCAGTTATTTACATCAATAAAAGAGATCCTGTTCAGCTATCTACTATACTAGGGAAGAGTCAGCCTTCTCCTGCTGAATCTTCTCCCCAAGGCTGTACATTGGCTTCCACTGTTCCAATATTTAGGAAAACTGCAAAAATGCATCTGTTTCACTAAGGTGTTTAACTGTTCATTGATTTTAATATTATTTTGATTTTAATTGCATTTATTTTACTATTGAGAATCAAAAGTTGCATTTTACTGTTGTAAGCTGCCTTGAGGATTTATATAAGAAGAAAGGTGGAAATATACATTTAATAATAAATACATAAAATTTTATTTTGATTTCCCAGTCTAGTTTATAGCACTTGAATTTCCTGCTGGTCTCCCATACAAGCATAAGCTGGATCCAGCCCTGGAAAAAAACAATTTTTTTCTTCACCAATATTGTTATGGCACTCCTCAAAGCCTATTCTGGATAATACATTTTAAGAATTAAGGTATTTTGATTATGATAGCTTCTATGGATGTTTACTTGTGGGATCAAAATTCAGATGCTCTGATTGTTAAGAAAATAATACTAAGAAAAATATTAGGGTCATTTATATAGCATTTTCAATATGAGTATGAATCTTATCAAGCCATTCTTGGTCCTTCTTCAGGTACAATAAAATATTTCACAAATAGCTTGAAGTGCAAGATTTTTGTGTACATATGAGCAGAGACCTCTATTTATATAGTGTTATCTGTAGGGGGCATATGCACATGAAGGAACGACCTACACCATGTATCATTTCCCTGCTCCAAGGAAAAGCTTGACCTCACTCTAGGAAAAGGTTAAGGTTGAGAAGGAAGGGCAGTTATGGATAGTAGAGCAGACTCTTCCCAAGCCAAAAGAAGAGAGAGCCTTTTTCCTGTCCTACATCTTACATTATTTTATTGGCAGCCCCATCACTGATAGCAGTTAAAGAGTAGCAGTTCCAGCTGACAAGGCTACAGGCACTTTTACAGTCCCATCTTTCCAAGGTTTTAGCAATCCATGAAGCTAACAACTTTATTTTGGAAACAATTGGAAGGAATTTCTTTTTTGCATCCTCATTTTCTACGAAGATTGAGATGAAGCTGAAGTGGTATATATACTATAGAATGCTATCCTGCCCCCTATACAATAGTCTTCAGTTGGATGGGGGTTTAGTACCTATGAGAAGCTATAACTCCAGGCTTGTGTCTTCTGACAACAAGAAATGAAAAAATGCAGAATGCAGCTGATATCCATAAATCGATATAGACATGTCCTATATCATGATGATACTTTCTCTAACCACTGAAATCATAGTGGTTTTTTCCTTCTGTACCTCTCCTTGGCAGTTGTGTGTAATACTCTTTTCCACTGGATATATAGATCTGGGATTACATCCAAGGTGGAAAAGTTGTATTGCACAAATTGGTCCTTACATAAGGATTATGCAATTGATATATTTTTACATCTCATATCCTTAGGACAGTCAATGTTTCAGCTATTATTATTAACTATTATCAGCCTTACCCAGAGGAAATAAGGCACTTACAGCAAGATAATCAAAGTGACAATATGGATGAGACTCTAGATGGAACTGATCGAAATGGATTTCAAATGGACTTCCATGACTTGATTTTAGCAGCCAGTAGCATTCTGCATTTCGGTAATATGGCATAGGATAGTTGGGAGACATGAACATTCCAGAAGAAGTTGCAAGGATTCCACCACAACCTGAAAATAAGTACAAAATTCTAATTCAGTGACAATTGGCCAAATCTGTTCTGGTCCCTAATACCATACACCCTAATCTCTATTCACTTTTAGCAAACTTCTGAGCATAATTATTTATAATCACTTTTTAGGTTAAGCGCACACTTTTAACTTTCAGTATGTTGATAACTTCTTGCCATCCACTGCTGAAATTGGAGAAAAGAGATTCCAGCTGAAGGTCAAGATACATAATTTTTCTTAATATCCATATAGACATCTATAGGGAGAAATGTAAGGATGCAAATATGTACATATTTCTAGATATCTGCCTGTCAATAGTTCAGCTCTTCCCTTCAGCAAACCTTCCAATAATGAAGATAGTAGGCTTTAATTATTATTTGTTCAATTTATATACCACACAACGGTAAATATGCTTGGAGCAGACCTAAAGCCATGAACTATCAAGCATATAATAGAGGTGTCCAGAACACCCATAACGTATCATCAAAATGCTTTATCTCATGGAGGAAAGTCACTTGGTCCCTGTACAGTCTCAAGACAAGGCCAGTCTGCTTTGATGGGTACCTTGCTTGACAAAATGGGGATTCTGTACATGTGCACAAGCTGCTATTCCTGAGCAAAACAACCCAAACACTACATTTGGCTGATTAGAAATGGGAGATTGCTATGCTTCATAGGATTGTTTTGATCAACTTTACTTCAACAATCATAGCAACAATAGCAACCTTTTGAAGATTTGTAGAATCTAAACGTACAACAACTTATTTTAAAATTGGGGAGCTATAACATTATGCAAAGAGCCAAATTTTAAATATGCAGCCCAGGAATGGAATATTTTCTTCTGCCTTAATTTTTGTCATCATCCTTAACCTTTGTAGGATCATACACTGGTGAATCTCTCTTCAGATGGTGTTCTATCATTGTGAGTCTACTTCTGGAAATGGCCTGTTCCTTTTCCAATTCAGGAAAAGTATGGCTTCTCCAATAGATCTCAATAAGCAGTCTGAAGAGTTAATGCAGGGTGGTAATGGCCAAGGAAGATGAAAGAAATCAAGGAAAATGGCCATGGAAAATGAAGGAATCAACATCTTCTCTTCTTATTACTTGCTAGAGAAATAACATGATACATTTGGTATTTTGATTTTACCTGTTGATGTTCCATCCCAGTAAGCTGAGAATCCAGTGCTTGTTAAATATACATCACTCACAAACTTTATCCACAGATTGGCACTATGAGAAATGGTAACAGGAGGCAATGAGGAGCCACAATACTTTTCAAGCAAGGGAGATGTTTCATACCCTCCATCTCTGCAACCAAAAACAAACAAAGAAAAATAAAGGGATGTAAATCATTAAAACTTGGATCTCTAATAAGACTATGCCTACAAAGCAATCGAGCGGGTGGTTTAGCAGTAACAAAATTATCCTTAAACACTTTTATTGTCCTAACAGTCAGAAATCACGTTGAGACGAGGAGTAGGTCTCTAGTGTTTATTACTGCTACATAAAACAGAATCCTAACAAACTGAAGAGGCGTGGGAAACACCCAGACAGATAAACCCCAAAAGTTAAGGCGGGTCTGATCTGTGTCTCTTTGAATGGCTGCTTAATTCGTCAGTACTACGCATGCGTTTTCCCCCCTGGATAGAGGCCCCTTCCAGCTCGCCATCAGTACTCATGACATTTATGTTTAAAAAATCATGCATAAAATTAAATAAAAAGGGAAAAAAATCAAAATAATTTGTACTGCTGTATAAGAAAGTTTTGCCTAAAAGCATGTTCCACTGAAAGAATAGGACTGATTTCTAACTAAATATAGATAAGATTAGGTTGGTAGAACAACAGTCTTCTTTAACCTCTAACCTTATGGAATACCATTTCTATAAATTCCAATCTGGAGGGCACCAGGTTAGAAAAGGCTGTATAGGAATATGAACACATTCAAAGGAATGTTCATTCTTATTACGTGGGTGTAGCCCTATAGACCAGTGTTTCTCGACCTTGGAAACGTTAAGATGCGTGGACTTCAAGTCCAAGAATTCCATAGTGGAAAGAAAGGAGTTGTTTACACAATGCTTAACTGATTTAAGACTGTTAGAAGTAATGGGAAGGAATATAAAGTTGGTTTATTTGATCAAAGTTAAAACAAGATATGTTGTTACTTCCAGCAAGTCCTTTATGGACTTTCTGCTGACACCAGGACTGAAAAGATGATGTTTTATAGATTTGTTTATAGATAAGAGATGAGATATGGGATGAAGAGACAAATGTTTGTAACCTTAGAGGGGACGAAGAGTCACTAAATTTGTTTATACTTGAGATCAGGGTTGGAAGTCACTTCTTATTTCTATTTTCTTTCTTTATTATAACCTTAATTTTCTCTTTCTTCTTTCTTCTTTCTTTTTTTGCACTTTTTAGTCCTATTCTCTTTTCTTTCTTTAAGTTTAGTTTGTATTAGATTTAATTATTATAATCAAAATTTTTAATAAAAATTACATATGGCAAAATAACTGATTTATCAAATTTGCCATTTCCATCAATGGAGTGATGCTTTAAATGTGTAAGGTAAACGTATTGATGAAGACTATACCTATCATAGAGCCAGTTTGGTGTGGTGGTTAAGGCACCAGGCTAGAAACCAGGAGACTGAGTTTTAGTCCCGCCTCAGGCACAAAGCCAGCTGGTGACCTTGGGCCAGTCACTTTCTCTCAGCCCTAGGAAGGAGGCAATGGCAAACTACTTCTGAAATCTTGCCAAGAAAACTGCAGGGACTTGTCCAGGCAGTTGCCAGGAGCCAACAGTGACTCGAAGGCACCAATCACTCACTTACTCACTTACTCTCACAGTGATCTGTTCCCTATCGCCAACATTTATGTCAGCAAAAAATCCTTGACCTTTTGATGCAGAAAGAACAGATAAAACCCTGGAGCAGAGAATGTTGGCTGAATGTTAGGGATGGGAATAAAAAAACTGTTGTAGGATAGAACTGTATATCTGGAATCCTCAACATGAGTAGCTCATATCACAATATTTGGCTGAAATTCCCAGCTTATCTAAAGCTCTTAGCAAGGGCAGGTTAGATAGTGTAGCACGAAATGCGATGGCTTTATACAGGCAGTTGAGGAAAAGGAAGAGACTGCTATGCAAATGGCCTAGAACTGCTATATACACACTGGATCTTTAAAAGATTGCATACAGCTGGGAAAGATCTCTCTGCATTTAAAAAAATTAAGTGCAATCCCTAGCCCTTCTGTGGGTATTCTGAAGGAAAGGATGAACATCAGTTGAGGTTCACAAATACAAGGTATGTTGATCTTGTTGTGGATTCCTTTGGGGAGGAATGCTCCTAATCCCTTCCTTGGTGAAATTCTTTTACTGTACATGCCTGTTCTGGAGAACTAGAAGGTAGTTCCAGGTCATCATGGGGTAGGGAATAAAATACTATCACAGCATAAGGCAGTTTCAAATACAATTACTGTACATTTGCCTGCCTGGCTTAACAGTTCCATGAAGTGAAGTGGTCAACTGTTCAGATGCTATATATGTAGCCAAATGGAAACCAACTTGCCTGATTTCAACATAATCATGCAGACACCTAGCTCCACTCTCCAAAGAGAAATTGGTGAAATGCAAAGCAATTTGTTTGTTGTTTGCCACATGGATCTTGTATACGCATGCCATTTTGTCTGGATAGTTGTTTGGATAGTTTGGTGATGTCAGCACACCAGAGGCTGTTGTGTATTCATGTGAACATACTGGAAAAGAAAAAGAAAAGAAAATAAGTGATGTAATAATAATTATTATAATAATAACTTGAATATCAGGACCTTGCTGAAAAGATAGAACTGAAAACCACTTTTGTGCCAGTCCCATCCCTCATCCTCAATAAAAACAATAAAGGACAGACTGTCTTTGTCCCTTGTTAATAGCTCAACTAAGATATATATTTAAGCTGAAGCATTAGCAAGGGTCAAAGAAGGTTGTGCCTCAGGCTTTATGAAAAGAAATAATTTCAGTTTGATAGTGCATACCATTAATAGAAAAGTGGAGCGTTTTTCTTTCTAATTAAACGAACAAGAACTAAGGAGACAATAAGGAACTTGGTTCTTAGCTTCAGTCAGTTTTTTTTCCCTAGAATGTCTTTTCTGCTCTGCTTGGAAGGACATACCAGACCTTGGAAGCTGACAAACCTAGCTAGATCATAGTCGAAGTGAAAGACGTGGCTTGATCACGTGGCTTCCCTGACAATTCAAGGCATTCTTTTAGCACATTATTTTAAAAAAAGCAAGCGATCATGTGAGAGAGCTGCTTGTCCCAATAGTTTACAATTCCAACATTAAATTCAAATCCTGTTACCAGCACTTAATTTCTGATTCTGCCGTTTAAAAAAAGCTATTGTATCTTGTATAAAAAACCATTTCAGTTTGGGTTCCCCATGGCAAACAGTCCTATTTTAATGTTATTCATAAACATTCAGGATGCTTCCAGATAGATTGCTCTGAGGACTGTTCTTCAAAAGACCTTGCTTTTTCCCCTCAAAAAAAAAAAGACACAAGAAGAGATGGTAAAAAGGGGAGACTTACCAAAGGAAGATGATTACATGGTGGTTTGGGTATGATTTCACAAATGCACACAAGAAGGAATGTAGTGCCTGACTGTCATTCTTCAAAGCAGCTGCATCTGTTCTCAGAATTGTGCTCAGCTGTGAAGGGCAGCAACACAATTCTGGAAGAAGACTCAGTTACTCTAAAGAGTTGCAGAAAAATGCTACATTCACACATCAGCGTGTTCTGAAGGACTGTATGAAGGTGCCTATGACCGCAATTATCTGGAAGCATCCTATTCTCTTGTAACATAATCATTTCATAACAACATGTGCATAGAATTATGGAAACATAGAATTTAGTTGCCCTCTCTACTTTCCCAGAAGGAGAGAGTTGAGTTGATTTCTGAGTTGATTAAAATATTTGAGATTTCCACAGAACTCAAGAAGGGATTTGGAAATCTAAGGAGCAACGGAAAGTGGGCTAGTACATGCATTTTGGTCAGTATTACACAGTGGCCAGAAGAGATTTAATACAAATGACTAGAAAGATTAAATATGAACATCCTGTCTGGCTAGTTTTCTTCCTTGTAGTTCCATCCAAAACCATTACAGTAACTTCTCTGTTTCACATGCTTCCCACTGAGGCAAGGAAAATCTTTTTGGTAATGCAGCATCCAGCAATTGAATTGAATGTTCCTAATGTGAATTAGAAACAAAGTAGGCAGAAAAGTTTTATTTTGCAGTCTTTGTTGGGGTGGGGGGGAAGCCCCATAGAACTTTTTCTATGTCAATAAAAACTTCTATTGTATTAATTTTCTACATATGAATTACATTTTGGAAGAAAAGAGTGATTATATGGCATATCTGAACAGAAATGTTTGATCAATATGCAAAAATGGCAAGATCTAACTGGCTTTCAGTCCAGCCAGTCTAAATGCTCAACTTAGCTCTACAGTGGAAAGGATAAAACTATTGGATGATTAACTGTAAAAATAGTCAACAGAAGATTAAAATGCCATTTGGCGGCCTCTTACTGATCTACGCTTGCACAACAAAGCTAGAAAAATAAGGCTGGTACCTTTCTTTCCATCTGTTCCCCAAAAGTGAAACATTCATTTTGCAAAAAGTCGTATTTTAAATGCCAAGTGAAGATTCTTGCATCAGTGATAATTGTTTAAATCTGATCCTTCATAGTCAAGGGAGCTCCCTGGAGAATTAGTATTTTCTACTAGTATTTGCAACTTCCTCCAATTTTTCTTGCATCCGCTACAGAACATATTCTTTTCTGTAGGCTATGGAAGTAGCTATTAGGACTTGAAATCCTACTGTTGCTGGCACAAGGCAACAGGATTAACTGACTTAATCTGATCAATTCAGGGAAGGGGAGTGCAAACAACAAGCTTTTGTGGAGAACTTCAAAAGCAAGCTTGTTTAGAAACATTTAGTCCAAGCTATTTCAAAATGAACCTTTATCTTTTTTTTTAGCATGCATTGGCCAAGTATGGCATTCATTTCCAAATGTTGCTCATTCATTCAAGAAACACTGAGTAAAATCTTCCATGAGTTTATCCGGCCTTCAGTGGCAAAGGGAGATCTGATTTCAGCTGTTTATGCTCTAATTACAGTCAGAGTGGACATTACTCTCAACTGGACTGGTAGCTCCTCTTTAAAGTGTAGATGGGCAATGCAAGTCTCCAGGTAGACTCATGGGCAGTTAGACAGCCTGGCTCCCTTCTGGCCTGCTACCAATGGAGTGGTCAGGAACAGATCATCATGTGTATATACAGAATGGGGTTGACAACTTGTGGCTTTTTGTGGCTGCCAGAGCCAAGAGCAGGAGGAGCCCAACACCTTGACCCTTGGTTGGAGAATTTTAAGAAGTCAAAAGTGGGCTGTAAGGCTGCAACTCATGCCCTCGTCAGACTAGTATTTTCCTATTTTGAAGGCATTAGGAGGAAAGGGGGACCCTTAAGTCTTTCCTGTCAGTCCTGGAACCCCCTAAAAATGAGCTGAAAAATTTGGTTCTGCCCAATCTGGCGATGGCAAGATAACAGCTAAACACCCTGCAACTGATGGAGACCAATCATGCTTTTGAAGGGCAAACTCTTAAGCAAGCTTTGTACCTTCCCTGGATTTTACTATTTCTATTTTAATTTTTTAAAATAATAAGCCAACTTCTGGAACTACTTTGTAAAACATAGTGTATAGATCCATAAAATAAAAATGATTACTCTTTAGCATTTCAAAATATGGCCACTAATCATCTTACTTCATGACACTTTTTAGCCAGGGGATCTCCATGTGTTGTTGGGATATAAATTGCATCATCCCTGACTAATGGCCGTGCTTCCTGGAGCCTGAATCCAATAACATCTGTAGAGTACCAAATGTTCCCTGCATCCCCCAGTTCAAACTTATTCATTAGAATCACAGGAATTTAAAGATACATCCTAAATTGCCCAAAAGGTGAAACCAGAAGGAATAGAAAAGGATTGCTTTGTGATAAGTAGATCTCAAAAGACATATTAGGCAGACCATCTTGGAAAGGTTTATTCCAAATGACAATTTATCAGTCTTGGCTGTCAGAATTATGCTTTTTATTTAAAAAGGTCCAGAAAATACAAGAAGTTATTACTCAGCTAATACTAAACTAATGCCAAGTTTGACTTCGTTGGGCTACTGCCTGGAAGGGTTATGATAAGGGATGTAAGAGCACCAGAAAATGAACAAAAATGAGAATTTCTAATTTCATAACGTATTAAAGGCTAAGCATAAGGTTCACCAAACAAACAAAGTTAAAATGGCTATAGTATGTATGAGCAGGATCTGGATGACCTGATAAGCCACAGATTTAGCATGAGCCAGCAGGGTGTTATAACTGCCAAAAAAGCCAGCGCAGTATTGGGTAGCATCAACCAAGGTACAAGGTTGAGATCACAGGAAGTGATAGTTCTGCACTACACTGCACCAGTCAGACTGCACTTGGAGTACTGTGTCCAGTTTTGGTTGCCACAGAACAAGAAGGATGCTGAGGAATTGGAAAGAGTACAGAGAAGAGCAACCAAGAAGGTGAAAGGCTTGGACATAGGCTCTTATGAAGAATGGTTAAAAGAATTGGGTATGTCTAGTGCAAAGACAAGGCTAAGGGGAGATATGACAGCATTCTCCCAATACTGGAAGGGCTGTCACAGTTTGGATTTACAGTAGTCCTTGGTTAACAACAGCAATTGGGACTGCAATTTCCACTGCTAAGCAACACGTCATGTGATTGCACTGCTTAGTGACAGCAGTTCCAGCACTTCCGGTTGCTGCCATTCAGCAAATCCTGTGATGTTGTTCAGTGCGACATCACATGGTCGCCATTTGTGATCTCCTGCCAGCTTCCCCATTGTCTTTGCTTGTCAGAAGCCAGCAGTGAAGGTTGCAAATGGCAATTGCCTGACCATGGATCCTCTAGTCTTAAGTGCTATATCTGGAGGTTTTGCTTGAAAAGGAAGCTGATATTGTAGACCTCTATTTATCACATCACTCAACATTTATGATGAACTAAAAAGAATCAAGAGTTGCTTGGTCCTACCAAATTGTTTATCTCTGGCAAACCAATATTCTGAAGTATTAGAATCACAGGGTTGCAAGGGATCTTGGAGATCTTCTAGTCCAATGCACTACCTAGGGTAGGAATCCTTAGACAGAGACCCAGGTCAGCTCTGTTATAGCTTACTTAATGATGCCTAACTGAACAAGCCACAGTTGGGTAGGTTTATGAGAACTGAGGAGAGAGCCAACATTCTCAGGCCAGAGATGACAGTTATGTAAATAGACCATAGCTATTCAGCTTTAAGGCCACTAAATGCCATACCAATAGCCTATTAATCCATAGAAAGGATGGAGAAAGAAGCAACAAGTTTAAACCACCATAGATATAAGAGTCATTTGCACATTCTCACTGACAATTGGCAAGCCACTGTTCTGTATGGCTTCAATCTTATCTCCAATAAAATTCATTTCTAGTCAGAAGCAGCCTACAGAGCCAGGGCCAAAAGGAAAATGGAGAAGATGCTGGCAATTTTCCATCTAGGACACTCACAGAAAAATGCAGGATGTCACGGCACATCTGGATCTACCATACACATGAGTGGGCAGACGAGCAAACAAGAAAAGGAACAGTAAGTGCAGGATGATGGTTAACCATTCCAACAAAAGGAACTGTTTCTTAATCATGTGAGTGAGGAACTTCTGGCCTTCTAGATTTTGCTGGATAACAGTTCTCATCAGCCCCAGCCAGCATGGTGAAAAGTGAGGGATGCTGTGGTTCAGCATAATTTAGAAGGTCCAAAATTCTCCACCTCTGGTTTACCATAGCGCAAGCAGCATCCTTCTGTTGGAATGGCCAAAGCATGAACCATGCCAATGAAACCAAGTTACATAGGCCTTAAAGCACATAAGGTTAGTCTATATATTATTATAAAGTAAGGAGGCCAGCTTCTTCCAGGTTGAAGTGCTAAAGAAACATTTATTTTAATAGAAGTTGACATCTAATTTTGTTTGCTACAATAACTATGGTAAAAATGGATTTTTAGACGAGTTTTTGTTCTGTTTTGTTTTAGTTACTCATCTGTTTTGGAATGCTTTCATTTCCTAACTCATTCATAACTGCCAGATTTTCTGTAAATATTATTCCAGGGCTATCTGTTTAGAGGAATCTGTTACTTCTTGGAAGGCCCATTGAATCCTGAGTATGCTCAGAGAAAGGAAGTGCTAAATACACCTCTGTTGTTTGAAAGTTACATAAGCAGCCATTCATTTTATGACTTTCAGTCATAACTGCTTTGCCCAGACTGCTCTGCTCTACCAGTAACATTTTTCTTGCCTGGTATAGTTGCAAATCATTTAGATAGTTGGGTGCCATCAAGTTTGGTTCAGCTCCTGGTAACTGCATATGCAGACCACTGCAATTCGCAAAAAAAAAAAAAATATCTAAATAGATTGGTTGAATTGATCTCCAGCACTGCCTTCCTTCTCAAAAAAGGAAGAAATGCAAACAAGCTGGAGGGAATGGGGAAAACTGTCCGTTTTGGCTTCTAACACTTTGCACACATGCACACACACACCCTGTAAAATCAGGGAAAGGATGCAGACATTGCTTCTTGAATTCTTTTCCACCTCTTAAAAATAGCTCTCTTCTGGGTCATGTGACCAGGAGGGAGGACGGCAGAGGGTTCGTATGGATGAGTTGGCAACATTCCAACCACTGCTCAACAATCTCCCACAAGGATGAATTGATGGATTTTTTTTCTCTCATTTTTTTTCCCTTTACAGCTGAATCCAGCCCATTTTCAAACTCCATCTTTCTTTTGCCAGTTTCTCCCCAAGAGAAATCACAGCACGATTCAGTCTACTTTTTAAAAAATTATCCTGCTGATGAGCAGAGTCCTGACTCGGTTTACACAATTCCTCTCCAACATTCTGCAAGCTAGCAAGCAAGCAAGCAAGCAAAACTCCTTCCTCTCAAAAAGAGACTAAACTAAGGTAGTCTATTTTATTTTATTTATTTATTTTCAAGATGTATAAGGCCACCCAACTCAAACGATGTGACTCTGGGCGGTGTACAGCGTAAAAAACTAACAATAAATTGAAGAAAGGGAACATCCACTGTATAACCATAAGCCATTACAATATATAAATGCTAAATATAAAATGGCAACCAGCACATAACACAGAGGGGAACTCTCACTCAATTGGTCCCTAATGCCTGGGGGAATTGCCGAGATTTCTACATCCTGGCCTGCTTGCTTAATTTGCAGACCGCCTCCCTCCAATCACATCTACCCATCCCATCAGATCCAGCAGGAGAGAAATGTTATGGGTCCCGTCCATTAAAGAATACCTCCTGGTGGAACCTGGGAAGAGAGCATTTTCTGTTGCTGTGCCTGCACTGTGGAACATTATCTCCCTGGAAATCAGACTGGCCCCAGCCATGTTCACCTTTCACAAGGCTGTTCAGATGTACTGAGTTTGGGTCCCAGAAATTTCAGCTGTTTTAATTATTTTGAAAATTTATACCCTGCATTTTAGCCAGAAAGAGTCTCAATAGAGCATACACTTCAATAAAAAGAGATAAGCCCTGCCTTCAGGTTGGCAATCTAAAAAGACATGGCACCAAAGAGAAAAAAAGAAAGCATGGAGAAAAAGAACACAAATATTCATCTGCAATTCTTAAGACTGTACGGAACTCAGCTTCTCCTTCTGCCATAGTCTGATGGGATTCACTATTGTGAAACATTGACTAGATTCCAGTATTTCACTAAGCTGTAATATAATTTATTTGGTTTGGCTTACTATGTTATATGAACCCAGCCACTTGATTTGTGAAATACAGTTTATGGCTTAGTGCTATATTGGCTTATTTGACAAACTGTGGTTAATCAATGGATGATTGGATGATGCATCAACAAGATTACAAATTTCTTAGTTCCAGTCTAGTCTTATCCCACCTTCTAGCTAATCTAAGAAAGAAGAAAATGAAGAATAATTTGATTCAAGGTACAATAGACTCTCAGTTAACGGGCACTCATGGGGATTGGTAGATGTCGGATAAATGTAGTTTCTGGTTGCTTGAGAGTTACTATTAAATTTTATTTGAAGTATTATTAATTCGATTTTTTTGCCAGTTGCTTGAGAGTGAGTTCCGGTTAACTGAGAGTCTACTATAATTAGGTTTGCATAAAACATTTTGTTTCAAACCATTTTGAATATGAAATTTCACAAAACTCCCATTTCAAATGTGAAATGGCTGCTTTGAGTACAAAACAGCTGCTTAGAGCTTCTTGTTTTATATGGTAAACAGGGAGTTTTTGACTCTTCATGAAGTTTGGTGCTCAAAATTGTTCAAAACAAATTGTTTTACACAGTTGTGGAAAGACATAACTCTTTGCTCCCGTCTAGTGGCATTTGGGATTTTTGCAACTCAGATCTGGTAGCCCTAGTCAAAAGCAAGTTTACCTTAATTCTGATTTACAATAAAGCTAGTACACTCAAGAAAATACATGCTAAATCCAGATCCCAAAGGTTATACATTCATTAAAATAGCAATCAACCTCATCTTTTATTTAGTATCAACTTTGATTAGCTCAGCTCTTGAATCAGCATTTCAAATAAATGTATGAAAAAAGCATAATTTATAAACCTTCAGGGACTGACAAAGTCTCACATGTTCTCAGAACACATGCTCAGCTGGATTTTTTTTTTACTGATGTTGAAATATGAATCACATTTCTTGCAACTCTTTTAATCACCATGGGGAATCCCTATGCAGACTGAAAAAATAGCACCATCATATGCTAAACAGATGAGTCTAGTGATGTATGTGAAATCTGATATACTGATATGAATTATCTGTTCTACACATCTCAGATTAATATATGCTGTAGATCAAATGTTAGTTATTCACTGGCATCAGCAATTTCTTCATGCTATGATTTGGTTTAATGTTCAAAACTGTATCAAAGGGTTTGGGAAATTAATGCATTTTAATACACAGACCCATTATAGATGACTAAGAAATGAATAGAGATGGGTGAATAATTCATTGTGTCTAAACCTTTTAATGTATTTCTTCAGTTGGCAGCTACCTACCCTACAGATGGATTTGAATGTACTTGCAGGCAGAGATTCATGTTGTTCAGAAGTCTGTGATACAGTTTTCAGTTCAAACAAAAGCACACAAAAATGCTTGTATGAAAAAATAGTGTGTGCAAAAATGGGTGTAAGATACACAAGACTGCATTATAGTAGAGAAATTAATTTTTTAATTCAAATGAAAGAATTAACTCCTAATGTCATACCTGTAGATGCATTCAGTGAAGCATAATTAACTGAGAATCCCTCTGATGCAATGTTGTGATTTGTCACAAAATGCAAAGTTACAATGTTGCCACTACTAGTAATAGATGGTGGAATGGATCTGCCACAGTACCTGTATCAAATCAATGATAACAAAGATATGTTAAATTATTCCCTAGTGCTCACAAATTACAAATTCAGCATTTAGATATCATGAGTGGGTAGCATGATTCAGTCAACAAGATGGATGATTTTAGAAGCAGCATCCATGATATCAAATATTGCTCAGTGGAGCAGAAACATTGGAAGCCAGATATGCTTGTGTAGGCTTTCATAGTTGGTATCTGTTGGGCAGTGTTGAATTTCAGGGTTTAGTCACCATGGCCTAGCAACAGGTTTCCTGATGTTTTGATGGCAACTGAGCAGGGAATGACTGGGCTCCTGTCTTTATAGCCAGGTGGCCTGACTTCTGATTGATCTTTAGCCAAGCTGGTTTCCAATTGGTGCAGGTTGTTGAGGGCTGGTCTCTGATTGGTCCTTTCTTGGTCCAGTCAGGATCTGCACCCTGAAGCTCAGCACTGTACACCATATATTTTCCTTCATGGAAAAAGTCCTTTCCCTGTTGCATGCCTTCCTTAATAATGGGAAAGGGGATGGGTGGCAAGGCTTTGATTAGATGGAGGCAGTGCATGATATGGTGGACTTTTAAAGATTTGAAACAGCAAATTATAAAAATAATTCCAAACTGGAAGAAGTATACATTACTGTGGTACTAGCCGATACAAAAAAAATAATAAATCCCACAAAACTCAGTGGGATTAATTCCAGTTAAATGTATATAAAAATGCAGACCGACATAGCTTTACTAGACAGCTATTTAGATAGATAGACAGATAGACAGACAGACATACCGCCCTATCTTTGTCATAGTGCTGTTGTCATAGATGTCAAGATAATCTCTCTGGCAATTGTAACCAAATTCCAAGGAAAAATAGGTGAAGGTCAGACGGATTAAATAGCCTGGCTGCACTATGATTGTCCATAAACATCTGACACCATGCGGGTAAATGTTTGGATAGCCAGGGCTTGCAAAAATCCCATCAGGCTCTGTGAGAATCCGTCCGCATGCTGTAGCATATGAAAAAAAAATCCCCAGCATATTAATTAGAACAGAATATAACAATGGAACTAAAGAAGCATTTAACTTTCCTAATGTTTCAATGATATGCCCTTACCAATCTCCAAACTCAGTGGGATTTAGTGGTAACTAGATATGCATAGGGACATGGTGGCGCTGCGGGTTAAACCGCTGAGCTGCCGATCGGAAGGTCGGCGGTTCGAAACCGCACGGCGGGGTGAGCTCCCGTTGCTAGTCCCAGCTCCTGCTCACCTAGCAGTTCGAAAACATGCAAATGTGAGTAGATCAATAGGTACCGCTTCGGCAGGAAGGTAACGGCGTTCCATGTCGTCATGCCGGCCACATGACCCGGAAGTGTCTACGGACAACGCCGGCTCTAACGGCTTAGAAACGGAGATGAGCACCGCCCCCTAGAGTCGGACACGACTGGACTTTACGTCAAGGGAAACCTTTACCTTTTAGATATGCATAGGATTGCATATAAAGGAAATTACATTATCTTTATAGTCTTATAAAGTTGCTTTGTGTTCATCCAGTTGTTGATGAATTAGAAGCCCCACTTGGCAGGGTCAAAGGTGAGGAATGTGAAATCTGCAGTGCCACAAATTCTCTTACCCAGCATTAAATACAGTGCACATACATTTAATTTATATGGTTCCACTACATTTTCCCTAATAATCTGGGGACAAACTCAAGGGGAAGGCAGAGTCGGTGAAGGTAGCAGCATTTACCTGTATCAAAAGGTTTGTATTCAGCCACAAAGCCAAGATTTGTACTAGATGAAGTTCTGAATTTTATATAAAGAGAGTTATGTCTTGAATGAACCATAGGTGGTATAGCTGCCCCACAGTATTTTCCCAAAGAAGGAGAATTTGCATTGTTACCATCTCTGATCTGCAAAAGAAAAAAAGTTCAGATCCTATGAAAATATACATAAGCTAAATATTGCTATATACAGGGACTCATTCATGGCAAGACTTTTGGAGAGGGAAGGAATATCTCCTATTCTTTTCAATCTTAGATTTCTTTTGTCCGATTTCCCTATCACTCTGCAACATTTTAAAGACTTATGAAAATTCGTATGGTTTTTGCTCACCTTTCTATATAAGAATGTTTTTGGGTGAGTGAGCATGCATGCATTTTGATGTAGTTGGCTTAATGGAACCACCTGTGCCAACATTTTCTTCTAATATAAACATTTTAATGTGATTTAAAAAACACTATGCCTTTTGTGCACACTTTCTCTAATAGATATTGAGAAAGAGAGAGATTGGAGAACTACACAGCACTGCTAAGCTAGTGCCATTTCAGCTAGGCTCAACTCTGGTGACTTCAGCATGGACAAATGCTCACTATCTCAATCCATCTCCAGTAATAACTTGTAATTCTTCCAAGGATAATCTCTTTAATCTCATCCATCCACTTTACCCATTGTCTTCCCCTTCTTTTATTTTCTTCAACCTTGCCAAGTATAACTAGACATCACATGCCAAAAATAGATAAGATTCTGCTTGCTGATCATTTTCTGAAGAGAAAAGTCAATCTTTAATGGATCCAAGATGAAGTGATTGGCTCCTTTTGCAATCCTTAATACTTTTAATAACTGTCACCAGATACATAATGTGAAGGTGTCTATTTTCTTTCTCTCACTTTTTCTCAATTTACAACTTTCACAGCTGCACTATGCCATTGGAAAGGCCATTGCTTTAACTTTTTTGACCTTTGTGTCATAGAAATATCCATTCTTCATTATTCTATGTTTGTCATTGCCTTCCACTCTAAATTAATCTTGAATTGTAAACCGCCCAGAGTTGCTTGTGAGATGGGCGGCGCAGAAATGTGAGAAATAAATAAATGAATAAATAAAATCTTCAGTTTATTTCTCCATCTTTAATTATTTTTGAGCCTAATGAAACAGAACTATCAATTTCTTCAATTGTAAGTTCACTAACCATGCAGGTTGGCATCATCCTTGTCTTCTATTTAATACTAATTCTGATTTTTCACTTTTCATTCTCCACTTTCATAATGAACTCTTCTAAATTCCATATTTCAGGTTAATCAAGTAGTGTCATCTGCATTTCTTTAGTTGCTAGTATCAACCTCCTGTCTTTTCTTCCATTCTTCTTCCATTTTCTGTTCTAGAGCCCTCTGTTTCTTTGCATTCAATTCCTATTGTAGCTTCTTGTTCACTGTTAAGGTTCCTCAGAAGAATAATCTGATGTTCTGGCACACCCAGAACATTATTAGCCTTGATATATTCCACATTCTGGCATCACACAGGCAAAGGCCTTGCTCAGCCAATAAAGCAAAGGTTTATTGTTTTATTGCTCCTTATGTTCTCTTGCTCTCTCCATTATCCATCTTATGTTAGCTGTCTGATCCCATGTTCCTCTGTCTTATCTGAAACTTGTCTGTTCCTTTGACATTCTCTGTCCATGTATGGCTGTATTCTACTTTGTAAGATATACAGTAGTTTGAGATACTGTAAAAACAACATAGTTTTCCTATCTGTGTTTTATTCTATACATTATTTTGGGAAGTGCAAATCCCACATGTACCCCTTGCCATACTATTTTGAATTATTTAAGTAATCCCACCTCACCCACTAGAACACCATTTTTCAAAGTCAGTTGTTATCAAAAACAATGCTTGTTATTGTTTATTAGATTGATAGTCTACTGAATACAAGTTACATTAATGTATAACCCCGCATAGTATTTCAGTCCTAAGAGTGTATTCTCAAAATACGAATCGCATCAATTTCAGAGCAAGCAAATAGGGTAGAATTATGGCATTAATCTAACCTTAATTCCATATGATATATGCTAGGGTTTCTGTGCATTTCAATTCTCCAAGCCAAGTACCACATTTGGCCTTTGAGAAGCAAGACAAAGCCTAAATTTGATTACCTTAAATTTCATTAAAATTAAGTTAATTAAGCAGAGTTTATTCTTCCCCTTCTGTTATGATAAAAATTGTACTTCATTGGTAACTTTTAGAGACTTTAGATTCTTATGGTACATAAATGAAATGTGAATAAATAAATCTTTTGAAGGGACTGGGTCAGCCATAGCCATGGCCTTTGCATGTTTGGTTTTCAGATTAATTTCCTTTTTTTTAAGAATCATTACCTCCACATAATCTGAATTGCAGGTGGTGACATTATGGATGCGAAAATCAGTGAAATTAAGAATCACAATGCTGCCTTCAGGTTCAGATATGATCCATTCACAGATATGGCCCTTTGACAACGGTCTGGTAAAGTACGGAGACCTGATGACCCCTTCACCAAACAAGGGACTCCCACAAGCTGCCAAGAGAAATGGAGAATTAGTTTAGTAATGTATATTGACAAACATGTTGAAGACATGTTGACTGATATTTATCAAGGGTTTGATTATTTATTCCATGTAGTATCTTTATAGATTTCCCTTTAGTATGATGTGCCCAAAGTGGTTAATGTTACAGATTAGAGCTGTGTAAAAGTTTGAAGAGCCATTTCTATTTGATGAAACTTTGAAGCAGAATCACAGCTTGCAGATGGGACCCACTTCAAAGCAGTGAATTAGGTCAGGTCCTACAAAGAACTTCACTGATTCAAGAGTTATCTTGCTATTTGGGGGGTTGTTACAGATGATATATCATGTTGCTATTTGGGGGTTGAGTATTATGATGGGGTCTCTGATATTCATATTGTCTAAATTAGGCAATGATGCATTCTAACGGCTGGCTTCAGGTTCTTCTCCTCTACCACTCTTGCTTAAAGTGGAACTGCAATATTTCATCTATAATGAACTCATGCACTTCATGAAACAAACTTAATCTGCTCCAATTTTCACTTTTTCCACCACTTCCAAGCACTGAAGACCAGCTATAATGCATAACCCTTACCCTCCATCCCACACTTAACATAAGAGAACTGTTGCAGGAGGAGAGCCATGTTAGTCTATGGTGGCCAAAAATTAGGAGTCAGCAGCACTTTTTCCAACTAACACATTTTATTAAAATGTATAAATTTTTGTGAGCTGCAGTGGGGAAATGGTGTGGATGAGATGGAGGGGAAGATACGTTGGTTATGCAGACACATGTTACACGTAAAACAGGTTACAAGTATCAATTAACAATTGTGTTTGTTGAGACCTTTTGAGATTGCCTGAAATCTTTTGATGTTTGCGAGTTCTCACTCAATGGAGTTGTTTTTCCAGGAGAGTCACTCTGAAGTCTGCTATGGAGTGTCCTGGGAGGATATTATTTTGCAATCTAATGAAAGCATGATTGCTCCAAGCTGCACAATATACTGGCTACCCATCTTGAGGGATGTTCCTGCATGTACTCAGACTGCCGGGAGCTCTAGGTCAGCATAGGTCCCTTTAGGGAACCTCTAGGAAAAAACCCAGGAAGAGCAGAAAAATAAAAGTACAACTGGTTCCCATGAGTTGAACAGAACCTCTAGAGCAGTGTTTCTCAACCTTGGCAACTTTAAGATATGTGGACTTCAAATCCCAGAATTCCCCAGCCAGCTTTGGGAATTCTGGAAGTTGAAGTCCATATAGTGTATCTTAAAGTTGCTAAGGTTGAGAAACACTGCTCTAGATACCACTCTTGCTGACTCTGACATGAGAAGCTGGCCAATTAGAGCCATCATCTCTTTAGACTCTCTGCCTCTCAAAGCTGATTTGGAAGGCAAGACCAATGTGGCTCTGGGCTTCATTCATTTTCTTGGTTTTCTGTTTCTTTTATGCATGTAGAGAAGAGGGATTAAGTGCCCAACTCCCCCTTATAAATAAAGCTGCTCAATTGCAACAGCATGATGCTGTTTTACCATTTTTTGAGACATTCCTCTGGTTATGATAGGCTAAAATGTGTGAAATAAATAAATATTTTGAAAAAGAAAACACCCTTTGATCTTTTGGACAGCTCTGTGGTTTAATGGTATAGAGGTATTCTTGAACTGTACATCAAAAGGTCTGTGGTTTAATGGTATAGAGGTATTCTTGAACTGTACATCAAAAGGTTGGAACTTGTTTCTATATGAGTTATGGATTTTATTGAGCATGTGGAGACAGTAAATGTCATGATTTCCAGCTCATCAGTGTTGGAAAGACAATCCAACTCCAGCTTTACAATGCTGAATTGCTGGCATGTTGACTTTGTGCTTATGAGTTGGCTCCCTCTTGAAGTAATGGAAAGAGTGATCAATATTATTTCATGTGATCAAGGATTCATTATGTATTTAAAAATTAGGCTGAATTATTTCCTGTATGTAACATAATACGATTTTGTTCTTTCCATTTTTTTCCCCACTTTCTTTCCTTGCTATGCCAATCCTTCTAGCAGCTGCACCAGAAACAGTGATCAGAAGTAGCAAAGCATCTCCCTACACACGTACACACAAATATACACATGGAACTCTCTCTCTCTCACACACACACACACAGACACGTCAATGGAATTCTTCAGTGTCATGTCACATGTGGTTCCCCAGGAAAAGAAGAATGAAAGAAAATGCTTACTTTTTAAACAATGTTCAAGTTGGAGCAGCTTTATTTATAAGGGGGAGTTGGGCACTTAATCAGAACAATTCCTCTACAGGTTTTCTGCTAGATAGTTTGGAGGCCACTGTTGCAGCCTTTCCTCATCCCTGCTATCTCCTCCTTAAAAGTGATGAAAGTGGGAATAATAC
The DNA here is from genome assembly GCF_035149785.1 of Candoia aspera. Lineage (NCBI taxonomy): Eukaryota > Metazoa > Chordata > Lepidosauria > Squamata > Candoiidae > Candoia > Candoia aspera. Next base: position 21,655,616 of record NC_086156.1, on the reverse strand, counting down.
AAATGTATTGTAGTGTGGTCTTTGGAGGAATCTGGCTAAAACTTGGCAAGATTATTGTCTTCTATCCTGAACATTAAAACAAGGTATTATAAGGCTTAACTACTTCCGGACATCACTGGATGAGATTGAAAGAAAATTATGCCACCCTCCCTTAGCATCATGAGTATTCCCATTTTAGTCTACTTAAAATAGTTTGCAGAATTTATACTGTACTTTGTCCCATAAAGTCAGTGGACACCCTAGAACTTTGTGAAAGTGGCTACCACATTGATAATAGAAAAATCAAAACATTATTGGACAGTTTCACTTACCAACTTCATAAGTGGCCCTGAAGTTAGAGTTATTAGCTGAAATATTGGATTTGAACTTGATCCAGAGGGTGTTTTGACTGGAAGTGATTGGAGAAGGAAGCACACTTCCACATAACTTGTTGATTGAGGGAGCAATCTCAGTGTCGCCATCTCGGATCTAATCCGCCAAAAAACAATTAAATAATAATTTAATTTCTCAGTTATGTCATCAATTTGATATATATGCCGAATAGTCCGCTCTATGAAATATTAAGCAAAGAAATAGTAAGGATAGAGGGGAAATTATTGGAATGCTTAGTTTGCCATTCCTCCATACTTTCATGCTGGCTTTTAAAAACCGTTAAGTGCTTTATAACATTATAAAGTTTAAATCGTTACCTGCTTTATAAAATTTAAAACGTTATCTGCTTTATAACATTATAAAATTTAAATCCATGCTTTAAATTTTGCATGGATTTTTGCACTCCTAATAATGAAGACAAAAGTTCACTTGTTTATAGAAACTTAGCGGAGACAACAAAATTTACAAAGCTTTACTGTAAAGAAATGTCTTGAATATCTGCTTTCTGGGGAGGAGGTAATATATCCAGCTTGAGAACAGTGAATATATACAAGTCACTTTAACCTCACTTTATAGCCTCCAACATGTTTTTATTTTAAATACGCTGAAGTCTGATTGTTTAAGAAGGCATTTCCTTCTTGAACAAATTTAACACTTACACTAGTAATGGAATTAAACCTGTACATGAAATACACTATTATATGAGAAGATGCCACCTTCTCTAAATCCAAAGCCTTTAGAGCGGTTCCACATGTTATCAATTAAAAGAATGTGCTCTCATATTTCTGAAACATCTGCTTTCAGGAGTGTCTTCAGGGAGGGGGTCAACAAATATGAGATGATGGCCACAGCCATGTGATCAAAGCCCCGTGATACATATAAAAAGGGGCGGGGCTTTGATTGCATAGTTGCGACCACCATCTTGACTTTTTTCTACCTCCAGCAGATATCCCGTCTGCTTCCCTCCATTTCACTGAACTGCATAGCTTTCTGGAGCATTTACATCATTTGCATTCATGACAATGGCATTGACAAATAGAACCACTTAGCACAGCTGATGGGCACAGTGTCCAGAAGCATGTACAAATAATGCACCATCTAATTCATAATATGTGCTTTTTGTGCGGTTGAGTTTGCAGGTATATAATAAGAAGCAATGCACCCACAGTTGATATTGCTATCAGCAAATTATCAGCACTTTCCCTTGGCTGTTCTCTGACATGGGCTTACATTACAGTACAGATAAATGCATTATCTGGAGTTTCAGAGTGCAGGACCAGAAATCTCAGGCACTGTTATTGTTTCAAAGGCCAAAACATCTCCCACTCATGCTGAAATAGCCAGCTGCATGTTTGATCCTAGCGACTACAGCAATTCTGAGAGCAATGTTGTAGTGCTTCTCTGAGGGGCCATGAGAAATTTATGACTTTCCAAGGTGTGTAGTCTTTTTAAGAACCTTTCTCTGAGGTGTCCTCCGGCCACCACATTTGAAATGACCCAGCAGACAGTCTTTCAGGATCCTTGCAAGGAAGGAAGCTACATATTTCCCACCATCCCCACCCAGGTCAGTATGCTTTCAAATAGTAGAAATATTGGGTTGTTAAGTGTTTGTGTAGCATTCCATGCTCACAGTCCTCAGCAGGGTGGATGTGCAGAGGACTGCAGAAGAGGCACAGATCCATCACGGCAAACCTATGATCTCTGGAACTAATTCCCCAAAGACAAAGGAAATGCCTTGCTGAATTAAATCTATTGTTCCTAATTAAAATGGTTTTTGCTTTGTTCCATTTGGTGTAGTGAGTGTTACTGTGATTTTGCCAACAGTTAGAAAAAGGAATTATGAATCCAAGTAAATAAAAGGTCCTGTTTTCATTCTACATCAGATTTCTGTCTGCTTTTGAAAATGGATTCTACTTTGTTCCGTCCTGTGAAAGAAGAAGCAGTACTATACGCTGTAGATATACCTCCGTTTATATTAGCTCACACGAATCTTTCTCAACCTTTCTCAAAAGGCAAGTTTAAATAAAGACAGCCAAGGGCATTTCATTGCCATTAGTGTTTCAACTCACAAAGCAGTATGAAACCAATTTACTGACTCCAAATGCAGAGAGTACAAAGAAGATCACCCAGTCAGTGCCCCACCCTCTGAGCTACCTCTGCTTGTGGAGTAACAAAATCTACTCCACATGTAAAGGAAATAAAATGTATTACCAGAACCCTGCATCCATGTATTGGTGTGCATTTGGTTTGCAAAGTGCAAGGAAAAGCACTGAAATATTCAGGGGGGAAACAGGGAGTAAAGTCTGGCTTGAACCAGGAAGTAGGCAAGAGGTCCTGCAATGGAAAAACGGATGTCCTCAAGTTCTGCAGAGTCAGAACAGATCAAAGGAAAAAGCAGCATTTACTGCTATTTCCAATAATCTGAAGCAGAATGTGAACTAAATCGACCCCAGGCACAGAAACAGATGTTGTCATGAAATCAGTCAAGGGCCAGCCAATCCCGAAGTGGTGTGAAGCATTGGTGTGGAAGTACCCTGAATCAAATCTAGACTTGCAGTAGCTTGAATGAAACTCAAGCACTTTTCTCTAAAGAGCTGACCTCAGGACCTTTTGAGGGACCCAAAGGGAGAACAGCCATGTTTTCTTTATGCAGATTCCTACATTAAGATATTTCTTCTTCATGTTTTTTCACTGAAGTCCCAATTGTGTGGGGAAACTCTTTCTACTGTATTTTATTACATTTTACTGCCTTGAATGAAAAAAATATTCATCCATCTGAACTGCCTTGAATGAAAAATATTCATCCATCTGGCATGTCAAATAATGACATTAGGCCTCTTTAAGCCTTAGGCGATTTCCTTTAACGACCCCAACCAAGGTCATATGGTGACCTTCTCCAATTAGCTGAGGGAAAGCTGTTATATGTTCCCCGTGTGTTACTTTTTAAAAAGGTGGGTCACATTCTAAACAAAACTAGATCTCATCATGATGCAATTTAGAATAACATTCTGTTTTGTGAGGCTTTTCTGCTTAGGAGATAACTCAGGAGAGATTAGTCTGCTTACCAATATCTGAAGGAAATTGAGAAAATGCTTTTTTTATGGCTTTTCCCATGTTCTGTAGTTCTGTGGGAAGAAAAGTCTTTGTTTTGTAAGATGACTTATAAATGCATTATTTATTCAAGGTGGTTCTTTTATGAACTGAGTTAATCTTATATCTAGGCTGGTTTTCAAAAATGGTAGGTTTAGGGATTCATTAGTGTTTTATTATGTTTTTAACTTATTGCTTTTCATTCCAAGCATGACTGGGTGGAAAAACAGGATGTAGATTTAATTAATAAGTGTGATATGCAAATAGACAATGATCAGGAACAGTGAAAAGTATAACAAAGTTTTGGTTGGAAGTCTGTTTAAAAGGACTTTAGAAACAAATGTACATCTAATTTAATAATTAAGAAAAATTGTGTTAGCCAAGTTGACTGGATTTAGAATCGGACACCATTTTTTCTTCAAAATTGGAATTCTCTTGGAATAATTTGTAACTGAATAATAACTTGCAACTGAAATCTTACATTTTATATTTGCCAGTGTTGCTAATGTAGATCTTATGAGTACTTCTCTACTGTTAAATCTTTAATAAAGCGTGGAGTGGGTTCCAAGTAATGTCTGTCACTACACACTGGGCTGAAGAAACTTACTCCTTGTGGAATTCATGTATGCAACTCTGAAGGGTGTATGCAAAGGGTGTATATGAAGACCCATTTTGGATGTGGTCCTGGCAAAGTAAGGTAGCCCAACATGACTTACCTTAATACTGAATTTGGCATGTCTTAACTGATGAGCACAATCATACATAGAAAACAAAGAGTGGGGTCACAGATAACCTTTGTTGCTCATGTATTTTTGTTTTATGCTGGTTACATTACTCCTGTTCTTTGTCCTCTCTAGATACTGGACCCTAATGAAATTGATATTTTGTATGCCTTTGTATACATGCTCCTCTAACATATTTTTGCACAAATAGATTGGCTTATTTTTCCTGATCAGATCTCTCATAGCTGTAAACTTCTTTCGGTAGTATCCAGAGATTTTTCCACTGAATCACAACCACAACACCAGGGGAAGAGGTTTTAACCAGTTTGCAGCCTTATAGCAGCACCCCAGAATGAGCAAGGACAACATTTCTGTTCTTTTTTGGAGTGTTTTGGGGTGTTCAGAGAGTTTAGAAGATGACAGAGAGAATCTTAAGGCACCCATTTCACTCCTGAAAGATCCTTCAAGAAGCCTAAATTGGGCAGTTCCCAAACCCTGCAAATTACTGGTCAAAGATATCAATGCAATACATTCTGGTAATGCCATGACATCACCAGCCACACCATCTGTAACTCTTAGGCTAAAAAAGATTGTGTGTTTCTGGTTTAAACCTTTCCCATGATGTCATTTTCTCAAGGAGCTGATTGACATCAGGAACACAATGCAGATGGAAATAATCTCCTCTCTTCAAATGCTGAAAGCCTATTAGGGCAGCCCAATTGCCCCCATGACCCTTTTTCTCTCCTTTCTGGAAAAAAAGAAAGAAATAGAAGAGAGATCTAATTTCAGATTTATGACTCATCCAATTTGCCCTTCACCATTTTTTCAAAGTAGGAAATAATAATTACCTCAATATAGTTCAGGGAGCAGCCAGGGTGGCTTTCCAGCCCCAGGTGTGTGAAATTCAAGTAAATTTTTTCATCAGGTGGCATTCGAATGATGTAAATACACTGTTTGTTGTTCAGATAAGAATTAGGCCAGTAGGGAGACATGATGACCCCACTGCTATCTGTATAGGTTCCGCCACAGTTTGAATTCACTACATTAACAAAAAAGAAATGATTACTCATAATGAAATACGTTAACTACATACACCCTCCCCATACACACACACACACACACACACACACACACACAGGTAGTCCTCACTTACTGACCATCTGTTCAGCAACCATTCAAAGTTACAATGGTGCTGAAAAAGGAGACTTACAACTAGTCCTCAGACTTGTGGCCGTTGCAGCATCCCCATGATCACATGATTGCAATTCAGGCACTTGGCAACTGGCGAGTAGTTTCAACAGTGGCAGCATGTTGCGGTCACATGG